>NC_092721.1:15549340-16207197 GCF_047496885.1 Scyliorhinus torazame | reverse complement strand
GAGGAAAGGCTGAGGGACTTGAGGCTGTTTTCGTTAGAAGAAGGTTGAGAGGTTACTTAATTGAGGCATACAGGATGATCAGAGGATTGGATAGGGTGGACAGTGAGAGCCTTTTTCCTCGGATGGTGATGTCTAGCACGAGGGGGACATAGCTTTAAATTTGGGGGAGATACATTTAGGACAGATGTCAGAGGTAGGGTCTTTACTCAGAGAGTAGTAAGGGCGTGGAATGCCCTGCCTGCAACAGTAGTGGACTCGCCAACATTAAGCGCATTCAAATGGTCATTGGATAGACATATGGACGATAAGGGAATCGTGTCGATGGGCTTTAGAGTGGTTTCACAGGTCGGCGCAACATCGAGGGCCGAAGGGTCTGTACTGCGCTGTAATGTTCTATGTTCTATGTTCAGTAATGAACCAAGACGTTGGCAAAGGAGGGAGTCATTGACCCAGCAGCACGGTGCTGCTCATGAAGACGACCTTGGCATGGAAATGGAGGGCAGGAACTGGTCTGCCCCAGCAGAGTGGTTCGCAGCACATCAGGGGCATTGCAGCCCTCTGGCAGGACGGTTGTGTTGCATTCAAAGTCACTTGCCAACTGGGGCGGGACTCTCCCCTACCCGGCGGGGCGGGGGGTCCCGGCGGGATGGAGTGGCGTGAACCACTCCGGCGTCGGGCCGCCCCAAAGGTGCGGATTTCTCCACACCTTATGGGACCAAGCACTCACTTTTAAGGGCTAGGCCCGCACCGAAGTGGCTGCCGTCCTGCCGGCTGGCATGGAAGGCCTTTGGCGCCATGCCAGCTGGGGCCGAACGGACACCGCTGGCCGGCGGAAGGCCGCGCATGCGCGGGAGCGTCAGCGGATGCTGATGCATTCCCGCGCATGCGTGGGGGGCGTCATCTACGCGTCGGCCATCGCGGAGACCTACACGGCTGACGTGTAGTAAAAGAGTGCCCCCGCGGCACAGGCCCACCAGCAGATCGGTGGGCCTCGATCGCGGGCCAGGCCACCGTGGGGGCACCCCCCGGGGCCAAACCGCCCCGTGCCCCCCCCCCCCCAGGAGCTGCTCGCGCCACCTGGTCACGCCGGAAAGGGAGGTGGTTTAATTCACGCCGGCGGGACCGGCATTACAGCAGCGGGACTTCGGCCCATCGCGGGCCGGAGAATCGCCGGGGGAGGCCCGCCAACCGGCGCGCCGCGATTCCCGCCCCCGCCGAATCTCCGGAGCTGCAGAATTCGGCGGCCAGCGGGGGCGGGATTCACGCCACCCCCCGGCGATTTTCCGACACGGCGGGGAGTCGTAGAATCCCGCCCCTGAAGGCTGCCTTGTGCACGGCACTCTTTAGCAATTGGGTTTGAAGCCAACATGATTTCACGCTGGCTCGACGCAAAATTAGATGGTCTGACGGTACACTGAAGGGCAGCTGTTTTCGTGAGCATTCATGGGATGGCAAATGGGTGCAAGTGGCATTCGTGCCACCTGCCAGTGGGATGACCAATCCGCTATCAACCCGCCATTGGGAGAATTACAACGTGAATGTTACGCCAGCAGGTTTCCAACCTTTTGGCTTCTGCCAGTTTCTCCGTGCCCGCCCATCACCAAACCTGCCATTGGCAGGTTGGAAGAATTCCAACACAATGTTCCAGCTCAGTGGACTTTCATCAGAACTGAAAAATACCAGCGATAACTGCCACACTGATTTTTTTTCTCTCCCTTATCCTATCTCTGCATGTAGGCGTTGCTGGCAATACCAGCATTTGTTGTCTTTTCCTAACTGCCCCCTTGAACTGTGAGTCAGAGGGCAGTTATGGGTCAGCTACATTGCTTTGGGTCTGGAGTCACATGTAGACTAGAGCAGGTAAGAATGACCGATTTCCTCTTTACTGAAAGGTCTTCGTAAACCAGATAGGTGTTAACAATAATCGATTATATGGTTAGCGTTACTAAGACCAGCATTTAATTGCAGGATTTACCAAAGAAATTCAAATTCCACCAGCTGCCGTCGGATTTGAACGCACGTCCCCAGAGCATTTGCCTGGGCCTCTGGATCACTGGTCCAAAGACACTACAACTATGTCACCATCAAGTTGGTAGTAAGAAGAAGGAGAGGCAGTATGTTACAAAGGGTACAATTCTAACGGACGTGCAGGATCTGAGGAACCTGGGAGTATCCATGTACAGATCTTTGAATATGGCTGAGTAGGTTCAGAAAGTGGTAAATAAAGCAAATGGGATCATGGCCGTTATAAGTAGAGACATGGAGTACAGAAATAGCAAGGACGTTATGATAAACCTGAATAAAATACTGGCTCGTCCTCAAGTGGAGCATTCTGCCTACAGGAGCACACTTTAAGAAGGATTTTTATATTCGGGGGAGGGGCATCGCTGGCTAGGTCAGCATTTGTTGCCCATCCCTAGTTGCCCTTCGGAAGGTAGTGTTGAGCTGCCTTCTTGAACTGCTGCAGCCCCGAGGTGTAGTTAGGGCGGAATTCCAGAATTTTTCCCCAGCGACAGTGAAAGAGCAGCGATATATTTCCAAGTCAGGATGGTGAGTGACTTGGAGGGGAACGTCCGGTGGTGGGGTTCCTAGCTATCTGCTGCCCTTGCCCTTCTAGATGATAGTGGTTGTGGGTTTAGTTTGTGTTGCCTAAAGAATCTTGGTGAGTGTGAAGGCATTAGAAAGGGAGCACAAAATATTCATAAGAATGGATTCAGGGATGAGTGACCTCAGTTAAGTAGATAACTTCGAGAGGGGCTGTTCTTCTGGGAGAGTCGACGATTGAGAGGAGATTTGAGAGATGTGTTCAAAACGATGAGTGATCTGGGTGGAGTATATGGGGAGCATCTGTTCCCACTGATAGATGGATCAAGAACAGAGGACACCAGTTTCAGGTGATTGGCAAAAGTAGAAATGGCAGTAAGTGGTTCGGATTTTGAACGCACTGCCCGAGAGCGGAGGGTGGAGGCAGTTGCAATCATAGTTTTGAAAAGACATTTTGCCAATTACCTGTAGAGAAAGGTTTGTCAGGGTTATGGGGAAAAGATGGGGAAGCGGGACGAGGTGAATCACTCTTGCAGACAGCCAGCACGGACACAACAGCCAAATGACCTCTTGTTGCCAACTTTTGGTTGGTTCAATTGGCTCTGTTTTATCACCTTTGCTCTCGAGTCGCCAGGTATCTTTATGATACCGCCACGAGGTTCAAGTCCAAGTAATGATCAATAATTCAATACATCGATTAGTAAGATTCAAATCAAAGCACAATTATTATACACAGTGATCACTACTCATGCACAATTTCTACGTCTAAGCTACTTCTATGACTAACAGGCCGATATTTAGCTTCGGACTGGCCCACCAGGTCAGGGGAACAAATGGCCTTTCGTTTGGGTTCTGAGTCTGCGGGATTCAAAGTTGGTACGGATTGGTAGCTCGGAGCGCCTATCTCGTAGCGAGCGTTGACTTAAGACTTACTGGATCTCGGCGGCAGTTGAACCGTTCACGGTCAAGGTTGGTTCGCGTTGCTGAGTGACCCGGTCAAGAAGAATGATTTGAGCTTGGGGGCTTAACTTTATAGTCCCCAGGGGCTTCCCGCCTTTCGGGGCGGACCCTGTACCTGGTTCCAGATGATTAGACTTTGTTCCAATCGCTTGGTTCGATTTCTCCAATACTGGAGCGGTTCCCTGATCGATGGGCGGTCTTGAGGTGTTCGTTAACCTCTTTAATGTTGGCTCCTGCTGGTGCCGGGGAGTCTGGCTTAGCTTTGTTTGTCCCAAATGTTGCGATTGTTCCCGGGGATTGCTTATTAGTATGTAGATGGCTGCTACATTATTATGCAGATGGTTGCTTGTATCGATGCTGTCTGGGCTTTTGCAGAGTTTAATACACAGTAAACTTGCACCTGCTGGTTTCTGCCTGTGTTGGCTGAATTTCCCTGCAGCCTTTGCTGTTCTCCATTTTACATCGGGAGTTGGCCAACCCAGGTGGCTACACTCCTTCACTGCTTTAACCGTTCTACGATATGCCGGAGAATAGATATTCTTCTGAAGCCAAATCTGAGACCTATTCAGCGTTGCATCTCAAGAGCACGTGGAGGATGGAAGGAGGTTCCTCTCTGCTCATTACTCAGTCTGATCCGTGGCACGTTGGAATTCATTGAGTCGGTGGTTTCGGCATTTCCTTGAAGGTGAAGAAATTGGATTGGGTGTCAAATCCCTTTGCCGACAAGAATGTGGGGATTGATGGTCGGAAGCATGGAATGACTAAACATGTCAGGAGAGATAGCCGAAGGAAGCAAACTTTAAAAATCGGTGAATTATAGGACAGAATATCTTCACGACACAGAAATACGTACCGGCCAGAAGCACAATTTATATTCCTGTTCAGATGCACTGAACTTTAAACAAAAAGTTAATTTGCTGGGGAAATCAATATTCCACAAAGGAATTTGGTCTGTCACAGATGTTAACAGAAGCTATGTATCCTCTTGTGGATGTATTGGGCGGGATTCTCTGTCCGTTCACGGCAGCGAGATTCTCTGGTCCCGCTGCAATGAATGGGGGATTTGATGAGCGCCAAATTTACCATCCTCACTAGCAGCAGTAGTGAGAGGAAATCGCGACGGAGAATCCCGGCCATTATGATTTGATTTAAATTTGATTTGATTTGATTTATTGTCACATATACCGATGTACAGTGAAAAGTATTTTTCTGTGGCCGCGGAACGTACACCGTACGTACATAGTAGACACAAGAATAATCAACAGGGAACATTGACAAATGTTACATCGACAAACAGTGATTGGTTACAGTGCGGAACAAGGGGCCAAACAAAGCAAATACATGAGCAAGAGCAGCATAGGGCTTCGTGAATGGTGTTCTTACAGGGAACAGATCAGTCCGAGGGGGAGTCGTTGAGGAGTCTTGTAGCTGGCGTCCCTAAATGCTTTATAGCCAATGAGGTACATTTGAAGTGCAGTCACTGTTGTAATGTAGGAAACACAGCAGCCAATTTGCACTCGGTAATGTTCCACACACACAACATGATAGTGACATAATGTTAATGTTAATTTATTATTTATGTACCGGGGGGGGGGGGGGGGGGGCTATGGGGGGTTGCTTTTCTAGATTGTGTTTTGTACTTAACCCTGTTCGGTTCTTTTTTTCTCATTTTGTTATTGATATTTTTTGAAAACTTTTAATAAAAACTATTTTAAAATAAAAATAAAAAACATGATCATGACAGGATTAACCTGCTTCTGTAATGCTGATTTGAGGGATGGATATTAGCCAAGTCACCAAGACGAACTCCTGTAGGTTTCTTTGGAATTGTGTCATGGAATCATTTGCACCCACCCTAGAAGCCTTTGGTTTAATGCATTGTCCAAATAACAGCACCCATGGCAGTGCAGGAGTCCCTCGGCGCTGCACAGGAGTGTCAGCCTTGCTTTTGTTTGACTCAAATTCTGCAATGAGATTAGAACCCTGAATTATAGGACTTAAAGGCGAGCATTCTACCAACTGAACCACAGCTGATACATGCGGGGGGAGGGGGGCTGGATATTCCGGTCTCCTGTCCGCATGTTTCTCGGTGGCATGCCGTTTGCTGGCAGCGGGAGTCTCTACTCCCGTCGGTGGCACAGTGCTTAGCACTGTTGCTTCACAGCGCCAGGTACCTGGCTTCGATTCTCTCTTGGGTCACTGTCTGTGCAGAGTCTGCACATTCTCCCCGTGTCTGCGTGGGTTTCCTCCGGGTGCTCCTGTTTCCTCCCACAAATCCCGAAAGACGGGCTTGTTAGGTGAATTGGACATTCTGAATTCTCCCTCCGTGTACCCGGACAGGCGCCAGAGTGTGGCGACTAGGGGGTTTTCACAGTAACTTCATTGCAGTTAATGTAAGCCGACTTGTGACACGAATAAAGATTATTATTATTGTCAATGGAATTTTGCATTGAAGCCACCCCACGCCGCTGGAAAACCGCGGGTGGGGGTGTGCTGCCGGCGAGAAGGGAGCATCCCAACGTCCGGAGAATTCAGGCAGGGATTGCCAATTTTATATCACCTCCTCTTTAAGCTAGTGCTTCATTTTCTTAAAATAAAAGGTAGAAATCGGGGGGGGGGGAAATGGAGTAAAACAATTAATCACTGAAATGAGAGAACAAAATGTCTTATTAAAACCCTTAAACAAGTCTTTGTGGTTGATAACCTGATTACATGGTGTGTGGGTGGTGTGGGGGTGGGAGGGAGGGGACAGGATCAACAACCTCCACAGGAATATAATTGGGCATCACCAAGGCGATGATTTTCCTTCTTTCATTGCATATGTTTGTGAAATATGGGTTAGCACATGCTGCACATCAATCTCAATCTGGTATATTCAGATAATATTTCTTTTATTGAGAATCAAAAACAATTTCATGGCTTTCTCTTCGACTTCAGAAGGACTATTGGCTGAAAGAGCCAGTCACTGGGAAACCAAGCTAACATGCAAACCTCCCTGGGAAAATTCTCAATCGAACAAGAGGGTAATTATTTGAGAAGTGTTATTCTTTTTAAAAAAAAACATGCAGCTAAAATGAGTTTCAGCACAGAAAATGAAGAGACATGGAAAATGTGGGTAAGATTTATGGGAACTGGAATTTGTTCGGTGGGCAGTCGGAAGTTGCGCCAATTTTGCCGTTTTCAGATTGTGCCTTTTGCTGGCAGTGGGAGTCTCTACTCCTGTCGGTGGCACAGTGGTTAACACTGTTGCTTCACAGCGCCAGGGACCCGGGATCGATTCTCTCTTGGGTCACTGTCTGTGCGGAGTCTGCACGTTCTCACCGTGTCTGCGTGGGTTTCCTCCGGGTGCTCCGGTTTCCTCCCACCAGTCCCGAAAGACGTGCTTGTTAGGTGAATTGGATATTCTGAATTCTCCGTCTGTGTACCCGAACAGGCGCTGGAATGTGGCGAACTAGGGGCTTTTCACAGTAACTTCATTGCAGTGTTAATGTAAGCCTACTTGTGACACTAGAGATTATTATTATTATCATTTCTTCTTCGGGCCATTGGTACAAGGTAATCTGTTCAGGAATTGAGGAGAAATTTCCATCCCAGAGAATGTTTGGAATATGGAATCAGTTCCCTTGGTGAGGTATTGAGACCACCAGCACAAGAGGAAGGTTGGTGAAGACAGGAGGGAGAAAGGAATAGAAGGGTTTTTAAAATGTATTTTTTGTTGAAATGTATTCCATCACTGGTAAGGCCGGATTTGTCGCCCATTCTTAATTGCCCTTGAAATGAGAGGCACGCTCGGCCATATCAGAGGGCAATTAAGGGTCAGCCACCTTGCTGTGGACCAGGAGTCACATGTAAGCCAGCCCAAGTAAGGATGGCAGATTTCCTTCTGCATGGATCTCTTCAACAATCAATGGTGGCCCGCCTTCAAATTCAGATTTGCTGATTGCATTTAAATTCCACCCGCTGCCCTCGCCTGGACATCTGGATTACATTGCCACTGCTCCATCACCAAATGAGGAGGGAATTTTAAAATCTAAATCGTTGCGATTTATATTATTCATATCCACATATCCTTATTCTAAGCTTATGTTGCTCTCAAGTCTCCCTTGACAAATATGAAACATGTTCAGAATGAACATGGTTTTAAGCAGCTTTTTAAAAATTTGTTCATAGCACGTGAGCGTCGCAGGCTGTGCCATTTATATTTATTGCCCATCCTGGGGGGGGGGCAGTTAAGAGTTGGGGTCATTGCTGTGGGTCTGGAGTCACATGTAGGCCAGACCAAGTAAGGACGGCGAATTTCCTTCCCTGAAGGTCATCAGTGCGTCAGATGTGTTTTTACGACAATTGACAATGGTTTCATGGTCATCATTAGACTTTTAATTCCAGATATTTTATTGAGTTTAAATTCCATCACCAGCCGTGGTGGGAATCGTACCTGTGTCCCCAGATCATTATCCGGGGTTACTAGTCCAGCGACAATGTCACTATGCCACCGCTTCCCCTCATGATACCCTCATGTATAAAAGTACATTGAGTTAAATTCCACACAATCTGTAGAAATTGATCCCTAATTTTATTACATATGCAAGAGTAAGTCAAGTGTTTTTCATCATCCGTGGGCAGCACACTGGCGCAGTGGTTAGCACTGACGCCTCACTGCGCCGAGGACCCGGGTTCGATCCCGGCCCCTGGTCACTGTCTGTATGGAGTTTGCACATTCTCCCCGTGTCTGTGTGGGTCTCACCCCCACAATTCAAAATTGTGCAGAGTAGGTGTGCTGGCCAAAATTGCCCCTTAATTGGGAAAAAAAAGAATTGGGTACTCTAAATTTATATTTAAAAAGTGTCTGTCGTCATCCACTTGCAGCTGATGATCTTGTGGTGCAGACATTGTTTTAAGTCTGAGTTTCTCTGCTTGCACTTGCATTGTGTCTGCTGGGCCTAACGAGGGTTAGATGTGCAGTGCCAGGCAGCTCTCTCACTCTCTGAGAGTTTCTCCCAGGATGGAGCAGTGGGAACTCCAGGGAGGGACCATCGCCTGTAACAGTATGTGCTCCTGTTAATTGAAATCCAATTATCCCAAGTTCTGCAGAGCACGTCACACACACACACAAACACACACATGTACAACTTGCCTTTGCAAGCCAATTATAACAAGTGAAGCATACAAGTGACGACCTGCTAATTTTATTGGACACTTAGCACAGCAGCATTGTGCTGAGACAAAGCAATGTTCCCTGTGTGGCACAACAAAGTGGCCGTCATTTACTTATCTCTTTCTAGTTGCAAAACCTGTGAATTTCTGTAATTTCTGTCCCCTCTCTGTCACTACAAGCGTTACATTGTCGTTGCTCTGTGTGTGAGGGACAGAGTAGTTTATTTTGTCCCAACAGCTGGAGTGAGGTTTTGCACCTAGTTAGAAATTATTTTTGTAGTTTGTAGCCCTCAGTTCCTTGAAATAATCTCCCACTTTCCACTCCGATTTAAATGACTTTCTGCACCTCATCATTAGGGTCTTGTGGCTTATGCTTTCGATCTACAAAACGTTTGTTAACACCGTCTCGTTAATAATTTCAACTGTGAATATTTGGGCACACGCACAAATAAGATAGGAAAATTCGGCCACCTCAATGTTTACCTGTTCAAGGCTAACATATTCCTAAATAATGGAAGAAAATCAAACTACGTTCTCCCCGTGTCTGCGTGGGTTTCCTCCGGGTGCTCCGGTTTCCTCCTGCAAGTCCCGAAAGACGTGTCTGTTAGGTGAATTGGATATTCTGAATTCGCCCTCGGTGTACCTGAGCAGGCGCCGGAGTGTAGCAACAAGGGGATTTTCACAGCAACTTCATTGAAGTGTTAATGTAAGCCTACTTGTGACAATAATAAAGATTATTATTATTCAGTGAAGCGCTGATGGAATGCTGCCCTGTCAGAGGTCCTGTCTTTCAGATGAGCTGTCCAACTGAGGCCCTGCCTCATCTCTCTCAGGCCCTGCCTGCCCTCTTAGGCACATAAAGAAGATCCTATGCTGTGATTGCAGTGAAGAGGAGAGTTTCCCTGGGGCCAATATTTATCCCTCAATCAATATGGCAGAATCAGATTTTCCAGTTATTACCACATTCCCGTTTGTGTGATCTCGCTGTGCACAAAATGGCTGCCATCTTTCCTACATTGTGACAGTGGGGGTACATCATGGCTGTAAAGTGCTGTGGGTGTCCTATAATTGTGAAAGGTGCTACCAAATTGCAAGTCTTTCTTTTGATGCATGAAATCTAAAATGTAAACAGAAGGAAACTGGACAATAAACAGTTTGGCAGCATCTGTGGGTGGAGAGGGAGAGAAATAGAGTTAACATTTCAGGCCCAGCATTCGGATGAAAGGTCAGTGACCTGAAATGTTTATCTCTGGCCGGCTGGCATACTGAGTATTGCCAGCGTTTTCTGTTTTTTGTTTTTATTTCTTTATTCGTGCATGCAATGAAGCCGTCGCCATCAGGGCGAACATTTATTGCCCGACCCTAATTGCGCTTGCACTGTGTGGCTTGCTAGGCCATCTCTGAGGGTAGTTAAGAATCAACCACATTGCTGTGAATCACATGCAGGTCAGACAGGGTCAGGCTGGCAGATTTCCCTCTGAATGGAAGTTAGTAAAGTAGGTGGATCTTTTCATGACAAAGATAATAGTTTTGTGGTCACCATTACTGAGACCAGCTTTGCGCTCCAGTTTTATTAATTGAGTTTAATTTCCACCAGCTTCCATGTTGGAATTTGAGCCATTGTCCCCATCAGCATTAGCTTTGTCGCCTGGATCTAGTGACATTCCGGCTATATCACCGTCTCCCGTATTTCTCTGAACTGTCGATGCTGAGAGGATGTTTCCCCTCATGGGTGAAACTAGGGGCGGGATTTACTGACCACCCCGCTGTGTGTTTTCCGGCGGCAGAGGCGGCCCACCAGCGGATGTACCGACCCCGCCATTGTCAATGGGATTTCCCGGTGGCAGCACCCCTCGTCGCTGGGAGACCGTGCACCGGGGGGGGGGGATCGGAATTTCCCAACTGGTAAATCCGCCCTAGAACTGGTATGGAAGGGCGCGATCTAACGGCCGCACCATGCCCGACTTGGGGCGCAATGCGGCCGGTAAATCTCGCGGGATTTACCTGGATCGCCACGCCTCGCCAGATCTAATCAAGGTTTATCGGGATCGGATAGGAAAATTGAGTTGTGGCCAAGACCAGCTTAACCATGATCTCATTGATCAGTGGAGCAGGCCCAAGGGCTGAATGACCTTCTCCTACTCCTATTTGAGTTATGTTTTGGATAAGGCCTTGGGCGCGATTCTCCGCTCCCGCGCCGGTTTGGAAAATCGCCTGGGTCACTAAATTTTCCGGCCACGCTGGTCCGACGCCCTCCCGCGATTCACGGAAGCGGCCAGATCGGCACAATCGCGTTTTGCGCGGCGCGGTCCAGTAAATCGCCCGAGACAGCCAAAATGGCGATTCACCGGTACCCCCGCGATTCTCAGTGCCGGATGGGCCGAGCGGCCTGCCCAAAACGGCGGGTTCCCCCCGGCACGGTCCACACCTGGTCGCTGCCAGCGGGAACAGCCCGGGAATACTGGGGGGGGGTGGGGCGGCCTGCGGTGGGTGGAGGGGGGATCCTGCACCGGGAGGGGCCTCAAATGGGGTCTGGCCCGCGATCGGTGCCCACCGATCGTTGGGCCGGCCTCTCTGAAGGAGGACCTCCTTCCGCAGCCCCGCAAGATCCGTCAGACATCTTCTTGCGGGGCGGACTCGGAGAGGACGGCAACTACGCATGCGCGGGTGACGCCAGTTATGCGGCGGCCGCCGCGTCACGTATGCGGCGCCGCCTTTACGCGGCGCCAAGGCCTGGCGCGCGTAAATGACGCGGTGCCACTCCTAGCCCATTATCGGGCCCTGAATCGGTCAGGATAGGGGCCGTTTCGCGGCGTCGTGAACCTCGACGGCGTTCACTACGGCGCAAACACTCTGCCTCCATTTCGGAGAATCCCGCCTCTTGACTTTGGATAAGCCTCTTCGTTCTTCCTTTGGATGACTCTTCTCTATCAGCTGACCAGCCTTTTTTCCCCCAACACCCACACATTTATGGCCAAAAAACACAAGCTTTCCACAAAAATATTTTGTTAAAAATTAAAGCACCCTTTGGCTTTTCTCCTTGTGTATTTGCAGCAGTGTCCTGAAGATTTAACTTTTAATTTCTGGAGATGTCTGACCTGGAGAGTGCTTCTGAACTGTTGACCTCTTTGTGTTTCTCCTCGCGTGGAGCAAAAAAGATTATGGTCTTTAAAACACCTCTGGTTTGAAATGTTTCCCCCATTCACAAACTGCAAATTGATCAAGGAATGAATGCTCAAGTGCTTTGTGTTACAAACTGACTCATTTTAAGTGTCATTGTTCTCTGACCTGGTCGAATGCAATCCTTTATCTGAAGTAATTGTGCTTAGAATGGCAAAACCGATTTAAAGTTGTATGACTGCTGGGGGATCGGTGATAAAGTCTAAGTAGACATGTTTTGACCCTTGCTCCCCCAACCATACACAGAAGGTGGAGTACTCCACATGCATCACCAAGTTGAATTACTTAATGGACCTTTAGTAAATGCTTTCTGTTGTTTATCAAACTCTACTGGGTACAATATGCCCCAGAAGAGGTTTGTACAGTAATTCTGGCGCGCTATGTTTGACACATCATTGCTTTAACTGCAGCTTGCCATAGAATGACCCTTTGACCATTGTGCAGCTCCTTAATCATGTTGACATGCCTTGTAAATGTGAGCCGAGATTATTCAATCTCGGGCAGAATCTCAATGAGTTTTTCATCGTAATACCAATCGGGTAAAAAGAAAACAGGAAGCAGAGCTCGATTTTTCCACCCCTTCGTGCTTTTATCCGAAATAAAATGAAAATGTTTGATTTTAAAGCAAATCCTTTTGCTCTATTTTTGGCGCGAAGGAGTTGGGAACCAAAAGATATGTCCAGATGATGTGGGCTTTTAGAAGGTTGTTGATTTACATTGCAACACAGAGTTGTACCATTTACATTTCACTTAAAATTCAGCTGCACATTGGCATTATTTTGAACAACACTTAATTGCCAATGTTTAAGGTCACCATTGCCTCCACATGAAAGAATCATAGATGCATTAAGGGAAGCTCGAGAAACATGTGAGAGATAAAGGAATAGAGGGCTATGCTGATTGGGTTATATGAAGAGTGGTGGGCAGAGCGTAATGGGACATTAACACTAGCAAGGATCAGTTCGGCTGAATGCGCTATTTCCGTGCTGTACATTTCTCTGTATTTCCACGAATCGTGCCCCCCTTACAGCACATCCAGGATCTACAAGGTTTACAGGCACATTATGACTATATTATACTTATTAGTCTGTTCAAAATTGAATGCAAAATTGAATCAATTTGAACCTTAAATATTTACAAGGCATGTCTCACTGGAATTGGATATTATGGAGATAAAGTTGGCCTGTTGATATTTAGCTGATAGCTATCCTCTGATACACGATCATCTTATTCTTGACCCCCAACTGCTCTTAGATGACACAGGTTAAATTCTGGATAATTATCTGGTTCTCGGCAAATGCTGTGCTGTCTGACCTTGAGAAGTGTTGGGACCAGAGGAAATTGTGAGAGCTAGTTTAGCTAACAGGAAAAGCCTTGTGATTAAGATGGAAGACTCAGTTTCAAATGTCAGCAATACCTCCTTGAACTTGTTTGCATATGTTGTTCACTCAGAGAAAGTTGTGTATATCTGTAGCGCCTTTCATGACTTCAGGACATCTCCAAGCACTTTGTAACCAGTGAAGTACTTTTGAAGTGTAGTCACTGTTGTAATAATAATCGCTTATTGTCACAAGTAGGCTTCAATGAAGTTACTGTGAAAAGCCCCTAGTCGCCACCAGCGTTCGGGGAGGCCAGTACGGGAATTGAACCCGCGCTGCTGCCTTGTTCTGCATTACAGGCCAGCTATTTAGCCCAGTGTGCTAAACCACAATGTAGCAACCAATTTGCACACAGCAAACCCCCACAAATCACAATGTGACAATGACTGGATAGTCTGTTTTGTGATGTTGATTTGAGGGATGAATGTTGGCCAGGACACCAGAGATAACTCTCATGATTTTCCTTGTATTTGCATCATGGGACCCTTGACATCAACCTGAGAGTGCATTTTGGGCAACTCAATGGGAAGACGAAAGATGGCACCGTCGACAGTGCAGCACTCCATCGGTACTGCTCTACACTCAAGGGATCATAATAATAATCTCTCTTGTCACAAGTAGGCTTCCATTCACACTTCAATGAAGTTACTGTGAAAAGCCCGTCGTCCCCACATTCCGGCACCTGATCGGGTACACAGAGGGAGAATTCAGAATGTCCAATTCACCGAACAGCACGTCTTTCAGGACTTGTGTGAGGAAACTGGAGCACCCGGAGGAAACCCACGCAGACATGGGGAGAATGTGCAGACTCCGCACAGACAGTGACCCAAGCCGGGAATCAAACCTGGGACCCTGGAGCTGGATCATAAGGACACGTGATGGAGAAGAGTTGGATATTGGATGACACAGCATGTTAGTGAGCTATCATTTCTCCCCCTGTGAGCCAGTGTAAATCCAGTCTGAAATAAGGGGTGGGATGTTCTGGGCAACCCACCGCATGTTTCTTTCCCCAACAGTGCAGTGCAGTGCTGTTAGGTGAATTCTGCAGTGTGTCCAGGAAGCTTTTCTAACACAGTATGTAAATTATCCGACCAGAGGGGGGGCCATATTGGATTTGGTACTTGGTAATGAACCAGGACAAGTGATAGATTTGTTAGTGGGGAAGCATTTTGGAGATAGTGACCACAATTCTGTGACTTTCACTTTCGTCATGGAGAGGGATAGGTGCGTGCAACAGGGCAAGGTTTATAATTGGCGGAAGGGTAAATACGATACTGTCAGACAAGAACTGAAGTGCATAAGTTGGGAACATAGGCTGTCAGAGAAGGACACAATTGAAATGTGGAACTTGTTCAAGGAACAGATACTACGTGTCCTTGATATGTATGTCCCTGTCAGGCAGGGAAGAGATGGTCGAGTGAGGGAACAATGGTTGACAAGAGAGGTTGAATGACTTGTTAAGAGGAAGAATGAGATTTATGTAAGGCCGAGGAAATAAGATTCAGACAGGGCACTGGAGGGATGCAAGATTGCCAGGAGGGAACTGAAGAAAGGGATTAGGAGAGCTAAGAGAGGGCATGAAAAATCTTTGGCGAGTAGGATCAAGGAAAACTCCAAGGCCTTTTCCACATATGTGAGAAATATGAGAATGACTAGAGCAAGGGTAGGTCCGATCAAGGACAGTAGCGGGAGATTGTGTATTGAGTCTGAAGAGATAGGAGAGGTCTTGAACGAGTACTTTTCTTCAGTATTTACGAATGAGAGGGGCTATATTGTTGGAGAGGACAGTGTGAAACAGACTGGTAAGCTTGAGGAGATACTTGTTAGGAAAGAAGATGTGTTGGGCATTTTGAAAAACTTGAGGACAGACAAGACCTCGGGCCTGACGGGATATATCCAAGGATTCTATGGGAAGCAAGAGATGAAATTGCAGAGCTATTGGCAATGATCTTTTCGACCTCACTGTCAACAGGGGTGGTATCAGGGGATTGGAGAGTGGCGAATGTCGTGCCCCTGTTCAAAAAAGGGAATCGGGATAACCCTGGGAATTACAGGCCAGTTAGTCTTACTTCGGTGGTAGGCAAAGGAATGGAAAGGGTACTGAGGGATAGGATTTCTGAGCATCTGGAAAGACACTGCTTGATGAGGGATAGTCAGCACAGATTTGTGAGGGGTAGGTCTTGCCTCACAAGTTTTATTGAATTCTTGAGGAGGTGACCAAGCACGTGGGTGACCAAGCACGTGGATGAAGGTAAAGCAGTGGATGTAGTGTACATGGATTTTAGTACGGCATTTGATGAGGTTCCCCATGGTAGGCTTCTGCAGAAAGTAAGGAGGCATGGGATAGTGGGAAATTTGGCCAGTTGGATAACAAACTGGCTAACGGATAGAAGTCAGAGAGAGGTGGTGGATGGCAAATATTCAGCTTGGAGCCCAGTCACCAGTGGCGTACCGCAGGGATCAGTTCTGGGTCTTCTGCTGTTTGTGATTTTCATTAATGACTTGGATGAGGGGGTTGAAGGGTAGGCCAGTAAATTTGCAGACAATACGAAGATTGGTGGAGTTGTGGATAGTGAGAAGGGCTGTTGTCGGCTGCAAAGAGTCAGAGATAGGATGCAGAGATGGGCTGAGAAGTGGCAGATGGAGTTTAACCCTTAAAAGTGTGAGGTTGTCCATTTTGGAAGGACAAATATGAATGCGGAATACATGTTTAACGGTAGGGTTCTTGGCAATGTGGAAGAGCAGAGAGATCTTGGGGTCCATGTTCATAGATCTTTGAAAGTTGCCACTCAAGTGGATAGAGCTGTGAAGAAGGCCTATGGTGTGCTAGCGTTCAATAGCAGAGGGATTGAATTTAAGAGCCGTGAGGTGATGATGCAGCTGTACAAAACCTTGGTAAGTCCAAATTTGGAGTACTGTGTGCAGTTCTGGCCCCCTCATTTTAGGAAGGACGTGGAAGCTTTGGAAAAAGTGCAATGGAGATTTACCAAGATGTTGCCTGGAATGGAGAGTAGGTCTTACGAGGAAAGGTTGAGGGTGCTAGGCCTTTTCTCATTAGAACGGAAAAGGATGAGGGGAGACTTGATCGAGGTTTATAAGATGATCAGGGGAATAGATACAGAGTAGACAGTCAGAGACGTTTTCCCCGGGTAGAACAAACAAACAAACAAGGGGACATAAATTTAAGGTGAATGGTGGAAGATATAGGGGGGATGTCAGAGGTAGGTTCTTTACCCAGAGAGTAGTGGGGGCATGGAATGTGGAAGTAGTTGAGTCGGAAACATTAGGGACCTTCAAGTGGCTATTGGATAGGTACATGGATTGCGGTAGAATGATGGGGTGTAGATTAATTCGTTCTTAATCTAGGACAAAAGTTTGGCACAACATCGTGGGCCGGAGGGCCTGTTCTGTGCTGTATTTTCTATGTTCAACACCTGCCAGACTTAAGGGCCCCATATAAACCACATTTTTCAGGTTGGTAACACCCCTTTAAATCCATTCTTCTATGGCTGCTTACAATAGATTGTTGTTAATTGGTGAAGAATTGTTACTTTAAATATAGTGAACTAGATTTTCCACTTTGAGTTCAATCAGAAAATTGCATTGAAAATGCGTTTTAAACTATATTACCTAGATTAGACTGGAAGTTCTTCTGAAAACTCATTGAGATAATGGCGAACGTAAAATCTTCCATTAATCATTGCAACCAGGCAGCTTAAAGTAACTATACCTTTCGCATTCCTTTACGTGAGAAGTATTACTTGATGTATTTAAAAGTGACAACAGTGGTACAGTTTTAATGAAGCTGTTAAAATTGGTTTATCTCCCGAAATGAGCATTTATAATAAGAGCACCCAGTCCTCCAGCAATTTAATTCAAAATCACTGAAAATGACTTTCAAAAAAACAACACTGAAACATTTGGTGGTTCCTTTGGTCTACACTGGGCCATTACTTAGCAAATTAAGTAGGTTTTGATACGAGAAAGCTCTTAGAATGTGCCTGTGTGCTCAAGGAAATGAGTGCAATTTGCAGAGTGCTCCTCCGCAATTGGTAGAAATCCACAGTGCCCCGTGCGGGGTGGGGGGGGGGTGAACCAAATCTTGAACCAGCAAAAATATCACAGAAAACATGACTATGTGTCGTTTTGGGTGAGTTCTTTACATATCAAATCCTCAACACTTTTTGTGTCGGATTGTGCCGATATCAAGCAAACGGTAGCTCAACCCCTTTATATTTAAAAGCCCACTTGAAAATGCAGTTAACTTTTTTAATGTGGCTGACCCCGGCACTCCTTGTCCTTGCCGTTTAGCACCAAATTGTTTTTACGGCAGCGGCCGGTTAGTTGACACAGAACGAGGGAATTGGGATTCGGTTTTTAAACTGCTGTATCCAGTTCCATTCTTCCAGCAGAAGGATCATGCACCCAATTTTCTCCTGCGACCCTGAGCCAGCTGCTGGGGTTAAGGGAGACAGATCTATAACATCAACAGCTCCCACAGGGATGCTGGGGTCCAAGACACTGAGATAAATCGGCACCAGTGAAAAAAAAACTTTTTTTCTGCAATATAGCAGCAACTGTTATTCAACGAGAGATGTACTTTGTTGGTTGAAAGGTGCTGGGGGGGGGGGTGTTCTAAGGCGATGAAAGGCACAATATAAATGCAAGGCTTTATTTGCTGACATTAACTCATCCTTCCACCACCTCAACACACCCTTTGATTGTTGCATGTCATGTTCAGAAACATTTTCAGAGGTTTGAAGAATATCCTCCTTTTGTTAGAATTTGTTTCAGATGTAGAAACATTTTCAAAATCCTTTCGTGAAACAATGAACACGACATCAGTGGCAGAGATATAGTCAGCGATTTGAAGAAAAAAAATATGTAGTGCCTAATGCAGTGAGCCACTTATTTAAATTTGTGGCGCTTGATACCAGAAGCAAATGAAGCTGGAGAATCTTGTTTGGTTTATTTTTCACTCACTGTAACGAATCACTTGTTTTAATGGTTCAGTTGTTATTTGTGTATGCTCGGCGCAATGCTGTATCTAGCATTTCAGGATTATCATCTAATAGCAGAAACTTGCAGTGCCTTTAGAAAAATGACAAGCAACAGCGACTGTGTTGGGGGATTTACAGACTGAAGGCTGAGTAAGTGGAGAATGACATGTAGTTTAAATCTGAACAAACAGAAGAGATACAGGAGCTCATTAAATAACAGAGTTGTCTCCATTGCTTGTGAGACTGAAAACACATACAGTGAGCCAGAACACTTTGGAGTAGCATTCCTGTTGTCAGGGGAAATAAGAATAATAATTTTCATTATTGTCACATATGGTTTACATTAACACTGCAATGAAGTTACTGTGAAAATCCCCCAGTCACCATACACTGGCACCTGTTCGGGTACACAGAGGGAGAATTCAGAATGTCCAATTCACATAACAGCACGTCTTTCGGGACTTGTGGGAGGAAATCAGAGCACCCGGAGGAAACCCACGCAGACACGGGGAGAACGTGCAGGTTCCGCACAGACAGTGACCCAAGACGGAAATCGAACCTGGGACACTGGCGCTGTGAAGCAACAGTGCTAACCACTGCGCTGCCGTGCTGCCCACAGGCTACCTATGCTTAAGAAATGGAAAAAATATTACGTTCTCAGACGCGGTCCAATTGCAATGGTTCATGGAAGAAACTTTACGTTCGCTGATAGGCAAATGAATTTGGGCAAACAGATTATTCTAGTGCCCACAGAAAACATGGGTGTTGGAAATTCACAACTTGCTTCCATCACTGATACAGTTGCAGCCATGTCTGTTATGTCAGCAGGAAAGCACAAGAAAATAAGTCATATTCTCTTGTGCAAAACAAGTGTGAAACCAGCAGCGGAATTCTCCATCGGTGGGCTCCTCCATCCACGGATTTCCTGATGACGTCAGGTGTCAACAACGGGGAACCCCATTGGCCGGCTGTGGGAACGGAGAATTCCACTGCCGCCGGGGGCACGCCACTCCGGAAAACCTGGCTGGCGGTCCGGAGAATCCCTCCTCAGTTACTTAGAATATAAAACATAGAACATACAGTGCAGAAGGAGGCCATTCGGCCCATCAAGTCTGCACCGACCCACTTAAACCCTCACTTCCACCCCATCCTCATAACCCAATAACCCCTCCTAACCTTTTTAGTCACTAAGGGCAATTTATCATGGCCAATCCACCTAACCTGCATGTCTTTGGACTGTGGGAGGAAACTGGAGCACCCGAAGGAAACCCACGCAGACACGGGGAGAACGTGCAGACTCCGCACAGACAGTGACCCAGCGGACATCGCCACATTCCAGTGGTAGACGAAGTTTAATATTCAGGTGGAATATGATGATGCATCCCATTACTTGCCAGAGGTATTGAGGAGGTGCTAAAAGAACGTTGTATTCTGGAATATCATGCATATGCAGCGTTTTACATATTTTAAGTGGTGAGGGAGTGTAGCACCATTGCAAGATCTGAACACGTTGCCCTCTGAACTGCCCTTTCACTTTGGGGAGTTGTAAGTAAAGTTGTTTCAATAATGGTAGCTGGCAGCTGAGAATGTGTTAGTCTTCTTACGAGACATAACAATCAGCCCATTGTTTCACTGAAGAAAAGAATTGTCAAAAAAGGTCTTTGACTTTCAGCAGTTACATCCATCTCCATAAGAGAATATCTCACATAAATAGAACTCTGCTACAGTAGTATAATGTCTGTCTATTAAAGAGGAAGGTATACATCGCATATCAAGAATGACAGTTTAACCTTGGAAACGATCTGCAGCAAAGAAATCCTTTGTTCCTCTTCCAACAGCCAAGTGATTGATAACTTACATTTGCTGATTTTAAATACTTCTGAGCAGCATTGTTTTTTATGTTAATGAGCAAGTTTAGCACCATTACAGGCATCTCAAAGTACACTCACGTACATTTGTAAAACGGAGAACAACATCAATAAACAGTTTCCCCACCACGCACTGAATAAATTGTTAAATGTGCGAAGACTATAAGCAAATGCCACTTCAGAACTGTTGGTCCTATGCATATGCTTCCCTGTCCGAAGTAGATGCATCGCTGACATCTCGGACCCACATTGATTGCAAAACGACATTAGCATTTTCCGAATGGCCTATGCTTTTTTCGCAGGTCACAGCTGTGCAGATGGTTCCCAGAATTTTTAATTTCTTACAATTCACCTGATGTGGCCTCTGGCATTTGAGAAACAAATTCTCGAAGCTTTCTTTCTTGAAGGCACTGACTGATCCTGGGACACTGTTCCACTGCTACTGACTACCTACTAGTACCTCACCCAATAGCTATGCTTTGTGCTTCCGCCCAGATAATAAATTGAAGCAGGCATTCAACTACATTTGGCCAATCCAATGCACTTTTGGCTGGTCACCCATTTTGAACTGTTGGCAGACTTGAGAGCTACCAAATCTGTGTATTGCAGCATTTTCCGTTTGCCTACCACACCCATGCTCATTGCTTAATATTGATCCGGGCTGACAATATCTTGATTTTAACAATCACATCCGCACATGATTTCATCTGTCTTTCCCTCTACCTCTATGGTCTCATCCAGCCCCATAACCCTTTGAAATCTTTGTGTTTCTCCAATTTTTGCACATTTCCAATCTTGGTTGTCCTACAACTGGTGATTGTGCCTGTGGCTTAGGATCTGGAATTCCTTCCCTAAACCTCTTCAAGTCTTAATCTCTCTCTTGTCTTTTAAGATGCAACTTAAAACCCTCGCTTTTTGACCAAGATTTTGGACACCTGCCAGAATATTTCTTTTCTCCAGTTCCAATTGATGGTGCTAAGCATTGTTTCAGTTTATTGAAGATGCTATATGAAAGGAGATTATTTTTGCATTATGCAGTATTGCAGGTGGTGGCATTGGTGTTTTCACTGGGTTAGTAATCTACAGACCCAGGCTAATGCTCTGAGGACCTGGGTTTGAATCCCATCGCGACAGATGTTAAAACTTGAATTCATAGAATCCCTAGAATGCAGAAAAGCCCATTCGGCCCATCGCATCTGCACCGACTCTCTGAAAGAACACTCTACCTAGGTCCGCACTCCCACCCTATCCCCATAACCCCACCTAACATTTGGACACTAAGGGGCAATTTAGCATGGCCAATCCACCTAACCCGCACTTCTTTGGAACTAAGGGGCAATTTAGCACGGCCAATCCACCTGACCCGCACATCTTTGGACTGTGGGAGGAAACCGGAGCACCCGGAGGAAACCCATACAAACGGGGAGAACGTGCAAACTTCACACAGTCACATGAGGTCAGATTCAAACCTGGGTCTCTGACGCTGTGAGGTAGCAGTACTAACCACTGTGCCACAGTGCCACCCTGGAATTAAAAGTCTAATGATGACCATGAAACCAATTTTAAATTTCTTTCAAAACTCATCTGGTTCACTCATGTCCTCTTGGAGATGGAAATCTGCCGTCCTTACCTGATCTGTGACTCCAGATCCACAACAATGTGGTTGATTCTTAAATGCCCCATGAAGTGGCCTAGCAAGCCACTCAGTTCAGGGGCTATTAGGAATGGGCAATAGGGGTGGGCAGCTATTGATGCCCACATCCCATGAATGTTTTAAAAAAGTATGCTTCTGTTCTTACTCGATGGCTAGTTATAAAACCATCCTTCGGCACTCAATGGATAATGATCAAGAGCAGGAAACCCTGACTGATTCTGACTAATCTTAATTGTAACTAGGTTAGGAACTCAGATTATTTCTTTATTTTATAAATTTAGAGTGCCCAATTATTTTTTTTCAATTAAGGGACAATTTAGCGAGGCCAATCTACCTACCCTGCTCATCTTTGGGCTGTGGGGGTGAGACCCACACTGACATGGGGAGAATGCGTAAACTCCACACCGACAGTGACCCAGAGCTGAGATCGAACCCGGGGTCTTCGGTGCCGTGAGGCAGCAGTGCTAACCACTGCGACGCCATGCCACTCTAAGAAACTTAGAATAAGTGGCATATCTGGTATTTTTAATTAACACCCACTCCTCGGGAGTTATTTTAATCCACCTTGCCTGGCTGGAAACCAATAGCATTGAGTGGAAAACACTTTCCAATATTACTCTCCACTGACTTCAAGGGAGGGCAAAATCAGATGGTGTATAAAACAAACATTACATCCAGGCTCACCACTTCCCTGATTGCCGCGATGGGATAAAATTACTCCCATCTTATCTGTTTTTGTTAACAGTACTTCATTAAATCAACAAGATCTCAGAGAAACACTCTCAATGTTTAGCATTATCTCGGTAACACAGGGCACATCATTGAGTTAACCGACCAATACAAAAGGTTCAAACATTCAATCACAAGTATTACAACAGCAAAGTATTTTAACATAATCAAATTTCCCTTCAAATTATCTCTTCAATCCAAGAGCATTATTCATATCTACGACCAAGTGACGAGCATTGAACAATGTTTCCTAATCTGTACATATATAACACAACAGTAATATTTGTTAAGAGTAAAACTTTTTGTTTGTTTTCACCTTGATGGATTAGAGTACCAAACTTATCCAGATAAAAATCCACTTATATCGCATTAATTATTTCCAGGCAGAAAAAAGTGCACAAAAATATTAATTTTAATCTGGTCCCATTATTTCCCCCTTCCCCAAGTTGCAGTTGGCAGTTAGCAAGTTAAACAATTATATAAACAATTAGCAGTTGCCTTAGTTACAAGGGATAATTTGGCACCTCAGCAATGCACTGTATCAGGGAATGTGGAGGCAAATGTTTGCATTCAATTCCAAGGTTCCATCAAGATGATGAATAAAGTGATCTAACTGGTTGATACTTGCAATGATAAACCTCAGAATTCTTTCCACTCACAATATGGTTTGATGCATGTTTGGCTTATTTTCCTCTCCCTCACAAACTTATTTCTCTTCTCCTCTTCCTCTCCCTCACTTCCCCTCGATCAGCCCTACTATCCCTCTCTTTTCTTACCATCTCTATTCCACTTTCTCACTACGCATTTCTCTCCTACCCCCCCTACCTTTCTCCCTGTCTTCCTGTCATAATATCCACTCATGTATATAATGAGATGCAGACAGGCAGTGATTGACACACAGGATAACCAATGAACACACACATGACACAGAACAACCAATCACCAGACAGGACACACCACTATAAAGCCGACAAGGCATTAAGACTCTCCCTCTCTCACAGGACACAGCTACTGAGATAGTTGGAGTGCACAAGCCAGTGAGCACCATCTCCATGAGGTAGAGAGCTGGTCTGGTCAACACAGTAGGAGGTCATCAGTTAGATTCATAGAGTGTCAACCCACAGCAGATTATGTACAGCAATCAGCAAGTTCAATAAAACAGTGTTGGACCACCTCCTGAGTTGGAAGCCTGTTTCTAGTTTCACTGCAACCAGTTGCAGTCAACATTGAACCAACTCACAAAACACATCACTTCCCAGCGGATATTTCTGTCTCTCACCCTTACAACCACAAGGTTTTTTTCCCCCCTTTTGAGCTCACAAGCCAAATTGCGGTCTTTGATTAATCTCAGAATTACACTTCTGCTCCGCTAACTCATTTTGTAAAGGGGTATCAAAGACCTCAAAAACAAAAAGCTGCACTATCATCAGGACTCGTGGAAACTCAGCCTCCACAATTTGCGACCAGCAAAAAGCATACCCGACCTAATGTGTGACTTTAAAAATTTCCATAAAGCGGCAATATAGCGTGGCCAAGACTTTCAGGATCGAACCCCAATGTGTGACTTTACGAGAGATTGTCACACAGGGGTACCCAACTCCAGCAGGACCTGGTGTGCCCTTTGCACACTTGGCATTCATGCTCCGAAAAAAGCCTGAGGAAAATATCACAGGGTCGGGAATGCAAAGGAAAATCACAGTCGCTCCAAAAGCATCCGTGTGGCCATTCACACACCAGAATGCGCTGCGCACCCCGATAAAAATGGAGCCCAGTATATAAAACACAGGTTAACCCAATGAGCGATGCATCAGAAATAACATGATTCGGATATGTGTAATAGTGAAACTAATTAAAAGCGAGGACTGAAAACCAAACCAAAAGTGCAATTATAAGTGAGAATGACCTTTTATTATTATAAATTTAGAGTACCCAATTATTTTTTTTCCAATTAAGGGGCAATTTAGCCTGCCCAATCCAACTAACCTGCACATTTTTGGATTCTGGGGGTGAAACCCACGCAGACATGGAGAGAATGTGCAAACTCCACACGGACAGTGACCCAGGGCCGGGATTCAAACCCGGGTCCTCAGCACCATAGGCAACAATGCTAACCACTGTGCCACGTGCCGCACTGAGAATGACTTTTAAGTATTTTCAAAGCAATTGAATCTTGCATTAAGCCAGCAAGTAGAGCAGCATGTGATGCAGTGCTTAACACTGGGACTGCGGCACTGAAGACCCGGGTTCGAATCCCGGCCCTGGGTCACTGTCCATGTGGAGTTTCCACATTCTCCCCATGTCTACGTGGGTTTCACCCCCACAACCCAAAGATGTGCAGGTTAGTTGGATTGGCTACGCTAAATTGCCCCTTAATTGGACGAAAAATTATTTTTTTAAAAGCCAGCAAATAAATGCAATCTTGATGGCTGTATTCTGTCGAGTGGAAGCAATGAAAATGGCGGAGCTCACTCTCCAGAAAATAATTAAAGATCATTTAAATTTAACATACTGGAGCCATTGTTTGGAGATTATTGAACGGTTTGTTACTGAACAAACACAGAACAAATTTAGAACCTTCCCTGGATGGGCAAAAGGATTGCCTTGTAAGATGTTGTTCATGAGCGTAGCATTTTTTTTTACCAAGAATAAGAGGGCATAGTCTTAAAATCAGAACCAGGCCTGACAGGGATGATGCTGGGGATTAGCTTTTCATTCAAGCAACAGTGGGAACTTGGATCTCTCTCTTCCAAAAAGGTGTTAAGGATTGGGGTTAACTGAAAAATTCTAAATAGAAATTGATTGATCTTTGTTAGGCAGTGGTAGTAAAGGCGAGAAGACCAAGACAGATCGGGTTAATCTGCCCATCGGTTAGGATCCTAATGAATGGTGGAACAGTTCCATGGAGCTCAGTGGCCTACTGCTTTTCCTGTCTTCCCTCTTATGCTCTGAAGATGCCATTGGGCATTTAACTAACGAACTGGCAAAAAGTACAAAAACTGTGCAGGTAGAAATCAGACATAAACACGCCCTCAGAGAACACTGAAATGGAGCTCTTATTTATGAACTAAATAATAATCATAGTACTATTCGGTGGTTTTGAGTAAATAAGCTACTATCTGGCAGAAAAAATCCAGGGAGAGCTCCTGAGCCGTCACTAAAAGACTTTTGGACTGAATTCATGCACCTGCTTTTGCCAAATGAAGACAGGATTTTACAGAAACTAATTTTTTTCAGCATCTGTTAAGATACAACCAGATCATCTGCCAAAGCACAGCCGATTCTGCAGAGGCTTCCGTGTCAGTTTTCCTTAACTCCAAACTGATTAAAACCGGCGGTGGTAATAATAACTGCAAATCCAAAGTGATGTTTCCATTATAAATCTGTCTCTGGATTGTGCATGGGAAGTCGTATCTTTGATTATTTTGAATTTTGTTATTATCACAACACACTTTGGCAGTGTCAAAACAGATCAACAAGGAATTTTCTGTAATTATTCACGTCTCTTCAGTTGGAAAATAAGCTGGAAGTAGTTTCTGATGCATCCCCACCTCAGGATTCCAAGCCAGAACTATGAGGTACTGCCTTTAAGCAAGCCGTGTTGAGACTGACCTATCTTTAACAGAAGCTTGCAGATGTCCCATCAAACACAGCATCAATGTGGGATCTCCCATATGAGTCTTTTCTGGCTGATCTTACCGAGCTTACTGCTCTAAGGAGAACAGACTATCGTCCTTCATTGATGAATCAGAAAAGGAAGGGGGTCGCATATTTTCTGCCCCCCTCCTGGAAACCAAGGTGCGGGAGGCCGATGTGCTCCATGCCAGTCTGCCCCGCAGCCAGAATGCGATGCAGGTGGGCTAAGTTTTAAAAAAAATCTTTTTATTGGTATTTTCAAGAAGTGGAAACAATTATGTACATGACTGGTCGTGTTCATTTACTGTACAATACAGGAAGGTTTGTCTTTTCCTTCCCTT
Organism: Scyliorhinus torazame; assembly: GCF_047496885.1. Classification (NCBI taxonomy): domain Eukaryota; kingdom Metazoa; phylum Chordata; class Chondrichthyes; order Carcharhiniformes; family Scyliorhinidae; genus Scyliorhinus; species Scyliorhinus torazame. The sequence continues at coordinate 16,180,755 of NC_092721.1, read as the reverse complement.
CCATTTTCCCAGATACAGTCGGGTGCGCTAAGTTGACCGCCAGTGAGATTTCCTCCCCCTCACTGGTGGTAAAGCGCCCACCTCTCAGGAGCTGCCAGCCAATCCAGTCAGCCAGCAGCTGCAACAGACCCAGCAGGGCCAAGATTTTATTCGGTCACCTACAAAGGGAAGGCCCCCCCCCCCCCCCCCCCCAGCCCCCAGGATAATAAATTGGCTTGCTGAAAAGTTCAATTGACTACTGATTGTTTATTTAAAAAAACGTGTTGTGGGGGTGAGCTCGGGGCGGGGGAGGTTGGGGGGCGGGGTGGCAGAATGGTGAGGGAGGTTGGAGGGAGGGGGGGCAGAATGGTGGTGGAGTTGGCACTCGCCCTCTCGTGCCAGCCAACCGAAAACACTCCTGATCAGGGGCGAAGTTGGGGGTCGGGGGTGGGGGGGGGGGCGGGTTGCTGGTCACATGTAAAATCCAATCCCAGTCTTGCATTCAGATAGTACCTTTCACAGTCTGGGGGTCACCCAAAGTGCGAGATGGCCACCGAAACCCTTTTGAGTTGCGTTTGTTGTTCTTCGGTGAAAAACGATCAAGGGGAAAAGTGGAGTGCAGAGCTGACAGAAAGGCAACCGACCCACACCCTGAAAATAAACAAAACAACCAAGAAGTGAGGTGCAAAGTTACGCTCTGACATAAAAGAGGAAAGTGTGGTGAGCGAGGACATGAACCCTCAGCGGCTGCTGCGTTTTAATAATCGGTATCATTCAGCTGACAATGCTTCAGTGAATTAAAGCTTTCAAAACAACTCATTTCTTCAAGAGCACTGACTCCAAAACGCATCACTTACTGAGGTTGCTGCTGGAACATTAAAGTGCCGACAAGGCCACCGCACCAGTAGCACAGAGAAAAGTAAGAAGTCTTACAACACCAGGTTAAAGTCCAACAGGTTTGTTTCGATGTCACTAGCTTTCGGAGCGCTGCTCCTTCCTCAGGTGAATGAAGAGGTATGTTCCAGAAACATATATATAGGCAGATTCAAAGATGCCAGACAATGCTTGGAATGCGAGCATTAGCAGGTGATTAAATCTTTACAGATCCAGAGATGGGGTAACCCCAGGTGGATTAATAATGACTGCTACTCTCTTGCCCTTGTTGAACAGATAATGCCCACATTATGAATGGCCACGGTTTTATCATGAAGGTGGCAGGACTGCGCTGTGTCATAAACCGTTTGCATCTGCCTTTCCCAGGATGTACAGTTTTCTAATATTTGTTCATGCTCATGTGGTTATAACAAGACTAGCCCTTTAATTCCGCATATCGTACGCATTATTTGAAGTGTTCTTTTTGTGGTCATCTTATCAGAAAGGTAGGCAGATAGTTAAGCAGGTCTGAGAATGGAAATCACCTTCCCCCCCCCCCCCCCCCCCCCCCCCACACACACACACACACACCCTCCCCCCGCTCTCTGTTTGGTCTTGAATGAAACAGATGACAGAGAAAAGAAAGTTAAAAAGCAGACATGCTCCAAGTGGATTTCCAACCACTCATATCTGCACCAGCTGAGGTAGAAGAGCAGAAATAAATGGGGACATCAAAAGGTTGTTCATTCGACTGGCTGTCCAATTCAGGCTGCTGTCCAATTCTCTTCTCACACCAAGTGGTTCACTAAGGCAGACTTTTGTCCATTTCCATAGCCAGCGATTCCCGGAGCAGGTCGCTAAGTCTGTCGCCAGGGGCTTATAGCTTGAGGGGCGCCGCTCCACATCAAGCGTGACTGATCGGTGTCTCTCCCGCTCTTACCGCCAGCCATTGGCGTGTTTGGATGTATTTGCAGGTTGACACACTGAACCCGTTTGGCCGCATTATGAACGCAGCTTCCTTGGCCATTAAGTCCTGGAGTGAGTCTCGAACCCGGACCTTCTGGCTCAGAGGTAGGGATGCTACCCAATGCGTCACTTGTGGGCAGCACCGTAGCAGAGTGGCTTCACACCGGCAGGGCCCCAGGTTCGATTCCCGGCTGGGTCACTGCCTGTGCGAAGACTGCACGTTCTCCCCGTGTCTGCGTGGGTTTCCTCCGGTTTCCTCGCTCTAGTCCCGGAAGATGTGCTATTGGGTAATTTGGACATTTAAAAATTCTCCCCCTGTGTACCCGAACCGGCGCATTAGTGTGGCGACTGGGGGCTTTTCACAGTAACTTCATTGCAATGTAAGCCTACTTGTGACAATAAAGATTATTAAAAAATAAATGATAAAAGACCTCCTCAGGCTGTTAACGGTGGATACTTAATTAATAGGGGGTATTTCTGATTTATAACAAAAGACTTGTATTCAAAGTGCTTCTGTGGCGGCCAATTTGTGCACAGCAATGATGTGGTTGACCAGATAATCTGCGATCTGCAGATTGTGTTGTTGGCTGAGTGATAAACACTGGCAAGGTGTCTGAGAACTCCCCTGCTCTGCAATAACTTACATCGAACCGTCAGGAAAGGCATGGCTTCACTTGAACATTCTAGCTGAGCGGCAGCACCTGGAGCAATGCAACACTCTGTCAGTACTGCCGTGAAGTGTCAGCCCAGATTAACTCAAGTTCAATATCAATTTGTAATCTTTTGAATTGGAGTTAGGTGAGCTACCACGGAAGCAGGACGAATAATACCTGGGAGGAAAACAACATATTGTACAGTTGTTTCATTTGCAGCTGTCATCAGGAGATCGAGAGATCGTATTGGCTGTGACTGTGAGACGGATTTACCCAGCTCTTCTGGAAGGGAATGTCTCTGAGGATGCAACGGAAAACTGATTGTCAGAAATATTGCTTAAAAATGATGTATTTCCCCTCCAATGCAGCTTTGTTCCATTGATAAACTGGTTTTGTACAAATGGCAGGGGTGGAGCTTAAAATGCGACATGACACCTTGGGCGGGATTCTCCATTGCCCGATGCCTATGTCACAATCAGCAATCGGGCGGAGAATCCATTTAGTCGCCGAAATCGGGGCCGGTGCCGGTTTGACGCCGGTTTGCGGGTCTCCGCCCCCTCCGAAATGACATCACCGTGCGCCATTGCAACGGCGTTGGCGCATCATCTGCTGGACCTCCCGTGATGCTCCTCCCCCGATGGGCCAAGTGCACACATGTGGGCCGGGATTCTCCGAGCCCCACGCCGAAATCGCGCTCGGTGCGGGGGCGGAGAATGGGGCGTCCGACCCCCGATCGAGTCCGTCGCCAGGACGCGAACCTCCGGCGACCGGAGAATCAGCGCCAGTCGTGCATGCGCGGTCAACGTAACGCTGGTCGGGGGCCGTTGAAAGAAGCCCCGGCGGCGATTGTCCACGGTCGACCGGCCGAGTTCCCACTGGCATGATTCACGTATGGTTCCACCCGGCGGGAGCTCGGCGTCGCGGCGGCCATCCTGGTGGGGGGCGGGGGGATCAGTCTCCAAGGGGACTTCCACGATGGCCAGGCCCGCAATCAGGGGCCACCGGTATCAGCGGGCGCACGTGATCTGGGGGGGGGCCTACCTTCATCTGCGCCATCCCACTGCGTGTGTCCACCATGCGGCGCGTGGTTGGCGCGCGCATGCGCGGACCCGCGACCTCGGCAGCCGGAGCTGCGTGGAGCACTCCGGTGCCGTGCTGGCCCCTGTGGGCCACGGAATCGCTGGGCCAAGAGGCCCGTTGACGGCGGCAGAAAATACTCCGGTGCTTACGCCGGTGTCAACACTTAGCCGCCGTTTTGAAGAATCCCGGCAGTGGTCCAGGCGGTTGGGAACCCTGCGTGGCGGCTGCAGACTGTGTCCAGCGCCGCCACACTCGGCCAGGTATCCGTGCGGCTGGCCGGTGGGTGGCTTCCACAAGGGCTTGGGGGACAGGTGCGGAGTGGCCAGCGGATGGCCACGGGCTGCCCTGTAGGGTCGCGGATGGCAGGTCGGGTATGCGCACGGCCGGCGCCTTGTTGTACGGTGCGACCGCTGCATGTCGTTGCCGTGTGCATGCACGGCCACGGACCCAGCCATTCTCCAGCTGTTTTTTACGTGGGAGCCGGGCGTTTCACCCAGTGCCGCAGTTAGCCCCTCGCTGGTCCCAGAATCCGTGAGGGGTCGGCGCCCATTTTGACGTCATTTTGTTCAATATCCCTGTTCACAAGCAGCACAAGTAACATGAAGCCATCAGCCATTGGTAAGATGCTGGGCTTTATGAGATGCCAGCCACCTCAGTAAAGTGGCACATCAATGCTGGATTGAATATCTCAACCAAATCACAGGGCACTGACCATAATTTGCAATCCAGTCAACAATCACTGTCAGCTGTAGCTCAGAGCAAGCTCAACCTGCAGTGTTGAGGAGCACCGGTGTATGATCCGCAAGTTTGCCATCCTATTCCACAGTGGACCCAGCGGAAAAACAGAGACAACCTTGATAGAGGAGAAACCACTGTGAGTTTGTCTGGAAACATTCTACGAGTCAATAAACCCTTTACAGATGGAGGTGGGAAAGAAACAACCTTGCTGTAACTGCTTGAACCAATGTGTAAGGCAAGAGTTTTTCCTCGAGAAGAGATGAGAGTATCAAAATGAGAAGCTGTTCATTTCCTGACGATATCCCAACATGGCAAATAGAGCACTCATAGTTTCCTTTCCAAGAAGGCGGCAGGAAATAAACTATTATATCTGTTCTTCTGACATTATGTGCCCGTTGGTGGAGCACCGTTCTGATTCAGAGTGTCCTGCTTAATTGTAAACTGTGTCACGCTCACTGCTCACAGGAACAGAGATGAAACCCTCATGACTCATCTTTTTTTTTATTATTCATTTCCGGGATGTGGGCCAGCATTATTGCCCACCCCTAATTGCCCTTTAATCTGTGAAGCAATGGACCATTGGTCACTGCTCTCATTAGCTTCAATGTATGCCCAAGTGCCAGATATTATTATTATTATTATTAATAATCTTTGCCACCTTTGCCAGGGCCCTTTCAGGAGGTGGCATCACAGACAACAGAGTGAGAGCATCAATAAGATGATCGCACCATATATAACAATGAACCAGCGATTATTTTCTGAAAAATGTACAGATTGTCTCGACTTGCCACTGGTGTAAGCTGTTGGATAGATGCCAACTTCACCAAGCCTCCTTTTCATAGACAAAAAGAACGCAAATATATCCTTGTAATCACCCTAATCGTGATGTACAATGGGTATCACAGACATAAAGCTTATTTGTGGATGATCCCACTCTACTCTTAAATAGACTGGATGAACAGCAGCTGAAGCAAATAGAAACTTTCACACCCAATTTTGTCTACCTTGTGTCTGTATTTTTTTTCACCAAGGGAGAGATATGTTCTTTCTCCAAATGTGTTTCTTCCCTCTCGACTGACTTTTGTGGTAAAATGATCAGGAGGAGGAATTTCACTTGCCTTGCACGCTGAGTGTCAGCTTGTTGCACAGGCTATATTTGTAAAAGTAGTGAGAAAAAGAAGTGAGTGAAAGCCTGGAATCTAATCTCTGAGCTTTGAGGATGTCTGCGAAGCTTATTACAGCTTCGTAACTCATGATTAGATTGCTGCCATGAAATGCCTACCTACTATCCGTTATTCTGCACATATTGTTGTGCTTTATTGAATGATTATTACAGTTTTAAATTTAAATTAAAGTAAAGTGACTTTGACTATGTGATATCTTCAATGGCATGGTGCATATCTGTTCTGTTTGTGACTATCTCTGCTGAACATACTGTGTTGTATTACATGACGTGACTCGAATTCATAACTGGACAGGCAACCATAGAGATTATGGGTAATGTTTTTGATCAGCACTAATAATCCTGCAAATAGATAGCTAATTCTATTTAGCAATTACATACGAGCCAGTTTCTAAGAGAATTACCAGAACTGGACACGCGGACTGTTCCAATTGTAAGCCACTTATGGAATATTACAATCCGTGGGGCGACCTGGCTTCATTTATATGCAAATCCTGGAGAGATACTGTCAGCAGCCTGTTTCCTCTTGGGAGGATTAACAAACGTGGATCCCAGCAAGGGGCTGGTTTACGGGAAGCGCACGCACCGGTGGGCGGGGAGGTGGGGGGGAGGGCGGAGTGGGTGGGGGGGGGGAGTGGAATTTGCGCCTCGCAGGACACTCTCCTGGAGTCGGAGCAGACCATAAAATCGCAACAGCGCTCACGTGCCGCCGTGGCCCATTCAAAGCCACGTCTGTGGCGATATCCGGTACACAGTTCTAGCGTGTCCGCTGATGGTCTGGCAAACTGAGATGCTGCATTGCTAATCTTTCATCTTTGTCTTCTTGTGACTGGCTAAGTAACTGTACTGAATATTAATTCCATAAATTAGAGCAGCCCTGTTGTTTGAGGCGAGGCAGGGTGCCCTGTGAAGAAATACATGGCTGCTTGATGTGCAAATGAATGAATTCTGCAATGAACTACTCTGAGGTAAATAAAAACCACTGGGTGCTTTACAGCCTGTTTGCAGTGACAGAATCTGAGCCCCATTTACATTTATAAACAGTGTGCTCTTTTCATCTTTTTTTTCAATATTATTTCTGAAATTTAACTTCTGGCTTAACTTCCTGACCACATTAATTGGCAGTAGTGTTGAAAGTAAATTCACAATGAGGATCAAAACATACGGTCAGTGCAGCTGACTACCTCTTTGCTTTACACGCGTTTGGAAGCTTTGGTCAACCTCTGCCCCAAGGAACAGCAAGAGAGATCAGCCACGCCCATTGTGGATGAGGGTTGGGGTGCTATGACCATAGAATCCCGACTGCGCAGAAAGAGACCACTTGGCCCATCGAGTCTGCACTGACCCTCTGAAAGAGGCCCAACCTAGGCCCATTCCCTCGCCCTATCCCCGTAACCCCACCTAACCTGCACATCTTTGGACACTAACGGGCAATTTAGCATGGCCAATCCACTTAACCCGCACATTTTTGGACTGTGGGCGGAAACTCACTCCGACACGGGAAGAATGTGCAAACTCCACTCAGACAGTGACCCAAGGCCGGAATTGAACCGGGTCCTTGGTGTTGTGAGGCAGCAGTGCTAACCACTGTGCCACCTTGACCATCTGCCGCTGGTACGCGTCACTTAGAAGGAAAATAGATGGAATTGAAGGAATTAAGATTACAATCCACAATTGATGTAGCTCTGTATTTAGAAGGAGCTTCTAACCCAAAACTCCCCTTTAATGATAGAATGGAGAGATTTCATACTATTGATAGATCAACGATCATTTTGATTTTCTTTTAAATTCACTCTTAAAGTTACAAGGTATTATTTTAAAGACCGATGCTTAAAATTCAGAAGTAGAGGTTAGTCCCAAATAAAATAGGTGCCAGATAATAATTGGTACAGGTCACACCAGTAAAATTCAGTTACATTGCAAAGAGAAGCTTCTAAAATAGTAGTCAACACAGGATTAAGTTATCGCCTCAATAATAGTTTTATTATGCTGTTGTATTTTCTGTTCATTTCTGGCAGTGCATATTGTAATCCATATCTCATGCTTTTACAAATTAGTTATCAACTTTCTGCAACCTTTTTTTGCAAAAAGAAGTGGTTTACCGCATTATTTTTTAACACCTTCCATCAGCTTTGTGATATATACCAGACCCTTCGGCTCTCTTCAGCCTTACGAATCTCTGTCTCGCTCACCTCAAGCAAAAGCCTGATGCCTGCATTTATGCTCTGGAATTTAGAAAATGACTGGAACTGTTGGGTGTGCTCCTTGCAATTGTTTGGATTTGGCAATACACATGAAGAATGCATAGACTTGCCGTTGCTTGTGTTTTTAATGGACGATTCTTATTCAGTTATTATTTTATTCTGAAGTTAGTGTCTGTGTATATGTATGTGTATATATATCCAGGTATGTGCAGAACCTGCAGCTATTGCCTCTTGATTAAGCAATTACCAGTGAAATGGAGAGTGGTTCACAGATTTCACAGTCAGTCTGCCATAGGGAAGTTAAGTGATCTGTGTTGTGGCATCGTAGTGTAAGATATTGGTTGAGAGAACAGGGACTCGGTTCTTTGACGGTGAATTAACTCTCATTAAACTCATTTTTCTGTTCCTGAAGATTCTTTGATAAAAAGAAGGGATGGGATGGGGGAGATGATGGAACATATGACACAATAAATACGACATGCATGGAAACGTTGAAGTAGTCCCCATATCAATGGAAGAAGTCATGAGTGAATACAGTTGAACAATTTAACAATTAATCATTACAGGATAAAGGGAGTTCATGTAAAACAATAAAAGTGTTTAAACAGATAGCAATACTGAAGATTCACAACATTTCTTGCTGGTAAGGTGATCCGGCAGCCCTGATCTTAGCCCCCCCACTTCCGGCCCCCTCGTTTTATTGATCCCACTCACTCCCCTACCCTTGGGGAGGCCCCCTTGAATTCCTCCTCATCCGCCCTCCACTAGGCAAGGGCTCCCCCGGGCCAGACGTCTAGCAGTGCCAAACTGGCACCTGGGCACCCTGGCACTGCCACCCAAATACTCTGGCAGGTGCCAGGCTGGCAATACCAATGCGCCACACTGCCCTGTCCCCGGCCACCCTGGGGGTCTCAAATGAAATCCCCCTAGGTGCTGTTATGCCTGGTTCATGTTTGTACGGATCAGTACTAAATTTACTTTGGCCACGCGTTGAACTCCAAACTGTGCATGACTGTGCACAAGACTCTACCGATCGACTGGAAAAAGCATTGAAAATATTTATTGCGACCACTCAGGCCCCTTATCAAACTTCTAAAGGAGGTTAATAATGTGTTAATTGGCAGTGAAAAGGTTTCCCGATCCTTTCCTCCCCTCTGCCAGCACTTTGAAAATTTCAAACTGGGCCGGTGACCGTGATTTTGAAATTACCCCCATACTGGATCCCAACTCCATGAACATTTAGAAATCCGACCGACGGACTCCAGCAGCCAATTATACTAGCCATAGATTTCCGGCAGGCTGGGTTCATGAGAGCTATTGGTGTTTGTGTGTTTCACACCTGTAACGAATCCTGCCCCGACATCAATGTATTATTAAATATCCATGCTCTTCCAAGTGATATCGCAAGACCGGACAGGCAGTCTTTTTGTTTCATCATGTCCTGATGCCTCTGTATTCTCCTGATGTTACTTCCTCCTGATTTTGATAGTCCTGGACAAGACTCTGTAAGTCATCTGGCAGTGAGTCCTACCTCAAAAATGTCAATGATTTGAAAGTGCTTCCGCTGGCTCGTCACAATTTACCTGAGCCTTGTCTCTCGTGACACTTCAACAGTAAGTTTGCCTCATTAGATCTGCTTCCACCTGTACATCGATCTGAGCTTTTCACAGTACCATGCTTGACCTCAAATTTTCAAGGACAACATCAGTAATTTTCCATAGATAGCTTATGTTAGACTTATAATAATTTGCTCTCTAACAAATCATTCGCCAATTCTACACAGAATGCATCTTATATATCCAGCACTCTCACACAAAAAATATGAATTGGGCAGCATGGTAGCACAAGTGGATAGCACCGTGACTGTGGGAGGAAACCGGAGCACCCGGAGGGAACCCACGCACACACGGGGAGAACGTGCAGACTCCGCACAGACAGTGACCCAAGCTGGGAATCGCACCTGGGACCCTGGCGTTGTGAAACAACAGTGCTAACTACTGTGCGACTGTGTTGCCACAATTGTATTGCCCAATTGCAGAAATAAAATCACAGAAGTCACCAACAAAATCTTCCACTCATTCCCACTCCTTTTGCTAGCAAAGGCCTTCCTTGTCTGTGGGATGTTGTATTTTCCTCAGCCCCATTCAAGAAACTGGGATTGTTTAACTGGGCCCTGCAACCCTAGTATTTTGGAGGTGGAGGGAGGGTGGTGACTCAGCTCATGTAGATGTCCTGGCCACCTCGTGCCTGGCCTTCTGACCAGAAGCACTGGAGGGTGTGCAGAGGAGATTCACTAGGTTAATCCCAGAGCTGAAGAGGTTGGATTACGAGGAGAGGTTGAGTAGACTGGGACTGTACCCGTTGGAATTTAGAAGGATGAGGGGGGATCTTATAGAAACATATAAAATTATGAAGGGAATAGATAGGATAGCTGCGGGCAGGTTGTTTCCACTGGCGGGTGAAAGCAGAACTAGGGGGCATAGCCTCAAAATAAGGGGAAGTAGATTTAGGACTGAGTTTAGGAGGAACTTCTTCACCCAAAGGGTTGTGAATCTATGGAATTCCTTGCCCAGTGAAGCAGTAGAGGCTCCTTCAATAAATGTTTTTAAAATAAAGATAGATAGTTTTTTGAAGAATAAAGGGATGAAGGGTTATGGTGTTCGGGCCGGAAAGTGGAGCTGAGTCCACAAAAGATCAGCCATGATCTTATTGAATGGCGGAGCAGGCTCGAGGGGCCAGATGGCCTAATCCTGCTCCTAGTTCTTATGTTTCTTTCTTCCTTCGATTAGTCCAAGACATTGTCCGGAATTCTCCAGCCGCTGCGATTCTCTTTTCCCATGGCAAAGTGCACCCCCCGCCCCTCCCGCCCCCTCCTCACGGGTTTCCCAGCAGCATGGAGTGGCTCCAATGGAAAATTCCATTGACAAGCGGCACCGGCAGACGGCGCGCTGTTGAGAAACACGCGGGAGGGGGGAACGGAGAACGCAGCCCATCATATGTTACTTGTTACCAATAGTCATGAGGTGCGTGCTGCTGTCCCAGAATGCTGAGAGGAATGCTCTGCCGTGCGAGGTCACAAAGAACATTATTGCTGGAGCCTCAACCGTAACGGGGACCATTTTAATCTTTCTGCCACGGACTGGGATTTACAGTGGTGACAATCTGTATTCATGAGAGAGTTTATTGAAGTAGTTCATGAATCTTTCCTGAACAGCGAAGTGAGGAGATTGGCAGTAGCCTGAAGGCAAGATTGGATTTGCTCCTAATTAATGAGGAAATGAAACATTTTGGGGAGTGGTGATCATAAATTTGTTACATTTAAGGCTGTATTGAAAACAGAACAGATAATAAAAAATTCCATGAAGAAATTGGATGTCAGGAGCGGAAACTTTGAGTTGATGAAATGTATGACAGGAATACAATGAAAATACCTGTTCAGAGGGAAGGAGAGGAGTTGTTTTCTTTAAGGAGCTTAATGTCTTCGTTGCAGAGGCAAGTTGAGGACAAATGTAAACAAGATTGACATTGACCGTAGGCAGAAAGAGAGGGTCCATAACATTCAGAAATGAGATTTGAAGCAGAGGCATCAAATGATTTCAAAAGGGAATTGAATGAGAATTTGCGGGAAATTAATTTGCAGGGAAGGGGCAGGGGAATGGGACTGAGTGGATTGCTCCAAGAGTTTCAGTTTATGTATGATGGGCCGAATGGCCTGCTTCTGTGCCATAATGATCCTATGACTCTATAAGGGAGGGACAGGAAGGGGCAGGCCTGGTTAGTGCTGCTGCCTCACAGCACCAGGAAACCGGGTTTCAATCCGGCTTTGGGTGACTGTGTGGAGTTTGCATGTTCTCCCCGTGTCTGCGTGGGTTTCCTCCGGGTGCTCTGATTCTTCCCATAGCCCACGGATGTGCAGGTTAGATGTATTGTCCAGGCTAAATTGCCCCTTGGTGCTCAGGGATGTAATAGGATAGGGCCTTCAGTGGCTGCCTGTGTGGAGGTTTGCACTTTCTCCCCGTGTCTGCGTGGATTTCCTCGGGTGCTCCGGTTTCCTCCCACAGTCCAAATATGTGCAGGTTAGGTGGATTGACCATGCTGAATTGCTATTTAGTGTCCAAGGAGGTGTAGGTTTGGGTAGGGTTGTAATAATATGATAGTGAAAATGACAATATCAAGCAGCGAAACACCAAACACTGGTTAGATACACTTGCTGTGTTCAGGGCAATGCAGTTAATTACATCACATCTCAAAATGGTGTTAGGCCCTATGAATACACATACAAAGCACCTAATGCCAGTCGAAGACATAGACCCAGGCTGCCTCATGTATTACCTTTACTAATATGGTGGATAGTACGATATGAACATCAGAGTGCATGCTTTTTCTTCGCCATATTGGAAGATGCCCACGGTGCCTGCAAAGCAGGTGTTATGCTATGTAAGCTCATGTTTCTCCCTGTAAAATTATTTTGCTTCTCTTATTCCCTGAAATCCAGTGTTGCCATTAATATCCATGCATCGTCTGTGGTAAGTAAAGCCACAGAATATGACTCCAACCTGTGAGCGTCACTCATTAAAAACCTGATTTGACTTGGAGATTTTCTGAGACAATACCAATGGGGTCTCTCTATCTCTGTAATCTTCTCTCGATGTATCACCCTCGGAGATCCCTGTACTCCTCTAATTTTGGCCTTTTGAGCATCCCTGATTTGAATCGCTCCACCATGGGTGGGAGCATCCAAGGCCCTTAGCTCTGGCATTATTTCCCGAATGTTCTCCACTCTTCTACCTCACTGTCCTACTTTCTGACATGGCACAAAACCTACCTCTTTGGCTTAAGGTGTTGGCCGTCTGCTCTAATATTGCCTTCAGGGAGCTCAGTGTTATGTTATGCTTTTTAATGCTTCAGTAAAACACCCTAGAATGTTTCTTACGCTAAAGTCGCTATATCGATGCAAGTTGATGCTGTGGTCATTTTTTAAAATCCAGGTGCAAATATGCCAAACCCCTGAACTGTGAAATGCTCCTGAATCCCTCAAAATGACTTAGTGGAATGATAATTGATTTGTCATTCAGTTGAAGCAAAATATGAAACAAAAGTTCAGCGTGGTCGCACATCACAGGAGAAGAACAGATGAGAATGGACGTAGTACACAATTCCGTCCGCCATCTAGAAACATCCACTCACCACGGCATCCCCCTCTCAAATAACGACATAGATTCCTGCGGGTGTTGATCTGCCCACGTGCCTGCTCTGCATTTTTATTACTCTTTGCCTCATGAATTACATCCTGACATTATTTTGGCCAGTTAAAACATTCGCTCAGCGCAGGTCCTGTCAAGCTGTAATTTCCGGCAGTCCTCAGGAATTGCTTTGCCCGAAAGGTTTTGTATGTTGTATATCACGTTGCGAGCCCGTCTTGGTTTCCTCCTCACAGAGGCCGAAAAATCCAATTTTCTCCAGCCTTACCTCGGAAATGAGTCTTTCTACATTAGCATGTAGCCTAATGGGCCTCCTCTGCACCCCCTCCAAGGCCTCCATGACTCTCTCCCTGCCTTTGCATGCAAAACCGTAGAATGCATTGAAAATGCCGTCTGACCAGAGATATGGGTTTGGGTTCCTCGGGCTTGAACTTTAATTGAACAGTGTGTTGTAAATGTCCAGCACCTCCACACAAATCCAATTTATTTTTTGCCCAATTTTTCTGGCAACCTTTCCAGAGAGATTAAGTAAAAAATAATAAGAGAAACATCAATGCTTGGCATCGCCTACTGCGGTTCAAACTATCTCGTAGACAGGCTTTAGTTACAGTGTTACTGCCTGTTTGCTTTAATAGCAGGTATCTAGTTCTATTCCTAAGTTCTGTTTCTCTCAAATATATTTGTATATGCTCTCCTTTTCCCTTCCTGTTGAAGTGGATTCTAACAACGGAGGATGACATTATTTAGCCCGATCCATGGGATGGTTAGATTTCATTCATTAGGTTTAATCAAATGAATTTAGATTGGCCTAGTTCTGCCCCTCTGGCTCATCTCATTCCATTTCTCGCAGTAAAACGGACTGATGTTGTTGCTCTTTCAAAAGCTACCATATCGTTTACTGTGTGTAGACAGCGGGAAAGCCTTTATCGCCGATTTTCCCTGGCCTAAATCAAGCCTGATACTTCTGTAAGGTTGTGAAAGTCCAGTGAACTGGAAGTGTCAAGGGAAATTATTCAGGGGTTCACAGGAGTTTAATGTGCTATGACTCACTGCACATTAATTATGTTTTGGCTGCGTTGGATCATGCTATGATATGTGATTAGAAAGAGTGTTCCTCGTCCTGGCAAGTGCTAAATGCACAACACTGATGAGAAGTGCCAGAGAATAATTAGAAGTTAGAATGCAGGTCTCACAACCGGAGGATATATTAGGTCAAGGATATTTGGTATTGAGAGGTGATACTCCATGACGTTTGAAGCACATCAATTATTTGAATGTCATCTTTCATCTGCTGGTATTAAAGCCTGTTAATGTATGCACTCAGGAGATATTTCTTCCATTTTCTCTTGCCACTTGGCAACGCTTTGTAAAAAGAATGTTTACCCTGGGATGGCTACCATTTTGCAGTTCCTGTAACTGTCCAACAAGAGAAATAGTTTGAATAGATCATGCTGTGCACTCAGATTTCCAGAGTTATTTATCACGTGGCATCTTCATTACCATATTCACACTGGGGATTTACGCGATGAGTCAGATCTCAGCACAATTTTAGGGCATCAGTGGGTGAAATGTACACAGTGGTACGCTCCATCTCTTTAGACTGAACGTAGAATGCCAAAGCAGCAATCCATAAAATGGTCAATGCAGACAATTCCGAAAAGTGGTCTCCTGGCCCTTTCAAAAAAAGCTTTCTGATGTTTGCACTGAGTGAGGAACGATTAATGAGCAAATCAGTGGGTGGGATTCCACCCCCGTCCGCATAGCGTGTTCCCTATTGGCCGCCGGAGGGATCTTCTGTCCCGCCGATGTCTACAGCATTTTGCGTGGTTCGCCCGTCCAGCGGACGGGAAACTTGCCACAGGGTGATGGAGGGTCGCCATTAGCGGATCCGGAATATCCCACCGACCAAAAGGGCTGGGAAATCCCACTCCGTGTCTTTATAAAACATTTAGGGAGGATAAGAGGATGAGTAGCCATTTTTCTGTGAGACGAAGGGCAGAATTTAATGGTGCATGCACTCTTCCTAATCATTGCGCTAGGGACCTGGGTTCGATTCCCGCTTGGGTCACTGTCTGTGCGGAGTCTGCATGTTCCGCCGCGTCTGCATGCGTTTCCTCCGGGTGCTCCGTTTTCTTTCCACAAGTCCCGAAAGATGTGCTGTTATGTGGATTGGACATTCTGAATTCTCCCTCAGTGTACCCGAACAGGGGCCAGAGTGTGGCGACTAGGGGATTTTCATGCTAACTTCATTGCAGTGTTAATGTAAGCCTACTTGTGAGTAGCCTGATGCTCGGTTCAAGTCTTAAAGAAACCATACTTACACACATGGTGTACTTTGTTGTACTATTTCTTAATCTATTTTATACAGATGCTGAAGACCCTGCCCTCCTACTGATTGTTATTCAGAGAGAGATCAAGAATGGGTTAGATGCAAGCTTTTGTGAATCATTTGCAAAAAAACAAACACAATAAAATGCAAAGCAATCCAAAACTCCAAAGCAAAAAGATAGAGGAATGAATAAAAGATAACACTTCATCCATTATGTGCCTTGCTTTTAAAGCAGGAAAATAAACATCTGATGCATGAAAGCACGTCAACCATAAAAGTTCGAATTTTCTCACCGAATATCAAACAAACAATAAAATCACCCATCAGAAATGGAAGATTGTTGCAAAATTATCAAGTACATCCAACTATTTCCAACAGACAAGTCGGTTGAGTCCTCCCTTGGATGAGAGCAGAAAGGCAAGGCGTATGTCAATGAGGAGGTTCACAATTTAAAACTTCCTCTTCTCAGTTTTGATTACATGAACTTAGGTAGATCTAGTGAAGGAAAGGGTTTTCAGAAGACGTTCCAAGAAAGTCATGGAAAGAAGAGAAGCATTAACAACCTGCCATGTATCTGATCTAATTTAAAAAAAACAACATAAAAGGATCCCATTCATCATTACTGTGGATTTTAAATCTTGAATATTGAACAAATAATGACAAGCACCAAATTGAAATCCTAAAAGCTTACAAATAAGTTCTGACTTCTAACATGTCTTCTCCTGATGTAAATTCCACTTTCATCAATTTAATACATCAGTTCTATTAATATAAATGACTGATCAAGTGTAAGTCTACTGTTGACCAAAAATAGATCATGTTTTACATCCAACTTTCCCTCCAAACTCTATGTCAGTACTCCAAATAAAGAGAGATGTTCAAGAACTTTGATATAACTGCAAAAGATAGTACCTGAAGATGTTCCAGTATGTTGCATGAAAGGCACCAGACAATCCGCCAGCTTTCTAAACTTTGTTCCCCTTTGAAGAAAACTGAAGATTTGGCTAAATCTTCTTCAGTCACTCTTCTCTGACACTTGCACCTTCCAGATGTTATTAACTTGTTTCCAACAGTCTCATTATGAAATATCTTTCTGAAAGAATACACTGCTGAAAAAAACATGTTGCCGAAGCTTTACACCTTGCACTCATCAGAACAAACACAAAAATGCAAATTTTCTATTGACCAAAACAATTTATATTTCAGGAGGAAAGGATGCTAATTGGTGGGCAAGTTGACTCTGATAGGTCAAGGCATGGCCATGGACAAAACAACTGGGTAATAGAAGCTCCCCAAGCTCCCGGGTAATTCAAAAGGGACATGAGGCTTGAACATGTTCCTTTTGTTTGCAGAGAATGGGTCACTCCGTATGAATGTATGTCGCTTCTGGCAAGCATAAATAGGCCATGTTCCAAACTCAACTGATTATCTTAAATAGCTACTCAGGATTGTTCAGTACCTCACAGCGCCGAGGTCCCAGGTTCGATCCCGGCTCTGGGTCACTGTCCGTGTGGAGCTTGCACATTCTCCCCGTGTTTGCGTGGGTTTCATCCCCATAACCCAATTATGTGCAGATTAGGTGGATTGGCCACGCTAAATTGCCACCTAATTAGAAAAAATGAATTGGGTAGTCTAAAATTTAAAAAAATAAGGATTGTTCAGTAAGTGCTAACCAATCGAATATACATGCGGAATATACAAGTAATATACATGATCAAATAGTTCTTCCTTGAAGAGTTGAACTCCTCACCTTGAAAAGTACACATCGACCTTGGAAGGAGTGCAATGCAGGTTCACAAGAATGGTAGCAGAACTTCAAGGGTTATTATATGAGGAGAGATTACATGGACTAAGTTTGGAATAAAGAATGTTGAGCGGTGATTATTGATATTTTTCTTCAGGGTTTTGGAAAGAATTATCGCTGGAATTATTTTCTGCTGCTGGAGGATAAAGGGATATATCGCTAACATGAGAGCCAGGCCATTTAGTGAAGAAATTGGAACACACTTTGTGGTACTGGTGGTGGAAATGTGAAACTCATCCATTAAAAACCATTGATACCAGCTTAATTAATCATTTTAAACATGAGGTTGATAGATTTCTGTGAACCAAGGGTATTAAAGGACATGGAACCACAAAGGGCTTGATGGAGTTCAGGTTCAGATCCGCCATGATCTCATTGAATGACGGTTCACCGAAGAGTAACATTGGACTCAAAAACTTGACTCTGTTTCCCTCTCCATAGATGTGTCAGACCTGCTGAATTTTACAGGCATTTTCTGTTTTCATTTGAAAAATCACTACCTTTGCTGATTAGAAGTAGGAGACTGGATTCAGTAACATAATATTTAATGCTAAACCCACTTTTGTAATGCTCAAAGAGGCATTTCACATGGAACCGGCTTTCTTTCACTCTCTTACTTCCTAAGCTTCTGTTCCACCTCTCAATTTAAAACAAGTCTTTTCTATTTCCTTGACCACTTCCCACTGATCTCTTTGAGACTCAAAGGAAAAATCCGCAAAGACTTCCATTTCTTAAGGCGCCATTTAAAAAAAAAAAATGTCCCTTTTTTACCTTCCTGCATTCGATTTTCATCTGTCGCCTCCTATTAGGTGAAGAACATCCAACACTGGGTGATCTATAATGAAGGTGACACAAAAGAAAGTGAACATAATAGAATTAAAAAGGAAATGAAACAGATCCTATAATTTATCGATCCTCCATCTTTCCTACATTCTCTTTCGCCGCTGATGTCCAAATCACAATTTTGAAGTTTCTTCCCATCTTCAATTCCATCATTCATTCCCCACTGACATTATATTTTTAAAAAATATATTCATCTGTAATTGGGAAACAGGATTCGCCATGAAGCAATGCAACCTGTCTCACTACCGATGGGTTGTATATTGAGATGCCAGAGATCTAAACCGCTCCACCTTCTCTTTTTCTTTTCCTTATTTAAGGTGCTGTTTAGAACCCAACTCTGTGACCAATCTTGTGGCCATTTGCGCTAATATTTGTTTGATAACGTTCTTCTGAAGTTCCTCGGGACAGTGCACAACATTAATGGTGCTACGCAAATGGCGGTTGTTGTTCTTAACTGTAAATCCGCATTTTCAATTCATTTTACACATTAATAAGCAATCCACTTTATCCTTGCCCGTCCCCAAGTTCCTCATACTTTTCATAAACCAGTATATCCCCCTTTCCTGATTCCACTTCACCTTCTACTATACTTTATCGCCACAGGGGCTGGTTTAGCACACTGGGCTAAATAGCTGGCTTTTAAAGCAGACCACGGCAGGCCAGCAGCACGGTTCATTCCCGTGCCAGCCTCCCCGAACAGGCGCCGGAATGCGGCGACGAGGGGCTTTCCACAGTAACCTCATTGAAGCCTACTTGCGACAATAAGCCATTTTCATTTCATAACAACTGGACCCGAGAAGCATTTCCCCTGCATTTGTGATAGCAGCACAGTGGTTAGCACTGTCGCTTCACTGCCCCAGGGTCCCAGGTTCGATTCCGGGCTTGGGTCACTGTCTGTGTGGAGTCTGCATGTTCCCCCCGTGTCTGCGTGGGTTTCCTCCGGGTGCTCCGGCTTCCTCCCGCAGTCCAAAGATGTGTAGGTTAGGTGGATTGGTTACCTAATCTGATTGGGATTACTGGACTGCCAGTGTGGCGATGATACGCAAGTGGGTAATGGAGGGGGAGGGGGCGGTGAGAAAGAGGCTGGAGATGGCGTCCTGTGTGGGCACGAGTCTGGGGGCGCTGCTGACAGCACCGCTGCCACTCCCGCCGACTAGGTACACCACGGGTCCGATGGTGGCGGCGACTTTGAAAATTTGGGGGCAGTGGAGACGCCACAGGGGCGAGGTAGAGGCTTTGGTTTGGTCCACGATCCGAGAGAACCATCAGTTCGTCCTGGGGAGAATGGAGGGAGGGTTCCTGAGCTGGCACAGGGCAGGAATTAGAAGGATGGGGGACCTGTTTTTAGATGGGACGTTTGTGAGCCTTGGGGCGCTGGAGGAAAAATTTGGGTTTCCCCCCGGAAATGCCTTCAGGTACATGCAGGTAAGGGCGTTTGTAAGATGGCAGGTGAGGGAGTTCCCGCTGCTTCCAGCACTCAGGATCCAGGATAGGGTGCTCTCGGGGGGGTGGGTTGGAGGGGGCAGGGTCTCAGCGATCTACCAGGAGATGTAGGAGGAGGAGGAGACCTTGGTGGAGGAGCTAAAGGGTAAATGGGAGGAGGAGCTTGGCGAGGAGATAGACGAGGATGCGTGGGCGGACGCCCTGGGTAGGGTTAATTCTTCCTCCTCTTGCGCCAGGCTTAGCCTGATACAATTTAAGGTTCTTCACAGAGCGTATATGTGGCGACTAGGGGCTTTTCACAGGTTCTTTGGGGTGCAAAACAGGTGTGGGAGGTGCTCAGGGAGCCCAGCAAATCACACCCACATGTTCTGGGCGTGCCCGGCGCTGGATGGGTTCTGGAGGGCTATTGCGAGGACAGTGTCTAAGGTGGTGAACATCCAGGTTAAGCCGAGCTGGGGGTTAGCACTATTTGGGGTATCGGACGAGCCGGGAGTGCAGGAGGCGAAAGAGGCCGGTATTCTGGCCTTTGTGTCCCTGGTAGCCCGGGGGAGGATTCTGCTACAGTGGAAGGATGCGAGGCCTCCAAGCATGGAAGCCTGGATCAGCGACATGGCAGGGTTCATTAAATTGGAGAGGGTAAAATTTGCCTTGAGAGGGTCTGTGCAAGGGTTCTTCAGGCGGTGGCAACCATTCCTAGACTTTCTAGCGGAGCGTTAGGAGGTGGTCAGCAGCAGCAACCCAGTTGTGGGGGGAGAGGGGGGTGCACTTTGTATTTTCTTCTGTATTTATTATTGCTTAATGGGGGGTTTGTATATTGGGGGAATTCGTGAGGTAGTTGTAAGATGTTTATTTATGTGTTCTTTGTTTTTCTTTTTTCTGTAAGGGGGGGGGGGGTTTGTTGAAAATATGTAAAAATTTGAATAAAAATATTTCTAAGAAAAAAAGGTTAGGTGGATTGGCCACCCTATATTGTCCTTAGTGTCCAAAAAGGTTAGGTGGGGATGACAGGGGTAGGGTGGAGGTGTGGGCTTCGTTAGGAGCCTCTTTCCAAGGGCTGGTGCAGACTCGATGGGCCGAATGGCCTCCTTCTGCACTGTGAATTCTATGATTTGTGAGCTTCTTCCTCCTTTGCTCAAAGTTTGGGAGGCAAGGTTAGTTATGATCTGATTTAAACACACGTTACGGTGAGTAATGGGGCTTATATTAAAAGGGAGATAAACCATGGTGGCATCTTGATCCAGTGTGTAACCGGCTCCTTCTGCCTGTTTTCATGCTTCTTTCTTATTTGAGCCACTTTAGTTCGATTGGAGTTTGGGCACTTTCTGAATTCATATTCATCATTCCTATGCAATGGGGCGGCACGTGGTGCAGTGGTTAGCACTGCTGCCTAGCACGCTGAGGACCCGGTTCGATCCCAACCTCGGGTCACTGTCCGGGTGGAGTTTTCACATTCTCCCCGTGTCTGCGTGGGTCTCACCCCCAAACTCAAAAAGATGTGCAAAGTAGGTGAATTAGCCACGCTAAATCGCCTCTTAATTGGAAAAAAATAATTGGGTACTCTAAATTGTTTTAAAAATCATTCCTTTACGGACTGCATTTTTGAATTCTGTACACTCCCTGGCCCCATGGTTGCTTCCATTCCTCATATAGTCTATTCCTGTGCTGCTGGTGTTTTGGGCCCAACTCAGTTGGGCAATGGGAATTTCTTGATTGCTCTACAACGAGCCAGTATGGACCTGATGGGCCAAATGGCCTCATAATGTGCTTTAATGTTAATAGCGGTGTCGATCTGTCCTGCTGACCAAAGCTTCAAATTCTGCCTTCGTGGGGATGTTTACGGGATGGGTGTATTGCTGGTCACCCTCCCCACCATTACAAAAGTCAGTCATGAATCGAGCGACTTAAAACAGGGCCGCTCCACAGCAGAGAGTGGGTCTTCCGCCTCACCTTCAAGGAGCTGCCGGCCGATTTGACTCGCCAGCAGCTGTACCCATTCCAACAGCGCCAGGACTCAGCAGTGGGCACTGCTGGGACTGCAGGATTATGAGCTGAATAATACGGTGGGGGCAGATGACAAGGCACCCCCCAGAAACAACATCGGCATGGAGCCGACATACTCCACCCCGCCCCAGCTGCAGCCATAAAGAACTGCTGGGCAGACCAAGGAAGGCCAAGTGGGACTTTCACCCCTCATTGGGGCTGAAAATCCTGCCCTCTAGAGTTGACAGGTACATACTTATCAAGGACACGCAGTAGCTGTTCCTTGAACAAGCTCCACATTTCCATAGTGCCCATCCCCTGCAGTTTTCCTCTCCATCCGATGCATCCTAAGTCTTGCTTCATCTCATCATAATTGCCTTTCCCCCAGATATAACTCTTGCCCTGCTGTATATACCTATCCCTTTCCATCACTAAAGTAAACGTAATCGAATTGTGGTCACTATCACCAAATCTAACACCTGTCCTGGTTCATTACCCAGTATCAAATCCAATATGGCCTCGCCTCACGTTGGCCTATCTACATACTGTGTCAGGAAACCCTCCTGCACACATTGGTGTACCACAAGGATCTGTTTTGGGGCCACTGTTGTTTGTCATTTTAATAAATGACCTGGAGGAGGGTGTAGAAGGATGGGTGAGTAAATTTGAAGATGACACTAAAGTCGGTGGAGCTGTGGACAGTGCGGAAGGATGTTACAAGTTGCAGAGGGGCATAGATAAGCTGCAGCGCTGGACTGAGAGGTGGCAAATGGAGTTTAATGCAGAAAAGTGTGAGGTGATTCATTTTGGAAGGAATAACAGGAAGACAGAGTACTGGGCTAATGGTAAGATTCTTGGCAGTGTGGATGAGCAGAGAGATCTCGGTGTCTATGTACATAGATTCCTGAAAGTTGCCACCCAGGTTAAGAGGGTTGTTATGAAGGCTTACGGTGTGTTAGCTTTTATTGGTAGAGGGATTGAGTTTCGGAGCCAGGACTTGAGGCTGTTTTCGTTAGAGAGAAGAAGGTTAAGAGGTGACTTAATTGAGGCATACAAGATGATCAGAGGATTGGATAGGGTGGACAGTGAGAGCCTTTTTCCTCGGATGGTGATGTCTAGCACGAGGGGACATAGCTTTAAATTGAGGGGAGATAGATATAAGACAGATGTCAGAGGTAGGTTCTTTAGTCAGAGAGTAGTAAGGGTGTGGAATGCCCTGCCTGCAACAGTAGTGGACTCGCCAACACTGAGGGCATTCAAATGGTCATTGGATAGACATATGGACGATAAGGGAATAGTGTAGATGGGCTTTAGAGTGGTTTCACAGGTCGGCGCAACATCGAGGGCCGAAGGGCCTGTACTGCGCTGTAATGTTCTATGTTCTACTGGCCAACAGTCCCCCAAGAACATGCGGGAATGTGCTTGAAAGATCCAGCTCCACATTTTAAAATAGCCAGCGGTTTATCTTTGTTCTTTTGTTCGATGGATGTAGTCAGACGGCAAATCCTACATTCTTTTGACATATCGAGTCAAGCGAATTCCAATTACGTGAGGTATCTTCCTCACCTTGTCTCGCAAGGTTAACAGTGAAACTGCATTGTGTCATTGCACTTTTGGTTGTAACTAGACTGAAGAATGTTTCTCGTTCATCTCACTGAGGCAGGAAACTGCAAGCATTTACACAAATCAACTCTTCTATACCTATTGATGTTATGACTCATGACTTCTCGCTGCCACCTCACAGAAACAACATGCACCATTGACTGAAATGTTAATTAGATGATAGAAAATGTAGCATGCCTAAAATTAATCACCATCAAGTAAAAACAAAACAGAATAGTGAATGAATATGTATGTGTAATAACCGTCATGCGACCCATGGGGATGATCCAATTGATCGCCCCATCCGGGTCCATGAAATAGGAGCTCCCTCGCTTATGTGCAAAGGCCCAGCAGCTGGGGCTCACAGAAACAATCCTTAAAAGCCGGCCCTGATTGGGACCGGCATGATTGATACTCCCGGTTGGGACCTATGTGCTGTCTGCCGCTTTGCCGCCTTCTCTTTGGTTATAAATAAACCCCCATTTGAATTGTCTTCTCGATCTCCCTAGTTTTTAGAAAATGCCACATAGTTCTACGAGATCCTAGTAGCTAATTGATAGTCAGCAATAATACAAGGAATAATCTATTCAACCTAATACTGACCTAGTTCTTTCACCACAATAATGTTCAGTGAGACAAGAAAAACCTCATCAATTCATTGATAGACTATCTATTCATGTTTCTTCACTAAGCCAAAGAACCCACTCTCACCCTTCCTAAAAATACAATGAAACTAACATCATCTCCAATATTATAACACTATTTTTGTCCCAATAAATAATGTTTAGTAAGATACAATTTTTAAATATTGAATACTCACTGCCATTTATCTTATCACTCTGTATTCCTGATAATTTCCCTCTTAAGTTAAGCTTCCATGTATGCCCATTGTAAGCAGGGTTATGAAAAAATTACGACTATGTTTCATCTGTGAGAATTTAATCTCCTCTACAAAATATGTTCTGACATGATTTCCAAGATCAAAAATTCACATGCGCTGAAGGATCAGAGCAGCAGATACAAGAAAACAAAGAAATAAACCAAAAAGGTAGAGAAATTCAAGTCGGAAACCAGTGCGAGTCTGATATTGAGGTGGGGGAGATGGAGGCAGAGCAGCAGACCGAGGGAGGAAGAGGAAGAATGGTGGACAGCCTGGCGGGAAGAGTGCAAGCCTGATAAGGACATGGGCAGAGGCACGAAGAGTCCATGCATGAGCTGGTGGTGGGTGAACAAGGGTGCTGGCATGGACAGGGAGGGATTTTGATTACGTCCAAAGCCAACTTCCGATCACTTCATCTATAATGAGTATCTCTTGTCACTGAGCCCATAGGAGGATGCCCCAAGGGCTGTCACTTCGTAAAACAAGAGAAGGAAACACTGTAGATCGCATTGATCTGGGAATGTCTTCTCAATGAAAATATAATAAAGATATAAAATATTGGGATACAATTAAAATCAAACTGTCCCAAAGGCATGATTCTGCAAGAATCAGTATGGGAAATGTACCAATGTCTGGCATTGCTGCCTCATGGCGCCGAGATCCCTGGTTCAATCCCAGCTCTGGGTCACTGTCCGTGTGGAGTTTGCACATTCTCCTCGTGTTTGCGTGGGTTTCGCCCCCACAACCCAAAGATGTGCAGGGTAGGTGGATTGGCCACGCTAAATTGCCCCTTAATTGGAAAAAAATGAATTGGGTACTCTAAATTAAATTTTTTTTAAAAGCAAATGTCACATCAAAAATTTGGAATGGGAATCACTGCAGTAAAAGAGCAAAACTGGCTATGTACCTTAAAATATGGAAAGGGCTGGCGGGAATTAACAGAAACAAGTACCTCTGACATTAACAAAACCCGAAGTCGCCATCCACACAAAACATTTGTTTCAGAGACACTTTTATCAACAATCTTTCTTTTGTGAGGGCCACGAAGAATCCAGCACAAGTTTTAAGGATACAAAGTAATAACATTTATTTACAATAACATATATATATAACAGCAGCAGCAACTTCCCTTGCTGCACACTCCTTCCTGCTGTTTCCAAACTGGCCAGCTTTATTTATACTTGGAGTTTACTAATGGTTTCTCCGCCCCCCTCATTGGGGAAGCTCATACTCCCACAGGATTATGGGATTGTCATTAGTCCCCAGCCAATGGTAAGCAGGCAGGTTATAACACTTTCTATCCAAGTATAATCCACCAGTGGAACAAGCAGCCAAAGGCCATGGTCACAGACCCATCACTGGAAATCTTCAAGACCCAACTTTAGTTATTTCCATTTCAAAGTTTTCATTATCAGGGCCCCCATTTTGGCAGGCCACGTCTTGTTTAGCTCGTGTCCCCCCCTGTAAATGTTGGAGGAAATACGGGTGTTAGGTCTGTGACACCAACACAGCTATAGCAGAAGTAGACTTACAGATTGATCAGGTTCCAAACATGGGAGGAAGGTGGTCTATTCCCACATCAATTAAAAACAGAAAATGTTGGATATATTGTACCTCGCTAGTCAGACAGCATCCTGCGGAGTATGGGAAAACCGATTAAGCTAATCTTTCAGGTCTGTGATCTTTTGTTAGATATTGCAGGCAAACAGCTTATGAGAAAAAGAGCAGGGGGGAAAGAATGATCTACAAGGTAATGAAATGACAGGAGCGATAATTGCTAGAGACAAAAGGAGGCATGATGAGGGAGGTTATAGAAATGAAAGCAAAACGCCAGACCCAATGGATGTGCGAATGTTTCAAGCAGAGCGGTGGAGGAGAGGAGCAGCAAGAACAACAGTTTGCATTCACAAAGCAGCTTTATTGCAGTAAAATGTCCAAAGGTGCTTCATGGCAGATTGATCAAACACAATTTGACACCGAGCTCCCAGAAGGTATGAGAAAAGGTTACTGAAAGCTTGGCCAACCAGGAATGTTTTAAGCGATGCCTTAAAGAAGGAGAGGTTTAGGGAAGGGTTTCAAAGGCTTTTAGGACGAGGCAGCTGCAGACATGGTGGCCAATGATTCTGATGGAAGGTCGACGAGCTGAAAGTTTAACTCTCTTTCTCTCTCCACACAGGCTTGCCGAGTAATTCCAGCATTTTTTGTTCTTATTTTGGGCTTCCAGCACCTGCAGCATTTTGTACTAACATATTGAATGCGTTCAGTGTAAAGAATCAGGAGACCTTTGTACGCCAGGTAAATCTGGAAAGGTAAAGCAAGTTCCGGTGGTCCAGAAGTGTGGTAGAAAGGCAACAATTGATCAATAATATCCAAGGGAATCTTAGTCGGAAGGGACAAACTAATTACAATCTTTATTGTCACAAGTAGGCTTTACATTAACATTGCAAGGAAGTTACTGTGAAAAGCCCCTAGTCGCCACATCCTGGTGCCTGTTCGGGTACACAGAGGGAGAATTCAGAATGTCCAATTCACCTAACAAGTGCGTCTTTCTGGACTTGTGGGAGGAAACCGGAGCACCCGGAAGAAACCCCCGCAGACCCGGGGAGAAAGTGCAGACTCCACACAGGCAGTGACCCAAGCCGGGAATCGAACCTGGGACCCTGGCGCTGTGAAGCAACAGTGCTAACCACTGTGCTACCGTGCCGCCCAATTATAAAATCAAGCTGCTCCCTGTTAACCTGTCAGTAATTTGTCGTATGGGGATGTGCATTAAATGTCTTGCAGTCGCCAAGATTCTCTTACTAATGGAGACCAGCGATCCAGCATCAAATCATTTTCAAACTCGTTTATCATCCCCATAGGATTGATTTTAACTTTGCATTTTGAAATTTTCAGTTGGAATACATTCATTCTGACTGCCTCATTTAACAAAAAAAATGTTTTGCCTTGCGCTTCTGAAAACCGAGCATGCCACGGAAATGGAATAGAGAAAACAACTTTCAACTTGTGCTCACCCACTCATAAATATTTTAACTCTCTCTTTATGAAGTGATAATTTTTCTAAACTGCTGCTCCTGACTTCGATTCAGGCAAATCTTACTAAGTCAATTCCTCTTGTCCAAAACAAGCAAAGAGTAAAACTAACGTTGAGAAGCATTTTTAAGGTCACAACCACGAGGGCCTTCTGGGACTGTGGTGACATTTATTTATATTTTAAATTAATTTCACAGGACCAACATACTTCAGGCTGATATTTCCACGTGGCTCAGGTACGCATGTCCACATGATCGCATATGCAAATCTACATTCTTCATGCCAAAAATATGTGGGGTTTTCACAGATATTTCTATTTCCTGACATGCTTGCCCCACAGAATAAGAAAGTTGCATGGATTTCCAAATGAATCCTAACCTGAAAACTAATCAGTTTCAGACCATGTTCACTTGTAGAGTTGCAGTGACGATAATTGCTTCATAGTTATCTTCCTACTGTCAAACTAAACAAAAAGGAAGACATGTATTTATATACTGCTTTTCACAAGCACCGGAAGCGGGATTCTCCGACCTCCCGTCGGAGAATCCCCGGGGGGGGAGGCGCGAATCCCGCCCCGCCGCCGGCTGCTGTATTCTCCGGCGCCGGTTTTCGGGCGGGGGCGGGATTCCCGCCATGCCGGCCGGGAGCCGCTAGTAGCGCCCCCCCCCGGAGAATTCCGCACTTTTGGGGGCTGTTGACACCGGAGTGGTTGGCGCTGGTTTTCCCACCGGTGTGGGGAATTAGTCCCCAGAAGGGAGAATCCCGGCTCAGATGTCTCAAAGTACTTTGTAGTCAGTGAAGTACCTTAGATTGTTGTAATACAGGAAACACAGCAACCAATTTTCCCACAGCAAGCTCCTATCAACAGCATTGTGGTTACTGGTTGAGAGATAAATATTGGCCAGGCATTGGGGAACAGCTCCCCCTGCTGTTTAAAATAGTGCCATCGGATCTTTTAACTCAACCGGTTTAATGCCACAATTTATCCAGCAATATGATGATTTGCTGTGATGATCATATCATAATCCGTGCTCATCACAATTCGCTCGGCTATTTACACAATAATAGTGGTGTGTGCCATTAAAAACACCATTACTTTGCCAGCAAACTCTAGTACAAAATACAGAAAATTCTTTAACTCTTCCACAGCTTTTACCGAATAAAGGAAGTTTAAAATTGGAAGCAGGGCTAACGCTTTGCCGTTGGCTAAAGAGTACTCTGGGGTAAGGCGCCTCAAAATTAAGGAATTAATTTGTGTTAA
Organism: Scyliorhinus torazame; assembly: GCF_047496885.1. NCBI lineage: Eukaryota > Metazoa > Chordata > Chondrichthyes > Carcharhiniformes > Scyliorhinidae > Scyliorhinus > Scyliorhinus torazame. The sequence goes on along the minus strand of NC_092721.1, from coordinate 16,152,703 downwards.
GCTTCTTTGATGCCATGAAGAGAGAAGGAATGGAGGTGTCCACACTGTGGCTTCTTGTAAAACGCAATGAGAGGTTTATTAAGGGTGTTGCTCATTCAATCAAAGATGGTAACCTTCTCTCATACCTTCTTGGAGCTCAGTGTCAAATTGTGTTTGATCAATCTCCCATTGTGATCTTCCCAAAGCTCGCGCAAACACTCTGCTGATGTCACTGCACATCATGTTACACGGACCAGCAAGAATTTATTCCCAGATACATAAGACCCCTCCCTCTTTACTTCATTAGTGCAACAACAACACTTAACATTTATACAATAGATCGCCTAATATGTTATTTCCATACATACATTCAAGTCAATAATACAGTCTCTGTGGTGGACATAGGAACATAGGAATTAGGAGTTTAAGCAGATAATTCAGTCCTTCGAGCCTGCTCAGTCAGTCAGATCATGACTGAACACTTCCTCGTCTCAAATCCACTTCCCCATCAGTTGCTCATATCCGTTTAACCCGCTTTTTAACCAGACGTGTATTCCTTTTTGGTAGAATTTGGTGTTCTCGAACTCGGCTACGTGTGACCTCCAAAGTGTTATTATTCCTTTCTGTAATTGGTACTTCTTGAGTTAGTTCCGGCCTCTGTTCTAAAGTCTAGCTCTCTAGATCTTCCAAAGGTAGAACCGCTTGAGAAGTTTCTGCAAACTCATTTTGTGCAGCAAGTAACTGGTCAGCATCACATCATCAACTCTTTCATCATCTATCTGCACGGTGTATGATATTGGACTTGACTTTGCTGGGATCATAAATGGTACCTGTTATATTACTGGGTTTAAGTAATGTGTGTCGTTACTAACTGTAGACGATGTTGAAGAACACTCGAGTCTTCGAAGTAAATTGAAATAATTTATTCAGTAACGGTAAAACTAATAAATGAGTTCAACACTCCACTGAACTAACTCTAGAAATAAAGTAAGAATGAATAACTGTACAAACTGTATCTAAGCTACACGTGGTGTCTAGGCTGAGCTCCTCTCTGCTACACTGCTGCTATCTGGTAACTCCTGCATGGAAAAGAGAGCTAGAGATTCTGGGAGCTCCCTTATATAGTGGATCTAGTGATGCCCTCTAGTGGTAGTGTTACAGCTAGGTGTTGTGATTAACCCTTTAGTTACATGTCTGTCTACATATCATTACAGTACCTATTCCTCATTGATGGTGTAACTCCTAGCTAACGCTCTCTCTTCCTGGTTGAATACTCGTCTTTTAGAGATTTTCTCCCTCCTATCAATTTGTGTTTGTTGTTGTTTTGAGAATATCTGAAGTATCAGGTGGAGTTAACAAACAAAACTGTGTTTGTAGTTTCCTCTTGAGCAATAGCATTGCCGGTGGACTTTGCATGGTAGCATGCACAGTGTTCCAATGAGATACTAGAAATGTGTTTACTCTTCTTGATAATTTCCGCTGGTCCTTCGATGCTTTAATAGAATGCTTTAATGACTGCGCAAAACGTTCAGCCAACCCATTCGTTGCTGGATGATATGGAGCTGACTGGATATGGTTTATGCCTTTCCCTTTCAAATAGCCCTCAAACTCCTTTGAAGCAAACTGCGCACCATTATCACACTATAAACTGTAAAATGGTTTCACCTTCTTCCTGACTATGCTGGTAAAATAGGAACTTTACTGGAATCAGGAATGTTTTCAGAGAGAAATGTCCCTCTAAGATTTGCATTAATTCACTGAAGGACCTGTCTCCTGGTTTTGCTGGATGAACAAGTTGTTGTAGCAGCATAAACGTTTTGCGGCCAACTGAGCTGAGAAATGTTGTGACCTTTAGATCTTCCTGTGCCTGATTAGCCATTGAAACAATTGGAATCTTTCTTCATATGAATTCCATGTTTCATAATCCTCAGCAAATACGCCCAGGGCTCCCGTTTTCCCCCACAATTCCTTGAATCCTTACTCCAGGATCTACACTTCCTCCCTTCTGATTATGTTGGAAAGTGTGGCGCAAACAATTCCTTGAACAAGCAACTAAGAAATCGTTCCCTTTTATGCCTGAGTATTTTGACTTGTTTACTGAGTAATGGCCCATGCAGAGTCGGCAGACTTTGAAATCCCCGTTCTCCGCAGCCCATGTAGATTCGCCATGTGAGTTCTCCCTGCAGCCCAGACCACACTCTTCAACACAAGCAAATCTTCCCCTACTATTCGTTTTCTTACGGTTGTTGTTGGAAAACGTTTGTTCAACCTCCACATTGGTGGCAGTGCTTCGCCCGAGGTCTGTGTGCATGTGGGTCCGGTCCTGAGAATCTTCCGTTGTTCCCAGTGGCGTCCCACAATTAGTCGGCAAAAATCGTCTTTCCAGCGATTTTTCTGCCTCAATCCTCATCGCCAGATTTCCCTCCCCTGTTATATTTTGTTGTTGAAGCAAAGAAAAACGGTGTGGATTCTTGGAAAACACAATGGCAGATCATTGAGGGGGTTGCTCAATACAATCAAGATGGTGATCTCCGTACATCATACCTCCAGGGAGGAAAATGCAATGATAAGCTGTGTAAAGCTCCAGTTAAATTCAGAATTGGAGAAAGAAATATCGCCACCACAAAGAACAGTGTTCGCTATTTGTTTTTCATTTATTCTTTCATAAAATGTAACCTGAGTGGCTTGCTGGGCAATTAAGAATCAACCACATTGTCGTGAGTCTGGAGTCACATGTAGGCAAGACCAGGTAGGGGCAGCAGATTTCCATTCCTTAAGGATATTAGTGAGCCAGTCGGATTTTTACAGCAATGGTTTCACGGTCAGTTACTTTCAGTTCCAGTCTTATTAATTGAATTCAAATTCCACCAACTGCCAGGAGATGGATTTAAACCTTTGCCCCCAGAGTATTAGCCTGAGTCTCTGGGTGACGAGTCCAGAGGCATTACCACAACGCCACTATCTCCCGCTGGCTGTTGTACAATATTCCTACCAATGAACAACGTCGGAAATTGGAGCCCCTCAAGCCTGCTTCACCATTCTGTACGATCATGGCTGTTCTTCTGCCTCAACTTCGGTTTCTTACCCAGTCTCCACAACCCTTGATTCCCTGACAAACCAACAATCTGGCAGGGATTTTTCGCGCAACCTGCCGTGCGCTTTGCGGCGGCAGAGGCAGCCCGACGTTGGCCGAGAGCGGGATCTTCTGATCCCGACATTGTTGGCAACGTTTCCTGTTGAATGCATCCCTCACCGCTGGGAAACCCGGGGTGGGGGCGCGCCATTGGTGAGGCTGGAAGATCCCGCTGGCGTGAATGTCTGGAAAATTCCAGCCTTTGCCTTTCCCAATCTTCAATTATACTCAGTGATGTAGAATTCCAAAGATTCGCATTCCATTCAGTGAGAAAACAGGCAATAGGAGTTGTATTCTGAAGTGAGTCAGCGGGATCTGTCACCAAAACGGTTTGGATTTTACCCCCTTCCTTTTTAAAAAAACACAACAATTTTCTTGGTACACTTCACGCTGGCAGGTTGGTCTGTGACTATTTTTGCATTTGAATTCATCATCAGCTCATTCAGAAGCAGGACGAATTTCAAGGCACACCCCTCTAGGGGAAACATTCTCTCTGAGGAATTGAAAAGAAAACAAAAAGGCGTCTATTGGATTTTCATACCCAGAAGACACTGGGGCAAGTAATGAATGGTTAGTGCAGAAAATGGCCTCAGCTAGCAATAACATAAATAGATTTGACCAGTGGATCACTGACACTAAACAAGGGCTGGATGATGATGTCTTGTTATCCTCTTTAAATGTTCAAGCCATGATGACACTAATAGAATAAATAACCAACAGTGGGAAAGGAAAAATAGAGAGGAAGAGTAGGCCACGAACTGGATGCTGAGAGGGATGTGTAGCGTCACCCTCAAGAATAACACCAGGGATCAGCACATTTAGGGGGGTCAGTGAAGACTGTGGGCGAGATTTTCTGGCCGATTGTGCTGACAGGATCTCACGGTCCCGCCAACGGTGCAACCCCCCCCCAAGCTGACATCGGCGAGACCAGAAGGTTACGGCGCCAACCATCGGTCAGCTGCCCTCACGCCGCTACATAACATGCGACGGAGGGGGGAGGAAAATCCCAACTTGTGGGCGCATCGAAAAAAAGTAGCCGAGTCGAGACTGAAGTGGTCACCTGTTACAGAGAGAAAGAGAGGAAATGTGGTGAGGATAGTGAAGGGCATTGGGTGGCCAGTAAGAAGGGGAAGAGGAAAGGGCAAAGACCCGATGGAAAGATGCGGTGATGAGAGACTTTTACACAGTGGGATTGAAAGTGGAGTGGGTGACTGAGAGGATGAGATGGAGAAGGGTGTTCAACCACCACAAGTAAAATAAGAGAAACCTAAAGAAGATTAAGTAGGAGAAAATTAGGAAGGAGAAATTAGAATGGTACAAAACAGAAGGCGCTTATCCTGTCTGCATTGTCTTCCTGAAAGAACTATCCAATTAATTTTTCTCCCCCCTACCCTTTCAGCATAACCTGGGAAAATGTTTCCTTTTGGAAGTCATATTCATGAAGGATAAGCTTTAAAAAATTGGAGCTCCCATTTACTACAACAGAAAAAGTTAAAGGGATCCAGAGGTTTAGAGATAAGACGTTTTCAGGATTATGGAAGGCATTATAAAGATTACAAAGCATAAACAGTGAAAGATTATATTCACTGCTTGATTAAATTTGTAACAGAAATGTAGAGGCTGATGGTTATGATTAAAGGAACTAAAAGGGAAGTTGAAGCAGATATTTATATGCTGAGGGTGTTGGAACAAGAAATACTTTGCCACATGTAGCTATAGAGGCAGCAAGTCTAACATTTTTAAAATGAATGGGGAACTAGTTGAAAATGAAAAAATGTAAAAGGAAAGGGCAGGAAATACAACTGTGATGGGCCAAATGGTCTCTATCTCTGCTGTGACGTTCATTCTCAAAACATTTGTGTGGTCATGCTGATAGTTTTTGCAATCAGTTCCTGTCTTATCTCCAAAATGCAACGTTCTTTAATGAATGGTTACTTTCTGATGCCACACATCAATCAGTTATACTTCCTGCTGTGCTCAAAGCAATAGCCTGAATTATTCACAGGTGCACTGTGCCCTTGTAATACTAAAGAGAAGCTAACACACAATAAGAAAAAAAAAATAAAATCTCATTATATTTCAAGTCTGTCACAAATGGTAAAAAAAAATGGACATTAGTATTTTGCAAAATTTTGCAAACCAAAGTGCTTTAAAAAGGATTCTATTTTAAACGTTTATACCCACTCTATACAATACAAAAAAAATAGACGAACTTTGAACAAGGAAACACATTAAGCAACATAACTTCTTTTGTCAGAGTTCAAGATTTTTTTCTTTTCTTTTATAAATTTAGAGTACCCAATTCGTTTTTTCCAATTAAGGGGCAATTTAGCATGGCCAATCCACCGAGCCTGCACATCTTTGAGTTGTGGGGGCGAAACCCACGCAAACACGGGGAGGCTGTGCAAACACCACATGGACAGTGACCCAGAGCTGGGATCGAATCTGGGACCTCGGCGCCGTGAAGCAGCAGGGCTAACCCACTGCGCCACCGTGCTGCGCTCAAGATATTTTTCTGATGTAGCTTTGCTTTGCTCATTCATTGCCATCGCTCGTTCTCTGTAGTAAAGTTGACTTTTTTTTTTGTTTTGTTTTTAATTTAAAATGCCCAATTCTTTTTTCCCCCCCAATTAAGGGGCAATTTAGCGTGGCCAATCCACCTCCGCTGCACATCTTTGGGTTGTGGGGGTGAGACACACGCAGACACAGAGGGAATGTGCAAGGTAAAGTTGTCTTCTGTTCAAATATATAAATGCACAGTTTTTAGATAGGTCCATTCCGTGGCAACACTTAGAAATTTGTGCTTCGCTTTTAAAATAAAGAATATGAAAACAGTGCAGGAAAGCAATCATTCCAAATTGATGGTGGAACTTAATTGACAACACAAAAATATTTTTGAACTCACATTGAGCCCTGGTGTACCTTTAAAAGCAATTTACCTCCAACTGGCCTCCGTGTTTCACCAATCAAACATACTGTGCTGTACAATATAGAGAGTGACTGTACACCACCCAGGAAACAACTTCAGTGTGGAGCTGAAACGCACCTCTCCTACACCACCCCCACCTCCCCCGCACCAGCCACAAAACACTGCGGGCAAATTAATTGAGGGCTGAATGGGATTGCAACCTCTCACTGGAAAGGAGGTTCCGCTCTCTGGATCTGCCAATCAATTGGAATGGCCAGCAGATCCGGCACTGCTGGTAGTGCCATGAAGGCACCAGTGGCCACTGCTGGGACTGCAGATGAAGAAGCAGCAGGTAAATCTGGGGTCTTGAGCCTGGCAGGTTTGGGTAGGGAGTAGGTTTAAGGGAGGCAGCGATCGGCAAAGGGCAGCCCCTGAAACGCGACCCTTCCCTTACGCCCGCCTTGTCAACTTTCCAATTTAAAAAATGCCTTCTCCTTCCTTGCTGCTCTCGCCAACGGTTTTATAGCGTTGGCAGCGTATTTGCAGGGTTAGTTGGCTTGATATCATGCCTAATTGACCATTAATGACTTAGCTTAATGTGGTGGGTGGTGGCTTTTGGTACCAAAAAAGAAGAAAATCGCCCCAGAAATGTTACAACTTGTTAGTAAGATGTAATTGGATTTTTAATGGCGAACTATGTCTTAATTAATGCTGAACAACCTCTCTCACCCTGAAAAAATGACTTGCTTTCCATTTTGATAAACACCCACAACATTTTACTCTTTTTAAGTTTAGTTATGATATTTCAACTTCTACTGTATGTGTTAGGATCTTCATATTGCTCTGTAAAGTGCTGTGAAAAATTCGGATAAAATTGGGAAGTGTTCCCCGACTGGAAGGGAACATTCCTGCCTGGTGATTGTCGCGCGATGTCCGTTCATTCGTTGTCGCAGCGTCTGCATGGTCTCGCCAATGTACCACGCTTCGGGACATCCTTTCCTGCAGCGTACAAGGTAGACAACGTCGGGGCACACTTCAGCAGTCAAGGGCATTCAGCCTCTGATCTCCGGGTAAACGTTCTCCAAGGCGGCCTTCAGGACGCGCGACAACGCATAATCGGCGAGCAGAAACTTATAGCCAAGTTCCGCACACATGAGTGCGGCCTTAACCGGGACCTGGGATTCATGTCGCATTACATTCATCCACCACCATCTGGCCTGTGAAATCCTACCAACTGTCCTGGCTTGACGCAATTCACACCTCTTTAACCTGGGGTTACCCCATCTCTGGATCTGTAAGGATTTAATCAGCTGTTAATGCACGCATTCCAAGCACTGTCTGGCATCTTTGAAGTTGTCTATATTTATGTTTCTGGAACATACCTCTTCATTCACATGAGGAAGGAGCAGCGCTCCGAAAGCTAGTGATATCGAATCAAACCTGTTGGACTTTACCTGGTGTTGTAAGACTTTTTACACTGCTCAATGAGATAACCAATCACCTTTGTTTTGTGCCAGATTTAAATTAACGTTGGGAGAAGGGGAATCCATGGCACGGAGATTGTTATTCAAGGTGACCATGGTCACCTGGCTGCTGATTGCAAAATCCAGCATTTTATGTAAATGCTAAAGGATATCATTCTGTTCAGACTGCAGGCTGGAGCTGTTTAGCAAGGGTGGCCAACATGGCAAAGAAAAAGAGGCATATTATGTCTCTCATCAGAAATAGGTTGAAGCGCTGAGCCAGAGCATCAGAGCTGAGCCAGCATCAACTGTACCGAACAGATTCAGGGCGTAGCATGCAACAACAACAAAGCAAAGGTTTGGGTTAACATCCTGCCTCAGTCTTATTCAAAATTAAAGCAAGACTGCATTCCAGGGCAAAGGTGACACATTTACCTCCCACCAACGAGCCAAAAAAAATGTGCAATCTGTTCAGACTCTGCTCAAGGCATCTCGGTGCAAATTTGCTGAGGCACTTCATCATTCATCTGCACAGCCAATTGTGGCAAGCAAGAGGGAGCACAGTTTCAGTGGCACCTCCATCATTGTGCAGTAGATTCAGCTGAATGCTCTGCCTTTTGTTCATCTGAAAATAAATCAGCCCTCGTACGCACAAATATAAAATCGTCTGGAAACTGCTGAAATATGAAGCTGAGCAGTACCTGCGGCAAAGTCAATCTTAAAGAAATGAGAGTCACATCAAAAATGTAATGTACCCTAATTCCAATGGTTGAAATTGTAATGTATTTACCCATGCATCAAAGCAGCAGTGTACCTCTTACTGGGCCACTATATGCAAGCAGCCAATTTCAGAAGTGACTGCTGTTCCAAGATGCCATTTGAATGCTTTCTTTGGAATGAAAGCCAAGAGTGGAAAAAAAAAGGTGAATCAATTTATAAAGAAAGTTTGAATAGAAATAGATCTTCAGCATTCACTTTGGTTTTGCACTGACAGTCAATTGATTCAAGCATTCAGATGCAGAGTCCTTTTGTTTTCCAAGCAAGCATCCAAGTGCAGAATAGAAGAGTAAACTAATTCCAAATCGCCACAAGGGCCACTAACAGCTGTCAGCTTTCGGAGCATCTACCACGACTGAAGAACCACGAAACTCGCGGTTGCTAAAGCAGTGCTATTTTTACAGCGCATCAGCTTCTAATAGCTAAACAGGTGGCACAGTGGTTAGTACAGCTGCCTCACGGCACCAGGGAACCAGGTTCAATTCCAGCCTTGGGTGGCTGTGTGGGGTTTGCATGTTCACCCCGTGTCTGCGTGGGTTTCCTTCGGGTGCTTCGGTTTCCCCCCAGAGTCCAAAGATGTGCAGTTTAGGTGGATTTACCATGATCAATTGCCCCTAATTGTGCACAAATGTGTTGAGGTGAGGTTATGGGGTTGTGGGGACAGGGTGGGAGAGTAGGCCTAGGTAGAGTGCTCTCTCTGAGGGTCTGTGCAGACTCGAATGGCACTGTAGGGCTTCCATGATAAAGGACGTATTTTCTTCCAAACCTTTCTTTTTTTATAAATTTAAAGTGCCCAATTCTTCTTTTTCCCAATTAAGGGGCAATTTAGCGTGACCAACCCACCTACCCTGCACATCTTTGGGTTGTGGGGGTGAAGCCCACGCAAACACGGGGAGAATGTGCAAACTCCACACGGACAGTGACCCAGGGCCAGGATCGAACCCGGGACCTCAGCGCCGTGAGGCAGCAGTGCTAACCACATTTTCTTCCAAACCTAATTGTTATGTATTTGGGAACACATTCTTGTTGGTTCTGCATCACGTGATGTTTAGTGACTTCAGCGGAGTGTTTGCCTGGGCTTTGAACAGGTCACCATCTTGATTGTATGAGCAACACCCTTAATAAACCTCTCATCGTGTTTTACAGAGTGTGGCCACCTCCATACCTTTCCTCTTCAAGGCAACAAAGAGATATAACGGGCTTGTTCATTCATCTAACCTTTTTAATATAAGTGCTTGTGGCTTCTATTGGTGCATATTACGATCGAGTTATTGCTGGTGTGCGAGAGATTGCATTTTCAATCCATCCCAGCCTCCCATCCCCCTTTCATTATATCTCCTTGTTAGGGAGGGCCCTTTCACTGGAGCTAAATTTGGAGTGGCATGAAGGGCTATCGGAAAATCGCCTGCAACATAATATTTTGCTGATCTTTGCCTGTTTTTTTCCCACAGTGAAAATTTCCAAGCTCTGTCAGGTTGTCAAGGGAATCCAGCAGGTGCAAGGAAAGGGGAAATAGGGGGAAGAAAAATCTTCGTGGGCTACGAGAGACAGCCTTTGTCTACCTGCTGACCAGCATGGGAGGGCACATTGGCTAAACCTGGAAAAGTTCATGCACCTTTCCTCTTGATTTTGGAAACCAAAGTGACTGGTTCAAATGAAAAAGCCCTGTCTGATTTGTAGTTCAATTTAGAAGGTTAAATCTAAGCCGTAAAAAGCCCCAATCTTGTAAAGTTGGACGTACTTTAATTAGACATGTTGGACTTTTTATGAGCTGATCCGGAATGTTCTGTCAAAGTCGCTGCCTCAGCCTTTTTATCTTCAGCTAATGCTAACTATTTTCGAGCAAGGCGCTCTTAACTGCTTAGTGTCGCCAAACAGATTCTGGTTCGCTGCTTTCTTAATTTCACATGAACTGCCGAACTTAATTGATTTAAACTAAAGGTCTGCAATAGAATGCAGGTGATTTTCTAACTGGGACTAGCTCTGTAGCTACCAGCCTGTATTATTTTCTACCTTGTTTTGTCCCCGCTTATGTTCCTCCTTATTGGGCGTTTAGGGGAATTATCCGTAAAGTCGGCCGGGCACAATATGTATATTGAATCCATTCTTATACGGTGTTCCCTCTCCCCCCTCAGCTTGATGGGATCCTCCTTTCTGCCACAATCCTCATGGATACATTGGTGAATAGTGCAGCAGGGTGTGATTCGTTTATATAGTCATAGAGCTGCATCGAATACACAGTACAAAGAGGTTATTCGGCCCAGATTGTCGATGCTGGTGTTGATGCTGCGCATGAGCCTCCTCCCACCCTACTTCACCTCGGCCTGTCAGGAGAACTCCCTTCCAAAATGCCTTTCTCCCTCGTGTGCTTATCCAGCTTCTCCTTAAGTGCATCAACGATGTTCCTCTCAACTACTCCATGTGGGAGGAGGTCCCACATTCTCACCACTCCCTTATCTGGGTGCACTGTCCGTCTTCGATCTTAATGGTCGCCCTTGCAGTCTCAGTGAGGTTGGGTTCCCAGCTGGACTGCCTTCCTGGGAGTGGAAGTTCCACCCTTTGCTTGTTAAGGCCATTCGCAGTGTAATATTGCTGTGGGTCAGCCTTTTGTAAAGTTGGTTGGCTTCCGACCAAACTCTCCTCCAGGGAAGTGTGGGGATGGGGGACAAATCTCACTGCATGTATCCCAATTAAAAATGTGTTCTATTAGCGCATTTCCATTTTAGTGTGATTTGGTGGATCCGAGCAGTTCTGCTGAATAGCGTTGCCTCCATTTCTGTTCCAATGTAGTTACTGAACATGATCAGAATTTTATTTTTGTAAACAAACCGTCATTTCGCTCACTGATTCACCCCCCCCCCCCCCCCCCCCCCCCCCCCCCGCAACCCCACCCACAGCCCTCCAATTCACCAATTCTTTCACCCAAACCCTGGCTGTTTCCCATCAGCTGCTTTGCTGTGGCATCTCTCTCCCCAACTAAGGCTCTGGAGGAGGAGGGAGGGAGTGAGTGAGGGAGCAGTGAGTGACAAAGAGGTAGCGGGAGGGTTGGGAAGGGAATCAGGGGAGCAGACGGGTCCAGGTGGGGAAGCGGTGAGCGGGAGGAGCGGGCGAGTGAAGTGGTGAGTTGGAGTGTCCGGGGGAGAGAAGGGGCGAGGGGACAGGTTGGGGAGGAAAGCAACAAATGGGATGGAGAGAGAATCAGGAAGGTAAGGAAAGATCAGGAACGATAACGAGTTAAGTAGTTAATAAGCTTAGTAGCTAATAGATAACTACTAAGTAGTTAATTATTAAGAGTTCGTAAGAATAGTAAGTTTAATTCGCGAATCTGTTGGATAGTTAGGTTCAAAGTAGCCAATAGGATATATTGTAAATGTTACAGCTCAGGAATGTAAGGCATCCTTATCGCATGATTTCTTATGGAAAAGTAATTTCCATTTAGCTAATTTTTGTTTAGCGCACTATTTTTAGCAACACATTTAGCCTGCTAAAGCTGCGCTGAATCGGCACTTCCTATTCCTTCCAAGCACATATATGGCAATCAGTGCTTTCCCTCCTTACCTTTTTTATTTTGAGCAAATAGCAAGCACAGCCAAGTGGCGTATGCCTGCACCATCCTGACAAACGGGCAAACTCAATTTCATCAGCACTGACCAATTAATGCTGCAAATCTGACTGCGGGATGAAATTGCCTGGCACAACTTCCTCCTCTTTCATAGATTTTTCATAGAATCCACAGTGCAGAAGGAGGCCATTCGGCCCATCGAGTCTGCACCGGCTCTTGGAAAGAGCCACCTACCCAACCGCACACCTCAACCCTATCCCCATAACCAGTAACCCCACCCAACTAAGGGCAATTTTGGACACTAAGGGCAATTTAGCAAGGCCAGTCCACCTAACCTGCACATCTTTGGACTGTGGGAGGAAACCGGAGCACCCGGAGGAAATGCACGCACACACGGGGAGAACGTGCAGACTCCGCACAGACAGTGACCCAAGCCGGGAATCGAACCTGGGACCCTGGAGCTGTGAAGCAATTGCGCTAATTACTATGCTACCGTGCTCTTGTGGTCACATTCTTCCAAGTCTGTTGGAAGGAAAACAGCCTCAGAACTACCACTGCCATCTCATTTTGCTGCTAATGTAACCTCTGCGCTGACAGATAATCTGGTTTATTACAGTTTATAGCGGTACACTGCCTGGATCTTGAAACTGCAGCAACATACGGCACTCCCTTTGCATCAATCTTTCAAGTCCTCCAACCACCAATAGATAGTTCTGATATTACTAACAAGCCTAGTACTATTCATATTACTTCAACATTTCAACATTCCAATTAATACATAATACATGGATCTATTAATTATATTGTGTAATCTTCCACCCAGTCTGTATTTGAAAAATGTGCTTACTTCCAATTACCATGAAACTAGACAGAAGGACAACCAAAGGAGGCTGTGCAGAGATAAGCTATGAGACTCTCCACTTGCTTGGATGAGTGTAACTCCAACAGCCCTTAAGAATTTCAACACCATCCCGGACAAAGCAACCCGCTTGATTGGCACCCCATCCAACACCTTCAGCATTCACTCCCTCCACCACCACACAGTGCCAGGAGTGTGTATCATCTACAAGATGCACAACAGCAACTCACCAAGGCACCTTCAGCAGCAGCTTCCAAACCCCCAACCTTTACCATTGAGAAGGTCAAGGGCAGCAGATGCATGAGAGCACTGCCATCTGCAGGTTCTCCCCTGAACCACTCACCATCCTGACTTGGAAATATATCGCCATTCTTTCACTGTCTCTGGGTCAAAATCCTGGAACTCCCTTCCGAACAGCACTGTGGGTGTACCTACACCTCATGGACTGCAGCGGTTCAGGCAGGCAGCTCACCACCACCTTCTCACAAGGGCAATAGGGGATGGGCAATAAATGCTGGCCTTACCAGCAACATCCCTATCCCATGAAAGTGTTCTCAAAAAAGCCTTATCGCTAATTCCATGATTGTGGGACCTGAAGAAAGATTGGAGGAAAGTGACTTGTTGTGATGTGAAGGAGGTGACTGAGGGATACATAATGGGGTGAATTCTCCGCCTCCCCAACCGGCTTTTCTTCTTGGTACCCACAGCCAGCCAATGGAATTTTCCATTGTGGCCACCTCTCGTCGCCGGGAAACCCATGGGCGGGTGTGCGCTGCCGGCGGAACGGAGAATCCCACCGGCGGGGAATTCACCCCAATGTTGTTAAGGGCACAGAAGGCATTAACCCAGCATATTATTTTAAATGAAAACGTGAGGGTAAAACTAATTCAAACTGGAGAAGGATATAAATCGGGCAGATATCAGGAAGAGTGATTGGCATATGAAATAAACTTCCAGATAGATTGATGAAAGGAAAACAGTCTTGAGAAGACTTAAGACACAGTCGGATAACAGAGTGGGATGACGTTAGGATCGGTCTCGGTGGGGTAACCAAATCGGGCCAAACATCCATTTTCAAACATTGTGATCTTTCGCTCAAATCCACAAGTGTTCAGGAATCTTATGAACTTTTTTGTAGTTTTTCTGACAGGTGGGTGAGATTGTGAGTCACGATTGTGACATCTACCACTCCAGATGGAAAGATTGCATCGTGCTGCCTGACTCACTCGTCAAACAACATCTCCTGCTGCTGAGTGGCTTGGTTGGCAGCTGCGCGGTTTATTTACAGGCCATTATTCCACATAAAACTGAAATATGGCTACTATCGAATAATTAGGCAGGACATTGAAACCATGCAATCCCAAATGAAAACTTCCTGCTATAAAGTAGATATTATGGTATTAATTATGCATGTCGAAGAAACACAAATAAGAATAATTCTGGAGTGGGAAGGAGGGTGGTTATTTACAAGGGTATTGGCACACCTCCACAGTACTTTGATAGAAAGGAATCTAAATATAAAAGTCTAATAACATGCCCACAAACCTAGTAAACTGTCATTGGATCTAGCCAACATTTTTAATATCACACGTTTTTGCTACCTTGAAGAATCTGCAAAGGTTTTTACTTCTGACACACATGAATGAAACAAAAAGGATAATCTCATAAATATTTGGAGCAAATGGATTTCGGGCGGCAATGTACAGCAGGCAGTCGTGAAATAGCCCATTTAAGCTCGGAAAGGAAATACTTCCATTTATATAGTGCTTTACGGCAATTGAAGCCTTTTGAAGTGTAGTCCCTGTTGTAATGAGGTCTTGTGATGCTGCGGTACCCTCCCCACTTCTGGGCCACAAGCTCTGGGTTCAAGTCCCGTACCAGGATTGGTTGACCACAGAGGTTTGACGGGCTGATAACAGCCTAGAATCCTTTCTCAACCTCCCCTACAATTCCCCAAAAGGGATGAAAGTGGTTTGATGATGCATATTTTAAAAAAATATGTTGTGATGTCTGCCTGAATTTCAATGAGGACGGTGCAGTGCTCAACTATTGTCACCCAAGGCGATATTCAGGCATATTCACTTGTCAAACACAGGGTCATTTGCACCACCTAAAATGATGACACATGATAGTGCGGGGAACACTTGTCCATTCTCATAAGTGGAGGAAGGAAATTGGTGTTAACTGGCTCGCAAGAGGACAAATACGCTTTGGCTCTGCGCTGCTGTCCAACAGATGAGGCATCAAACAGAAGTCTCGTCTTCGTGTTCTAGTGGCTCAGGCAGATGTGAAAGATCCCATGACACTACTTGCAGGAGCGGAGCATTTTCTCAATGTTCTGTCCAACATTCTTCCCTCAACCAACACCATCTGAAATTTATGAATTAGTCCTTCATCTGAAAATTGATTTGGGGAAAGTCGTCATATTTGGCTGTTACAGAAAATTAAAAAAGAAAGTAATTTATTCAGCAAAGCACCATGGCGTGCTTTGAAGTGAAAGTTAATATAATTGGAATCCAATATCTATCATTAGTTTTTTTTTCTCTTAATACATTTTTAAAGTGTAAATTCTCTGTGATGAGCTGGTTGCATATGAGACCAGGTGCTGGTTTCTAAAACATAATGAAGTTGTAAGGATGTTTGCCAAATAGATTAACTGGATATCATAGCAATGTTAATATAAAACAGCGAGCTATTCATTTCTCAACCGCTAATCTGCGTGATGTTTCTGTGCATAATATCCTTTTATATTGGAGGATTTCTTCAGAAAATACAAGTGTTTATTCTTCAGAGATATCAGAAGACCCAGTCACAAAGATAGAGATGCCTTCATTGCAAAATATATGCCGACTTAATTTTGTGATAACAAACACCACTGGAAATCTGGAACGTCCTCCCTGCCCCCAAGAAGGTTATTCAGGATGAGGGTCAATTAAAAATGTCAAAACTAAGATTGGTATTTTTGATGGTTTGGGCAGGATCTTAGAGCCGCCCACCCCCGCACTGCAGGTGAAACACGGCGGTGTCGGGAATAACTTTGTGAAGCCGTCACGCCAGCCACCGCTGGCATTTCTGTCCCGTTTGCCTTTGTTTCCGTCCTTGGCGCAGCATGAACATTCAGTGCCACGTCTTTTGACACCAGGTTAAAGTCCAACAGGTTTGTTTCGAACACTAGCTTTCGGAGCCCATTTCACGGACATCGTGCGGCAATCACCAGGCAGGAATGTTCCCTTCCAGTCGGGGAACACTTCAGCAGTCAAGGGCATTCAGCCTCTGATCTCCGGGTAAGTGTTCCCCAAGGCGGCCTACAACGCAGAATCGCCGAGCAGAAACGTATAGCCAAGTTCCGCACACATGAGTGCGGCCTCAACCGGGACCTGGGATTCATGTCGCATTACATTCATCCCCCATCATCTGGCCTGGGCTTGTGAAATCCTACCAACTGTCCTGGCTTGAGACAATTCACACCTCTTTAACCTGGGGTTACCCCTATCTCTGGATCTGTAAACACTTAATTAACTGCAAATGCTTGCATTCCAAGCATTGTCTTGCATCTTTGAATTTGTCTATATATATGTTTCTGGAACATACCCCTTCAGTCACCTGAGGAAGGAGCAGTGCTCCGAAAGCTAGTGTTTGAAACAAACCTGTTGGACTTTAACCTGGTGTTGTATACTTCTTACTGTGCTCACCCCAGTCCAACGCCGATCTCCACATCACGTCTTTTAACAATTGAGACAGAGAAATTAAATGTGTGTAGTGATATTATGGTTGTGTTGTAATTCACCGACTGACCAATAGGAGTCTCATTAGTATATAAGTGAACGTTAGAGTCAGGTGACCTCAGACTGACTAGGGAGCTGGGAGAGAGATAGTGGCTTTTGCATGTTCATACTGTTATTCACCGGTTGTTTGTATATATTTGACCCACAGTTAATGTTAATAAATCGTTTATAGCTTTCGCTACAAGTGTTCTTGTAATATAAATCAGGCCATCTGACAAAAACATTACACTGTGAACATCTTTTAACTGAAATGGCGATACTAAGATTGAAAAAGCCACCTGTTAAACCAATCACGGTTCAATTACCTCTTAACACCCACATTCACACCTACATTACAGCGAGCGAACTGGCCTTCATTGAAAGTAATGAATGACAATAGAAAATATTGCCCCAGACTAAATTAAAGTGGCAAGACAAATTCTTGATAAAGCATCTGTACAAATACTTGGTTGCCATTGGTATTCTCATACTGGACGTCAGCTCTGGGAGGCAATTAATTCATGGATTTTTGTAATAAACAAAAATCTATTCTAGGGCTTTTGGCATCTCCCAAGTAAACTTTGGTTGAGGATTCCGGCAAATTCTTGAACGCAAGTTCTGGTGCAGGTCTCACATTCCCAATATACGACCCTCGTTTCGCAATGTTCTATTTGGGATGCGCTAAAGATTGGAGTACATCAACTCGGCATTATTTTGTGACAAGGGGATTGCTACATAGTTGAAACCGCTATAAAAAGACGACGGTACCTGTGTCTTATTAATGGCTGTCCATCTGAATTGACTATTATTTTTGGTCCTTTTAAACTGCTGGTTAAGGGCAGTGTAGTGGAGGACATTTTATGCAAAAATTCATTTCATGTGACACCATAATGTTGTTCCTCCATTTCTGATTCCCTCTTTTGTGACATAATAACATTGTTTTCACATTAAGCACATTCATTTTGCACGTGCTAATTGTTCTGCTTAAATATGGAAAGAAGGATTTCAGATGAGCATAAACAATTTAAAAAATTTATCGTGGGAGATGAGTGTCACTGCAAGGCCAGCATATGTTTCCGAACCCGAATTGCCCCGAGTGAAGGTGGTGGTGAGCTGACTTGTTGAACCATTGCAGTCCGTGGGTGGGTTCTACCAAGCAACACGCAGCATTGAGAGGGGGCCAGCCATTGGCCAGCAGTGGGAACTTCTGGTCCCACTGTTGTCAGCGGGGTTTCCCATCGAATACACCCCTCACCACCAGGATATCTGCGGCTGGGGTGGGCTGTCAGTGGGATGATGGCTGGAAGATCTCGCCCAAAGTGTGTACACCCACAGTGCTGGAAGGAAAGGAGTTCCCGAGTCTTGACCAAGCAACAATGAAGGATCTGAGGGCAGGCGTTGGTGTAGTGATATTGTCACTGAACCAACAGAGATCCACAGTACTACCCTGGAGACTGGGGTTGAATCCCACCATGGCAGATGGTAAACATTTGAATCCAATAAAAAATAACTCTGGAATTAAAAATCTGATGATGTTGATTGTTGTTCAAAACCCATTTGGTTCACGCATGCGGTCCAGGGAAGGAAATCTGCCCGCTTACCTGGTTTGGCCTACATGTGGCTCCTGTTCATGAGCTATGTGGTTGACTCTTAAATGCCCTCTGCATTGGCCCAGCAAGCCACTCAGTTCAAGGGCAATTAGTGATGGGCAGTAAATTCTGGCCTAGCCAGCAAGGCCCATAATGCATGAATGGATTAAAAAATTGTTCTATATATATAGAACAGGGGCAGCACGGTAGCACAAGTGGATAGCACTGTGGCTTCACAGCGCCAGGGTCCCAGGTTCGATTCCCGGCTTGGGTCACTGTCTGTGCGGAGTCTGCACGTCCTCCCCGTGTCTGCGTGGGTTTCCTCCGGGTGCTCCGGTTTCCTCCCACAGTCCAAAGACGAGCAGGTTAGGTAGATTGGCAATGCTAAATTGCCCTTAGTGACCAAAAAGGTTAGGAGGGGTTGTTGGGTTGCGGGGATAGGGTGGAGGTGAGGGCTTAAGTGGGTCGGTGCAGACTCGATGGGCCGAATGGCCTCCTTCTGCACTGTATGTTCTATGTTCTATGTTCTATATATATATATATATGTATATATAAAATCATCATTGCAATTGCATCATAAGGAGGCAAATCTGCCCTTCCTTCATAATGTCATATACTTCGTTCATCAGGCAGGAGATACAAATGTCTGAGAACACGCACAACTAGACTCAAAAACAGCTTCTTCCCCGCTGTTACTAGGCTCCTAAATGACCCTCTTATGCACTGACCTGATTAACACTCGACCCCTGTATGCTTCACCCGATGCCGGTGTTATATACTTACATTGTGTACCTAGTGTTGCCCTATTATGTATTTTCTTTTAGTTCTTTTTCTTTTCATGTACTTAATGATCTGTTGAGCTGCTCACAGAAAAATATTTTTCACTGTACCTCGGTACACGTGACAATAAACAAAATCGAAATCCAGATAGATCAAAGTCACCAAAGTGCCTGTTGTCAAGCTGTCAGTCATTGACTGTAGTGAGGTCTGAGGTGGATATCCTCTTAGTGTCAGTATGTTAATTGCTCCCAAGTGTCTTACTTTTCTCGGAGTTGACCCACACTTTTTTGTACCTTCCTTTCCTGTAGCATGACCCAGGGACATAACAACAGCAATCCTTGGTGACCTGGAGTGGTAGTCATGTATTTTGCGCATGCCTCTGAAGCGGGCTAAGCTATTGTATATTGTGATCACTCTAGACGTGAATCGTTAAGTTATTTTACTTGAAGTCCTGTGGACATGCAGAGAAACAGTTATGATCTGATAGACTTAATTGAATTGATGGAACTTGGCTTTGCATCATGATGTGAAATAAGGAACATGCCAAGTGCATGCGTTATTGCGCGTGACTTAAATAGGATTATCCGCTCACGCTTCTAACCTCATTTCAATGAAGACAAAAACAGCTTGCCCCTGAACAAGCTTGACTGCCCTTGCAGCTAACCCATTAAAAAAAAATCTCTACCTGCAAGTCATGTACTGAGTAATGATATATCAGTCTCTCAGTTTATCAGCCACATGGAGAGCTCAAAGAAATACACTTGAAGCTCCAGCATTTTGAGTTCCAAGTGCGAATGGCCCAAATCCTCCTGTCTCTGGACGGTTGGAGGTGGGATGTAAATCAGGGAATGTGCATCAGAACCCTGCTGAGGTTCTGACACTTAGACATACTTGGGAATTTCCCAGGGAGTTTAAGCTTCCATTGGCTGATTTCCCGCTGTCCAGGTCCTCTGTGAATGTCCCTGACGCTGAGCTCAGAGTGTTGACTTGGGCTAGATATGCGGGACTTAACCTGATATTTACCCAGCAAATGGTAGGCAGTTTAATACTTGGTCTAACATCTAGCTGACAAAACCGAGCACCACAACTGGCCCAGAGCAATCATTCCCCCCACCAGGTGTCTGACTACCCCCTCCAAGACTTGACTATCCTCTCGTCCAGATCAAACTTCCCTTGAGCAGAACTGACTCCCCTCCTCAACTCCCAATCTCGCCCGCTCTCCACCCCCGATCAGACCTGAATGCTCCCTGACCCAACCAGAATGCCCCATCCGGACCCAACCTGAATGCCCCCTCAAACATCTAACTAACCCAGATCCGACTCAAATACCCATCCCAACCACCTGACCACTTCTTGATCAGACCCAACTACCCTCCCAATCCAACCCGACTACGTTTCCTTGCCACCCCCAGCAAGAACCAACTAGACTCCTCCCCCAACTACCCGCCTCATCCACCTATCCACTCACCCACTTATCCATCTCATCCACCTACCCACCTCACCCTTCTGATCTAACCATACACTCACACACTCACACATCCATTCATTGACCCACACTCATTCATTGAAAGAATTGGACCTTTAAAAACTTACCTGAATATGGCAGCTACTGTCGTAAAAATGGGGTACATCCTCTTGCTCGCCTGACTCAAACATGCTTGCTGCTGGATATACCCGCGAGACACTGTGCTTCCCATCTCCACTTCACCTTTGGGATCAGAAGGTTGTGAAGAAATGGACAGTATTGTTGCATCGGTTAAAACCGCCCCGGCTGTGGCAGCTTGCCTGCCGGCCGGAAGATCTCGGTGAATATTATTTCCTATTATGGAACCCAGAAGGCATAATGAAAATTAATTAAAAAGTGTTTCACTGTTGGTGGTTACAACTTGTTTGTGCATTTGCACCAGTAGCAAGAAAGATCAGCAGCCTCTCCTTAGCAACTGCTCCTCAGCAAAGGAAAAGCATTCACTTCGAAACTTGTTCTGCTCTTTCATTGAAATTATAAGGGTGAAGCAGTAACCACGGAGATATATCTGAGGAGTGCTCTGTCTATTGAACTGAAGTTGAGCAGGAGTTCAATTTTTCTCATGAGTGGGTGTGAATACAAGACAGTTATAATGAGAAGCATCCATAGAAACCACTGCCTATTCCACAGACCATGATTTACCACATTATATACTTCTTAAACTTCTTAAATATGCTCAGATTGAGGCACAAATCTAGATTAGCAATTTTTTTTTTCTATTCCTATGTGCTCCACTTGGCACTCCTGAGGTTATTTCTCAGGCAACAAAAGCTGTTAATCTTGACGCTAAGAGTTGCCAGCACACTTTCCAAATAATTTGAAGTTTCCTGGTCACTCGGGAAGGAATTTAAACCACAGGTTGGATTGTTCTAAAGGTCCACATCAAGTGCTGTTCACCCATCATCCTTGCGCTGGCTGACCTAAGTTGCCTTCTGGTTGAGTAATGTGCTAAATTTATCTGCTCACATTTAAAACCTTCCCTTATCTCGCTCCTTGCTACCTCTGTAAACTCCTCCAGCCCCACAACTCTCCGAGATCTTGGTGCTCCTCCAATTTTGGACTCTTGCACGTCTATCTCTATCTCCCACTCTATCCTTAAGGCGCTCCTTAAAACAGACCTGTTTGACCAAGCGATCACTTGTCCAAATACCCCTTTTATGTGGTTCAATGAAGTGCATTGTTTTTTTTTTTAAGCTGCTTTTTTTAAAAATGCAAGTTGTTGTTGTAAAGAAGCTTCAAGAACAGCCTTTGACCTCTAGCTGATTTATTGATTCCTCAAGGAGCGATCTGATCATCTTTTTGTTTCCTGATATTTTACCTTGTGTATTGTTCTATTGACCCTGCTTCAGGATTACGTAATCGACTGCACTATTGCTCCGCGAAAGATCTAGGTATTTAGATCTGTAATAGAATATGTTTCTTTGCAAATTATTTATTTATAGTACACATTTTCTAATAGAGAATGCAATCTGACAGGGTAATGGGATTGTTTTGTATGGGCGCAAGTACTTAAACTTACCAGTTTTAATTATAAAATGATATTTATAATGCAGAGGTCTGATAGCAGTTTATGATGTCCTTGACTACTTTCTAGCATTTGCACTATTTTTTGAATGGGGCTGAGATGTTGCTGAACGGGCCAGATACATGGAAGCCTCTTTTACATGTGCTTCCTTATGTATCCCTCCTTTGTCTGATGGCAATTTATATTGGACAATGTGCCTGCACAGCACCTTGGGACATTTACCTACCTGAAAGGTACTGTATAAATGCAAGTTACTGTTTTTCCTTCAGTCATGTTCCGCCTGTTCGCCGTGACATCGACATGTCTGGTGATCCATGTAAACACCGATGTTCAACCAACAGAGAGACAGGCAAAGGCCTCATGGTCGTGTCTATCCGATCCCCTGTCAGGTTGAAGCCAGGCAGAGCAGAGTCTTGGAGACCAGGGTCCAAAACCCCTATTTCAGTTGTTTAAGCAAGTCTGGATATTCTCCTGGTGCAGACTCCGCACAGGCAGTGAGCCAAGCCGGAGATCGAACCCGGGTCCCTGGCACTGTGAAGCAACAGTGCTAACCACATCAGGGCTGATGCTCCAAAACCAGGAAACACTGTTGGAGCTGCTGTCTTTCGGGAAAGATGTTAAAACATCTGCTTGCACAAAATCCTACGGTGCTATTTTGTAGAAGATCAGGGGAGGTCTGTCTGGCCAATACTTATCCCTC
Source organism: Scyliorhinus torazame (assembly GCF_047496885.1). Taxonomy (NCBI): domain Eukaryota; kingdom Metazoa; phylum Chordata; class Chondrichthyes; order Carcharhiniformes; family Scyliorhinidae; genus Scyliorhinus; species Scyliorhinus torazame. Next base: position 16,130,139 of record NC_092721.1, on the reverse strand, counting down.
AATCAAAATCACGAAAAGCAGATTATCTAGTGATTATCACATTATTGTCTGTGGAATCATACTATATACATATTGCCTATTGTGTTTCCTGCATTGCATCAGTGACGACATCAAAAGTACTTAATTGGCTCTAAATGCTTTGAGACGACTGGAGGTATGCAAAGCACGATATAAATGGACGTCCTGTGTTTATTTTATACACACCAGCATAAACATTAGCAACACTGGACAAATACCTTGTTACTTATTGATAGCGGGGGTATGGGCTTTACCCAGATGTAATGATATCATGCAACGAGCTTGAAGATCTGACCAGTATAGAAACAACATAAATTCATCCGTGCTGGAACATAGGATGTTGCAGCCCTGACAGAAATCTGTGAGTGTCACTAAATGCTAACATTTCCTTTCATGTGTTGCTCTTCAAAAGTGCAGGTGCACCATCGGTTCCTACTGAAAGCAATTTTTATGCTTGTGGGTGATCATGACGATAGCTGATTTGCTGAATAGCTTGTTGTGATATATTGGACAGCAGCAGCTAATGGAGCTTGGAAGGAATAACTTTAAATTGATCCAGTTGGCAGAGGGGAGCTTGATGCTTAGTGAATCGGAAAACGACATTTGCAAAAAAAATAAAGGTGTCTTGAATCTTAATATGGAAAGTCCAATTGTCAGAGCCTTCCAAATGTGCTGTCAGTCAGTTTGAAATGGGCAACTGCGGCACTTGCCTGTGACAACATTGCAATGAAAATTGGGCCCCCTCTTCTGGCCCAGCCTTCTCCCCTGCCCTAATTAATGCAAGGGTTGGCAAACACATCTAAATCTGCAGAAATCTGATAATAGGCTAATATTACTGAAATTATTTCTTCATACAGTGGTGTAGTGGTTATGTCAGTGGGCGACTTTTCCAGAGGCCTTGGCCGTGGGATGGGGGCAGGGGGTGGGGGGAGGGGGGGGGGGGGGGGGGCATAAATTCCACGCTCATAAATGAATACATTTTTCAAAATGTAATGAAATAATGAATAGTATGCCATATTTATGTGAGAAATTCCGTGAAGCAAGCCAAATACTAGAATACAATATGATAAATAAGGTCAGTTTGGAGTTAGTGATGGATCAAACAGAGGTTGTGCCATTGAGCAGCAGTTGGCAGGATGGGCCATGGTGGTGCCTTTTAGAGATGAGTATGGTCACAGTGGTGGGCAGTCTAAATACTTTATCTTAAATGAGGAACATGGGGTGTTTACTACACAGCAAGGCACTGTGATAATTATGTAATTTAAAGCTTTCACAGGGCCACTGATGCCCTCCTTGCAACCAACCGTGAGTGGAAATGGTATGCGGGAATCTGAGACTTAACAGTTGCTTGCCAACACTTGCACAATTTGAGGTTGGTGAAGAGGCAAAGGGAATGTGCGCAATTTTCATTGTGCTGATTTTACTCATACATAGCAGATTGACTCGTTTTGACCTGACTGGTACCATATTGTGTATGAATCTAATTCCAAGCCAGTTAGTGGAATGTAAAACTAGGCACAAATACTTTTCTTGATAAGATTTATTTACAGATTTGGCATTATATATGTCTGCTCCCCCCTGATCAACGCAGTGTCCCAGCAGTCTCCCTTTGTTCCCTTTCGAGTAACCAATAAAGAAAAGTCATTAACAAACTCACAAATGTAACAATAATGTAACAACTCCTTAAAGGAATGCTGTAACAATTTGATAAAAACTTTAAAAAGAAACTTAGCAAACTAAATTAAAATGTAATTTCTGAAGCAGTCCAGCCCCTGCGGTGCCCACTGGCCATGGAACTCTCTCTTTATAAGTGCTCTAAATGCTTAATTAAAAGATACACTTCACCTGTGGATCTTAATAATATAATGAACATACCATTAACAACGTGCTGTGTGTTCATCAATGAATGGTGAAGCACTTTGAGTTGCAAGATCTAGGAACCATACAGCCCCAAAAAACGGCATTAAGCCTTACATTCCTTTGAAATTGTTATCCAATTAATCCCACTCCCTGGCTCTTTCTCCACAGCCTTGCAAATTTACCCCATCAGTGTTTATCCAAGTCCCTTCTGAAAATTACTGTTGAATATACTTTCACTCCAGTCAATACACTCCATCAACTTGTTTTTATGAAGATGATATTGCGTGAATTTTTTGTAAAGCATTACTAAAATACAAGTGACCCAGATTTTTCTGTATCAGGGGATCCCAGTTGATTCTGCCATTCATTAGAATTGCTCCGCACTCTTCAGCTCAACCGGGCAACTGGAGCCGCAGTGAACAGGGCAACAAATAGAGTATCTCTGTAACCGATCAGATTGAAGGATTAGGAACCAACCAAGGACGAGAAGGAAGCAGAAATAAAAGTGGCTAAATCCAATGTCAAAGCAAGTGCAGGAAAAGAAATAACAAGAAGGAAAGGATGAATGGATGAAGAGAGTGGATAAATTAAAGTTGTCAAAATCTCACTAAAATGTTCTGAACTTGTTGGAATGAGACTGTATGCTGAGAATATGTTTTTCTGGTGCAGGGCAGGTTGACTGACAATCAATAACATTGATCATGTCGATGAAAGGGTACTTATTGTACTAAGTACCAGCCCTAAATATTTATGATGAGCTTAATTCATATCTATCATTCAACTTTAGTAATTTCACCCCATTCAAGATAGATTAATGCTGAGACAGGTTGGAAAATGTTGTCTTTATGAAGTTGATGACAGGGTGTGTATTTTGGACAGACTTTTTGAGAATTCCATATTTACATTACGCTGTTGCCCTTGCCTTGCTCACCCATTTACAGCATTACCCTCAACATTATTTTGACACTGGCATTCTGATCCAATTTTCCTTTCTGGTGGACAAGCGTACAACCAGCTCAAATACCATACTCAACGCCATTCAGTCAAGCAGCCTTCGCAAGGAAGGTGAAAAATGGGAGAGGAGATGGAAATACAAGGGCAAAATATGGCGCCAATAATGCATTTTCAGTTATCTGTAATTTGAGATTTCAAGAACTTCACATTTCAGTCTGATATTTCTTGTAAATGTTACTCGGTGTACATTTCAATATCGTAGACACATTAGGACTCCTTCATGCTAGTTGGTCATTTTCTACTGTGGCCTATTTTGCATATAAAGTATTTTATGTCTTTTGCGATTGATCGCAGCATGTGTAATTATGGATAACTCCAGTTTTTTCAAAAGGCGTGGAGAAGTTCGAAACTCAATTATTAATTACAGTACTGTTGTCTCTGTAAGAACTTTTGACACTGAGCCTCTGAATGGCAGAGCACAACTTTGATACCAATGGCCTGATGGAAAATTAAAATGTTAACACCGTAAGATAGTGCAGTCCGTGGGTTCAGTAGATTATTCCCTATTTTCTGCAAGAGCTACATCGTGCTTTGAAAATTGAAGAAAAATCCTGCCAAAGCTAGAAATCTGACATTTGGACAGAAATTGCTGGAAGCGCTCAGCAGGTCTTACCGCTGAGAGAAGCAGGTTCATATTTTCAGTTGATCATTTCCTATAACCCGCTGAGTACTTGGTGTCCCTTCACTTATGGTCTTTTGTACATCTCTGATTTCCTTCACCCCTCCCATTGACGGCTATCATCAACGCCTTATCAATTATGCTGTTAAGGTTCGTTAATGTCAATTACATTGTTGAGGATGAACGAAATAGGTGATAGAACGTAGAACTGTACAGCACAGTACAGGCCCTTCGGCCCACGATGTTGTGCCGAACTAGTGTGAAACTAAGATCAAATCAACCTACTCCCAATCATTCTAGTGCACTCCATATGCTTATCCAATAACCGCTTGAAAGTTCCTAAAGTGTCCGACTCCACTACCATAGCTGGGAGTGCATTCCACGCCCCAACCACTCTCTGAGTAAAGAACCTACCTCTGACATTCCTCCTATATCTTCCACCATGAACTTTATAATTATGCCCCCATTCATTGCAATTTATAGTGATGGTATTATGTCATGTGAGAGTACCTTTAAGAAATGGGTGTTTATAAATGGGTGTGTATATAAATATCTGTAGTGAGAGTACCTTTAAGAAATGGGTGTTTATTACTGCAGTGATGTAAGAGAGTGGGTGGAGCTGGGCTGTCTGTCAGCTTTTTACGTTTGCTTTAGATTTTTTTGCTGCAGAGTGAGTTTGGTTTCATTTTAATTTTGGAGAAGCTGCAATCACAGCAGGATATGTGTGAATCTCTGCGGCTTATGAATGTCCATTTGCTGATTTCAACGTAGTAACTGTTCTCAAAGATCCAGTTGTAAACTAAGTAACTTGAACATGAAAAAGAATTAAAGCAGCTCGAATATGCAATGAGAGAAAAAGAAAGAGAAAGGGAGATACGGATCAGGGAAAAAGAAAAGGAGAGAGAAGAATGAAATAAAGAAAGAGATAACGAGGAAACGGAAAGAGATAGAGAGGAAAGGGAAAAAGAGAGTTTCAACTTCAGAAAATGGCTATGAAACATAACAGTCAGTTAAAATTGGCAGACGTAAAGGGAAACGTACAGTTGGAGAATTACAAGGGACTCTGTGATCAGATTGATGTAAAATATCTGAATTTAAAGAGAAATGCCGAGGTGTAGAGAAATGGATGGATCGTGCAGATACCTTCTTGTTCAAAGAGACTTTCAATCAAGAGGGATTCCAGTTGGATGAAGAAAAAAAAAAGAAATGGACTATATTATTACACCTGTTTGCGTGTGTTGTTTTTTTAAACGAAAAAGTATATTTACTGTGTGCATTTCATAAAGGATAGTGAAAAGGTGAAAAATGAAACTATCATGACGTTGATGGTTTTTTTTTTCCTTGGGGGGAGGTGTCATGTGAGAGTACCTTTAAGAAATGGGTGTTTATAAATGGGTGTGTATATAAATATCTGTCGTGAGAGTACCTTTAAGAAATGGGTGTTTATTACTGCAGTGATGTCAGAGAGTGGGTGGAGCTGGGCTGTCTGTCAGCTTTTTAAATTTCACTTTAGTTTTTTTTGCTGCAGGGTGGGTTTGATTTCATTTTAGTTTTGGAGAAGCTGCAATCACAGCAGGATGTGTGTGAATCTCTGCAAGCTTATGAGTGTCCATTTGCTGATTTCAACGTGGTAACTGTTCTCAGTAGTGAAGTTAAGCCTGATGTCTTTCTGTTAAAAGGTGTTTTTAAGCCTTATGGATGTTAAAAGGAAAGTAAGAATTACTTAGTGTTGTATTCTTTGGGGGTTGTATTTGAATTAATGGTTGCTAAGATGTTCACTGTATGTTTTAAAAAGGTTAACTTGAGTTCACAGAATAACCATTGTTTTGCTTTAAAAAAATACTTTTCCATTTCTGCTGTACCACACCTGTAGAGTGGGCCGTGTGCTCTCCATACCACAATCCATTAAAAGTTGTGGGTCAGGTGAACTCCATGATACATATTGGGGTTCTGTAAACCTTGGCCCATAACAATTAATAGAAATAGGAGATAGCTGGGACACTGGGTGGAGTGGGAGGAGAGCTCTGAGACTGAGCAAGTTAATAAACTCTTTCAATTAAAGAAAGTTCTAGGCTTAAGCTCTGGAATTCCCTTTACACATATCTGCAAAGCACACCCTCTCTCTCCTCCCTTCTGTTTTTACTAAATTCTTTGACCAATCGCCCGGTTACCTGTCTCCATGCCTAATTTGAGGAGCAGTGCCAATTCTTAGCAGGGAACAGCACGGTAGCATAGTGGTTAGCACCGTTGCTTCACAGCTCCACGGTACCAGGTTCGATTCTCGGCTTGAGTCACTGTCTGTGTGGAGTCTGCACCTTCTCCCCGTGTCTGCGTGGGTTTCCTCCGGGTGTTCCGGTTTCCTCCCACAGTCCAAAGATGTGCAGGTTAGGTGGATTGGCCATGCTACATTACCCTTAGTGTCCAAAAAGGTTGGTGGAGTTACTGGGTTATGGGGATGGGGTGGAGGCGTGGGCTTAAGTAGGGTGCTCTTTCCAAGGGCTGGTGCAGACTTGATGGGCCGAATGGCCTCCTTCTGCACTGTAAATTCTATGAACGTTTTTGTAAAATGCCTTGAGGTATTTTTTCATCTTAAAGACACTGGGATTCTGTGATCCTGAGGCTATGTGTTGACGCCGTCGGAAACGACTTCGCGTTTCCCGACGGCGTCAACACGGCCTCAGGGTCTGCAATTTTGGCCCCTACAGGAAGCCAGCACCACACTGGAGCGGTTCACACCGCTCCAGCTGCTGATCCTGTCGTGGACTGGGCGCCGCGGGACCTGCGCTTGCGCAGTGGCACCGGCGTCAACGCGCGCATGCGCAGTGGTTCCCTTCAACGCCTGGCCCTGATGCAACATGGCGCAGGGCTACAGGGGCCGGCGCGGAAGAAAGGAGGCCTCCAGCCAGAGAGGCCAGCCCGCCGATCGGTGGGCCCCGATCACGGGCCAGGCCACATAGGAGGCCCCCCCCGGGGTCAGATTCCCCCTCCCCCCCCCCACAGGCCGCGCCCCGACCCTTCCACGCCGAGTTCCCGCTGGCTGAACGCAGATGTAGACGGCGCCAGCTGGACTCGGGTTTTTTACGGCAGCCCCTCGGCCCATCGCGATCCTCCGCTGTGCGCCGCCGTCGGGGCGACGTGGCACAATTCGCGCCGGTCGTGGGGATTCTCCGGCCCGGCCCCGGGCTGAGAGAATCCCGCCCACCATATAAATGCAATCTGTTGTACTTGTTGAATGCAAATTATTGCTTAATTCCCGAATCTTTGATAACTCCATTTTCTCAACAAATCCAACCTCAGAAGAAGAGGCTCAGTGTGAATTATTTCCATTTTTCTGGGCTGATTGTCAATTTTGCCTCAATGCGAGGCAGTTCGGAACTGGGCTCTTTTGTATGTCAGGGAAAAGAAAAGTAACATTTAACCATTAATCTCGGTTAAAGTTGATTTGTTTCCATAGGTGCTGAAATGAAATGCCACCCGCTCACTACTCTGCATGGTATTCTCACGATTGCAGTACTTTGGCACCTAAATCATGTGGGAATGCATACACCCCCAAGTTTATTGACGACAACTAAAATATTATTATAAAAGCACACACTGCCCTCCTCGAGTGCATAGCATGACGAGTACAAAGACTGCCAATGGAGCAGCAGTGAAATAAAAGTATTATTTGAGAGAGTGCAATGAGGAAAAAAGGCAGTTTGATTAAATGGAATTTAATTCAGCAGGAATTGAAAGTTCATGTTATGATTAGAATTCTGTGCGGACGAATAATAGGGTTTGTGTAGCATCAACTGACTCAACCAAATAGTCAATTATGTCACAATATTGTGTGTTGGACTAAGTGCTCATATGAAACATTTATTTTCCTCTTGTCATTAAAAAGGCCCAAGGTGAAGGGAATGCGAAAAGCTAAACAGCTTCAATTCAGTTTTCAACATTCATTGTAAGAGCTCAGAATATTATAGAAGTGGTTGCGTAATCCTTACCTGTGGCTTTTCACGTCATCCCACCGCGCATTTGGTGTCGGGGAAAGTTAACGGTTCTTTTTGTTTTTTGGTACTTCTTCTTTCAGATAGATATTTATTATTTGCCACTTTGTCCACGACTGGAGTTTGGTGGAGCATTCTGGAAGCCACACTTTAGGACTTCCTTTATGAGGAAAACTTGGAGAAACTGTGGTGTACCTGCCTCAGGGGAAAAGGGAGGACTTTTGACGGAAGTGTCCATGAGGGGTCGAGGTACAGTGTACTGGGAGAACCCCCCCCCCCCCCCCCCCCCCCCCTCCTTGACAGAAGGGTTGAGAATCAGAGGACACAGATTTGAACTCAATAGCAAAACAACCAAAGACAACATGAGGGGAAACATTTTTTTTCCAACAGGGTGAGCAAAATGTGGAATTTGCTACTACATGAGATACTTGAAGTAATTGGCAGATACATTTAAGGGGAGGTTAGCTCGGTAAGTATGTCTCCTCGGGCGGCACGGTAGCACAGTGGTTCGCACTGTTGTTTCACGGCTCCAGGGCCCCAAGTTCGATTCCCGGCTTGGGTCACTCTCTGTGCGGAGTCTACACGTTCTCCCCGTGTCTGCGTGGGTTTCCTCCAGGTGTTCCGGTTTCCTCTCATAGTTCAAAGATGTGCGGGTTAGGTGGATTGGTGCCTTAATGTCCAAAATGTTGGGTGGGATTATTGGATTACGGGAATATGGTGGAGGTGTGAGCTTAATTAGGGTGCCCTTTCCAAGGGCTAGTGCAGACTCAATGGGCTGACTGGCCTCCTTCTACACTTTAAATTCCATATCTATATATGTATAGTCATCCTACATCTTAGTGCCTTTAACTCTCTTGTAGGGGCTTTAACTTGGCTCCTCATGCTTTATAAGTTTTGTAAGCTTCAAACAAAGCTTGAAGATTGATGCTTTTATTGTATCAGAAGGACGCACGCTGCTTACATTTCCGACAGCCTTAGTGAAGCAGGATTGGCAAGAAGTGACAGTGTAATTTGTTGAAAAGAATGGAGAGTATTTTTTGTTTCTTTTTCTTCCCCGCATTTGAATGGGTTGCAGTTTATTTGCTGGGTGTAGGATCCTGAGTGTTGATTGTTAACATGATGAGATACCAGAAAATAGTAAATGACATTATAAAGTAATGTGTCATCCTTATGCACAGCATCTGTGCGCCTTAATGTAAATCTTAGATTGTTGGATTCAGCTGGAAAATCAAACTCAATTTCCCAGGTGCACAAAGCTTGTGAGCTTGGATGTTTTAAGATATTGAATCCTAAATGGCGCAGTTTTAAGTCAGAAGGCCATCCACAACGTTCGTAATGACTGGAAATTGCATCCATGAGGATGGAGAGCTGGAAAGTAATTGAATACGAATGCTGTCCTGGATATTGGCTTTGCTGACGATGGCTTTCACTCCCTAAGTACGGCTGGAAGGGATGATGCACTGAATTTCCACTTCATTTCATTGAGCACCAGAACATAACTTGTGTACGATGCTGAAAGTGGTTTTGGCACAGAGCAGACTGGTAATTGTTGCTTTGCGAGTCATTGTAATACGATTAAAAAGGAAACCAATTAAGAAAAAAGCGGCATTAATTTACAGGACAGGAACAGCCCAAGTAGTCCAATGTGTCTGCTCCAAACAAGCCTCTTCTCAAACCATACTTCATCAAATAAATTCTTATCCTTTTCTTCCTTCCTCCCCAATGTACTAACCCGAGTTAACCTCCCCTTAAATGTATCTGTGCCATTTACTTCAAGTACCTCATGTGGTAGCAAGTTCCACATTTTACTCACCCGGTTGGAAAATAAATTTCACCTGTATTCCTTCCTTGGCATATTATTGACCATCTTTATATTTGAATATTGCTGAAAAGGAAGGCATGCTGTTGACGTTTTTGCCTTGAGACTGCCGTTTAGTTGCAAGAGAGTCCATCCTGATGAGTGCAAGATAAAAAGCTTCAGTAGCCCGTCTCTTTTCAACAATATTTAAGTTCTGTACTACCAAGCGACTATCATTCAATTGATGATCCCTGGTTCTGTAATCCATGACAAGTAAAATCACTTTCTCTACGTCGACCCTGTTGAAAGCCTTCACAATTTTAAAGATCTCTAGAGGTCACCCCTCAGCCACCATTTTTTTCTCCCAAGAGAAAGTGCCTCAGCCTTCAATTAGCCAGCTAGAACGCTTCAATTCTTCTGTGGTCCTTGTAAGCGATGAAAATGTGAAGAATGACTAATAATGTCCAACATCCCGGGAAATCGCGATCTTTCACTCCAGTGTATGGCAGACAGAATGTCAATTGATGAGCTACATATTTTTGGGGGCAATTCGCTGTTAAAGATAACCTGGTTTCAGAGATGACAGAGGCTTTTTACCTTGAGGTATTTCAAAAGCAATAAAATTACATTCTTTTGGTGAGATCTCTTGGCTTTGATAATTGTGCCTTCCCACCACTGCAGTTAAAATTCAAAGCAAAAACCCTGGGGTTACAGTTAGACTCTGATTTGGGGAAGATGCCTGAGATCTTCACCTCAGTGTCTTCCTGTCAGAAGTAAGAGGGCATACGTTGCAGACATGGATACCGGCGGCACGGCGACACAGTGGTTAGCACCGTTGCTTCACAGCTCCAGGGTCCCAGGTTCGATTCCCAGCTTGGGTCACTGTCTGTGCAGAGTCTGCACATTCTCCCCGTGTCTGCGTGGGTTTCCTCCGGGTGCTTCGGTTTCCTCCCACAGTCCAAAAATGTGCGTTGGCCATGCTAAATTGGCCATGTGCATTGGCCATGCTAAATTGCCCTCAGTGTCCAAAGAGGTTAGGTGGAGTTAGTGGTTTACGGGGATAAGTTGGAGGTGTGGGCTTAAGTAGGATGCTCTTTCCAAGGGCCAGTGCAGACTCGATGGGCCGAATGGCCTCATTCTGCACTCTAAATTCTGTGATTTAGCCTCTATATTTCCTACACTACAACAGTGACAACATTTCAACCAACAACATCCCTGAACCAGATTATTTTGCTGCTAATTGCGGGATCTCCCAGCGTGATTTGCTGCTGCATTTTGGTTGCTTTGGTGGATTCTGGCGTTGTGAAAGGAGTTACTTAAACACAAGCCCTTCTTTTTGCCAAAGAAAGCCCATGTAAACAACAACACAAAAATGATTAAGCAAGAAAGCTGGAAATCTTAAACGAAAACAGTGAAATTTGAAAGTGATCAATAGGTTAATGTTTCTGGCTTGACCCCTACTCTGAACGACATTCATCATTCCTGATAGAGTTGCAATCAAAATATTAGCCTATGGTGCTCTTTAAATGCTGACTGACCTACTGCGCCTTTCCAATATTTCTAATAAACTATCTGTGTGGCAATCGTCTGGGGAATTTTATGTGGTGTGGTCTCCCTCAGAAGGTCACGGTAGCAAGCAGTGAGACAAAACATGCATAAAGAAATACCATGTTGATGTCCTGTGTCTGCAGAAAGAACCCTTTATAGCTCTGAAAATATTATTTTAGTTTATTGACTGATGCACCTCCACGGTATTGATTTGAAAACCTGAGAATGAAGATGGTTCCCTCTCTGAACCCGTGATGGGTCAGATTGCGAAGTGTGACCTGCTTTGTTTTCCCCAGTTAAGGGGCAATTTAGCGTGGCCAATCCCATTTTTGAGTTGTGGGGGGTGAGACCCACGCAGACACGGGGAGAATGTGGAAAATCCACACGGACAGTGACCCGGGGACAGGATCGGACCCGGGTCCTCAGCGTCGTGCAATACCTGTTTTAGTTGAATGCACTTCGACACCGACCTCTGGGCGGGATTTTCCCGCTTTTGAAAGGAATTGAAGTTGCTGAAAATTCTCAACTGAAATTAATAATATTCTCTGGGGAAAAAAAATATTTTTCTTTCAATTTTTCTCTGATTTTGCAACTGGCAGTTTTCCACCTGAAGAACGAATATTGATGGGGGCCAAAAATTCCAGTGCCCTTTGTGAATACATGAATACCATGCCCGCTCCAAAACGTCACTGAACCAATAAAATATGTTTTCTTTCATTTGATGCAAGTACAAAAAAAAGTTGCTGTTGGTCATGTTCAATATGTCGTACATGCATGCAAGATTCCTGATATACAGTGCAGCCGAGAAGATTCCCAAAGGAGTGTTAGGGGACATTATATAGTTTTCATTTGCCTATCAGTGCAAGGCAAAATGGTTCAGCCAATGTCACATCTAATTACTCACTGTTATTTCATGTTCAAATATGAAGCTGATAGGTGCAATTTCTAACTGCAACAGCAACGATTTGCATTTATATAGCACCTTTATCAACATAAAACGTCAGAGGCACTTCACAGGCGCATTGTCCAACAAAGTTTGACACCAAGCTACATGAGACAATACTAGGACAGGTAGCCAAATGTTTGGTGATGGGGGTGGTTTTTAAGGTGTGCCATAAGGAAGGGAGGCAGGGGAAAAAGCAAAGATGTTTCGGGATGGATTTGTGGAGCTTTGGGTCAAGGCAGCTTAAAGCACGGTCACCAATGGTGGAATGAATAATAGTATCTGGGAAATGGATGAGGGCATAATTGGAGGAAGCGGAGATTTCAGATGGATGAGGAGCTGAAGGGGTTGACAGAGATAAGAAGGGAGTAGGCCATGATGTCATTTCAAAACAAGTATGATAATTTGAAAATTGATGCATCGTTGAACTGGGGACCAATGCAGGTCAGTGAGCACATCACAGCAACAACATGTGGCATCATATCTTAAAAATAAAATGGCTTCCACTTGATATGTGAACAAGCAGACTGACTCTACTCTAATGAATTTGAATGTGCACTGTAAAGTCATGCAAATTGGTATTGAGCTCAGTTGGCTGGACAGTGGTTCGTGAAGCAGAGCAAGGCCAACAACATGGATTCAGCTGAGGTTATTCATGAAGGCCCTGCCTTCTCAACTTTCCCCCTCGGTAGGCAGCACGGTGGCACAGTGGTTAGCGCTGCTGCCTCACGGCGCTGAGGTCCCAGGTTCGATCCCGGCTCTGGGTCACTGTCCAAGTGGAGTTTGCACATTCTCCCCGTGTTTTGCCCCCAAAACCCAAAGACGTGCAGGGTAGATAGATTGGCCATGCTGAATTGCCCCTAAAAAGAAAAATTGGAAAAAATGAATTGGGTACTCTAAATTTATTCAAAAAAACTTTCCCCCTCGCCTGGGGTGTGGTGATCTTCAGATTAAATCACCACCAGTCAGCAATGGCAATTTGCGACTATGGTTACTTTACTTTAGCCATCTTGGACTCTGAGTTCAAATCAAGTTGGTCTCCATGTTTTAAAAAAAGTGTGTTTTTAAAAGTTTATTTCAGATTTCCCAGCCGATGAATTAAAAATCATTCTCTGGAGTGAAGCACATTTCCATTAAAACTAGGACCTCAAACCCGAAAGTCAAGTCACGTTCAGTGGTGATCCCCTTGTTCTTACATGCTTTGCAAACTTGGACAACATAAAGCAGGTACCCCAAAGCACAAGAGAAGTAACATCAGAGATGCCTTCGCAAGATGCTCCAAATCCGGTGGTAGGAAACGTAATCAAACAGTAGTGTCCTCTCCCAAACCATTGTGTCCAACATTGTGGCAGTAATCACTGAAAACCAGCTCTACCGAGTGGGACAGATTGTTGGTTACCCTGACACCAGACCCCTGAAGCAACTGCTCTCCTCAGAGCTCAGTCATTCAGGAGGCCCACGGATGCCCTCAAAGCATCCTTCACAAAGTCAAACATCCCCATGGACTCATGGGAAGCCCTGGCTTGGGACTGATAAAAATGGATAAGGTTCATTCGGGAAGGCACCGAACACATTGAGACGTTATCGGGAACATCCAGAGATGAAGTCAATGAGTCAGAGAGGGTGCACAAACTTCCAAACAATTCATCTACCCAACTCTCTAAGCACCATCAGCTCCATGTGGCATAGAGTCTGCAGTTGGTGCTTTGGATTTATTGTCCATTAGGCCATAAGACATCGGAGCAGAATTAGGCCACTCGGCCCATTGAGTCTGCTCCGTTATTCAATCATGGCTGTCACGTTTCTCATCCCCATTCTCCTGCCTTCTCCCCATAATTCCAGATCTCCTTATCAATCAGGAACCTAACTATCTATGTCTTAAAGACACGTAGTGATTTGGCCTCCACAACCTTCTGCGGCAAAGAGTTCCACAGATTCACCACCCTCTGGCTGAAGAAATTCCTCCTCATCTCTGTTTTAAAGGATCGTCCTTTCAGTTTGAGGCTGTGCCCTCGGGTTCTAGTTCCTCCTACTCATGGAAACATCCTCTCCACGTTCATTCTATCTAGGCCTCCCAGTATTCTGTAAGTTTCTCATCTCAGAACCTATCAAACTGGAATGGAAGCAAGTCCTCAATCCCAAGGGGGCTGTCTAAAAATTAAACATATTGGAAAACACAGGGCTAGGATTAGACTGGGAATATATTGGTCGTTACTTCATTGTTAAGAGATCAAATTCCTGCTACTCATGGCCTAACATCACTGGGCGAGCGTCTTCATTCTGGGATGCAATGTGTGGTATTATAGGTATTATGGTACCTGAGAGGCTGAAGTACCATTGGTACAACCTATATGCTTGCCATTGGCTAGAGTGCATAATAGCTCCGCCCTGATAGGCGGGGTATAAGAACCCGTGCCGTCCCAGCAGCCCTCATTCTGTACCTGAGCTGCTGGGGGAAACATCTAGCTTATTAAAGCCTTCAGTTGTACTACAACCTTGTTTTAGTGCTCATTGATCGTGCATCACAATGGTTGGCTGCTAAGTTACTGGACTAGTACTGTGCAGATATAAATTCAAATCCCAATGCGCAGCTGGGGAATTTAACTTTACTTAATTTTAAAAATCTAGAATAAAAAAGTGGTCTCAGTAATAGTCACCACAAAATGATTGGATTGCCATAAAAACCCATCGGGGTTCACGATCACCCTGAACCAGCCTGATCTATAAGTGACTCCTCAGCCATACTCTTAATTTCTCTTTGAAGCCACCTAGCATGTCCATCAGTTGTATTCAAGAATGTTGCTCATCGCCAAATTGAAACTCGAAATTTGGGATGGGTAATAAATGCTGGCTTTGCCAGGGCTGCCCATGCACTGAGTATAAATATGAATAAAAGGCAAATATATTCTCCATTGTGGTACTGAGCGTTGGTTGTGCTCCGAGGTAGATTAACATATCTCAGAATTCAGGGTGTGACTTAGGCCGATTCCTGAAAAGAAGGTGTTGTCTCTTGAGGAAAGATAAGCAGTTTGTTCCGATGCTCATTGGAGTTTTGAAGAATAACAGGTGATTTCACTGAAATATGACATTTTGAGGGGGCTGGACAGGATACATTCCGGGAGGATGGTCCCACCCATGGGGGAATCTATAACTCAGAGGGCACAGTCAAAACTAAGGGTGTAGATGAGGCATGGTAGCACAGTGGTTAGCACTGTCGCTTCACAGCACCAGAGTCCCAGGTTCAATTCCTGGCTTGGGTCACTGTCTGTGCAGAGTTTGCACTTTCTCCCCGATTCTGTGTGGGTTTCCTCCGGGTGCTCCGGTTTCCTCTCACAGTCCAAAGATGTGCAGGTTAGGTGGATTGGTCATGATAAATTGTCCCTTAATGTCCAAAATGTTAGGTGGGGTTATTGGATTACGGGAATATGGAGGAGGCATGGATTTAAGTCGGGTGCTCTTTCCCAGGGCCGTGCAGACTCAATGGGCCAAATGACCTCCTTCTGCACTGTAGATTCTATGATTCTGTGAAGAGGAATTTCTTCCATCAAAGGGTCTTTAATCTTTTGGAATCGTCTTCCCCAGAGAGCACTGGAGGCCGGGTCATTCAAGATATTCATGGCTGAGTTAGACAAACATATTTTGTTGACAAGGGGGTCAAGGATTATGGCGTTCAGGCAAGGAAATGCTGTTTCGGCCACCATCAGAACAGCCATGATCTTACTGAAATGGCAGAGCAGACTCGATGGGCCAAATGGCCTACTCCTGCTCTTATTTCCTATGACCTTAGGATCAACACTGATGGGCTATGGAGGGGGAAAGAAAAATACAGCTGATTTCTTTGTCTTCCCAATCCAGATTGTTGGCCAATTGTTGGACACTTGAGGACTGAAGAATTTTCTTTGCCTGCTGGGCTATATGCTTTCTGAATTCTCCTTTTTGCCACCACCCCACATAACCTGCCCACTAAGCCTGATTTGAATAAAGCATAAAGGTGGACATTGTGTGTTTTAAAATTAACACTAAAATACAATTTAGATTTCCTTTCAACCTTGATGTGTGCCTCGGGAGGGGGGACACACATTTGCACTTATACAACGGCAGCGTGAAGCGCTGATCATGGCAGTGGAGTAGAATAAGTTGAACTGATCGTATGAGAATGTCACCACCAGACATATGTCGGCACAACATTGAGGGGCATTAGATTTTGTGCCTATTTTCCAACAATGCACCAAATAAGGTCAGATGATAAACCAAACTCAGTTAATTGGGGCTGAGTGCAGCAGGGTGACAATGATTTAAGTCTATACGCTTCAACTTTCTGCATAAAGTTGCCCTGAGCCAGTACAAATAACGGTCATTAAAGATCCAGTCACGTAGTTCACTGTTTTTTCCCATTATTGTTTTAATATTATACTGTTGAAATAATTGTATCCATTGGCAATAGTGAATGAAAAGACAGAGTATTAACACATCACTGTGTGCTTAATATTCTGCTTCACCCCATATCAAAAAGTTCCTCCACACCCATTGCCCTGGTATATGTCTCTCTAATTATTAGATGATTAGAACACAGTTGAGCGACATCCCTTAAGATTCCAATTAGCTGGTCAGTGACAATTTATTCCAGAGAAAGATGAATTCTGAATTTCTACAGACGAAAAAGCAAACATTCAAAGGATAGATTGTGCCAGAAGGGGACAGAATTTTTTAAAAAATACACTCACCCTGAGCTGTCTCCTGACTGATTTACTGAATGGTCGAGCAGCTTTAAATGCTGAATGGGAGAACTCAAGATAATGAAACCACTCTGCCCTTGGCACCTGCTTTAATTAGCTGTCTGTCCCCATTTCTGTAAGGAACCTATGGGACCCTTCAGCATGTTCTCTGAAGCAGAAAAGACAGAGCAAAATTAAAACGCGCCGCATGAACCTAAAATTAAAAGAGTTCGCTCCTGGCTTGGAATTTCACATCGGATGGAACAACGCATCAGAGATTCAGTTTGAAGTCGCTGGTCAGAAAACAAGGAAAGGGGAGTTCAGACTCACATTTAGCATCCGATGCTTTTGGTCTGTGTCCTCGCCAAGCAAGGCTCCAATCTCAGAGATGGGTCGGTGTGATTTTGGGGCACTGGTGCTTTAGTCACTGGGCGCATGAACTGAGGATTTGTTTGTCCGGTGTACTGTTTGATGAATGCCGATCTTCAATGCCTGAAAAACCTGAATTTGAGTAATCGAAGGCTGGATTTTCCATTTGTGAGACTATGTCCCCACGCCGGAGTGAGAACATCGGCCTTTTACGCAAGGAAAACTGGTGCAAATCAGCCACCGATTTCCCAGTTTTGCTGGGGGCTAGCAGGGAGGCAGCGTGGAGCTCGCAGCTCTAGCTGCCGATACGGCCCTCAGCATTTCCCATTCCGTGGCCGCGTATGCGCATGGCGGCGGCCTGCAGTGACCGGCCGTGCTTCTTGGTGGACTCAGCTCGACGACCCGGGCCACAAAAGTAGTGCCCCCCTTCGACCGCTCGCGCGCCCCCCGACCGCCTGCCCACAGTACCCCCAGCCCCGAATGAAGTCCTCCCCCTGCCCGCGGATTGGCCCTCCCCGACTGTGGCGGCGCCGGACTGAGTCCGCAGCCGCAACGCGGGGTTCCCGAACGGTGTGATCAGACGTAACCCACGCCGTTGGGAATTTGGCTGGTCGGGGATGGAGCACCGCGGGGAGGCCCTCATGCCGTGGCCTGAGGCCGTGGATATGTGGTGCGGTGAACCCCTAGAGTACGGCGCTTTACAGGGGGCGGAGAATCAGAAAACCAGCCCCGCTCCCGATTGTGCCGTCTCCGTCCCGTCGCCGAACGCGATTTCGGCATCGGAGGGTGGAGAATCCAGCCCCAGGTTTCCATGCCAGGATATGACCCAGAGAAAATTATATGAAGGACAAAGTTAACTTGATGGCCCCATACAAAGACTTACACCGCACCTTTTGACCAACAGTTCTTGTACTCTCTGTGTGGAAGTGATCAGTTGAAGACTATGGAAGGGACTCAAGTTCATGTTGACATCCTTCATGAGAGAGACAGGAATAGAAGGATGCTGAAGCTTGTGTTAAATATAAAAGCTGGCATAGAGAAGTTGGGCAGAATGGCTTATTCCTGCAAATATATAGTAACTTTCGCTATTCCCTCAGGAGCTAATAAAGTACTTTTGAAGTGTGGACGCCGCTGGTTTTGGCATTATTCATGAAGCGAGGTGTCCAGAATTAGTACAACATGTCAGTGGGAGCCTAACTAGTGGTTTTGAATAACTGTCTTGCTTCTGTAGAGGATCCTGTAAGCTTTATTAATATCCTACCATCTTGTCTTGCAACCATCCAAAAATGTGAAGCTCCCAGGTCCCTCCCTTTAAAACAAAGTTGCATTTTCAGGTCTAGAACGCGCTGCCTACAAGGAACGTGGTAGTGGAGCTGATCAATGATTTCCAAAGGAAATTGGTTGGACATCTAAGAGAAATAAACTTGCAGGGACATGGAAATGGATCAGAGGAATGGGATTGTCTGGATTGCTCCACAACGAGCCAGCATGGTCCGAATGGGCTGCTCTGTGCCATAATAATTCTATGACTCCATAATGTAGGAAACACAGCAACCAATTTGCACACAGCAAGCTACCACAAACAGCAATGTGATAATGACACATAAGTTGTCTTGAGGTTGATTGCGAGATGAATGTTGGTGAGGAGAGGGAGGATAATTCCCCTATATAATAAAAGCAAATTACTGCGTATGCTGGAATCTGAAACAAAAACAGAAAATGGTGGACAATCTCAGCAGGTCTTGCAACATCTGTGGAAAGAGAACGGAGTGAACGTTTCGAGTCTGGATGACTTTTTGTCAAAATGAATTCCCTTGTTTTTCTTTGAGTGCCATGGGATTTTTTAATGCTCATGCAAGTGGGCAGATGAAGCTTTGGTTCATTCGAAAGGTGGCACTTCTGGCAGTGCTGCACTGTTAGTCTACATGTATGTGCCACAGTTCCTGGAGTGTGACGTGAACCCACAACCTTCTGATTCAGCATCAGAAGTGTGAAGCACTGAACCACATCTAATGCTAAACTCTGGATACACATCTGGCATTTTACTAGACTGCCTTAAATACTATGCTCATTTGCTCACTCTTCCACTGCTTAAATGGGTAAATATATCCTCTGTGGCACTGGGCCTTAACGATGTGCTGTCAGTTTATTTCAGCTCACATGATGGCACGATCGTGACAGTTAACCTCCCGATTAGCTGTGTACAGAACAATAACAGTTGCCAATTTTCCTTATCTTGGTTGTCGGCTACATTTCCTATTGTTGGAAGGCACAGAAGGACTCCTTGGCTCTAATGCTCCAAATATTCCACATTTTCTTTTCCCGGCTTTCCCACATTTGGTAAGCTGTGTCCATGGCAGTGCCCCTTTTCTGTCTCTGTCGTCTACTCCGGAAACATTATTTAATAAGGTGTTGTGATGTGAATTCATCCTGGAAATGAAGTTATGTTCTTTCCCATATTTTTGGACCCTGCATTGAATCACATGCATGGCTTAGGAGGAAGATGTACCATCGAGTCATAGAACCCCTATAGTGCAGACTGAGGCCATTCGGCCCACAGTCCTCCCCACTCTATTCATCCCGCCGTTGACAACTGTGCCTTCATCTGTGTAGGCGCTGATCTCTGGAATTCCTGCTCATAAGTCTCCCCGTCCCCCTCATCCATTACTGTCCTCCTTGAAACCTACCTCTCTGACGAATCTTTGTATCATTCTCTTCATATCTCTTTATTTACCTTGATGTCAATTTCTGTCTGGTCACACTTGTGTGAAGCACCTTGGCTGGGTTTTTCTATGTAGGGCCTGCCATGAGATTTCCAATTACCCACTCAAAACAAACGTTGCATTTCGGCGGGATTGGATAATCTCGCGGGTGGGCGGGGCCAGAAAATCCAACCCCTTGGGACTTTTTCCCAATGTTAAAGGTGCTTGCAGGAATGCAAGTTGTTGCTGCGACCAACGTTAAGTTCATGTACCAAGGATGGGCATAGCGTGATGTAATGGCGCATTACTGGTGTCTTTCAACTTGTATTTCTGCAGGAAAGGGAAACATAGACCACATCACAAGTAAAATGCAAAGACTTGCAAAGTGTGCATTTTAGCTTACTCTCAAATAAGTCTCCTGAATTCTCGCTCTCACCTCCTCTAAGATGCATTTTAAAATTTACCCTTTTGACAAAATGTGACCCAGTGTTGCCTCATGTGGCCCGGTGTCAAATTTTGTCTAGATTTTGCTCCTGTGAACACCTTGCAACGTTTAACCACATTGAAGACGCGATATAAATGTTGTTGTATTCCAGGTCGAATGTCAAATATGATGGAACTAGTAATGTAAGTGTAGTGATATACAATGTGACAGATTGATTCAAAGACTTAATTAACAGAAATTTATAGAATCAATTTGTCATTAAAGCAGCTGACAGATGCATGATCCTTTTACACTGAACACATTTAATCTGCTTGTTCACCCCTGTTTGATGGAAGGCTGTTAACATAATGTGCTGCCACATGATATTTTTAGTCTCCAATTTATCATCTAGGTAATTAGCATGTGTATTAGATTTTAAAAGAATAAAACCATAATCTAAAGGAATGAGGGATTAATTCAATCTAACAGATAAGCTATGATTTACAGTGATGAATAATTTTACAATGAGTTTCACTTTTTAACAGAACTAGTTGGTGTCCAGTGGCATTGCTCATTTACAGAAGAAATAGTTTAGGTCATTTGCAGTCTACTGATCTTTTTGGGAATCCAGTTTTTTAATGAAGTAATAAATGAACATTGTTTAATAAAGTGTTGCGATGTGAATTCATCCTGGAAATGAAGTTACTAGGGGCTTTTCACAGTAACTTCATTTGAAGCCTACTTGTGACAATAAGCGATTTTCATTTCATTTCATTTTCATTTAATGCCATTGGTGATATTTCAATATTTCAACTGTAACACAATGCAATTGACTCAATGGTGATCATAATGACTGTCATGTACAACTTTCTCACTGACAAAATTCAATTATTTCAAGAATGAACAGCTTAGTACTGCTTTTGGTGTGCGCTGAGCCGACACTTTGGGATATGAATTTCCGCTGGATGAGAGTTGCCCTAATTCCCTAATATGTGAGTCACAATGGAACCTCAGAGTATTTTCGAAAGACTGGGAAAGATTGAGTCTCCCAGACCTCTAAACACCTTCTGCAGAGCATAGAATAAAATAATTATTGTCTGTAGCTCCTGGCCCCCTCACACAGGTCATCACAGTGTACAGTACAGGCTTGTTTCTTGGCATTTGAAGACTATTACTTGCCAGAAAAATAATTCGTTCTTTAACAACATTCCTGATAAACAATGGTGCAAAAATATCTAAGGATGCCTGATGATATAAAAATCTGTTGTGTAAAAACTATTCTCAATTTTCCACAAATTATGAAATAAAACCTTGGACGTGATTCAGCAACTCGAACTAAAGTCCGCCGAGAAAGTCCCCGCTATTCAACATAATTTTGCCGTAATTTTTGGGCCTCAGCGAGGAACTCAGCTCGCCAGTGAAGGAAGACTACTATGAATCAAGTAGTTTAAAGGCAGTATAAAGGCAGTCACAATCTTTCGACCCCACCTCTGCGGCCTCAGGACCACCCCCTATTACACCCAACTTACCTCTTCCTGGGTCCTAGAGCCCACCCTTACCCCACCTCTAATGGGTAAGGCCCAAGCCGACCCCGGCATGGGCCACCTGGCACCTGGGCACCTTGGCACTGCCAGCCTGGTACCTTGGACGTGCTACCCAAGCACCCTGGAAGTGCCAGGGTGGGCCTGCTGGCAGTGCCAAGATGCCAGGCTGGCAGTGCCTAGGTGCCCAGGTTCCAGTGGGTGTGCCAGGGTACCACCCTGCGCAATGCCTGACCACCCGGAGCCCTCAGCTGCCCAGCCAGACCCCCCCACCCCCCCTAGGTGCCATAATCCATAATGACTGGTTCACGACTTTGTGACCAATACCAAACGCCGCTTGGTTGAGGCCTCACTGGCGAGGTCGGTGAATCCCCGGCCCCGGTGAATTGAGCGAGTGCATATTTAAATCGGCCTATTGGCTCATTTAAGCATGCACCCCTGGATCTTGCCTGTTTTGTTACCTGTGTGGTAGGTAACATGTGCTACTCAAACCTTGGTTGGTAATGAGGTCTTCTGAATCTCGATGAAGAAGATTCGAACTCGTCCAGTAGTAACAAAAGGTTTATTGGGTAACTAGAACAATAATTGCATGAGTTCTTTACTTTAACTTTGATACTAGTGATAAGGTTAACAAGATCTAACTACGGCAACTATATGTAACTCCAGTAGCCATCTGAACTAGTCTGCTATTGCCCTGGTCACAGTGCACCCAAGAGAGAGGGAGAGACCCAATGTGGTTGCCTTTTATACCCCTGTTGGTCCGGCCCTCTAGTGATCATGTGGTGCTACTGATTACACATTAACCCCTTGTGTACATGCACCTATAGAGATCACTACATCGACCAGCGAGAGAGAGATCCAGAACGCGATGCCTCGCGAGATTCCGCTGAATCTTGAAAGACGTTTCGAGCGTCGTGATTCCTGATGGAGGCCTCTCGCAGGATTCAGCGACCTCGACCTGACACCAAATCGGGTGCGACGAGGCCACTGAATCACTTCCCTTATGTTAACTTATTTCCAAAATGTACGTTTAAATCTTGGCTCAGTTTGCCAGCAGTAATCTGAAAACATTCTTGAACGTAATTGAATTTTGTAAGTAGGAATATTGTACATGACAGTCATGTCGATCAGCCGTGAGTTAATTGTATAGAGTTACCGTTTTCTACTTTACATTTTTGGCATTTTAATGATAAACATGAATTTCTGTCAAATAACTATTTCCTTCACGGAACAGGGGTGAAATTCTCCGACCCCCGCCGGGTCGGAGAATCGCCAGGGGCTGGCGTGAATCCCGCCCCCGCCGGTTGCCGAAGTCTCCGGCACCGGAGATTCGGCGGGGGCAGGAATCGTGACGTGCCTGTTGGCGGGCCCCTCCCGCGCGATTCTCCGGCCCGGATGGGCCGAAGTCCCACCGCTAAAATGCCTGACCTGCCGGCGTAAATTAAACCACCTACCTTACCGACGGGACAAGGCGGCGCGGGCGGTCTCCGGGGTCCTGGGGGGGGCGCGGGGCGATCTGGTGGCCTGGCCCGCGATCGGGGCCCACTGATCCGCGGGCGGGCCTGTGTCGTGGGAGCACTCTTTCCCTTCCGCCTCCGCCACGGTCTCCACCATGGCGGAGGCAGAAGAGACTCCCTCCACTGCGCATGCGTGGGAAGCTGTCAGCGGCCGTTGACGCTCCCGCGCATGCGCCGCCCGCAGATATCATTTCCGCGCCAGCTGGCGGGGCACCAAAGGCCTTTTCCGCCAGCTGGCGGGGCGGAAATTCATCCGGCGCCGACCTAGCCCCTCAAGGTTGGGGCTCGGCCCCCAAAGATGCGGAGCATTCCGCACCTTTAGGGCGGCGCGATGCCCGTCTGATTTGCGCCGTTTTGGGCGCCTGTCGGCAGACATCGCGCCGTTTCCGGAGAATTTCGCCCCAGATATCAAAAAAAGAGAAAGTTTTGCATTTATTTTGCATTTTTCACAACCGCAGGTCATCCCAGAACACTTTATAACCAATTAAGCACTTTGAATTGTAGTCACTGTTGTAATGCAGGAAATGCAGGACTTGATTTGTTCACAGCAAGCTCCCACAAACAGCAATGTAATAATGGCCAGACAACCCTCCTTTAGTGATGTTGATCCAGGGATAAATATTAGCCAATACAGAGTTGAGAACTCCCTACTGTACTTCAAAATATTGCCATGGGATATTTTATGTCCACTTGTTAGGGGCCCCAGTTAAACATTGCCACAGGAAGCACCTTTGACAGCACAGCACTCCCCCCTGTACTGCACCGGAGTGTCAGTCTTGATTTTTGTACTCACGTCCTTGAACCCACCACCTTCTGATTTGATTTTGATTTGATTTATTGTCACGTGTACCGAGGTACAATGAAAACAAATATCCAGACAGATCATTCCATACATGAACAAAACATAGGACATAAATACACAATGTAAATTCATAGACACAGGCATCGGGTGGAGCAGATGGAGTAGTACTACACAGTAGAGAAGATGCATGGAGAGATCAGTTCAGTCCATAAGCTGGTCACTCAGGAGTCTGGTAACAGTGGGGAAGAAGCTGTCTTTGGATTTGTTAGTGCGTGCCGCAGACTTTTGTATTTCCTGCCCGATGGAAGAGGTTGGAAGCAAGAATAACAGGGTGGGAGGGGTCTTTGGTTATGCTGCCTGCTTTCCCAAGGCATTGGGAGGTGTAGACAGAGCCAATGGATGGGGGCCATTTGGCATGATGGACTGGGCGGCGCTCACAACTCTCTTACAGTCTTGGGCCGAGCAGTTGCCACACCAGGCTGTGATGCAGCCAGATAGGGGGCGGGGTTTCTCCGATGTCGCGCCGTATGGGAGAATCGCCGTTCGCGCCATTTTTTCCCGCAGCGCCGGTCCGACGCCGGCAGGCAATTCTCCGAGGAGCGGAGAATTGGCGCCATTTGCGCTGCCGCGTTCGGCGCGCCGCCAGTCGCGGGCCGCTGTCCGCGGCCAGGCCACCGATTCACCGGCCTTGATGGGCCGAGCGGCCGTGCGGAAACGGCAGAATCCCGCCGGCGCCGTTCACACCTGCTCGCATCCGGCGGGAACTCTGCGCATAGTGTCGGGGGGCAGCTTGTGGAGGAGGGGGAGAGGCGCTCCTTCACCGGGGGGGGGCCTCCGATGGGGTCTGGCCCGCGATCGGAGCCCACTGATCGGCGGGACAGCCTCTCCAGCCCCGGCCCTATTTTATTACGCGGCCGGCCCCTGAACCCCCACGCCATGTTGCATCGGGGCCGGCGCATTGAAGAAGTCCCCCGCGCATTTAGGGGTTGGCGCAGCCAACTGCGCATGTGCGGGTTGGCGCGGCACCACTGAGCATGCGTGGGTTGGCACCGCCCCCAGTGTGCGCCAGGAAGTGAGGCTGGAGCGGCGTGAACTGCTCCAGTGCCGTGCTGGGCCCCTGTGGGGGCCAGAATTGCTAGTGCCCGCGCCCGTTTCACGTCGTCGTGAAACGCAATGGCGTTCACGACGGCACGGCCACTCTGTCCCGTGATCGGAGGAGAATCGTGCCCAGGATGCTTTCTATGGTGTATCTATAAAGATTGGTAAGAGTCAATAAAGACATGCCGAATTTCCTCAGTTTCCGTTGTAGCGTCGACGCAGGTGGACCTGGACAGGTTGTTGGTGATGTGCTCACCTAGTGATTTGAAGCTGTCAACCATCTCCACCTGGGCACCACTGATGCAGACAGGGGTGTGGACAACACTTCGCTTCCTGAAGTCGATGACCAGCTCCTTAGTTTTGCTGAAGTTGAGAGATTGTTGTCGTTACACCACTCCACTAGGTTCTCTGTCTCCCTCCTGTACTCTGACACTTCTAATTTAGAGGCAAACATACCACAAACTGAACCATGGTTGACCCTCAAGTGTCCTGTGCAATCATTACACAACTTGATGTTGATTGCCTCAGGCCTTGAAGGAAGTTACTAGTGAGACAGTTGATGCATTGGATTTAATTTTCCAAAACTCCCTAGATTCGTGAAGGTCCCAGTAGATTGGAAGATATGGGCGGGATTCTCCCCTACCTGGCGGGGCGGGCGGTACCGGCACCGAGGGGTGGCGTGAACCACTCCGGCGTCGTGCCACCCGGAGGGTGCGGAATCCTCCGCATCTTCAGGGGCAAGGCCGGCGCCAGCGGGGTTGGCGCCGCGCCAGCCGGCATGAGTTGGCGCATGTGCGGGAGCGCCAGTGTGTGCTAGCATCATCCCAGCGCATGCGCAGGGGTGTTTGTCTCCGCACTGCCCATGGCGGAGGTCCACAGCAGCCGGTGCGGAGGGAAAGAGTACCCCCATGTTTCAGACCAGCCCGCGGATCGGTGGGCCCCGATCGTGGGCCAGGCCACCGTGGGGGCACCCCCCGGGGCGAGATCCCCCCGCGCCCTCCCAAGGTGCAATTCCCGCCCCCGCCAAAACCCCGGTGCCGGAGAATTCGGCAGCCGGCGGGGGCGATTCTCCGGCCCGGCGGGGGGTCGGAGAATGCCGCCCAAGAAATGTAACTCTATTAAACTAGAAGGGAGGGAACCAGAAAGCGGGCAACTGCAGGTCAGTTAATTTACCATCTGTCTGACGGAAAATGTTGGAAGTTATTATTAAAGACGTTATTGCAGGGCACTTGGATAAGTTTAAGGTAATCAGGCAGAGTAAACATGGTTTTGTGCAAGGAAATTAAGTTTAACCAACTTATTGGAATTATTGCAAGGGGGATTGAATACAAAAGCAGGGCGGGTATGCTTCAGTTATACAGGACATTGGTGAGGCCACATCGGGAGAGCTGTGTCTCGTATTGGTCAGCTTATTTAAGGAAGGAAGTAAATGCTTTGGAAGTAGTTCTGAAAAGGTTTACCAGACTAATACCTGGATTGGACGAGTTGTCTTATGGGGAAAGTTGGGAAGGCTACGCTTGTATCAACTGGAGTTTCGAAGAGTGAGAGGCGACTTGATTGAAACATATAAGATCCCGAGGGGTGTTTGCAGTCTGGCTGTGGAAAGGATGTTTGCTGTTGTGGGAGAATCTAGAACGATGGGGTCACCTTTTCAAAATAAGGGGTCGCCCATTTAAAACGGAGATGAAGAGACACTTTGAAGAGACACTCTCTCAGTGGGTGGTGAAACTTTGGAACTCTCTTCTCGAAAAGACGGTGGAAGCAAAATATTTTTAATATTTGAGGGGCTGAATGGCATCTCTGAGTGCACTGCCTGCTGAGGACAGCTTTTTCTTTGTTTGATTTCTGTTTCATTAATAATACAAGAAGCATAAAAGGCTAGTTGATACAGCAATAACAAAGAAAGGAATCAAAGGAACATTTTTCTTCAGCCGTCTCATCCCAAGTCTCCACATGATATTTGGAAGCTCATCACTCTCGTGCTGGATAATTATTACACATTGCATAGTGGTGAAAGAGGTTGGCATCATCCGTAGATATGAACACCCTCAATACCTGCTGTTCTGTCATAATAAGTGAAGCATGTCTGGATGTTTGATTCATAAGACTGCTCTCTCAATTGTGAAAGCTTGTTCTTGGTTTGTCAAAATAGAATCTGAGTTAATTAGGGAAAGTTCATTCTGCATTGCTCATACAGAAAACTATTTGTAATTAAATAACATTTCGCTTATACATCTTTCTCACCGGATGATTAATTCAAGTTTTTCTCTGCAGTGGAAAATACCTGATCCTTGTCCTCTCTTGAAACCAAAACCACTAAAATAGATTAACGGTGTATTTGTCTCATTTGATGAATGTGGGAGTTTGTTGTGCACAAGTAACTTGCTGTGTTTGCCTACGCACAATATTGATTGTGCTTTGAAAACAATTCATTGATTGGGAAGCACTTTTGCGATCCTCCAAGGACGCGATAGGCCACTACGTAAATGCAACTCCCTTCTTGAAAGCACATGCCATTTAATTCCTTCAGGAAGGTGGATTGCGTCTATCCCAGCCCCGGGTCATTGTCCGTGTGAAGTTTGCACATTCTCCCCGTGATTGCGTGGGTCTCACCCCCACAACCCAAAGATACGCAGAGTAGGTGGATTGGCCACGCTAAATTGGCCCCTTAATTGGGTACTCTAAATTTATGAAAAAAAGAGAAAGGAGGGTTGCAGTTATTTTCAGTCATTTTAAAAGATGTTTGGGAAACAAGTTTTGGAAATGTAAACATATATCCACATTGTGTTTTGTAATGTGCATAGAACGTAGAACATTACAGCGCAGTACAGGTCCTTCGGCCCTCGATGTTGCGCCGACCTGTGAAACCACTCTAAAACCCATCTACACTATTCCCTTATCGTCCATATGTCTATCCAATGACCATTTGAATGCTCTTAGTGTTGGCGAGCCCACTACTGTTGCAGGCAGGGCATTCCACACCCTTACTACTCTCTGAGTAAAGAACCTACCTCTGACATCTGTCCTATATCTATCACCCCTCAATTTAAAGCTATGTCCCCTCGTGCTAGACATCACCATCCGAGGAAAAAGGCTCTCACTGTCCACCCTATCCAATCCTCTGATCGCCTTGTATGCCTCCATTACGTCACGCTTAACCTTCTTCTCGCTAACGAAAACAGCCTCAAGTCCCTCAGCCTTTCCTCATAGGATCTTCCCTCCATACCAGGCAACATTCTGGTAAATCTCCTCTGCACCCTTTCCAATGCTTCCACATCCTTCCTATAATGCGGCGACCAGAATTGCACGCAATACTCCAAATGCGGCCGCACCAGAGTTTTGTACAACTGCAACATGACCTCATGGGTCCGAAACTCAATCCCTCTACCAATAAAAGATAACACACCATACGCCTTCTTAACAACCCTCTTAACCTGGGTGGCAACTTTCAGGGATCTATGTACATGGACACGAGATCTCTCTGCTCCTCCACACTACCACAAATCTTACCATTAGCCCAGTACTCTGTCTTCCTGTTATTCCTTCCAAAATGAATCACCTCACACTTTTCTGCATTAAACTCCATTTTCCACCTCTCAGCCCAGCGCTGCAGCTTATCTATGTCCCTCTGTAACTTGTAACATCCTTCCGCACTGTCCACAACTCCACCGACTTTAGTGTCATCTGCAAATTTACTCACCCACCCTTCTACGCCCTCCTCCAGGTCATTTATAAAAATGACAAACAGCAGTGGCCCCAAAACAGATCCTTGTGGTTCACCACTAGTAACTGGACTCCAGTCTGAACATTTCCCATCCACCACCACCCTTTGTCTTCGTCCAGCTAGCCAATTTTTGATCCAAACTGCTAAATCAGCCTGAATCCCATGCCTCCGTATTTTCTGTAGTAGCCTACCGTGGGGAACCTTATTAAACGCTTTACTGAAATCCATATACACCACATCAACTGCTTTACCCTCATCCACCTGTTTGGTCACCTTCTCAAAGAACTCAATAACGTTTGTGAGGCACGACCTACCCTTCACAAAACCGTGTTGACTACCTCTAATCAAATTATTCCTTTCCAGATGATTATACATCCTATCTCTTATAAACCTTTCCAAGATTTTGCCCACAACAGAAGTAAGGCTCACTGGTCTATAGTTACCGGGGTTGTCTCTACTCCCCTTCTTGAACAAGGGGACAACATTTGCTATCCTCCAGTCTTCTGGCATGGAGCTCTAAAGCAGCAGAATAATCATTGTTTGTTTATAATTAATATCAAATTGAAAAAGTGAAACTTATTCTCACCACACAATATTTGGGCACACTCTCAATGATGGTTTCCATATAATAGGTTAGCAGATTGATTACATAGAAACACGTCATTCAACTGTATATGTGCGTGTTGTTCTTTATCGATCACTCTGCACCCCTATTCCTCTATTCCCTTATCCCTCATGGATGTATTACATCTCTCCTTGAATGCATTCGCTTCCCACTTCAATACTTTCATGAAGTAACAAGTTCCACACTCTCTCTCCCCGCTGTGCGTAAATCAATGCCCCCCTAATTCTTTATTTGTTTAGTTGGTGACTACCTTATATTGATGCTTCCTTCCTCTAAACTCCTCAGCCAGTATAGTTCCACTTCCGCCTGATTCCACTGCTTCACAATCTACCAAACGAAATGGAGACCCCTTTTCTGTCCTGTGTTTAATGGATTGAAAAAAAAACCAGCCCCATGCTGGTGGCTGCATTCTTTCATTCTGATAGCATCCTGATAAACCTCTATTCGCATTCCCACCAGTACTTCAAGACCAGAATTTCACAATGTTCCAATTGTGGCCTCGTTAAAGTTCTGCATAAAAGTGGCATCATCTCACTGCTTGTGCTCTGTTCATCTCGAGGTTCGCCCTCAGAATTTTGCTTGCAGTTTTTCTGGCCTTTTCAACTTGTGTTGCTACTTTTAACAATTTATGTCTTACTTTGCTCCTGTACCCAATTTATTTTTCTCGAATTCCCCGGAATAACTGCCTGCTTATTCCTCCTACTGCAGGAAGCAAGTTAATGCCTTGCGATATTGAATTTAATTTGCAATTTATCCACCCACTCTGCAAGCCGGCTTTATCTTCATATATTTCGGTGCAGTCCTCCACTTTGCTCCTTAACTTGGTGTTACCTGCAAATGTTAACACCATCGCTCCAATATCTGAGTCCAAATGATTTAATAGAATTCATGGAATTTACAGTGCAGAAGGAGGCCATTCGGCCCATCGGGTCTGCACCGGCTCTTGGAAAGAGCACCCTACACAAGGTCCACACCTCCACCCTATCCCCAGAACCCAGTAGCCTCACCCAACACTAAGGGCAATTTTGGACACTAAGGGCAATTTATCATGGCCAATCCACCTATCCTGCACATCTTTGGACTGTGGAGGAAACCGGAGCACCCGGAGGAAACCCACGCACACACAGGGAGGATGTGCAGACTCCGCACAGACAGTGACCCAAGCCAGAATCGAACCTGGGACCCTGGAGCTGTGAAGCAGTTGTGCTATCCACAATGCTACCGTGCTGATTTGGTGTATATGATGAGAAATAATAGTCCACACACGGGTGCGTTTGTGATTTCTACGCTACTGAGAAACATCATTTAACTAATCATGTTTTCTGTTTCGCAACCATATTTCTATACATTCAGCTACTTGGCCTCATTTCTTGATGGGAGTCTCTCTGAACATCTTTTCTAAGACCAGCTGAGAGTGCAGCTATCACATCCACTGCATTGTCTTTGTCTCTGCATTCTGGTACTCATTCAAAGATTCGATGAAGTTGATCTCCCTTTCAGACAGCCCGGCAGAATTTCTCAGGCGCTCCATCTCGAGCTGTTTGTTTTCTGGTCTTTCGGCAAAAATAACAGGACAATAGTTCTCCAGATTAACCCTTTTTCCTGGCTTGAAGATAGGAATTATATTTTCCATTTTCCAGCCCGATGGAACCATACCTCTTTTGATTGGCTTGGCATGTAGATATTCCTGCCTCTGCTATCTCCTCCCTAGTCTTTTTTAGTAAAAAGAGGAAAGGACGTTGCTCCTTCACCATCGCAGGATGTCCCAAGGTGATTACTAGCCAATTACCTACTTATAAACGTGGCACAATTATTGCAATGTAGGAAACATGGCAATCAATTCCATGCTCAGCAGCCTCCCAGAAACAGCAATGTAAAAATGACCAGATATTAGGTGGGGTTACGGGGATAGGATGGAGGTGTGGGCTTGAGTCGGGTTCTCTTTCCAAGGGCCGGTGCAGGCTCGATGGGCCGGATGGCCTCCTTCTGCACTGTAAATTCTATGAATCTATGGTTCTGTATCTACAGGTGTAATCCATCTGAATTAGGAATCTGACCCTCCTTAAGTTTGATCAGTTTTTTTCCAGGTAGCTACTTTACATATCTACAACATCGCGGTCTTGCTAATCTCTTCCGAAATGCATTGGTTTCTCTTTTAAATATAACTCATTGTTGTTCAACTGGTTCATCAATATTTTTCTCCAGTTTACCTCCCTTAGCTCCATCCTCCTTTGCTCAAAGTTGTTTCTGTCTGCCATCTGTTACTATCGTTTTTGCACTGTCTAGGTTGCTCTCAATCGTTATCTTAAAGTTTATATTTTATTGTGAGCATTGTTAACTCATTGTTCACCATCACTCACTTCTCAGATCTGGTCCAGTTCATTTTCCTTACCTGGTCTCATAATATCCCCTCCGTTTTTTAGAGCTTTTACAAATTGGATCAAAAAGGTCTTATGTACAATGTGAAAACTCCGTCCCTGCAACCCCACCCTCATCTTCGACTCGCTTTCCTTTCCAGTCCAGTCATGAGCATTTTGAATGACTTATTTCACAGTTGACTTGTCACGAACCACACTGATGGTATCTGTGAGGGTTCCCCAACTTGAAACAGCGGGTCGTTGGGTTGTATTGTTTGTTTTTTTGTAATGGTGTGAGGAGTCATGTGAAGCCCCAGTGAGAATAACTAGCCCAGTAGTCATATAACTATTATTAAAGAGTATTTGTTAAATTAAAGAAAAGATAAATACACAGGTACAGGATGACAATACTCTAAGCAATTAAGTATATGAATCACTGAACACATACACACAGTTTATTCAGAACGCACCTCTTGTACGAGAATATATCGAGGATCCTTGAACTCCCTAAGACTTCCTCTATCCCCAAAACAACATCCAAATTAAATAAATCGATAAGCCAAATCCAGTTAATAGTTACCACAATCACAGGGCTGATAATCAAGTCTGGGAAATGTCTTTTTCGAGTCTAGCAAAATCTTTACGAATGTTTCTGCACAGTCTTGGCTCTAAGACTTAATGCGGGACTAGCCTCTTGGCTGTGAGTTATGGACCAGTCTCTCAGGCTGTCAGCTATAAGCTGGCCCATCAGGCTGTTAGATGCAAAATTGTTCTCTACTTCTGAGTGGTGCTGGCAATTATAACATTTTCCTCCTTCTGTTCTTCTTTATGTGTATTTAGCTTTTTGCCTCTCACAAATACTTTGACTCTCGAAATTAGCATGCACATGCCTCCACTGAGCTCTCAATCGCCAAACTAAGCTGTTTCTACCAACAGGGCGATTTACACTGGGTCCTCCCTAGATGCCTACTAATCTCATTACTGGAAAAGTAGCATCTCATCATATCTTCTGAATGCTGGCTATTGCTGTCACTAGGCAGATTTCTACCAGTTGCTGGACAGATTACTTGTGCCTTGTTAAATTTGTTTTACTGCCATTACTAAGTAGATCAATGTATTTCTTCCCAGGTCTGCAGTGCACCACTCATACTGTGATGTTTACTAATTCCTTTCCATTCTTTATTTCAACCAATATAAGTTATGTTTCCATATCTTCCTTGTGAGTTTAATTGTTAAATACCTGATCAGTTATATACCTGATCAATATCAATACTTCTCTATGTTTCTTCCTCCTCAATGATTTGTGTGCACATTATCACTGACAATGTTCAGCTGACAATCCTGTCCTTGTTACAGCCATGTTTTCATTTTCCCTATTGCATTCCTTTCCTCTAACCATTGCAACTAACCCCTCTGTTTAGTTGCTCATTGTTACACAGGCAAGTTAATGTGGTCTTAATTTTCATTACTCCTAATTCATTTTCAACAGCTTTTTTATTATTAATTCCTCTAAATTTTCTTTTTACTGTGACTGATGTTATCTTTATCAATTGTTTTAATCTTCTGGCATTTGCTAGCCCTTCCTTTACTTGTAACAGTAACAACTTTCATTTATGTTTCACCTTAATGTATTAAAACATTTTCCTCTCTTCAAATCGTCATTAGATGCACCCACGCCCTTGCCGGTCTTTGCTCGTTTAAAGTTGTTTCCACAAAACTGTTCCGCCTTTCACCAGGATTTTGGTTTTGCTATAGCCTACCAGGAGTAGGGGTCCTGTCCCAGCGCTGGTGCAGGTGTCTGCACAAAATGGAACTCCTCCTTCCCATACCTCGCATATAGGGCGGCACAGTGGTTAACACTGTTGCTTCACAGCGCCAGGGACCCGGGTTCGATTCCCGCCATGGGTCACTGTCTGTGCGGAGTCTGCACGTTCTCCCCGTACCTGCGTGGGTTTCCTCCTGGTGCTCCGGTTTTCTCCAACAAGTCCTGAAAGATGTGTTTGTTAGGTGAATTGGGCATTCTGAATTTTCCTTCAGTGTACACGAACAGGCGCCGGAACGTGGCGACTCGGGGATTTTCACAGTGACTTAATTGCAGTGTTAATGTAAGCGTACTTGTGACACTATTTTTTTTTGTAAATTGTTTTTTGTTTTTAATAATCTTTATTGCCACAAGTAGGCTTACATTAACACTACAATGAAGTTATTGTGAAAAACCCCTAGTCGCCACATTCCGGTGCCTGTTCAGGTACACAGAGGGAGAATTCAGAATGTGCAATGCACCTAACGGCGCCTTTTTCGGGACTTCTGTGAGGAAATCCACGCAGACACGGGGAGAACTCCACACATACAGTGACTCAAGCCGGGAATCAAACCTCGGATCCTGGTTCTGTGAAGCAACCGTGCTAACCACTATGCTACCGTGCCGCCCACTAATAAAGATTGTTGTTATTATTGTGTCATCAAAAAGCAATGTTAGTAACTGAACTTATTCCAGTGAACACTGAGGATATCTTTGACTGTGGAATATTTAGTAACTTCTGTTTCATCAATGGGGAAACCAATATAGTCGGGGAAAACATTTGCAGCCAGATAGGCAGGATGAGGACATCAAACAGCTTTGTAACAAATTATTCAAAGGTGAAGCTGCCTCTGCACACGACATATGACATAATTCACATGTGTTTCTACTGGACCGACAGATTCTTAAGAAATTGAGTTAGCTCATTTAACTGTAAGTGCCATGCTCACTTAGCTAGGGATGAGTCCTATGGGTGTCTGACTAGGTGAAGCATTGAACCAGTGACAGATCTTGAAAGATCTAAATTAGCATTCTTATGCTGCGTTGTTAATAACACAGCCGCAATGAAAATTCACAATGTATTCACATTTGTAAAGATTTCTGTTCATAATTATCAATACATGTGATGGAAAACGGGCACTAGATTTCTAACCTGGAGGACAATAAGTTTTAATAGTTTCCTCGATGATCCTTTAAATATGTAGCACCTTTCAGAACCTCAGGATATCCCAAATCTCACAGCCAATGAATGCCTTTTCAAGAATAATGACTTTATTCATGAGTCCAGCATAACGTTTGGATTTCGTCTTGTCCAGATGGATGCCATTTTGAGTCACTGTGCACCAATCTGCACTTTCCCCACCATTGATGTCTGCAGTACAAGTGACTCTGGGGGAGCCAGATTAACAAGTACAAATGAGGGTCCCGCAGCATAATTGGGACCCCAAGGGAATTTGAAGCAGTTCCTGAGATGGTCACCAGTCCTGACCACCCTCGCCAGGTCAACTTGGGAAGTCACTGATGCCCGTTAAGATAACTTAACAAAACGTCTCTCGTGAGGGCTGAAGGAACAGGGAATACTGCTGCTGCCATGACCCCCTTCTGTGTCACCCACCCCCACACTCCCAACCACAAGACCCTCGGAAAACATTACTCCCACATTCTGGAATTGTTGCTGGTGGTCTTCTTCTGATGCTGGCTACCCGATTTTAACCCTAGCCTCCGCCAACGTGTTGTGGTACATAACTAAAGATGTCCAGCAGGGGGAAAGAATACATATTTCATAATGAATGAAGTTAGTTTGCCGGTCTTGGCAAATACTTAAGGAAAGAGGCAGGAGAATTAGAGGGGATTTGAGGAAAACCCTTTTCACTCAGGCGGTGGCAATCTGGAACCTCGCTGACCGAATGGGGGGTGGAGGTGGGAACTCTCACACTATTTTAAGAACCAATTAGATGAGCACTTGAAACGCCACGGCATACAAGATTACGGGTCAAGCGCTGAAAAATGGGATTCGAATAGATAGGTGTTTTATGGCCAATGCAGACAGGATGGACCGAAGGGCCTCTTCCCGTGCTGTAAAACTCCATGACTCGACAGCTCACAGCATTCTCCGTGCACTTGAGACATTTCTCTGTTGTAAACAGATGTGGTTTGTCCTGTTGTGCTTTGTTTATATGGAAAACAGCTGTCTATGGTAAACAACTGCAGGCACTTCACGAACTCCTGTTTGCACCTCTCTTCCACAGTAAACAGCTGGATATAGCTGGAACCTCTTGTTCCTCACTCCGCTATCTTGTAAACAGCTGGAGGCAGCTCAGCACTTCTGTTGCAAGATGTCTCATCGGGGGAAACAGTTGACGCAACTTACTTTGCTTCTGTAGTGACTCGATTATCTGATAAGATGATTTGGGTAGTTCACAGCTGACGAACGGCTATGCCACGTTGTCAGGATTCAAATACATTAATCTTAATCCGGGTAATACCACAGGAATTGCACTGGGAGTGGCCAAGCGAAGCATGAGTCTCTATTAATGAGCCATGCCCGAAACAAATAGCAGCTAGACTATTTTCACTGATATCCTCAGAACAATGATCAAACTATTTCCTCATTTTCTATTAGGTTGGTTGGTTGGTATGCAGTCGCACACATTTAACAACACATTCGGGCAAGAAAAAGGTAAGTAAAAAATAAACTCCTGATAAAGTCATATAATTTCTGGCAAAAAGCCAAGGAGAAAAATACAACACAGCCCAGATGGATAATGCCAACTAGGCCAGTGAATTTGATGGGCAGTAACTTGCCTCGCAGTGGCCCAGAAGCGACTAATTAGCTGCTCAGAAAATCCAAACATGATTTAGGTGTAGTCTTATCAAAATGATGCACCTTTGCTTTTCACTGTGGCAGCAGGGGGACAGAGATTGTGTGTTGTGCACCCTGAAGGAAAATAGCAATGACAGCTCTGCTATCACGGAGGAAAGGAGCCGTTTCTGGTGTGATAAAGCAACTGGAACAAATCAGGGCCAGCAACAGCCCAGTCGTTCGGCCAGAAGAATGAGGCAAACTCGGCGCCGTTTCATTAATGGGCAGGATTGGAGGCTTGACTGACAGTGCAAAGATTTTGCAGTTTGGATTGCCATTTCTAATGTCCGTGATAAAATTGGAATATGCATATTTTCAACAGGCTTGTAAATTGGGGCAATGCCTGCAAATCCCTTTTGAACATTCAGGCTGCTGATTGGGAAAGCTTCGTTTGCAGAGAATGCACTCTGGCGTCAGGTCTCCATGGGCTCTGGAGGGCAGTGGAGCAAGAGGAAGGTAACGTGAGAGGGTTAAAGGCTGTGACCATACAGCAGGGACTGTATCGGCACCGTAGAAAGCTCCACCGGTGAAGGAGAGATGAGCTGCAGACTGCGCGGTTCCCATGTTTCTGAAGACAGTGTTGTCATTCCAGGCTGGTGACTGGAATGTGTGGGGAGTGAGAGGACGCTGCACATTGACTGTCTGTTCATAACGCAACTACACATAAAAAATACATTAAATTGGACAGTGAAAGGAAGGAGTAAAGCTGAGATTGGGTCAAAACTTGCACAATTTGACCTGCTTGAGTTTTAAGACATTCGATCCATCTGCTTCCTTCATTCCGCACCATATAATCTTTCTGCAGCTGCAGTACCAGTTGGTACAATAAAAAAGAACATATTGACAAAAAGCTGTGAGGCATCTTTCCCATATCAGAATCAACAAATGAAAGAGCACCGCAACAAAATCCCTGAAATATTAACACAAACTGATATGGGGAAAATTCCAATGAATGGCGTTAACACAATCACAGAGGTCGACCTGAGCCATTTACTGTTTTGCCAAATTATCTCAAATTTAAGCATTCCCCGACAGACATAGGCACCACACAGCCAATCAGTTAACCCTAATGCACTCATGTCGCGGTTACATTCAACCTTGAGAAGCATTATAAATGGTTTCGAGGACAACTATGGGAGAAGTTGGCGATAAACAAGTGTTATCGAGTAAGAATGAAACTCGTGTAGAATTAATAAATGGCCAATTAGCAGAGGGATCTGAGATTGGTTGACTGTTGCCATGCAAAGATGAGTTTTTTTAATTGGAGTACAGTTTGTTCGCAATCGGGAAAGTCCTCTAATAATACGATGGGGAAAGTTTTCCTCCAGTGGTTCAATTCTCAGTATCTTCTCTTGGCACTGATAGTCAACATTGCTGGACAGGCCCAGTAATCACCTTGTGAGATCTCTAGTTCCCATTATGTTCCCCCTGTGTGAATATAAAGCACCAACAAAGAGCATGTTTTCTGTTTACTGATCTAATCAGTCTTCCTGTTATGGCCCTCTGACTCCAGTCAGACTTTATCTTCAAGGATGTAACAGATTTTTTTGTAATGTTTAGAAACATGAGTTTCTCTCTGCCCCCAACTATGTTGGGGTGAGAATGCATGGCCAGGTTTAACCAACAGTGCATTTTGTCAGGAACTATGCTTCCTATGGATGCCTCTGTTCTGCCAACTAGTAGGATCATTTGATAAGATGGCCAGCAGAGAATTCTGGTGGCACAATGCCTAGAAAATAGCATCTTAACAGAAACAAGGCAGCATGCATTCATTTGAAAACAAAGGGCCTTGTCAGATTAGCCCATCGCTAGAGATCTGTTAATGTGCGCACTTCCATGTTTGAAAGGAGAGGAACAACAATAATCTTTATTAGTGTCACAAGTAGACTTACATTAACGCAATGAAATGAAAAATGAAATGAAAATTGCTTATTGTCACAAGTAGGCTTCAAATGAAGTTACTGTGAAAAGCCCCTAGTCGCCACATTCCGGCGCCTGTTCGGGGAGGCTGGTACGGGAATTGATCCGTGCTGCTGGCCTGCCTTGGTCTGCTTTAAAAGCCAGCGATTTAGCCCTGTGCTAAACCAGAAGTTACCGTGAAAAGCCCCCAGTCGCCACACTCCGCCGCCTGTTCGGATGCACTGAGAGAGAATTCAGAATGTCCAATTCACCTAACAAGTGCGACTTTCGGGAGGAAACCGGAGCACCCGGAGGAAACCCACACAGACACGGGGAGAACGTGGACACTCCGCGCGGGGAACATAGACAAATAGAAGCAGGATTCGGCGATCCAACCCTTCAAGTCTGTTTAAATTTTCAGTTAAATCATGGCCGATTCTGGAACAGACAACCAGCAATGTGATATAAACATTTTCAGTCATGTTCAGCCACGGGTGTTGTCTGTTGCTCTAATTTTGCATTTGCGATGGGCAAAACTCTCAAATTTGATCTGCAGCTTGAAATTTGCTTCCTGCAATTGGGTAGTTCTTGGGCGGTTATTGATTTAAGTGAAAATCAAGTTTGTTTCCACTATCTTTGGTGACTGGACTTGGCTAAATCTGCTTCACCATTGGGAAATACAAGAGAGGTCAGAGGGTTGCAAGACACACTGAGGTGAGGACAACATGGAATCGTGAAGTAGTAAAAACCTATCTTTCCCATAAGTGGAATCGACAGAAAGAATGACCTTGAATTTATGTAGCGTCTTTCCTGACCAACCACAGTGGTTCAAAGCCAATTAAGAGCTTTCAAGTGTCATCACTGTTGTAATGTAGAATGAATTTCGCAACATGATAATGACCAGGTAATTTACTTGGTTAGGTTGTAGGATAAATGGTAAGCAGCAAACTGGGAAAATGTCCCTCTTTTTATTCAAAAAATAATAAGGTATCTTTAAGTCCAGCTGAGATGAAAGAATATGGGCGGCACGTTGGCATAGTGGTTAGCACTGCTGCCTCACAGCGCCAGAGACCCGGTTCAATTAAGCTGGGACTCTATTTATCATAGAATCACTGCAGTGCAGGAGGAGTCTGCACCAACCCTCTCAAACAACACCCTACCTAGGCCCACAACCCACCCAAACCTCGAAACCCAATTACCCCACCTAACCTTTTGGACACTAAGGAGCAATTTATCATGGCCAATCCACCTAGCCTGCACATCTTTCGACTGTAGGAGGAAACCGGAGCACCCGGAGGAAACCCACGCAGACACGAGGAGAACGCACAAACTCCACAGGTCGCTGTCTGTGCGGAGTCTGTGCGTCCTCCCCATGTCTGCGTGGGTTTCCTCCGGGTGCTCCGGTTTCCTCCCCCAGTCCAAAGATATGCGGGCTAGGTGGATTGGCCATGCTAAATTGCCTCTTGGTTGGGTTATGGGGGTAGGGTGGGGATTTGTATGCCTGCAGGGAGGGGTGCTCTTTCAGAGGGCCAGTGAGGACTCGATGGGCTGAATGGCCTCCTTCTGCACTGTAGGGATTCTGTGTGCTCAAGATCCATGGTTAGTGTCCCAATCCACAGCTTTCGATCTGTCATTGAGCCAAGGCTAACACCTAAAATGAAAAGTTTGATAAATATTGCTGTTCTCATTTCATATCCATGAGACTGGAGTATCTGATGTCACAGCACAGGCATTGAGGTTGTCAGGCCCAAGAGAGAGCAACGAGCTCAAATTAAATTCTTGAAGCATAAATTGGCTCTTGTTAGTATTGACAGTTCACATTGTGACATCAAAAACATGACAAATGGGCGGCACAGTAGCACAGTGGTTAGCATTGTTGCTTCACAGTGTAGGGTCCCAGATTTGATTCCCGGCTTGGGTCACTGTCTGCGCGGAGTCTGCACGTTCTCCCCGTGTCTGCGTGGGTTTCCTCCGGGTGCTCCGGTTTCCTTCTGAATTCTCCCTCTGTGTACCCGAACAGTCGCCGGAATGTGGCGACTTGGGGCTTTTCACAGCAACTTCTTGCAGTGTTAATGTAAGCCTACTTGTGACAATAAAAAAGATTATTGCTATTAATTTATTGCTTTGAAAGTTGACAGACTGCTGTTACGTAGGCAAAGTAACTTGTGGCACAGTCTGTTCTATAACCCGTTCTGTGTCTTACATTTGGTCCTTGAGCCTGCCCCACCATTCAATTAGATGGCTGATTTGCATCTTAATCTATGGATTGACACTCTTGTAAGATTATTCCACATAATGCTTATATGTGCAGTGCACAAAGTACTAGTTTGTAAGTTTACATTTTGCTATCATGCTAGACAATGGCTGCAGGCTTTTCTGATTCAATTATTTGACTTCTCTGAATTGCTGCATTTCCTTGTGATTCAAACTGAAGGCTTTGTTATGATGCATGTTGCAGGGGGCTGAAAATAATGTAATTCTTGACGTTAACTTTGGAGTTATAATTTAAAGCACCGCTTTACCCAATGAATCAGGGCTCCGTAAGCCACTCCAAAAATCATTCGCTGCCTCAGAATTACCAGCCACATCCTTGAATTGGAGGTTTGCCCTTTTTGTGTATTCCTTTCTGAGTTAGTTCTTACTTCAGGGAGGACATAACAATAGAAAAATGAGGAGAAAGAGAAAAGGATGGGGGGAGAGATAAAATTAAAGGGCAACCATGAAACTAAAAAAGAACATGTAAAAAAAAAAGAAAAGATTTAAATATCTTTTCTCAAAAAAGTCCAATAAGGATATAGATAGGTTGCACGATTGGGCAGAGGAATGGCAGATGGAATTTAGACATATAGAATAGAGACATATAGCGATCTGGGCATCCTTAACAGTGTCTGCACAGGTGGAAATGGTGGTAAAGAAAGCATATGGCATGCTTGTCTTCATAGGACAGGGTATTGAGTATAAAAGCTTGAAAATTATGTTACAGCTATACAGAACGTTGGTTAGGCCACATTTGGAATACTGTGTCCAATTCTGGTCACCACACTAGCAGAAGGATGGCGAGACTTTGGAGAGCGTACAGAAAAGGCTTACCAGGATGTTGCCAGGTATGGAGGGTATTAGCTATGAGTAGAGATTGAATAAACTGGGATTGTTCGGAGACTGAGGGACGACCAGAAAGAAGTTAAAAAAATTATTAGGGGTATCGATAGGGTGAACAGTTGGAGGTTTTTTCCCAGGGCGGAATTGGAAATTGCAAGGTGGCACAAGTTCAAGGTGAGGGGGGTTTGGTTCAGTGGAGATGTGTGGGGGACGTTTTTTACACAGAGGGTGGTGGTGGCCTGGAATGCACTGCCAAGTGAGGTGGTTGAGGCAGATACATTAGAACTTAGAACATAGAACATTACAGTGCAGTACAGGCCCTTCGGCCCTCCATGTTGCGCCGACCTCTGAAACCACTCTAAAGCCCATCTACACTATTCCCTTATCATCCATAAGTCTATCCAATAACCATTTGAATGCCCTTAGTGTTGGCGAGTCCACTATTGTTGCAGGCAGGGCATTCCACACCCTTACTACTCTCTGAGTAAAGAACCTACCTCTGACATCTGTCCTATATCTATCACCCCTCAATTTAAAGCTATGTCCCCTCGTGCTAGACATCACCATCCGAGGAAAAAGGCTCTCACTGTCCACCCTATCTAATCCTCTGATCATCTTGTATGCCTCAATTAAGTCACCCCTTAACCTTCTTCTCTCTAACGAAAACAGCCTCAAGTCCCTCAGCCTTCCTCATAAGATCTTCCCTCCTTACCAGGCAACATCCTGATAAATCTCCTCTGCATCCTTTCCAATGTTTCCACATCCTTTCTATAATGCGGCGACCAGAATTGCACGCAATACTCCAAATGCGGCCGCACCAGAGTTTTGTACAGCTGCAACATGACCTCATGGCTCCGAAACTCAATCGCTCTACCAATAAAAGCTAACACACCGTACGCCTTCTTAACAACCCTCTCAACCTGGGTGGCAACTTTCAGGGATCTATGTACATGGACACCGAGATCTCTCTGCTCATCCACACTGCCAAGAATCTTACCATTAGCCCAGTACTCTGTCTTCCTTTTATTCCTTCCAAAATGAATTAGCGGCCTTTAAGACCTATCTGAATAAGCACATGAACAGACAGGGTATAGAAGGATACAGGCGGTTGGTCTAGATAGGACACGTGATCGGCACAGGCCTGGAGGGCCAAAGGACCTGTTCCTGTGCTGTATTGTTCTTTGTTCTTTATGTATGATCTGGAGATGCCGCCGTTGGACTGAGATGAGCACAGTAAGAAGTCTTACAACACCAGGTTAAAGTCCAACAGGTTTGTTTCAAATTACTAACTTTTGGAGCACTGCTCCTTAGGTGAATGAAGAGGTGGGTTCCAGAAACGTATATATAGACAAAGTCAAAGATGCAAGACGATACTTTGAATGCGAGCATTTGCAGGTAATTAAGTCTTTACAGATACAGAGAGAGGGGTAACCCCAGGTTAAAGAGGTGTGAATTGTCTCAAGCCAGGACAGTTGGTAGGATTTCGCAAGCCCAGGCCAGATGGTGGGGGATGAATACAATGCGACATGAATCCCAGGTCCCGGTTGAGGCCGCACTCATGTGTGCGGAACGTGGCTATAAGTCTCTGCTCGGTGATTTTGTATTGTCGCAGGTAAAGACTTAATTACCTGCAAATGCTCGCATTCAAAGTATCATCTTGCATCTTTGACTTTGTCTAGAGATATGGGCCGGGATTGTCCCCTACCTGGTGGGGCGGGGGGTCACAGCGGGATGGAGTGGCGGGAACCACTCCGGCGTCGGGCCGCCCCAAAGGTGCGGATTTCTCCGCACCTTTAGGGGCCAAGCCCTCACCTTGAGGGGCTAGGCCCGCGCCGGAGTGGTTTGCGCGCCGTCGATCCGGCGGGAAAGGCCTTTGGCACCACGCAAGTCGGGGCCGAAAGGACTTCGCCGGGCAGCGGAAGTCCGCGCATGCGCGGGAGCGTCAGCGGCTCCTGACGTCAACCCCGCGCACGTGCAGGGGGGCACCTACGGGTCGGCCATCGCGTCCGACGTGTAGTAAAAGAGTGCCCTCACGGCACAGGCCTGCCCGCGGATCAGTGGGCCCCGATCGCGGTCTAGGCCACCGTGGGGGCACCCCCTGGGGCCAGATCGCCCCGCGCCAACCTTCAGGACCCCGGAGCCCACCCGCGCCGCCTAGTCCCA
Organism: Scyliorhinus torazame; assembly: GCF_047496885.1. Taxonomy (NCBI): domain Eukaryota; kingdom Metazoa; phylum Chordata; class Chondrichthyes; order Carcharhiniformes; family Scyliorhinidae; genus Scyliorhinus; species Scyliorhinus torazame. The sequence continues at coordinate 16,086,651 of NC_092721.1, read as the reverse complement.
CCGGGAAGAGAGGTGGTTTGATCCTCGCCGCCGGGACAGGCATTCCAGCAGCGGGACTTCGGCCCATCGCGGGCTGGAGAAGCGCCAGGTGGGGCTCGCCGACCGGCGCAGCGCGATTCCCGCTCCCACCGAATATCCGGTGCCGGAGAATTCGGCAACCGGCGGGGGCGGGATTCACGCCAGCCCCCAGTGATTCTTCGACCTGGCGGGGGGTCGGAGAATCCAGCCCATGTTTCTGGAACATACCTCTTCATTCACCTGAGGAAGAAGCAGTGCTCCGAAAGCTAGTGATTTGGAACAAACCTGTTGGACTTTAACCTGGTGTTGTAAAACTTCTTACTGTGTTCTAAGTCTGCTAGAGGGTAACTGTTGAAGAACAACAGTAATAGGAGATCGGAAAGAAATCTATTGGTTGGAAGTGTACTGAAATTCTCTTCACGATGCTGATAGAGCAATATGCCAGTCGCTTTGACCCGGTTATCTATTTTGCAGTTGCACCAGCTCCTAAGCTGCAGAAGCCAAGCCAAGCGCAAACACAGAATTTGGACAGGTATCAAAGCTGGCGCGGTGACATAGCAACAACACCATTATCAGTGGCAGAGCAGATAAGACACAGTTTAATAGCCTTCGCTTCCAATTGAATCACTCAATGTGTAATTTCTACGCGACCTGTACAATAGTGAGAGAAGGTGCAGGAAGACGGGTCCTCAAAGATCTTCGGGGTCAGAGACCTCAGTTGGTCTCCTTGTCTTGCATTCGCTGGTACACATCAGGAAGAATCAGAGTTGGTGTTTGATGAATATTGCAGTTCCAGATAGAGCGACTGACTTTGGGTTTCTTTCAAATCTTTATGTCTGTCAAAAGACAGCCGGGGGCGCACCCCCCCCCCCCCCCCCCCCCCCCTCCCTCCCTCCCCCACCAACCTCCGCTCTGCCCTGCCGGCGGGATCTTTTGGTCCCCCGGAAGTCAATGGGGATTTAAATGGATTGCCACATCTGCTGTGGGAAAACCCATTACAGCGGGCCCAGAATGTCTCAGCGATAGAATCTTACTGCACAGAAAGAGTCCATTCAGATGTCACCCCGCATGCATGGTTTCCCCCACAAACCTGCAAATTTGCCCTTTACGCATACATATCTAATTATCCTATTACTCTGTCGCCCCTGCAGAGTCGTCCTGATTAACATTGGGGGGCTTGTGCCAAAGTTGGGAGAGCTGTCTCACAGACTAGTTAAGCAACAGCCTGACATCGTCAGAGTCACAGAACCATACCTTGCAGACAATGTCCCAGACACAGCTATCACCATTCCTGGGTATGTCCTGTCTCCCTGGCAAAACAGACCCAGCAGAGGTGATGGCACAGTGGTATAAAATCAGGAGGGTGTTGCCCTGGGAGTCCTCAACGTGGCATCCATGAGGCACTGTGGGTCCTCAGCAGCAGAAGAATAGTCCTCAACTATAATCTGCAACCTCATGATCCGGCATATCCCCCACTCTCGCATTACCACCAAGCCAGGGAGTCAACCATGGTTTAATGAAGAGTGCAGAAGAGCATGCCATGAGCAACACCAGGCATGCCTGAAAATGAGGTGTCAAGCTGATGAAGCTACAACACAGGACTACTTGCCAAACAGCATAAGCAGCAAGTAATAAACAGAGCTAAGCGATTCCACAATGAACGCATCAGATCTAAGCTCTCCAGTCCTGCCACATCCAGTCATGGTAGACAATTAAACAACTCACTGGAGGAGGCAGCTCTGCACTCGCCATCCTCAATGATGCATCTGTGCAAAAGACAAGGCTGAGGCATTCCCAACAATCTTCAGCCAGAAGTGTCAAGTGGATGATCCATCTTGGACTGCTCTAGAGGTCCCCAACATTACAGATGTCAGTCTTCAGCAAATACAATTCACTCCACGTGACGTCAAGAAGCGACTGAAAGCACTGGATACTGCAAAGACTATGGGCCTTAACAATATTCCGGCAATAGGAGCAAAGACTTGTGCTCCAGAACCTGCCGCACCCCTAGCCAAGCTGTTCCAGTACAGCTGCAACACTAGCATTTGTCCTACAACGTGGAATATTGCCTAAGTGTGGCCTGTACACAAGAAACAGGACAAATCCAACCCAGCCAATTACCGCCCCATCAGTCTACTCTCCATCATCAGCAAAGTGATGGAAGGAGTCATCAACGGTGCTAGCAAGTGGCACTTACATGGCAATAACCTGCTCACAGACGTTCAGTTTCTGTTCCTCCAGGGTCACTCAGCTCCTGACCTCATTACAGCCTTGGTTCAAACATGGACAAAAGAGCTGAATGCCAGAGGTGAGGTGAGAGTGACTGCCCTCGACATCAAGGCAGCATTTGACCGAGTGTGGCATTAAAGAGTATTGGAAAACCTCGAGTCAATGGGAATCAGGGGGAAACCTCTCTGCTGGTTGGAGTCATACCTGACACAAAGGGAAATGGTTGTGGTGGCTGGAGATCAATTATCTCAGCTCCAGGACATCACTGCAGGAGTTCCTCAGGGTAGTGTCCTGGGCCCAACAATCTTCAGCTGCTTCATCAATGACCTGCCTTCCATCATAAGGTTAGAAGTGGGGATGTTTGCAGATGACTGTACAATGTTCAGCACCATTCACAACTCCTCATATAATGAAGCAGTCTATGTCCAAATGCAGCAAGACCTGGACAATATCCAGGCTTGGGCTGACAAGTGGCAAGTTACATTCGCACCACACAAGTGCCAGGCAATGACCATCTCCTATAAGAGAGGATCTAACCACCGCCCCTTGACATTCAATGGTATTGCCATCACTGAATCCCCATAATCAATATCCTAGTGGTCACCATTGATCAGAAACTAAACTGGACTAATCATGCAAATACTGTGGCTACCAGAGCAGGTCAAAGGCTAGGTATCCTACGGAGAGTAACTCACCTCCTGATCCCCCCCAAACCTTGTCCACCATATACAAGGCACAAGTCAGGAGTGTAATGGAACACTCTCTTCTTACCTGGATGAGTGCAACTCCAACAACACTCAAGAAGCTCAACACCATCCAGGACAAAGCAGCCCCGCTTGATTGCGACCCACTCCACAAACATTCAATCCCTCCACCACCAATGAACAATGGCAGCCGTGTGTGCCATCTGCAAGATGCACTGCAGTAACTCACCAAGGTTCCTTAGGCAGCACCTTCCAAACCCACGACCACGACCATCTAGAAGGACAAGAGCAGCAGATACCTGTGAACCCCACCGCCTGGAGGTTCCCCTCCAAGTCACTCACAACCCTGACTTGGAAATATATCGCCGTTCCTTCACTGTCACTGGGTCAAAATCCTGGAACTGCCTCTCTAACGGCACTGTGGGTGTACCTACACCTCAGGGACTGCAGCGGTTCAAGAAGGCAGCTCACCATCACCTTCTGAAGGGCAACCAGGGATGGACAATAAATGTTGGCCTAACCAGCGACGCCCACATCCTGTATATGAATCGAAAAAAAATTCCAATGGAGTCTGATTCTACTGGTCGTTCACATTGTGCCCTCTCTAACAACCGTGCGCATGAGAAAAAGCTTATCTTCCTTCCTCACTAGCACTTTTGGCAATTATTTTAAAACCATGAGCTCTGGTTTCGATCCCACTTGCCAAATGAAATAGAGTATCCCTCCTTACTCTTGTCAAAAACCCTCTTGCTATCTCTTCAGCCTCCATTAACCTCTCTGTCCTGAGGAGAACAATCTGCCTCAATTTGCCACCTAAAAAGGTGCATTGCAGCAACTCGTTTGGCAGCCCCTTCCAAGCTCTACCACCTTAAAGAGCAAAATATGTGAGAACACCACCGCCCCCAAGATGCCATCTCAGCGACAAACCACCATGGCTTTGAAATATATGACCGGTCCTTCATCATTGCCAGGTTAACATCCTGGAACGATTGAACTAAAAAGTGCTGTCGGTGTACCTACACCAATGGGATTGCAACAGTTCAGGCAGGCAGCTCTCCAACATCTTCCCAAGGGCAATTAGGGATGGGCAATAAATGCTGGCCCAGCCGGCCACGCTAAGGAATGAAGAAAGATTCCAGTACCTCCAATCTCACCACATAAACCGCTCAGTAATTAACTTGATGTCTTTGGTGTTATAACTAAGGTAATTTTTTTTTACTTCCCAAGTTTCCCATCATTTGGTCCTCTTCAAGCCTTTGTACCGCTACAACCTTGAATCTCGTCTTCCCTTTGTGCGTCTGTCAGTATCAGTCCTGGAATTAGTCACATGGTAACATGTGAGATTAGCGAAGTCGGATTACCCTTCACAACTTGCTGTCCTGCGGAAAACACATCGGGCGGGATTCTCTGTTCCCCGACGCCGATTTTGGAATCGGCGATCGGGCGGAGAATCGCTTTTTACGGTGCTACCGGGGGCGCCGCCTGTTTTTGGATGCTCCGCTCCCTCCAAGACGGCGTCACCGAGGAGCGTGCCGCACACCGTTGAGACGGCCTCAGGAAGTTACCTGAAGGCCCTGATGCTCTGCGCCCGATGGGCCGAGTTCCCGACTGCTCGGTTGAATCGTGGTCTCAGCGGTCAGGAACCCCGCATGGCGACTGCGGACTGTGTCCAGCGCCGCCAACAGTCGGGCGGGAACCGTGCTGCTGACAGGGGGTGGCCGGGGGGGGGGGGGGGGGGGGGGCGCGTCGGAGAGGGCTGGAGGGCCGGTGGGGGGTGACCCGGGAGTGGCGAGCGGGTGTCCAGTGGGGTACTTTCTGGCAGGTTGGTAATTTGGACATTCTGAATTCTCCCTCTGTGTATCCGAACAGGCCGGAATGTGGCGACTAGGGGCTTCTCACAGTAACTTCATTGCGGTGTTAATGTAAGCCTACTTGTGACATAAAGGTTTTTATTATATGTCGGGTCCATGCACGGCTGGCGCTATGTTGCACGGCACGGAGCCGGCAATTCCCCAGGCGTTTATATAGGGAAGGCCTTGCATTTTACATGGCTGCTAGCCCCTTACCTGTCGGAGGATCGGTACTTGGGCCTCGCGATTTTTCCCACGTAAAACGCCACGGATCCTCCAGACCCAAAATCGGAGAATCCAGCCTTTCACCTCTTCTTCGGTCTTTCTCTGAGTGGTACGACTGGCATCAAGAAGTCTTAGGGTGGTATTTTCCATCCCGTCCCACTGGCGGGCTCCTCTGGACACAGCAAAATCAATGGATCGCCGACTCCGCCTGAGAAAATGTGCCACGATGGGCCCAGAAAGTCCCAGTGCTAGCATGTGAAGGTGGGAACATCCCAAATATCAGGAACAGAACTAGACCAGCCATATAAATACTGGGCGGGATCTTCCTGCCCTGCCAACGGCGCACCCCCGCCTTGGGTTTCCTGGCAGTGTGAGGTGGATTCAATGGGAATCCCATTGACAGCAGTGGGACCAGAGGATCCCGCTCTCGAGGACCACGCTGCGGGGAAGCCAGGGAATCTTCCCAATGTGTTTACGAGAGCAGGTCAGAAGCCTGGGAATTCTGCGGCGAGTAATTCACCTCTTGACTCCCCAAATCCTGTCCGCCATCGACAAGGTACAGGTCAGGAGTGTGATGGAATATTCTCCACTTGCCTGGATTCTTGACACCATCCAGGACAAAGCAACCCACTTTATTGGAACCCCACCTACCACCTGAAATAGTAACTTCCTCCGCCACTGACACAAAGTAGCAGCAGTGTCCACCGGCTACAACTCACCCACGACCACTCACAGCTAGAAGGACAAGGACAACGGAAGCATAGGAACACCACCACCTGAAAATTCCCGTCCAAGCCACACACCGTCTTGACTTGGAACTATATCGGCGTTCCCAAGGATAATTAGGAAAGAGCAATAGATGCTGGCCTAGCCACAAATACCCACATCATGTGAAAGAATAGGGAGCAAATTAAAAAATGAAATTCTGGATCCTTTTGTCGTGTGCACAGATATGGCAAAAAATAACTAACAGCTTACTTCATTGAAAAAAACGAAAACAATTTTATGCCTTTGGATACAATTATTTGAATGTATTTTACTGTTTGAAATCCAAACCTGTTAATAGTCCAGGTGTATCACACATAGATGGAGATAATTGATCAAAATAATTGTACACTTTACAGGAGAAATACTCAACTACATAGTTCAGCTTCTAAACAGGTCCAAACAAAGCCCACTCCCCACAGTGAGGCAAGCAGAAAGCAACAAATTGCATCCTTGGCCTCAAGCTTATTATTTAACAGCACGCAGGTTTGACAATTGCTTGAGCAGCCCTCACTGCGTCACTGCACTGCAGAAATGAGCAATGCACACAAGCCAAGACATTACTTTTATTTTGCATTTCGGAGCAGAGACTCTTCCTATTTTCTTCTTTCTGTTCATCACATGAGCGCTGGCCAACAGTCTGCCTAGCTAAGCCTGCCTAGAAAGGGGAATGGTGGCTCTGCTGATGCAGACTAATGAGATTTATCTGTAATAATTCTGCCAGTCACAGTTTAACTCCACTTCTGAACAAAAACCTAATCATTGTAACATTCATCCCTTCCTCTGCCAAGGCTGTGCGCGCCAGCTCTTGCTGAGCTTTGGCAAGTTTAATCGTTTTGGCACAGTGTGCGCAATCTCATTCGAAAATCTCAAATTTGAAAGCATTGTAGGGTTTTTTTTCCAAATGCCCACATTTTCCATTGTTTTGTTCCCGAGATGCGTAAGCTTGGGCTATGAAAATATTTGCAATTGTGTGAAATTCAACGCTTTAACTGTGGGTGATCCCTGGGAGAGCACAGAGGTTTTTTTTTTAGCATCTTGAGATCCAAGCCTTGTCCTGTCTGTGGCCAAGAGAGTTGGCACTTGTTGCGCCTTGCCAATAAATTCATTGAAATTAGGAAATCTCTGACTGCATCTGACAACAAGCTACATTGGCACAGCTTTGGAATGAGTGTGTTCTATTTAATGCAGTAACTAAGAGGAGAGTTTCCTCACGTAGGGAGAATGTTGGCAGGAGAAAAGAGCATGAACGTTGAGGCAGCCAGATAGATTTAAATTAATTTTTCCATCTAATTTTCCAGCATTTTGTGCGACCTGCTTCAGGTAGATAAGGGTCCCAAGTGCAAGTGTGCAACTAACAGAGCAAAAAACATTGGCAACATAAATGTCACACCTGGGTGCGAATTTGGGAAGAAGCACATCTTGTGGTATACTCTGTTAGTTATATTCTATCCTCCACCCTTTAGTTCAACAATACTATGCCCTGTCCGTTGCGGTAAGTGCGAGCTGATAACGCGATGGGGGCAGTAGGCATCCAGAGCCTCGGAGAATGATGGGATGAACAGTGTCTATGTTGAATTTAATGGAAAATTAAAAAAAAAAGGAAGTTCATTAAACTGATGTGGAAGTGGAGAGTAAGTGGAGTCCAAAGATGTGCAGGTTAGGTGAATTGGCCGCATTAAATTGTCCCTTAGCGTCCAAAAAGGTTAGGTGGGGTTACTGGGTTACGGGGATAGGGTGGAGGCATGGGCTTAAAGTAGGGCGCTCTTTCCAAGGGCTGGTGCAGATTCTGCACTGTAAATTCAATGTTTCTATGATAAGGTGCCATTTTTTGCATAGCGGTGGTGGGGGGTGGGGGGGGAGTAGTGTAAATCAGCCTGCAATTTGTATCGCTTTGTAACTCACGTGTACCACACGTGATAGCTCTGCCTCGACCGCTAGTTGCTGACTCATTTACCCATTCACGCCATCCACCACTCACACAAGGTGATTTATTCACCGAATTCTGGCCCACAAGGAAAGCACTTTGGGAAAAGCAGTGTTTCCCAGTTGACTTTAATGGCTGTAAAATCTTCAATCATTAAAATAAATTTTTTTGCGATCTTCAAAGTGTCCATCCCATGATTGGCTCATGTTTGGCCCAGTGATGAGCAGTCAAAATGCCAGTCTCAATTTTGTCAGCAGAGTCTCGGCGGTGTGGAGGAAACTGCCTCTCTCTCAGCGTTTGTATTGCGTGAGCGTTGCTGGCCCGGATTGTTCAATGAATAGTACACCATCCTTTCTTCAATTGGTCATCATGCCCACTCACTGCCCTCCGTAAGCTTTCTTGAGGATCGCGAGATGATTTCCTGGTGCCTGTGAATGGTGGCTGGCATTTTGTTACACCGCCCAATGAAAAGGTGTTGGCTAAAATGTTCATTATTAAAATTAGGTTGCTGATCGTAGCTCTCAAAAGTTACATTCCATCCAAGATTTAGAAGTTGCAAAAAATATGATTGTTGCCCTCTTTGGTGAGTCTGCGTTGAGGGCAGGGAAGGCGGGGGGTGGGGGCGGGGACAGTGGTGGATTGCGTGGTGTCCATTGTGGATCAATACTTGCACATTATCATTCAGTGACCCAGCACTTTGGAGGGCACCTTTCACGTGAAGCGATGCTTAATAATCGTAGTGGCCTTTGTGCTCCCTGGTCTCCTATTAGCTGTAGGTGATAGGCCAAATATCTGCAACAGTGGATGAAAGCAGCAGAGCTATGACTGAATCTCCTCTCCTGACTATCTTCCTCAGTACTCTGCACTGAAACCCGCTCTGTGAAGATACGATTTTTCAAATGCCAACGCAAAAAGAAGCCCACGGGAGCGAAACTTCTCCTGGGTAATGTAAATGTCACAAATCAGGGTTTTTATCCCTGTTCAAAAGCGTAAGTTGTTCAGTTACACGGAACAGATCCACCAAAGATACAGGAGGACAGGTATCAATTCCACACATGTACCAGATGAAGAAAGTTTAAAAGCAAGCCGCCTCAATAAATGCCAGAACCACAGAGGATCATTTGTTTATCTTTCCAGTGCTTCTGGCTGCCGTGTGTGTTGACTACGGTATAAACACTGCTTTGTTTGTATCGCGAGAAGACTTGATTGATCCCAGGCCCAACACAACCCCAGCGTCCAGGCAGAATCCTCGTCATTTCTTGCTGGAATCAGTTCTTCCTTCCTGAACGGGAATACAAAGGTACAGAAGTTACTTGACAGGTCTATAAAGCCATAATGAGACCCCACGTCTGGTTAGAAACAGAAACTTGATTGGCAATCGCAGCAGGTCTGACAGCATCTGAGAATGGAAGCTAACGTTCAGAGTCTGGATTACTCTTTGTCAAAGCTGACCGCATTTAGTGTTGTGTTCAGTTCTGAGCACCTATAAAAGGGATGTATTGGCCTTGGCAAGGACGTAGCACGGATACAGCACAATGATAGTGGGCCATCGCTGACCTGAAATGTTCAACTGGATTTTTCTCCGCGGATGCTCCCTGACCTGTTGAGCATTTGAAGCATTTTGTCGTTTTTATTTCACCAGAGTGGTTTTGACGTAAACAGGACCAATTAGGTTGCCTAGTCATGTATTCGCTTGAGTGTTGAGGATTAAGGGGGGATCTGATTGAAAATTGTGGTCAGTGAGATAGACCTTAAGACTGGAGGACACAGAACAAAAGGGGCATAAGGTGAACATGACAATTACACGCTCAGGGGCATTGTCAGGAATCACTTCTTCACACAAAGATGAAAGGAAATCTGTCCCCCATTGAGGATGTGAATCAATTGAAACTTTCAACACTGAGGTGGCAGCTTCTTGTGAGACCAGGGTCGTAAGGATTATGGAACCAAGATGGGTAGAAAGAGTTAAGATATAGATCATACAGGTTGAATGGTGCAATAAACTCAAATAGATAGAAGGCCCACTGCTGTTAAATCCCGCCAGGCCGCCCCGCGATATTGTCCGGCTCCCCCAAAATCCCGGCGACGTGAATCGTGCCGCGCGCCTCGGAGAATGTCGAGGACCAGCGCGACGCAATGGGGCCCGGGGCCACCCAAATTCTCCGGGCCGGTTGGGCCGAAGTCCCGTCGACGTGCCCACGGGTCACGCCGGCGTAAATCAAACCACCTATTTAACGGCGTCAACCAGTCGTGCTGGTTGACGCCGGCCAGCGCGGAAGAGGGGTTGGCGAGGAGCGGCCATCAGAGAAGTGAGGGCACGGCCACAGGTGGTGGGGGTATCGCAGGAGCCGTTGGAGTGTGTGTGCCGGGGGGTGGAGGCGCTGAGGATAGGGGAGGAGGGGCTGGGGGTGAGGGCCTGAGGGGGGTAGTGGCTGGGGGGAGGGGTTGGGGGCAGGGAGGGGGTGGAGGGGAGGGGGTAGGGGAAGGGCGGGGGGGAGGGGCGGGACGTGGGGGGGCGAGGGAGGGAGAGGGGGGGTTTGGTGACGGTGCGTGCCGGGGAGGAGAGGGGGGCCAGGGAGGGCGGGTGAAGGAGAGGGTGTGTGCCGGGGAGGAGTGGGGGGTGAGGTTTGGGAGGGTGCGTGCCGGGGAGGAGAGGGGGAGGGTGGTTGGGGAGGGTGCGTGCCAGGAAGGAGGAAGGGGGGGAAGTTGGGGAAGGTGCGTGCCGGGGAGGAGGGGAGGGGGAGGCTGGGGAGGGTGCGTCCCGGGGAGGAGGTGGGGGGTTCAGGAGGAGAAGGGTGGGGTTGGGGAGGGTGCGTGCCGGGGGAGGACGGGGGTGGGGGGGTGGGGGGGGGGGGTTGGGGAGGGGGTGGGGGGGGTTGGGGAGGGTGCGTGCCGGGGAGAAGAGGGAAGGGGTTCGGGAGGAGGGGGGAGTTGTTGGGGAGAATGGGGGGTAGTTGGGGAGGGTGTGTGCCATGGTGGAGGCGGGGGTGAGAGGGGGGGGGTTTCGGGAGGGTGCGTGTCGGGGAGATGGGGGGTGGGGGTTGGGGAGGGTGCGTGCCGGGGAGGGAGGGGGGTGGGGTTGGGGAGGGTGCGTGCCGGGGAGGAGATGGGTGGGGGGGTTGGGGAGGGTGCGTGCTGGGGAGATGAGGGGAGGGGTTCGGAAGGAGTGGGGATTGTTGGGGAGGGTGGGGGGGGGGGTTGGGGAGGGTGCGTGCCGGAGAGGAGGGGGGGCGCGGGGGGGGGGGGGGTGGTTGGTAAGGGTGCGTGCCGGGAGATGGGGGTCGGTTGGGGAGGTGTTGGGGACAGTGAGTGCCGGGGAGATGCGGGGGGGTTTGGGGACGGTGCGTACCGGGGAGGTGGGGGGGCGGTTGGGGAGGGAGTGTGCCGGGGAGGAGGGGGGGTGTGTTGGGTGGGGAGGGTGCGAGCTGGGGAGGAGGGGGGGGGGGTGTTGGATGGGGAGGGTGCGTGCCGAGGAGGAGGGGGGGGGGGCTGGGGAGGGAGTGTGCCGGGGAGGAGGGGGGGTGTTGGGTGGGGAGGGAGTATGCCGGGGAGGAGGTGGCGGTGTTCGGTGGGGAGGGTGCGTGCCGGGGAGGAGAGGGGGGGTGTTGGGTGGGGAGGGTGCGAGCTGGGGAGGAGGGGGGGGGCTGTTGGATGGGGAGGGTGCGTGCCGAGGAGGAGGGGGGGGGGGGGTTGGGGAGGGAGTGTGCCGGGGAGGGGGGGGGGTGTTGGGTGGGGAGGGAGTATGCCGGGGAGGAGGGGGCGGTGTTCGGTGGGGAGGGTGCGTGCCGGGGAGGAGAGGGGGGGGGGTGTTGGGGAGGGTGTGTGCCGGGGAGGGGGAGGAGGGGGGGTCCGCCTGGCCATGTCCCATGGCACCTGGCTGCGGGGAGGGGTATAGGCAATGATGGCATGTCGTCTATCCCACCCACACCCTGCAGGCCGTTATGTTTAGTCATCCCCCAGCGATGCTGGCTGCCATGGTGGGAGCCGCACATGTTGCCCTGGGGGAGCTGGAGCAGGAGCGTGCCAGGGAGGCGGCGGAGGCTGCCGCAAAGGGGTGTGCCGCAGGGAGGCAGGTCGCAGCCTCCCAGGCTGGAGGGCCGCACGCACGACAGGACGAGGAGGAGGAGGAGGAGGTGGTGGTGGCGCCATGGCGACGGAGACACCCAAAGAGGCCCCGTGTGTACCGGCCCCACTCGTCGTACCAGGACCTCACGGACCGGGCATGCAGGAGGGGACACCGGATGAGCCGGGAAACCGTCACCCATATCTGCCACCTGATGGCACACCTGGCACTGGGGGAGGACACCCTCTCCCCGTGGCCGTCAAGGTTACGGTGACCCTGAAGTTTTATGCCACGGGGTCATTCCAGGCGCCGAGTGGGGACCTGTCCAGCATCTCGCAGGCGTTGGTGCACCGGTGCATCTGTGCAGTGACGGACGCCCCGTATGCCATTGCGGACCGCTACATCCAGTTCCCTGTGGACCGCACCAGCCAGGATGCCCAGGCAGCGGGCTTCGCTGCCGTGGCCAGGATGCCCATGGTCCAGGGGGCGATCGATGGGACGCATATCGCCGTGCAGCCACCTGCGGATAACAGAGCCGTGTTCACGAATAGGGAGGGGACCTATTCCATGAACGTGCAGGTGGTCTGTGACCACCGCATGAGGATCCTGCATGTCTGCGCCCGGTACCCGGGCAGTGTACATGACTCATCCGTATTGGCGCAATCTTTGATCCCCACCATGTTCGAGGGATGCCCCCCCCCCCCCGGCTGAGGGGCTGGTTGCTGGGCGACAGGGGTTGCCCGTTGCGGTCATGGTTGGTGACGCCTATACGGAGGCCATAGACTGACGCGGAGAACCGCTACAACGATGCCCAAGCAGCGACCAGAGCTGCTGAAGATGCGCTTCAGCTGCCTGGACCACTCTGCAGGGACGCTCCAATACCCGTCAGATAGGGTCGGCCGCATCGTTGTGTTCTGCTGCGTCCTGCACAACATAGCCCAGCAGAGGGGCGATGTGCTGCAGGCAGAGGAGGGGGGAGTGGAGGAGCAGCAAGATGAGGCGCAGACCTCCGCAGATGAGGAGGATGAGGGCAATGGTCAGGACAGACGGGCTGTACATGGACAGGAGGCTGCCCACCATTACCGGCTGGGCCAGTGGGCACAGGACAGGCTGATAGCCGCCCGGTTCACGGGGTAGGGGGGGCTTGGGAATCACCGAGTATGGGCACAGACTACGGCACCAGCCTACCACCCTCACCCCACCCACCCAACACCATTGCACATCCACCTGCGGCACAACGGGCCAGGCTCACACGGTCGCCGGTGGAAGCGTGTCTATTATAGGCCATGGAGGATGATGGCAACCTGCCCTGCGATGACCTCTGGGCTCCACATCGGTGGACAATGTCTGACCCATGGCCACAGTACCACCCTCCACCCGGACTGTCCCTGCATGCGGCCGTGACACTGCAGCGCACGGTCCCATTGTCTGCCCGGGGGGATGGCGAGGGTGACCCGGGGGGAGGGGGCACACACACCTGAGGCCGACGTCCTATCACCCCTCATACACACACTGGCGCTCACCTCACATCACAACCCCGCACGCATCGGACAGAGCACAAAGGCAGCTTCTGTAGGTGTGAAAGTGATTTTAATAACAAACAGTTCATACACGTGCCCTAACCCCAGAACTAATCTGTGCCCTGCACCCGTGCCAACTTACTCAGTGTCTAATTTTTTGGCCTTACGGGCCCTATGACTACATCTAGGTGGTTCCCCAGATGGTACAGCAGAACTGGAGGTGGACTCCTGTGATTCCAGCCCTGTGACTAGGGACCCCTTTGGCAGCCGTTTCCTGGGGCGGCCCGGCCTAGATGGGCCAGGCTGCGGTTCGGGCGACTGGGGTGGCGAGCTGCCAGCCTGTCCTGCCCGTTGCCCAACAGATGCACCTGGGGGGGGGGGGGGGGGGGGAGTCCGAAGTGTCGCGGTGTTCCGGGACCTCCCCTAAAGGGGGACCTGGGACGGGCCCCAGCACCTCCTTCTCCCTCGGGGTGCCGGATGGCCTCCGGGCCTCTACATGGGCCAGGGATGCGAACAGACCGAGCACCCGACGCCCCCCCAACACCTAGCGCTGCCAGTCCTGGAGGCGCGCCCTGGTATCAAAGGGTCTGCAAGTTTGCAGCCATGGAGCTCAGGGAGTTGGCCATCCCTGTCTGTGTCTGGGTGACGCCGGCCAGCACCTGGACAATAGTGCCGATGCCCTCAGCGATGGCCTGCAGAGACTGGGCCATTGCCTGCTGAGCCTGGGCCACGATGTTGAGCACCTCTGCGGTCTGCTCCTGGCCCTGCCTCATGGCTGCCTGTGAGAGGGCAGCAATGTCCTGGGCCATGGACGCCGCCTGCACGGAAAGCCCCAGGCCTTGCATACTGCCACCCATGTCTGACACCGTCGCAGCCATCGCCTCCACTGCGGACGCCACTTGTGCGGTGTCAGCCTGGGTGGCACGCATGACCGACACCACTACCTGCTCCTGCACGCGGGTGGACTCCTCCACCTGCGACTGCAGCCGCCGCAAGCTGGCCGTCACCCTCTTCGATCGTCCCTTGGCCCGTGACTGCATCGGGTCTATGGGTGGGTGTGGTAACTCTAGAAACCCGGGACCCGTCTGGGCGGCAGATGGTTGCCTGCACCAGGCTGCCCTCTGACCGCCCGGCCCGTCGGCTGCTCCTACCTCCACCTGCTGTACCGTGACGGCTGTGTTGTGCGCACCAGTTAGTGTCCCAGATGACTTATCGCTAAAGTGCCCAACCAAGGTGAGTGTCTCTGCGATGGTGGAGGCTGTAGGAGATCGCAGTGGTGCAATGGCGTGCTCCTCATCCGACCCGAAGTCCGGGATCCCCTGGAGTGGTGATTCCTGTCCATCCGGCCCTTGTGTGCGGGTGTCGTGTGCGTCAGTGTCCTGGGCGTCGGTGTCCTGTGTGTTGCTGTCCTGGGCGTCGGTCTCCTGTGTGTTAGGGTCCTGTGCGTCAGTGTCCTGTGTGTCAGTGTCCTGTGCATCAGTGTCCTGTGCTTCAGTGTCCTGTGTGTTAGGGTCCTGTGTGTTAGAACATGGAAAATACAGCACAGAACAGGCCCTTCGGCCCACGATGTTGTGTCGAACGTTTGTCCTAGATTACGAACAAATTAATCTACGCCCCATCATTCTTCCGTAATCCATGTACCTATCCAATAGCCGCTTGAAGGTCCCTAATGTTTCCGACTCAACTACTTCCACAGGCAGTGCATTCCATGCCCCCACTACTCTCTGGGTAAAGAATCTACCTCTGACGTCCCCCCTATATCTTCCACCATTCACCTTAAATTTATGTCCCCTTGTAATGGTTTGTTCCACCCGGGGAAAAGGTCTCTGACTGTCTATTTTATCTATTCCCCTGATCGTCTTATAAACCTCGATCAAGTCTCCCCTCATCCTTCTCCGTTCTAATGAGAAAAGGCCTAGCACCCTCAACCTTTCCTCATAAGACCTACTCTCCATTCCAGGCAACATCCTGGTAAAACTCCTTTGCACCCAAACAAGGAATGAAATTTGTGGAAGAACCTTGACAATGACTTATTTTTTTTAAAAAAAATGTTATTGGGCCTGTGTGTTAGGGTCCTGTGTGTCGGTGTCCTGTGTGTCGGTGTCCTGTGCGTCAGTGTCCTTTGTGTTAGGGTCCTGTGTGTCGGTGTCCTGTGCGTCAGTGTCCTGTGTGTTAGGGTCCTGTGTGTCGGTGTCCTGTGCATCAGTGTCCTGTGTGTTAGGGTCCTGTGTGTCGGTGTCCTGTGCGTCAGTGTCCTGTGTGTTAGGGTCCTGTGTGTCGGTGTCCTGTGCGTCAATGTCCTGTGCGTCAGTGTCCTGTGTGTCAGTGTCCTGTCTGTTAGGGTCCTGTGTGTCGGTGTCCTGTGTGTCGGTGTCCTGTGCGTCAGTGTCCTGTGTGTTAGGGTCCTGTGTGTCGGTGTCCTGTGCGTCAGTGTCCTGTGTGTTAGGGTCCTGTGTGTCGGTGTCCTGTGTGTCGGTGTCCTGTGCATCAGTGTCCTGTGCGTCAGTGTCCTGTGTGTTAGGGTCCTGTGTGTCGGTGACCTGTGCGTTAGTGTCCTGTGTGTTAGGGTCCTGTGTGTCGGTGTCCTGTGCGTCAATGTCCTGTGCGTCAGTGTCCTGTGTGTCAGTGTCCTGTGTGTCAGTGTCCTGTCTGTTAGGGTCCTGTGTGTCGGTGTCCTGTGCGTCAGTGTCCTGTGTGTTAGGGTCCTGTGTGTCGGTGTCCTGTGCGTCAGTGTCCTGTGTGTTAGGGTCCTGTGTGTCGGTGTCCTGTGCGTCAATGTCCTGTGCGTCAGTGTCCTGTGTGTCAGTGTCCTGTGTCAGATCATCTGTTTTCTGTTGTGTGATGCTAATTGAAGGATAAACGCTGGCCAGGACACCCCTCTTAGATAAAATAGGGTACTGGGATTTTTTCACATCCACTCGCACAGGCAGATGGGGCCTTGCTTTATGGTCCCATCTGAAAGATGGCACTGACAACAATGCAACACTGCATTGCTAGTTTAGATTACTGTGCTCAGGCCCTGGGATGGGGGGGTGGGGGGGGGGAGAGAGACGTGAACCCAGAACCTCGGGACTCAGAGGCGAGGAGGAGTGCTGCCAACTGAGCCGTTGCCGAGGCAATGTGACAGCATTAATTTGCTTTGCTCAACGCCTTTATACAAATCTGATCCACCTTTCCATATGTGACTGAGCCTTTGCGACTTCTGTGCCCAATTTGACTTGATTAAAAACGGGAAATGCCAATTTACCGGAACGTAAATGAAAAAGAATCAGTTGAGAAAGGGGACACTGGGAAAACGGTCGACGAGGTCATGCTGTCAGATGAACTTCGGTCATGAGCATTACTGACCCTCTGAAACAAAAGGGAAGAGTGAATTAATTTACAGCACTAACGTATGATATGCACAGCATCATTGATTAACAAAGAGGTGGAAGGTTGCAAAATAACTCCACTTGTGACATCAGGGGGCCAGTAAATCAGGAGGCCTGAAGCCTCACTGCAGCGCGTAGTGAATTATTTTGTGTTATTCCCTCAGTCACAGCCAGTTAATCTATTAGCTTTGCGTTCAGGCTGGCTGAATGGGATTTATCCGGTGACGATGGCTTAATGAGCAATGCAAAAATAATGGTAATGAGTACATTAAGACCTAAACAAGGTGAAATCAGACAGCGAATGATGTGAAATGGTGAAATCGGTTTTGAAACTGAAAAGTGCGTTCCTGGCAGTGACTAGTGATCTATAAAATCGCCCAGCAGCGTGCTTGATCAGTTTATTGCCATCAGCTGATTCCCAACACTCCATCAGAATAAGGATAGATGTTGGAAATGCTCAGCAGATCTGGCAGCATCGATGGAGAGAGAAAAACAGAGGACACAATCTTCCCACAAGGGAACAAGGTCCCCGAGCGAACGTCTTTATCCGCGTGTTTCCCTGCACCCGCAGTTCTGAGAAACGCATGGCTACTCAGCACGGCTCGCGCTGAATAAGGGGCCTGAACGGAAAACATGCAGCCAAGGCTGCACATTGCCCCGTATTTTACACTGAGTAGCTCTGCTCGCCGGAACACCCCATTGTAGCGAGAGATTGGGACGCCATTTTCAAATGGCATCCCGATCTACTAGACCCCAAAAAAATCCCTGACCTCCCTCCCCCCCCCCCTCCCTCCCTGACCTCCTCCCCCTCCTCCCACAGCCCATATTCAACATGGGAGGGTCCCCCTATCTCACCCCTGCACCGCCCAATACCAGGCAACCCCAGCTGGATTGAACACGCACAAAAATGCCAGCTTGACACCGCCCCTGCCACCTGGAAGTGCCACTTCGGCACATTGGCAGTGTCAGGCTGGCACACAGGTGGCACTGCCAGGGTGCCAGTGCCTGAGGGGGCCTCCGATCCTCTTGGAGACGCCACAAGTACCATTCCACCCGTTTGTGGAGACCAGTAGCAACCATCCCTTACCCAAGGTCTCCAAGGCAAAAGGATTGAATCCCAAAGCCTCAGGTACCTTAGGAACCTGCACATTAGAGTGAGGCTTATTGTCTCGCTCTAATATGCAGATTTGCTAAATGAAATGAAAATGAAAAATGAAAATCACTTATTGTCACAAATAGGCTTCAAATTAAGTTACTGTGAAAAACCCCATAGTCGCCACTTCCGGCACCTGTTCGGGGAGACTGTTACGGGAATTGAACCGTGCTGCTGGCCTGCCTTGGTCTGCTTTCAAAGCCAGCGATTTAGCCCTGTGCTAAACAGCCCCAAGGTGACCCCGCCCATTGTGGGTGGGATTCCCCTTGCAACGTCTCGCGAGATTGCGTTGAATCTCACAAGGCGTTGATAGCCGGTTAGATCCCGGGAGCCAGCTTTCACCAGCCACGCTGCGCCGCGGCGAGCTGTCGTTCCGGCACAGCCGGACAATCGCGTCCAGAGTCAATGTTTCAAGCGCGATGATCTTTCGCCAGATCAGATATCCAGCAGCTCCAGACTGTTCTTGTTTGTTGGCCTTTAACTCCCACAGTTTGCATTGCTGCATTATACAATATGTGCAGAAAGACGGCAGAATTGTCATTTAAAAATACCTTTCAGTGTTCTCAGGACTTCCCAAAGAACCTGACAGCCTATGAAATAATTCTGAAGTGCAGTCGTCGTTATTGTGGACAGATTTGACCTGTAGTTTTCACAGCAATTCCTCACAAACAATTAACTTGAAAGTCTGCTATTGTGGTGTTGGTTGAGGGATAAATATTGGCCTCAGCACATCAGGGGAACTCATCCACCTATCTTTAAATTAGGGCCAAGGAATCTTTTATGACCATCCGAGAGGGCAGATTTCGCTTGACGTCTCATCAGAAAAATGTCACCTCCAACCGGAGGGAAAGCCTTTCTTTGTCACACCAAAATGCCATCCAGATCACACTTTGACAAGTGTTGGGCATGAGCTAACAGACTTCTGTAGCAGCAGTAAGGATGTTCCATTAAGACAAGGCTGACATTGTAACATGTAAACCGGGTCTACAACCATACTGGTCCACACCAGCACTTATGCTCCAAATGAGATGCCTCCCTCCTCTCTAACTCTATATTTCCTTCTATTCCTTTCTCCCTCGTGTTTATCCAGCTTGTCCTTGAATGCATCTTCAATATTTACCTTAAGTACTACCTCTTCTACCAAGTTCCAGATTTTATCCACTCTCTGAGCGGCATGGTGGCACAGTGGTTAGCACTGTTGCTTCACAGCTCCAGGGTGCCAGGTTCGATTCCCGGCTTGGGTCGCTGTCTGTGCGAAGTCGGCACGTTCTCCCCTGTCTGCATGGGTTTCCTCCGGGTGCTCCGGTTTCCTCCCACAGTCCAAAGATATGCAGGTTAGGTGGATTGGCCATGCTAAATTGCCCTTAGTGTCCCCAAAAAAAACAGGTCAGGTGGGGTTACTGGGTTACGGGGATAGGGTGGAGGTATGGGCTTAAATAGGGTGCTCTTTACAGGAGCCGCCGCAGACTCGATGGGCTGAATGGCCTCCTTCTGCTCTGTAAATTCTATGATTCTGGGTAAAGGCGTTTCTCCTGAATCCCCGATTGGATTTATTACTGCCTATCTTATAGTAATCACCCCCCAGTTTTGATCTCCTCCAAAAGTGGCACCACCGTCACTGTGTCTACGCTGTCAAACCCAGTCACAATCCCAAAGACCTCGGTCAGGTCCCCTCTCAGTCTTCCCTTTTCTAGAGAAAGAAGCCCCAGCCTGTTCAATCTTTCCTGAGAGGTGTATTCACTACATTCAAATGTCTAGATTAAGTTGTTGCCAACTTTTATTCGCGAGCTGTTGGTTTCTGATACCTGCACTGGAGGTTTACTAATCAAATGTTTATTACTTACCTCCACTGATCAGTCACTTTTTTTTCCATTTGCTAAGCTGAAGAATTGGGCCACTAATGTGCTCGGGAACTCAATGCTACTTGAACAAACTGCAAAACAATTCTCTTAATGGACCACCCGCAGTATTGGTTTTCAAACTGAGTGGATGATTTGATGTGTATCCGTCCGGTCTTAAGAGTTCCTTTGGAAAGCCCATGAGAAAATATCATTTTGCAACACTTTCGCACTGGTGCATGAAAGGGTGCCCCACCAGAGAACCACAGAAGCCTTCCGGCGGTAAAAATCTATCAGCGGGCAACTCTATTCTTGTGAGGAAGATAGGGAGAGAAAATGGCATTCAGTCCCTCGATCCTGGTCTGCCATTTAATTAGATCTGTACTGTTTTGTGTCTTGACTTCATCTAATAATCTCTGTTCCGTAACCATTAACACTTATATCTAACAATGCTGCAATATGCCTTTCAGGGATTTCAGCATGACATCACCAGAAGGGAAATGTGTCATGTGATCCAATCCTAGTTTCACTTTTTCTTTGAGCAGAGCACACACACACAGCTCTGAATTCTGCAAGCTTTATACCATAGAATTCTAGAATCCCTACAGTGCAGAGGGAGGCTATTTGGCCCATCCAGTCTCTACCGATTCCACGGCCCCACCCTACCCCTGTAACCCCACCAAACCTTTGAACACTAATGGGCCATTTAGAATAGCCAATCCAACTAACCTGCACATCTTTGGACTGTGGGAGGAAACCAAGAACCCAGAGTAAACCCGCACAGACACGGGCAGTCACCCAAGGCCATAATTGAACTTGGGTCCCTGGCGCTATGAGGCAGTGGTGGTAACCACTGTGCCACCGTGCCGTCCTTGTGCTCTGCCGCCCACCTGACTATAACTAATTAATGTGGCTAGTCTTAATAAATGAACCCACAACATATTTGCCAAATCGCTGATGACTGATGGGTGTCTTGTGTATTGGACAGTAAATAAGTTATTATATAATTATAATAGCAAAACATGTTGACCATCTTTGGTCAAACAGGTGGCAGCAGGTTTAAGTACATGTGCAATATGGTGAACAGCCTTAGATTGTGCTACATAGTATGAGAAGACCCTCAACACTTTGATTAGACTACAACAAAGTTGCATTTCAGATCCATTTGGATGACAGTGTTTACGTTTCGGGCTATCTGTCAGCCAGGATCTCTTTCAATCTCAAATGGACTGCAATCCATGCATTGTACCTGGAAGTATCTTTTTCACAGCTAATACTGCCGTACGGATCAAGGAAGGAAAGAACATGACTATAATGTGCATTTATTGATGCAAGTGACACATCATGAAGCATTGTGTTCAACAGTCTGAAATACAACATCAATGCCCAACAGTTCAATTTCCTCAGTTCTATTTATAGCAGTGCTGGCATATATCCCGATCCAAGCAAAATAGAGGATATTAAGGCCAGGCCAACTCCTGACAATAAGGATAGTCATCAAAAATTACTTGGTCTAGGTAGAATATTGATCACATGACCTCTTCTCATTAACCGAGATCTGGCAGCCTAGCTGAACGAATGATTTGCATTAGGGTGAAATCCCTAATCCTCAAATGTAGAAAGAACAGACAAGATCCACACGTTGCAATGTGACAGCTGAAAGCAACACCTTTAAGTACAACTATTGCATCACCAACAGAGCTTATGTTTGGCAGACTAGTGCATCCCAATTTATCTTTTCTTACCTGTTCCACTCTCTCAGAAACCAGAGAGCAACTTTTAAAAGTGCAAGAAAAGATGACCAATGAGTACTATGAAAATGCAGACACAGAATTCCCAAATTCAGAGTTGGGGGCAACAAGTTCACAATCAGGATCCTACAGATGGTACATAGCAACCAGTTGAGGTGACAAATGTTTCTTCGGAATCGAGGTCCTATGAAGCCATTACACAAATTGGAGCAACAGTGAGACGTAACCAATGACAATCAGATCCATTCCAGTTCCTCAACCATCGCACAGTCTTATTGTATCGAGGCCAACCAGGAACAACATGCAAGAATGACAATGCCACAAATCACTGCAATTAAAGAAACCTCCAGCAAGGTTTCCATCACACCTTGTGTATCTTGTGTTGCCCTGTGATGGATTTTCTTTTTCTTTTCTTTTCATGTACTTAATGATCTGTTTGAGCTGCTCGCAGAAAAATACTTTTCACTGTACCTCGGTACATGTGACAATAAACAAATCCAACAAGGTTTGGGTGTACCTTTACCCTTTAGATGCTCATAACTGCGGGGCAGCACGGTAGCATTGTGGATACAACTGCTTCACAGCTCCAAGGTCCCAGGTTCGATTCCGGCTTGGGTCACTGTCTGTGCTGAGTCTGCACATCCTCCCCGTGTGTGCGTGGGTTTCCTCCGGGTGCTCCGGTTTCCTCCCACAGTCCAAAGATGTGCAGGTTAGGGGATTGGCCATGATAAATTGCCCTTAGTGTCCAAAATTGCCCTTAGTGTTGGGTGGGGTTACTGGGCTATGGGGATAGGGTGGAGGTGTTCACCTTGGGTAGGGTGCTCTTTCCAAGAGCCGGTGCAGCCTCGATGGGCCGAATGGCCTACTTCTGCACTGTAAATTCTATGATAAATGCATCAGTTCTATGCACTTATGATAACTAAACATGTATTGTAAATTGTTAGAATTATTTGGAAGGGGGAAATTATCTTTAAAAAGAAAGGGGGATGTTGTAATATGGCCTTTAGCAGCATGATGATTGGAAGGGAAATGTATCATGTGACCCAGTCTTAATTTTATGTTTGTTTTGAGCAGCCCTTGAAAGATGAGGTATTAAACCGCAAAATGGAAACAATCAGCAGAAAGATGGCAAACAACAGATAACTTTAGTTTATCGTGAACACTAGCCCTTTCTCCTTTCACATAGCTTCGAGAGGGAAAAGTTTGCATTATTGTTGTGATAGGTGGGCAAGTTTAACCTGTTGAAGGAACACAGGAACATGGGAGAAGGCTGGAGGTGCATACATATTCAACAGCAAAATACCATGGATGCTGGAAATCTAAAATCCAAAACAAAACATGTCAGAAATACTCAACTGAACAGGCAGAATCTGTGCAGAGAAACAGCGTTGAAGTTTCAGGTCAAGAAGACCATTCATGAAACTCTCATAACTTGCATGTTAACTTTTGTGATGTCTTCCTGTGAAGAAAAGAAGGACTTGCATTTTTACAGCAGCTTTCATAAATTCTGCAGATCCCAAAGGCTTTCACAGCCAATGAAGCACTTTTGAAGTTTAATCACTATTGCAGAAAATACAACAGCCAATTTGCACATTCTCATAAGATCAACAAGAAGACCATTAAATTATTGCATTCAGAGCAAACAGTGCAAGTATCAGTTTATTTTATATACCCATGTGATTTGGAAAAAAAAGCCCCAATTTTTCTTTTGATATGGTGCAAAATTGCTTCCAAAACCCTCCAAAGGCTACTAAAAATGTTTTAGACCTGCCAAAAAAAGGCAATGTTTTTATTACTGCAGATTTTTAATAAAAGTTCTGTCATGTAAAGGGACCCATAAAAGGCCATAATCACTTTCTTTAAACATTGAACATCATTTTCTAATGGTCTGCAAATCTAATAATTCTCAAGAAATCCTATTCTGGTAGATTTGTTTCATTAAACAATGATGACAGCCAGTGCTAGGTACACTTGCTGTTCTTGTAGGCATTCTTATTGATTGTTTTTTCTCCATCTGGTACAAGCTTATAGGTTAGCTTAGACACACGTAACTGAATGGCAAACACTAATGCTTCTTTCATTGCTAACGGGTATCTTGCTATGAGTCAATATCTGAAAAATTGGGCTTACACCTGTATCACCATGGCCAGATTTTTAAGCTCCCCTTTCTGACCCTCATGACCCAGTCCCCTCAGACCACCCTCCCACCTTCCTTTCCCAGTCTATCCCACGGGATCCTGATCGCCTCCTCACGACCCCTGAGGCTCTCCCTACTCTCCCCGCCTAGACCCGGACGCAACCTTTTCTCCTGTTACCAGGACTTGGGCTCAATAAGCTTAGTACAGTATCACCTAGACTCCTGCATCCCTGTTCCTGAGGGGGATTGTTCCTGAGTGAGAAGCGGAAACCCTGCCTTATGCAAATTGACGCTAGTTCAGGGTATAAAATGGCAGGGTGCCTCTGAGTTAGTGGGGATGTGTTCCCTGCCCATTCTCTGTGACCCCGCCATCCTAAAATTCTAGGCCCATGTCTTTTCATGTCAGATCTAACCAGAGATACCCTTACACCCTAATTATGCCTGGGTGAATATGGCTCAAGAAGCTTGACAGCATGCAGGACAAAGCAGCCCACTTAATCAGCATCCTATCCAACACAATACACATTCACTCCCTCCAATACAGATGCAGCAGTGCATACTATACACAAGATGCACTGCAGCAACATACCGAGGCTCCTTTGACAGTACCCTCCAAACTCATGACCTCTTCTACCTGGAAGATTAAGGCTGCAGATTCATAGGGACACCACCACCTTCATGTTCCCCTCGAAGCCACGCAACATGCTGATTTGGAAATATATTGCTGTTCCTTTACTGTCACTGGGTCAAAATCTGGGAACATCCTTCCAAACAGCACTGTGGGTGTACCAATACCACAGAGACTGCAGCGGCTTAAGAAGGCACCACCGCCTTCTCAGAGGCAATGAGGGATGGGCAACAAATGGGCAACAAATAGAGGGATATGGCACAAGGAAGTGCTGAGGGTTTCGGCAAAGGTTGGTATCATGATCGGTACAGGCTTGGAGGGTCAAAGGGCCTGTTCGTGTGCTGCATTGTTCTTTGTAATGCTAGCTCTATTTTGTGCAGCTGTTACCCAGCGCTTTACTACTTTACTACTTTGGGCTTCTGTAAACTATTAACGTGTCTCGGACTTTGCTGATGTTTGTGGATTTATTTAAGGAGTAGCGAAGCATCAACCATTTTCTTTAAAAGAGGCTATGGAAAGTCCTAATGATTTGGACCATATTTTATATCAGTCTTAGAACAGGTAGGGGAAGGTGATTGGGTGGGGATGAAGTCGGGGATGAAGATGTTTATGGCTTAAAAGAGAAATGCTAAATGTATTTTTTTACAGCATGCTGGCGACTGTGTTGGAATAATGGTCATAGAATCATAGAATTTACAGTGCAGAAGGAGGTCATTCGGCCCATCGAGTCCGCACCGGCCCTTGGAAAGAGCACCCTACTTAAACCCACACCTCCATCCTTTCCCCGTGTCATGATATTCAAACACACACATCATGATAGACACACCAACAGACAAATCAGAACACACAACACCACAACCAATGACAGAAAGATATAAAAGCACAGACACGACCCCTGGTGGTCAGTAAGAGCTGCAGAGGAGAACCAGGACACAGCTATTGCCAAAGACACTCAGGGAGACAGCACGTGCAGAGTATCCAGAACGAACTGTATTATAAGAGTTATAATAAAATAGAGTTGTACCACATACAACTGTGTTGGCTCATCTGTGCACCAGAGCACCCAACACCACATGGTACAGGAGTGGATCGATACCTGCCGGCATACCTCAGTGTACAGAGACAACCAGCAGTGCCCAGGCATGATGTACGAGCTCCCGGTTCCGCAGGCGCTCCAGTGCGACGGCGACCTCCACGAAAACTGGCGGCGATTCCGGCAAATGTTCGAGTTGTTCCTGGCGGCAGCTGAACTCAAGGACCTGGATGATAAGGAAAAAATTGAATTTCTCCTCGTCGTCGCCGGTGCAAGGGCAAGAGCAATGTTCAGAAGGTTCAGGTTCTTCAGGAGGCAGCAAAGGCACGATTACCAGGCAGTCATGGGCAAATTCGCCAAGTACTGTGAAGAATACGCAATCCAATGGGGACTTAAAGGTAAGAAAAGCTGCAGTACTCACCTCGTGGCTGGGATCCCGGAGCCCGAAATCCCGGGCCTGAGAAAAGGCTGGGTCGAGGTCGGCGGCCATCTTGCTAAAGGTATAACGCTAGCACAGTTGCGCGAGAAGTGCGCAGAACCGGAAGTTTCGTTTGCGCATGCGCGAGATGGTGCGCATGCGCAGTCAAGAAAACGGCCATCGGTAAAGGAACAGCGATCTGAGCATGCGCAGTCGCTTCCTACGTGCTACATACCGAGCGTCAGGATGTCAGAGGCCTAAGACTGGATCAATTTAAAAAGGAAATGTCCCAAATCCAATTTAAAAGGGAAACGTCCCAAATCAAAAAAACAAAAATCTGTTAAAGCTGTAAAACAACCTTCCTTCACCTGGAATGACAGCACAGTGCCGCAAATTGACCCAGGAGATGAATTTTACCTCCGAAGAACCCTCCGACAAGCAGTTACCTACGCACAAGCCGATGATTCCGACCTTGAATACTTCGATGACGATTTTTACAGTGTTTCCGGACCTCGCAAGCCCAATGATAGCTCCGTGGTCCTATATGACTATGACTCGGACAAACCTTTCGTGTTGCACATTGGCGGCCCCCACATTGAATCCGACGCAGATGCGGATTCATTTTTCGGATTTGAGGATCTTCAACCCAGCAGATATGACGTTCCAACTTATCAGTACCGGATGATGCTGCAGCCTGACATTAACAGACAGGGAGCGGTGCAAGCACACGGAGAGTGCCCTGCTGCCACACAGAGCGTGGTCCACGTCCCGCTCAACGTTCCCGACTCTATGAAAGACGACATGCAAGACTCCAGAGTGCAGTCCTCGCATGAACCAGAAGTGACTCCAGTGTCACAAGCTTCCACAGCAAGCTCGTGGACAGCCTCCACGATAGAAGCAACGCAAGACTCCAGAGCGCAGTCCTTGCACGAACAAGAAGTGACTCCAGTGTCACAAGTCTCCACAGAGAGCTCATGGACAGCCTCCACGATAGAAGCAACGCAAGACTCCAGAGCGCAGTCCTTGCACGAACAAGAAGTGACTCCAGTGTCACAAGCCTCCACAGAGAGCTCGTGGACGGACTCCACGATGGAAGGAACGCAAGACTCCAGAGCGCAGTCCTTGCAGGAACAAGACCATGAGGGTCTAGCAACCTCTCCTGACCAACCAGCGGCAGACGATGCAAGTCTGCCATGCTCCCGTGAACAGCAAGAAGGCTATAACAGCCTACCATGCTCCACTACACAGCAGCATGACCATGACGGTCTCTCATGCTACAATAAAGGGCACAGCGCTGAAGACTGTTCAAGCCCAACTGAAGACAAGCCAAAGGAATCGCCTCGTCCAAGCCCGAAGAAAAAAGGTTTATGCGCTGACCTTCAGGAACATTGTAGCCGAACAGAGATTAATAATGCAGCACGGCCACAGAAGGATGCTGAGGATTTGCTAACGAAATTAATTGAATGTTTAACTTGCAAGGAGCAGACTGAGAATTGCCAGTGTTTTAGTACGGATCGAAAAAATGGACAAGACATTGATCCTCAGGTAATGGAAATAACACAACCTGAATCATATCTACAGCAGGGACAAATGTCTCCCTTCAACACAATGCCGCAAAATCCCAACTTCGGAGACCAGCAGTTTGTCAGTAATGACTCTTCAAACCTGGAGGGGAACATTAATTGCATTGAACCTATACACACTCCACTGATTATTGAGCAGAACATTGGAGCAAGAATCCTGAGGACACCGACATCGAGTAGCCAGATAATGAATTTAAAACCCACAGCAGTTTCAAGTGAACCAAGTGTGCTTTCCACTAATGGTGAAGATGCAGATAAGGTCGACCCGATTATCCATTGTACCACACTAACCCCAGTGATTAAGCAGTTATGTATGGGGAGTATAATGTGGGCAATTGAGAACAGTAAAAGAGAGACTGTGACCATGCCAGTCCCAGCAAAATCAGACCCAGAGACCATGAAGGCATGTACATTAAACAAAGTTACATATGAGGTACCTGAGAAGAAAAGTGAAACGGAATGTTCTTTGGAAAATAGTACAATGTCGATAGAAACATTGGATCCTATATTCGAGACCATACATATGGGAGAATTTGGGGGTAATAAACAAGGTTCTGCAATGTCTGGGGGAAGATTTAAAGTTCCAAAGAAGAAAAGCCCAAATGAAGGACAATGGCAAGACAATGACAGTCCACCGACATGGTGTGCACCACCAGATGAAAACTCTGACAATTTACCCAACCCTAGTGAACAGCAAGCTGCTAATGACGATCTATCCACGGGATGTGAGACGAGTGACGACAGCATCCCACTTCCCATGCAAAAGGTGCAAGGTGACAGACCTCGCCTAGTGCGTACCGAGGCACTCAACGATCACGGTGGGACCACTGACGACTGCGGTGGCGGCGCACCGCTTCCACCCTCGATGGCTCGAGCCTCTCCACTGGTTGGTGCATTCCTGCATGTTCCGACTCCAGAAGTGCAGCTTCAGGGTATCTCGGCTGCCTCCAGTGAACCTGTTGGGACTCCGGACGGGGGGCATCGACGGAAGGCAGACCGGACTCCAGATGGGGAGCAGCCAAGCGCCGACTCTGATCTGCGCACGCCAGACCTTGCTCCGGACGGGCGGTGTCGCGGCCTCGGTGATGGCACGCTTAGGGTGACGGCAGATGCCACGGTGACAGGGAATGGATCGCGTGGCAGTCCCACTGGGTCGGCAGTGGCAACCAGCACCGGCGGTCCAAGATGGACACACCAACTCGCGCCATCGCCAGACGTTGATGCGAGCAACAATTCTCTCTCCAAGGCGACATGCTTCGACGTTTCTCTGCGGAGTCGCCCTTCCGGCACAGCAGGTGGCCGGAACCAGCGTACACGGTCTTGGCCAACTTCCACATCTGGCACAGTCATCGCCTTGCATGATATTAGTGATGGTGCTACTTCGATGGCAACGACCCATCGGCTACAAGATGCCGTCCACCACAAACATAAAAAGAAAACAGACTCCACCTTGTTCCTGGCATGCAGGGCGGATGGATTGGTGCGTAGGTGCAATGAGCGGGCTTTGTGCCGCCTTCCACGCTCGCAACTGCACCGTACGCACACGCCGGATCCTCCACTGGTTCCCAAGGATGACTTCGTGGAGATGCCACGGATCATGCCCCTTCCATCGCCACCAGAACCAAACCACAGCCAGGGCACCACTAACAAAGATGTTGAATGTTATATTTGCAAGAATGAAAAAAACCAAGCACTGCATGAAGTACAACAAATGGTAAAGTAGAGACTTCGGCAACAGCATCACCTCCAACAGTCCAAGGTGAACCAGTGTGACCCCAAATCTCCACAGCTGAACCGGCTTGAGGACCAGCCCATTCTTGAGGCGGTCACCCATTAGACTGGACTTATAACGCTGTTAATACGTTCAAAAAGTCAAACACTTCTGTATTATAACCCGTTGTTGTTTATTGTTCCAGATATCGTCTGACCGGACCAATGTTCAAGTTTTTTTTTTCTCTCGCATCCAAGTTTTGTTATGGTACAACCTTGTTAGTGTGACGCACCCGACATCGCCCCATGTAAATAGTTACGTCATAAACACACGCTGTACACAACACAAACGCACACTCTTAGATGCACTCACGACACAATTATATTTATAACCACGTAGGCACTTGTCTTTGTAAAAAGGGGGGATGTCATGATATTCAAACACACACATCATGATAGACACACCAACAGACAAATCAGAACACACAACACCACAACCAATGACAGAAAGATATAAAAGCACAGACACGACCCCTGGTGGTCAGTAAGAGCTGCAGAGGAGAACCAGGACACAGCTATTGCCAAAGACACTCAGGGAGACAGCACGTGCAGAGTATCCAGAACGAACTGTATTATAAGAGTTATAATAAAATAGAGTTGTACCACATACAACTGTGTTGGCTCATCTGTGCACCAGAGCACCCAACACCACACCCCGTAACCCAGTAACCCATTCGGCCGAGTGCCTGAGTGTCCAGGCCCCACTCGGTTTCCAAGTGCCCTCAAGACAGGCTTTTATTTCCGTTTGATTGATAAATGTGATAAATGATGAGTTCTGCTGCATTTTGATGCTGTGCTGACATAAAATTAATCAACCTGACACTTACATTAATTAGTCAGTGTAACCTACCTGATAATTAGCCGGTCCAATTAAATGTAAACAATGGAAATAAGGTTGAATTTAAATCACAAATCCCTGGTAGCAAAACTGCAATACCTTTGAAGGGTGAAGCGATAACATATTGAAGTTGGAAAGGGTATTTACTTGCACTGTATGGTACTGGGGAATCAAGGGCAAATTGTTAGCTGACAACAAGGGATAGAACAAAGAACAAAGAACTATACAGCACAGGAACAGGCCCTTCGGCCCTCCAAATCTGTACCGGTCACAATACCATCCTTTGTCAAAACCCGAAAGAACAAAGAACAATACAGCACAGGAACAGAAACCCTTCAGCCATCAATCTGCCAGCCTGTGTTGTCTTGTACAGAACAGCATAGGGCTGGATTTGACACCCGTAAACTTGCAAGCCTGCACCCGTTCCTCTTGTGGGAACGTTAAACAGGGCGTGATGGGTCGGCAAGGTGACGTTGTCACACTCACACTTATAATTTACATCCAGCAGCCTGCCCGACAATTTTTAAATCTGTAATTAATAAGGAAATGAGCTTGTTCACGACCCAAGGGTCTACACTTTTTCATTGCAATTTTTGGACGTCGGCTGTGAAAATGTTTGGGAGTGATTTACGGCAGTTGTCGCCAGGCAGAACGAAGGTGGAAGGAAAGACCCGTCACCGGGACCGTGGTGTAATTTTACCAGCAGAACCTGCTGTGAAAGGTGGCAGAGTCTGCATGCGTTTTTAACTTATTTTGGAGCTGTTTTGAGTCTTCAGTACAAAATAAAGCGAAATTCCGAGAGCTGGTGGGCCTTTGAGCTTGTAGCTGTGACTGACTTTCAGTTTGTGGCATCACCCCTCAGCCACCTGACCTCTCGGCCGACAGTGCCAATTGGGTGTGGAGTCCACCTTTGCACCTCTAATCGGACAGATTGCTGCTGGGCCGCCCGAATTGGCCGTACAACACTTGAATGATTGAGCGGAGATGACGAGGGCAGGAGTGAGTGAACCACGTTGTTTCTGTTCAGGCTCCCTGACAACACCAAGAAACATAAAAGCCAAAGTTTTGTTCACTGACTGAGATGCGACCTCGTATTTCTTACCCAAACACTGTCCCATATGAAGCCCAATTGAGCTACCCATTGCTATTGGCACACTGCAGGTGGTGGTAGGTTCGTAATGTCAGAGTGTCAACTCTACCGAGATGAGGTGCACAGCTGTATTTTCAGATCCTGATCAATTGCTGAATTGTCAACTCTAGCACAAGTCAACATTGTCCTGGAAAAACCTGTTGTTAATCAAATGAGAAAATAGAATTTTTGGCACTTTATTTGAATCAATTACTTGGCTTGGAAGATTCAAGGATCACCAGTGCGATGTCTGTAACGTTGCTGGTGATAGGAGTTATCTGAAGATCACAGCTTCTGAAAATGTTACAGTAAATCTCAATTATAGCGGCCCTCAACAATCTCCTCAAATCCTATGCAAATAAGCAGGCAAATTATTTCCAAAAATACCATTCATGGAATTAATTGTGTGTCCCAAGATTTCTGGGAGAATCTTGAATTTAGTATTCATGATCCAACATCACACACGAACAAACCACATTTGTTTGTTTTTTATAAATTTAATAATAATAATTGCTTATTGTCACAAGTAGGCTTCAATGAAGTTACTGTGAAAAGCCCCTAGTCGCCACATTCCGGCGCCTGTTTGGGGAGGCCGGGAGTTCTGCATTACAAACCAGCTGTTTAGCCCACTATGCTAAACCAGACCCTATTTAGAATACCCAATTCATTTTTTCCAATTAAGGGGCAATTTAGAGTGGCCAATCCACCTAGCCTGCACATCTTTGGGTTGTGGGGGTGAAACCCACACAAACACGGGGAGAATGTGCAAACTCCACACGGACAGTGACCCAGAGCCGGGATCGAACCTGGGACCTTGGCGCCATGAGGCAGCAGTGCTAACCACTGTGCCACCATGCTGCCCTAAACTACATTTGTTTATGCAGATTCTTGTTCCTCTGTAAATTTTGGGCATTGGTATGCACACAAGAAGTCATTGTCTATCCTGGAACACTTGACTATCTGAATTGCCCACTCGTTTTGTGGAATTCTCAAATTCAGACAAGACACTTAAAAGTGTTAAATAAAAACAGAAATGCTGGGGAATCTCAGCAGGCCTGGCAACGAATGTGGAGAGGGAAACAGTGTTCGCATTTCAAGTCCGCATGTCCCTTCTTCAGATTTCTGATGGGGACTCGAAACGTTGAGCAGCTCTGAAGAAGTCATACGGACTCAAAACTTGAACTCGGTTTCTCATTCCACAGACGTTGCCAGTCTTCTTGAGCTTTTCCAGCACTTTTCTATTTCTATTTCAGATTTCCAGCATCCACAGCATTCTGCTTTCACTTAAAAATGTCAGGTAGTTCAATTTGCTTGGGTTTGAATGGGTTGAAACAGTTCATGACCTTCCTGCTTCAAGACTCAACTGGCCCAAATCAAAGTATGCCCATAGAACTTCCACATTGCTTGTGAGATTCTGCTGAATGCATTGACGTAGTAGACTCTTCAAATCGTACTCAATTTCTTAGGTGCAGGAATGCACTTTCTCTTTCAAGTTGCTATCAATGATTTTTAATCGTTTCACTGACAGATGGAGGACTGTGCAGACTTAATAAGAATGTCTAATTTCGCTGATAATCTAATTTCAGCCGTATTAATAAAACTGCAGCAGTTTACCAGGTAATTAGCCGAAGTCCACGAGGGACCGCAGGTATCTCGGAGACAATTGGCTATAAAGCTCGAGGGGCAGCACTCCATATTAAGTGTGGGGTGGGGTGAGGTAGCAGGGCCTCCAAGGATTACCGCAGCTGGTACAGGGATTGAACCTGTGCTGGTCACAGCACTCTGCGGCACACCCTAGCCATAGAATTTCATAGAATTTACAGTGCAGAAGGAGGCCATTCGAAAGAGCACCCTACCCAAGGTCAATACCTCCCCCCTATCCCCATAACCCAGTACCCCCACCCAACACTAAGGGCAATTTTGGACCCTAAGGGCAATTTATCACGGCCAATCCACCTAACCTGCACATCTTTGGACTGTGGGAGGAAACCGGAGCACCCGGAGGAAACCCACGCATACACGGGGAGGATGTGCAGACTCCGCACAGAAGCTGTGAAGCAATTGTGCTATCCACAATGCTACCGTGCTGCCCACAAAAAACGTTTTGTTTGCTTTTCGTGGAGACTATTAGACACAGTATTCTTGTTTCTATTGCTAAGCCTCGTTCCTCTCACTCAGGAGCACCCGGAGGAAACCCACGCAGACACGGGGAGAACGTGCAGACTCCGCACAGACAGTGACCCAGCAGGGAATTGAACCTGGGACCCTGGCGCTGTGAAGCCACAGTGCTATCCACTTGTGCTACCGTGCTGCTAACTGAGTTAACTCACCCCCCCCCATTGAATTCATGAAAAGATACTTTATATTGGAAATTTAAACAGAACGATTGCATTCTAATGCATTGCCCAGTTTCACTGGTTTGTGTAGATTTTTGTGTTTGTGATTATGCAAATAGATTGGAGCAGAAACTTGAAGCTTAATCTCACCAGTGCAATTTCACTTGCATTTTGGCTGCAATTTTCCGATTGTGCTCAAAGTGGAAATTCTGCCCCATAATCTTTATCTGAGCTTAAAATGTCAACTGATTATTCATGTCTTCATTGTTGAGTACATTGATGATTGCAATCCAGCACACAAGACATCCTTCACTTGGCAATAGCTGTCGGTAAAAGACAATCATTTGCGCAACAAAACCTTTGAGTTTCTGTCCAGTAGCGGTACAAATGAAATGCTTTCAGATGCTACAGCAAAGACAAATCATTTATTCTTGTATTCATTTGGTAGAAGTTCAGATGCAATGTGTCGTACTGATGCAAGAATAAAACGTGTCAGCCAGCTGTGCTCGCAGGATTGAACTACATAGAAGACGAAACGAGCAACAACTGCTACATTCCTATTGATTAGGCTTGTCACATTTCTACTTCCTTATCGCGACCATTGGTATATCCCAAGCCTGAGGGAACAGAAACACGGAATCAACACTCCGCTGTCTTTGGCATTTAGTTGAGGTTTATTTTTGCGGGAATCAGTGGAGAGTTTTATCCCCTTGCCTCAGATATCAGTGAGATGTCGGTTCCTTATTCACAGTGGAAGTAAAATAGCTTGAGGCTGGCAGGTGCCCCCGAATGGCGGACTGAGTTTAGAAAGCAATTTGATCATAGGACACTGAAAAACAACACTTAACTGATCAGTTCTCTTCCTATTTACCTGAAGCGCTTCCTCTGGCGGAGCCAATGTACAGTCATATGCAGCCCAATCTTGTCTGGAGTTTAGTTTAATGAAAATTGATGTGTGCTCCACTGGGGAAAGTACTGGAACCAATAATTTCTTTGTCTTCCGCATATACCATCACATCTACTTAATTTTTAACTCAATTAGCTTACGCATTTAAATTCATTGCCACGTCCAATTAATATCATTGTATTCCTATTTTTTTCCCTTTTCTTCTAATTTTAATAGAATGACCCGAATTAATATCGGGCTTTTCATGACTGAAGAGCATCCCAAAGCACATTTCAGTCAATGAGGCATTTGTGACATGTAAACAGTCTCATCTTGGAGAAAATGCAGCTCCCAACGGGCGCACGACAGGGTGCTAGAAACAGAATGAGATAATATTGGATAATCTGCCTTTGTGATGCTGATTGAGGGTTAATCATTGGCCAGGACACCAGGAGTGGAATTTTGTGGATTACACCGGAGCGTTTTGATAGCAGAGTACTTGGAAACAGTGGCAGGATCGGACAGTCAGCATGGATTTGCGAAAGGGAAATCCTGCGTGACAAATCTACTGGAATTCTTCGAGGATGCAACCCGAAGAATTGACGAGGGGTAGCAAGTGGATGTGGTTCATTTGGACTTTCAGAAGGCCTTCGACAAAGTCCCACACAAGAAACTAGTGTGTGGGTTTTGGGGGTAGTGGATAAAAAAACCACTGGTTGGCAGACAGGAAACAAAGAGGAGGAATAAACGGTTCTTTTTCCAAATGGCAAGCAGTGACTAGTGAGGTACTACAGGGATCAGTGCGAGGGGCCCAGCTATTCACAATATATATCAATGAATTAGATCAGGAAACTAAGTGTAATATCTCCAAATCTGCAGGTGACACAATGCTGGGTGGGAGAGTGACCTATAAGGAAGATGCAGAGATGTTTCAATGTGATTTGAACATATTGAGTGAGTGGGAAAATGCATGGCAGATGCAGTGTAATGTGGATAAATCTGAGATCATCCATTTTGGTCGCAAAAACCAGGAAGGCAGATTATTATCTGAATGGCTATAAATTGAGAGAGGAGAATGTGCAACGAGACCTGGTTGTCCTTGTACACCAGTTACTGAAAGTAAGCACGCAAGTGCAGCAAGGCAGGAAAGAAGGCAAATGGTATGTTGGCGATCGTACTGAGATAATTCGAATACAGGAGCAGGGATGTCTTGCTGCCTTGGTGAGAGCATACCTGGAATATTGTGTGAAGTTTTGGTTTCCTTATCTGAAAAAGGATGTTCGTGCTTCAGAGGTAGTGCAGCGAAAGTTTACCAGCCCGATTGCTGGGATGGCGGCAATGATGTATCAGGAAAGATTGAGTTGGTTAGGATTATATTCGCTGGAGTTTCGAAGAATGAGGGAGATTTCATAGAAACATAAAATTCCAACAAACTAGCAGGGTAGATACAGGAAGGATTTTCCTGATGGTGGGGGAGTCTAGAACCAATGGTTACCACCTAAAGATACAGGGTGGACCATTAGGACTGTGATGAGGAGAGATTTCTTCACCTAGAGAGTGGTGCGCCAGTGGAATTCATTACCACAGAAAGCAGTTGAGGCCAAATCATTGTAAGTTTCCAAGAAGGTATTAGATATAGTTCTTGGGGGCGGCACGATGGCGCAGTGGTTAGCACTGCTGCCTCACGGCGCTAAGGACCCGGGTTCGATCCCGGTCCCGGGTCACTTTCCGTGTGAAATTTGCACATTCTCCCCGTGTCTGCATGGGTCTCACCCCCGTAAACCATAAAGATATGCAGGGTAGGTGAATTGGCCATGCTAAAATTGCCCCTTAATTGGAAAAGTAGAATTGGGTCCTCTTAAATTTAAAAAAAAGATATAGCTCTTGGGTCTAAAGGGATAAAAGGATATGGGGGGAAATGGGAATAGGCTAATGAGTTGGATGATCAGCCAAGATCATAATGAAAGGTGGAGCAGGCTCGAAGCGCTGATTGGCCTAGTCCTGCTTCTATTATCTGTGATTCTAAGTTTGACGGTAGCGGGGTGTAGATGGGGAAGGGAGTGGCTTGTAAAATGCATTGTGCAGTTTGCCTGGCCACCCCGAGCCATCTCCCTTTTGCAGATGGCATTGGAGGCATCAGGCCAGGCCTGCCTGTGGGCGTGTTGAAACCCTTAAATATTAACTAATGACTAGTCAAGTGCATCATTCCACCTCCCACTGCTATTTTACGAGTCAGACAGCTTTTACTGAGCAAGCTAGTGTCAGACAAGGGAGGGGAACATCTACTTAGGGGCCCCCTGTCCCCATCAGAGATACCTTTCCACAAGGTCATAACTCCCCTCTAACCATACCAAATCCAGCCCCCCATGACATTCACTCTCTCGTTGGAGACTGCCATCCAATATCCTCGACTTACCTGAGGTCTGACCTCCATTAGCTCTCTTCTTTGGGGACTGCCTGTAGCCCTAGCTGTGGCCACTGCTGGGCCAACAAAGATTGGCCAGCAGTTCGCTAAGGCAGGACCTCCTAGCCAGATGGGGGCAGTCTCGCCCTTAGCCAACGAATTCCCCACTAAGTGTCAAATGGTTTTCAGATATTGGCGGGATGCATTCCCGTAGTTCCAGTCTTTCCCAAAGAGGAAACATCCTTAGGATATCCATCCTATCAAGTCCCCTCAGCATCTTAAATGTTTCAAGAAGATTGGCTCTCAATATTCTAAACTCCAATGGACACTGGTCCAACCTGCCCATCATTCCCTCAAAAAATAATCTCTTCATCCCCGGAATCAGTCGAGTGTACCGTCCCTGAACTGCTTCGAATGCATTTATATCCTTTTTGAAATAAGGAGGCCCAAACTGTACTCAGTATTCCAGATGTGTCACACCAAGGTGTTGTACACCTGCGGCAAAACGTCCCTATTTTTATATTCCAATCCCCCCCCACAATGCAATTCAACATTCCATGTGTCATCCTAGTCACTTGCTGCACCTGAAAACTAACTTTTCGTGATTCCTGTACCAGATCCGTCTCTACTGTAGAGTTTTGCAATACTTCTCTGTTTGAATAATATACTGCATTTATACTACTTTTCTATTCCTCCTGCTGCCAAAGGGGACAAGTTCACATTTTCTCAGGCTACACTCCCCATCTGCCATGTTTTTGTCCACTCGCTTCACCTATCTAATTACCTTGAAAGATCTTTTATTCCCTCCTCGCAATTTACTTTCCTGCCTATCTTTGTGTCATCAGCAAATTTAGCAATGATACATTTGGCCCCTTCATCCAAGTCACTTAAATAGATTGTAAATAGTTGAGGTCCCCGCACTGATCAGGGTGGCATGACACTAATTGTAACTAGGCAACCCGAACATGACCGATTTGGCCCTGCTCTCTGTTTTATGCCAGCCAACCAGTCCCCTAACCATGATCATATGTTATACCCTACACCATGAGCTCTTACTTTATATAGTAACCTTTGAAGTGGCTATATCAAATGCCCTTTGGAAATCCGAGAGCACCACATCTACAGTTCCCCCTTCATCCACGTTACCTGTTACTTCCCCAAAGAGCTCTATTAAGTCCTCCAACCACGCTTTCCCCTTCACAAAACCTTGTTGACTCTGCCTAATTGTATTAAGGTTTTCTTAGTGCCCTGCTGTAACCTCCTTGATAATGGATACCAGCATTTTTCCTGTGACAGATATTAGGCAGATTGGCCTGTCGTCGATTGCTTTCTGTCTCCATCCTTTCACCCTCATTGCCACACTGGAGTTTATGATTTTGTGTTCACGGCTCTGGAGTGCAATCCCAACCCACAACAAGAGTGCTCCCACAGAGCCGCAGCTGACTGTGATTATATTTGATTTTAATTCTACCTTGAATTTCAATTAAAGTCTAGTATGGATATTTGAAACTGTGTCAAACCCATTTATGTTTATCTTGAAACAGATGTACAAACAAAATAGGTCATCATGAGGAGTTGTGTTCACTTCAAAGACCTCATGATTTGCTGTTCGGAGCTTTAGTAATCAATGTCAGTTGAAAGTGTGGGCGGCGCAGTGGCACAGTGGTTAGCACTGCTGCCTCACGGCTCCAGGGACACCGGGTTTGATTCTGGCCTCGGGTGACTGTGTGGAGTTTGCACGTTCTCCCCGTGTCTGCGTGGGTTTCCTGCGGGTGCTCCGGTTTCCTCCCACAGTCCAAAAATGTGCAGGTTAGGTGAATCGATCACGTTAAATTGCCCCTTAGTGTCCAAACGTTAGGTGGCGGGGATACAAGGATAGGGCGGGGGATTGGGCCTAGGCAGGCTGCTCTATCCAAGCAGGGGCCAGTGCAGACTCGATGAGCTGAATGGCCTCCTGCACTGTAGGGATTCTATCTAATCCATATATTTGTAGCAAAATGTGTGTGGACGAATGCCATTTTTGGCTTTACCACATGCCATTTGACTTGAGTACTCAGTGACTGATCTTACTCTGTAATTCAGGGAATCCTCTCATTGAGACATCAATGCCCCGATCACTTTTTAATTGTTGACATGATTCTTGCCACTTACTTCTTCAGTTCACGTTTAGACTGGAAGCACGTGCTGTCAGATCAGAGCCTTTGCTCACTTTCTGCGCGGTTGCTTTCTTACTTTGATGGGAGAGGGAGGGGCGGTGGTGGTGCGGGGAGTAACATCTCCATCCCCTCTGCACTCCTCTGACCCAGCAATGCGTTCAGGTGATTGTGGGGTACTTTCCCCGCCTGGCGCCATTCTGAATAATTTAAATACGAGACTCCCTTCAGAAACCAAAGAGAAAATGCTGTAAAACCTCAGCAGGTCCGGCAGCATCTGTAGGGAGAGAAGAGAGCTAACGTTTCGAGTCCAGATGACCCTTTGTCAAAGCATGACCCTTTGTCATGTACTATAAATGTGCATTTCTCTACAAACAACATGTTTATTTGCTGTTGCCCTCTTTGTTGTGGAACCCTATTTCATCTGATATATTTCATTTCCAGTTGTGCCACTGCTTTTTAAAATTTAGAGTACCCAATTTTGTTTTCCAATTCAGGGACAATTTAGCATGGCATATCCACCTAACCTGCACATCTTTGTGGGGATGAGAACCACGCAGGTACAGGGAGAATGTGCAAACTCCCCACGGACAGCGACCCCGGGCCGGGATCGAACCCGGATCCTCAGCAACGTAGGCAACAGTGCTAACAACTGCGCCACCGTGCCGCCCAAGTTTGCCACTGTTAACCATCTATACTGGGGCCTATGGTACCTCCAACGATCAGAATTGTCACACCTTCTGAGATAGTGCTACTTTTCCACACCTGCTTCGAAATCGGGTCCTCATTATGCCCCGGAGACAGACCCACGACCAAACTCCCTTTGCCGGTCTTGCTGATCTTTGCAATCGGAAGCAAATGAAAAATAACAAAAATGTTTTTTATGCAAACAGAATCTGCCACAAAATGTTGGCCAGTGTTGCACGATTACTAAAGTAACCACGGAGGTACCCAGTGAGAGTTAAGTGCACAAACAAGACAACTGAACCTGGTCACACTCACAAGACCCTTATTCAGCCTGTACTAGGGCAACAAGTGTCGGAACAATTGGAAATCACCACATGGAAAGTTACATTTAACTTTTAAAGCATAAAACAGGCCCGCTTTTCCCTGTGTGTAATGAACTGCCATGTAACTTTGAAATGTGCGATTTCTAAGAATGTGACATTGTAAGCAGGATGTCTAATGGTGAACAAAAACCTATGTGCGCGGCGGCACGATGGGGCAGTAGTTATCACTGCTGCGTCACGGCGCTGAAGACCTAGTTCGATCCCGGCCCCGGGTCACTGTCCGTGTGGGGTTTCACATTCTCCCCGTGTCTGCGTGGGTTCCACCCCCACAACCCAAAGATGCGCAGGGTAGGTGAATTGCCTAAAACTAAATTTGCTCCTTCATTGGAAAAGAAAAGAATTGGGGACTCTAAATTTATTTTAAAAAATCTACGTTCACCAGTTACTCATGAACAGGCGAATTTTGCACCCTTCAAAACGCATCAGGTTTTGAAGGGTGGTTTAAAACTGGTTGAAAATAACGAGCTGATGGGTTGAAACACACCTATATTTGATTTCATTATTGAGACTTTTACCTAAATGCTCATGGAATTGGGTGGTTAAGCACCATCTAAATGAAAAGAAGTATCAATTTCACCAAATGAACTTTCAGTCTCATTCATTCAGGGCCAAACCTGGCTCATAGATTAGCTGGAGCAACACACATCAAGTCACACCTGCACAATTCAACAAAAGCATGCCAGGAGATTCCTCGAGTTAATGTGTTTATGTGTGGTGGTGTATCCAATTGAGATATCTGCTTCAGATATTTCTGTGCTAGCTTCAGTGTAATTATTAATTTAAAAGTAAAAAGCTTGTTAACACCTTGAGAGCCAGTATCAAACATTGTTCGAATGTTCATCAAGACCACATCCCTCACACTGCAGGAATCTTTAATGTTGTTTGGTTTCATGACATGGGGACATGGTAGCACAGTGGTTAGCACTGTTGCTTCACGGGTCCAGGGTCCCAGGTTCGATTCCTGGCTTGGGTCACTGTCTGTGCGGAGTCTGCACGTTCTCCCCGTGTCTGTGTAGGATTTCTCCGGACGCTCCAATTTCCTCCCACAAGTCCCGAAAGATGTGCTTGTGAGGTGAATTGGACATTCTGAATTCTCCCTCTGTGTACCCGAACAGGTGCCGGGATGTGGTGACGAGGGAATTTTCACAGTAACTTCAGTGTTAATGCAAGCCTACTTGTGACAATGATAAAGATCATAAAAGATGGACCTTAGCAGAATGTTAACCTGAATGGGAAATGTGTTGGGTGTCATGTGAGAGTACCTTTAAGAAATGGGTGTTTATCAGTGATGTCAGAGTGTGGGTGGAGCTAGGCTGTCGGTCAGCTTTTTACTTTCATTTTAGGCTGTTTGCTGCAGGGTGTTTTAGTTTCGTTTTCAGTGTTGGAGCTGAAGCCAGACCAAGCATGTGTACTGCTGTTCTCTCTGCCATCAAAAGACTATCTCTTGATCATTTGGTGAATTCAGAATTATAAATGTTCGCAGTAGTGAATGTAAATCTAATGTGCTTCTGGTAAAAGGTGTTTTAAGTCTTATGGATGTTAAAAGGAAAGCTTAAAGAATTACTTAGTGTTGTATTCTTTGGGGGTTGTATTTGAATCAATGGTTGTCAAGATGTTCACTGTATTTTTTAAAAAGGTTAACTTGAGTTCATAGAATAAACATTGTTTCGCTTAAAAAAATACTTTTCCATTTCTGCTGTACCACACCTGTAGAGTGGGCCGTGTGCTCCCCATATCACAATCTATTAAAATTTGTGGGTCAGGTGAACTCCATGATACACTTTGGGGTTCTCTAAACCCTGGCCCATAACAAATTGGGGGCTCGAGGGGGATAAAATTCTATCTATTAGATTGGCTTTGTGAACTTAAAGACAGTGAGGGGTGAGCATATTGTGGTTGCTTTTCAGGTGTGGTATTCTAGTTTAAACGGAGAGTGTGTTGTGATCAATGGCTCTTTCAGAGGCTCTGAAGTTTTTGGGGTTGGAGACTGAAAGCAGACTGTTAGATTTGGCAAAAACATTGCAGTTAACATTACCTGACAAAATGCGAAAAGATGAGGTAATTATGGCGGTGGCTAAGCATTTAAAGTTGCCTGAGATACAGTTTGACTCATTGGAAATGGCAAAAATTCAGTTACAAGTTAAACAATTGGAACATGAGAAAGAATTCAAGCAGCTTGAATACGAAAGAGAGAGAGGAAAAAGAAAAGGAGGGAGAAGTAGAAAAGAAAGAATAGCCCTTGCAGAACAAAAAGAAAGAGAAAGAGAGATACAGATCAGGGAAAAAGATAAAGAGAGAGAGTTTGAACTTCAGAAAATGGCCATAAAACATGACAGTCAGTTAAAACTGGCAGACCTAAAGGGAAACGTACAGTTGGATGATAGTGATGAGGATCGTGAGAAAGAGCGCCATAGTCGAAGGCTTGATGGGGATCTATTTAAATATGTCCAAGCATTGCCAAGGTTTGACGAGAAGGAGGTGGAAGCCTTTTTCATTTCATTTGAGAAGGTAGCTAAACAAATGAAATGGCCATAGGACATGTGGGTATTAGTGATTCAAACAAAGCAGGTAGGTAGGGCACATGAAGTGTTTGCATCACTACGGGAGGAGGTATCTGGGACGTAAGAGGAGTTGAAAAAATCCATCTTCGGTGCATATGAACTAGTGCCAGAAGTCTACAGACAAAGGTTTAGAAATTTAAGAAAATAATTTGGTCAATCATACATGGAGTTTGAAAGGCTCAGAGTTATTTTGACAGGTGGATAAGGGCTTTGCAAATAGACCAAACATATGAAGCTCTCAGAGATATTATGCTTTTAGAGGAGTTTAAAAATTCAATTCCTGATGTCGTGAGAACTCATGTGGAAGAGCAGAGGGTTAAAACTGCAA
This sequence comes from Scyliorhinus torazame, assembly GCF_047496885.1. Lineage (NCBI taxonomy): Eukaryota > Metazoa > Chordata > Chondrichthyes > Carcharhiniformes > Scyliorhinidae > Scyliorhinus > Scyliorhinus torazame. The sequence continues at coordinate 16,043,963 of NC_092721.1, read as the reverse complement.
GTTTAGCAGCAGAAATGGCAGATGATTATGAATTAGTTCATAAATAAAAGTTTGGTTTCCAACATCAGTTTGAGCCTGTGAGGGATAGAAACTGGGGACATGAGAAATACTCAAGTGGTAAAGGTAAAGGTGATCTGATGGGAGATAATAAGGAGAGGCCCGAGGTTTGCGAGTGTCACACGGGAGGGTTTAAACTAATATGGCAGGGGGGTTGGCACGGCCAGGTGGTAGAAGTTTCAGTAGGGGAGCATTGAGGGACAACTAGGGAATAGGGCCAGTATGGCTCTGAGGCAGTATGGCTCTGAGGCAGAGCAGACAGGGAGAAGTTGCTGAACACAGCGGGTCTGGTGGCCTGAAGTGCATATGCTTTAATGCAAGAAGTATTACGGGTAAGGCAGATGAACTGAGAGCTTGGATTAGTGCTTGGAACTATGATGCTGTTGCCATTACAGAGACCTGGTTGAGGGAAGGGCAGGATTGGCAGATAAACGTTCCAGGATTTAGATGTTTCAGGCGGGATAGAGGGGGATGTAAAAGGGGTGACGGAGTTACACTACTGGTTAGGGAGAATATCACAGCTGTACTACAGGAGGACACCTCAGAGGGCAGTGAGGCTATATGGGTAGAGATCAGGAATAAGAAGGGTGCAGTCACAATGTTGGGGGTTTACTGTAGGCCTCCCAACAGCCAGCGGGAGATAGAGGAGCAGATAGGTAGGCAGATTTTGGAAAAGAGTAAAAACAACATGGTCGTTGTGATGGGAGACTTCAACTTCTCCAATATTGACTGGAACTCACTTAGTGCCAGGGGCTTAGACGGGGCAGAGTTTATAAGGCGCATCCAGGAGGGCTTCTTAAACCAATATGTAGACAGTCCAACGAGGGAAGGGGCTGTACTGGACCTGGTATTGGGGAATGAGCACGGCCAGGTGGTAGAGGTTTCAGTAGGGGAGCATTTTGGGAACAGTGACCACAATTCAGTAAGTTTTAAAGTGCTGGTGGACAAGGATAAGAGTGGTCCTAAGGTGAATGTGCGAAATTGGGGGAGGGCTAATTATAACAATATTAGGCGGGAACTGAAGAACCTAGAATGGTGGCGGATGTTTGAGGGTAAATCAACATCTGACATGTGGGAGGCTTTCAAGTGTCAGTTGAAAGGAATTCAAGACCGGCATGTTCCTGTGAGGAAGAAGGATAAATACGGTAATTTTCGGGAACCTTGGATAACGAGAGATATTGTAGGCCTCGTCAAAAAGAAAAAGGAGGCATTTGTCATGGCTAAAAGGCTGGGAACAGACAAAGCCTGTGTGGAATATAAGGAAAGTAGGGAGGAACTTTAGGAAGGAGTCAGGAGGGCTAGAAGGGGTCACGAAAAGTCATTGGCAAATAGGGTTAAGGAAAATCTCAAGGCTTTTTACACGTATATAAAAAGCAAGAGTGTAGCCAGGGAAAGGGTTGGCTCACTGAAGGATAGGCAAGGGAATCGATGTGTGGAGCCAGAGGAAATGGGCGAGGTACTAAATGAATACTTTGCATCAGTATTCACCAAAGAGAAGGAATTGGTGGATGTTGAGCCTGGAGAAGTGTGTGTACATAGCCTGGGTCACATTGAGATCTAAAAAGACGAGGTGTTGGGCGTCTTAAAAAATATTAAGGTAGATAATTCCCCAGGCCTGATGGGATCTACACCAGAATACTGAAGGAGGCTGGAGAGGAAATTGCTGAGGCCTTGACAGAAATCTTTGGATCCTCACTGTCTTCAGCTGATGTCCCGGAGGACTGGAGAATAGCCAATGTTGTTCCTCTGTTTAAGAAGGGTAGCAAGGATAATCCAGGGAACTACAGGCCAGTGAGCCTTACGTCAGTGGTAGGGAAATTACTGGAGAGAGTTCTTCGAGACAGGATTCCTCCCATTTGGAAGCAAATGGACGTATTAGTGAGAGGCAGCATGGTTTTGTGAAGGGGAGGTCGTGTCTCACTAACTTGATAGAGTTTTTCGAAGAGGTCACAAAGATGATTGATGCAGGTAGGGCAGTGGATGTTGTCTATATGGACATCAGTAAGGCCTTTGACAAGGTCCCTCACGGTAGACTGGTACTAAAGGTGAAGTCACACAGGACCAGGGGTGAGCTGACAAGGTGGATACAGAACTGGCTAGGTCATAGAAGGGGCAACACAGGTGGAGAAGGTAGTCAAGAAGGCATACGGCATGCTTGCCTTCACTGGCCGGGGCATTGAGTTTAAGAATTGGCAAGTCATGTTGCAGCTGTATAGAACCTGAGTTAGGCCACACTTGGAGTATAGTGTTCAATTCTGGTTGCCACACTACCAGAAGGATGTGGAGGCTTTAGAGAGGGTGCAGAAGAGATTTACCAGAATGTTGCCTGGTATGGAGGGCATTAGCTATGAGGAGCGGTTGAATAAACTCGGTTTGTTCTCACTGGAACGACGGAGGTTGAGGGGCGACCTGATAGAGGTCTACAAAATTATGAGGGGCATAGACAGAGTGGGTAGTCAGAGGCTTTTCCCCAGGGTAGAGGGGTCAATTACTAGGGGGCATAGGTTTAAGGTGCGAGCGGCAAGGTTTAGAGTAGATGTACGAGGCAAGTTTTTTACGCAGAGGGTAGTGGGTGCCTGGAACTCGCTACCGGAGGAGGTGGTGGAAGCAGGGACGATAGTGACATTTAAGGGGCATCTTGACAAATACATGAATAGGATGGGAATAGAGGGATACAGACCCAGGAAGTGTAGAAGATTGTAGTTTAGTCGGGCAGCATGATCGGTACGGGCTTGGAGGGTCGAAGGGTCTGTTCCTGTGCTGTACTTTTCTTTGTTCTTTGTTCTTTGTACCTCAGATTAAAAAAGAAATCCAGGAGGGTGGAAAGGAAATGAAAAGTTTCAAATGTTTCCACTGTAATAAACTAGGCCATGTAAAGTTACAGTGTTGGTGGTTGAAGAAAAGCACTGGGAAGGCTGATATGATAAAACAGGATAAGACAGTGGGGTTTGTTCAAGTGGGAAAGAAAAGCCCAAGTGAAGCGAAGGAGGTGCAAAAGATTGTACAGCCTGATCAGGAGGTGATTGATGAGAAGGTGCCAGATCTCTTTAAAGAATTTACTTGTGTCGGTAAAGTTTACTCATGTGTATGAGGAGGAGCAGGTAAAGAAGTCACAATTTTAAGAGATACGGGAGCTAGTCAATCTTTAATGGTAAGAGATGAGGAGTTATGTAGTTTGGAAAGAATGTTGCCAGAAAAGGTGGTAGTATGTGGTATTCAGGGTGAGAAGAGTAGTGTTCAATTATATAAGATAAGGTTGGAAAGTCCAGTGAAGAGTGGTGAAGTGGTAGTAGGAGCAATAGAGAAATTATCTTGTCCAGGAATACAATTCATCTTGGGTCATGATATAGCTGGATCGCAGGTAGGAGTGATGCCTATTGTGGTGGAAAATCAGACAACTGAAGTGTTGAAGGACGAATATGCTGGGATTTTTTTGGATTGTGTAGTAACAAGGTCACTAAGTCACATGTTAAGACAAGAGGAGAAATCAGCGAGTGAAGATAAAGGTGAAGTGCAATTATCAGAAATGAGTTTTGATCAGATGGTTGGAAAAGAACAGGTGGAGGATGAGGCAGATATTTTTAGTTCAGGAAAATTGGCGGAGTTACAACAGAAAGATGTAGAAATAAAACGGATGTATCAGAAAGCATCTACGGAAGAGGAATCTGAGTGTATACCAGTGTTATTACCTTAAAGGTGATGTCTAGATGAGAAAATGGAGACCTTTACATATGCAGGTGGATGAAAAGTGGGCAGAAGTTCATCAAGTAGTATTGCCGGTAGAGTATATAAAGGAGGTGTTGCGAGTTGCACATGAGATAACAGTGCGTGGTCATTTGGGAATAAGGAAAACTCAAGCTAAAATCCAGAAACATTTTTATTGGCCTGGACTACATAAAGATGTCGTTAAATTTTGTCAATCATGTCACAAATGTCAAGTGATAGGGAAACCTCAAGCAGTGATAAAACCAGCACCCTTAATGCCCATTCCAGCATTTGAGGAACCTTTTACAAGGGTCCTAATTGATTGCGTAGGACCGCTTCCTAAAACAAAAAGTGGGAATCAATATCTTTTGTCTATAATGGACGTGTCTACTACGTTTCTAGAGGCCATTCCAGTACGTAATATTACAGCTAAAAAGATTGTGGCGGAGTTACTTAAATTATTTACTAGATATGGACTACCCACAGAAATACAGTCAGATCAAGGATCAAATTTTACCTCAATGTTATTCAAAGAAGTTATTGATAGCTCAGGAATAAAACAATTTAAATCAACTGCGTACCATCCAGAATCGCAGGGAGCATTAGAAAGATGGCATCAGACATTAAAGACAATGTTGCGGGCTTATTGTCACAATTATCCAGAGGATTGGGATCAAGGAATTCCATTTGTACTGTTTGCAATTAAGGATGCACCTGATGAATTAACCAAATTCAGTCCTTTTGAACTAATTTTTGGTCATGAGGTAAGAGGACCACTTAAATTGATTAAGGAAAAATTGGTGAGTGAGAAATCAGAACTTACATTATTGGATTACGTGTCAAATTTTAGGGAACAATTAAACAGAGCAGGTGAATTGGCGAGACAACATTCAAATGTTGCACAAAATGTGATGAAACGGGTAGCGGACAAGAAATCCAAAGTTCGTAGTTTTGCAGTGGAGATAAAGTTTTAGTATTGTTACCAGTGGTAGGTGAACCTTTAAAAGCAAGGTTTTGTGGACCTTATCAGATTGAAAGGAAATTAAGTGAGGTGAATTATGTGGTAAAAACACCAGATAGAAGGATGACTCACCGAGTGTGTCATGTGAATATACTTTGAAAGGGAAGGAGAGAAAAAGGAGGAAGTTTTGATGATTCTAACTCAAAGTGACAAACCAAATCCAGATGACTGTGAATTTGACATACCTCAAATTAAATTGGAAAACGAGAATGTTTTTAAAAATTGGGATAAATTGTTGAGTTTCCTTCCAGAGGAAAAACGAACTGACCTGAAAGAGTTATTGATATCACATGGGCACATTTGTGAAGATAAATTGGGAAGTACTAAACTGGCTATACATGATGTAGATGTGGGAAATGCTGTTCCAATCAAACAATATCCATATAGACTTAACCCTTTAAAATTGGCACAGGTTAACAAAGAGATTGAGAGTATGCTTAAAAATGGCATAATTGAAGTGGGTTGCAGCCAATGGAGCTCATCCATAGTGATGGTACCTAAACCAGACGGTACCCAACGGTTGTGTGTGTACTATAGAAAGGTTAATGCAGTTACAAGAACGGACTCTTATCCTATCCCATGTTTGGTGGATTGCATTGAGAAAGTGGGACAATCAGCTTTTATTTCCAAACTGGATTTACTTAAAGGTTACTGACAGGTACCTTTATCTGAAAGGGCGAAAGAGAATTCAGCTTTTGTGACACCAGATGGTATCTCCCAATTCAAATTTATGCCATTTGGCATGAAAAAGCCCCAGCCACATTTCAACGGTTAACTCACAAAGTTGTTTCAGGATTACCCAATTGTGCGGTATACATCGACAATCTGGTAATTTTCAGCCTGACATGGAAAGAACATTTAAAACATCTAATGAAGTTATTCGATCGAGTTCAGGAGGCGGATTTGGTGATAAACTTAGCCAAAAGTGAATTTGGAAAAGCCCAAGTCACTTTCCTTGGCCATACAATCGGACAGGGTTGAATGGTCACATTGGATGTGAAACCAACAGTTATTGAGGAGTTTACGATACCCTCAAGACGAAGGGAAATAATGCGATTTCTTGGCATGATGGATTTGATTGAACATTTGTGCAAAAGTTTTGTAGCATGATTGCTCCACTGATGGACTTGCTGAAGCAACGTCAAAAATTTCAATGGACAGCGGAGTTTCAACAGGCATTTGACAGCCGGAAAGCTGTGATAACCAATGCTCCTGTGTTGGAGAATTACAAGGGACTCTGTGATCAGATTGAACTAAAGTATCTGACTATAAAGACATGCCGAGGCATAGAGAAATGGATGGATCGTGCAGAGACCTTCTTGTTCAAAGAGACTGTCAATCGAGACGGATTTCAGTTGGAGGAAAAAGAACAAAAAAAAAATGGACTATATTATTATACCTGTTTGCGTGTGTTGTTTTTTTAAACAAAAAAGTATATTTACTGTGTGCATTTCTTAAAGGATAGTAAAAAGGTGAAAAATGAAACCATCTTGAAGTTGATGGTTTATTTCTTTTTCTTGGGGGAGGTGTCATGTGAGAGCACCTTTAAGAAATGGGTGTTTAAGAAATGTACCTTTAAGAAATGGGTGTTTATCAGTGATGTCAGAGTGTAGCTGGAGCTGGGCTGTCTGTCAGTGTTTTACTTTAGTTTTAGGCTGTTTGCTGCAGGGTGTTTTAGTTTCGTTTTCAGTGTTGGAGCTGAAGCCAGACCAAACAGGTGTACTGCTGTTCTCTCTGCCATCAAAAGACTATCTCTTGATCTTTGGTGCATTCAGAATTATAAATGTTTTCAGTAGTGAATGTAAACCTAATGTGATTCTGGTAAAAGGTGTTTTAAGTCTTATGGATGTTAAAAGGAAAGCTTAAAGGATTACTTAGTGTTGTATTCTTTGGGGGTTGTATTTGAATTAATGGTTGCGAACATGTTCATTGTATGTTTTCAAAAGGCTAACTTGAGTTCATAGAATAAACATTGTTTTGTTTTAAAAAATACTTTTCCATTTCTGCTGTACCACACCTGTAGAGTGGGCCGTGAGCTCCCCAGACCACAATCTATAAAAAGTTGTGGTTCATGTGAACTCCATGATATACTTTGGGGTTCTCTAAACCCTGGCCCATAACATGGGAAAGGAAGCTGGCAATTGGTTTCGCAGAAAACTCACTGATGTCGGCACGATCATCACCATTTCGAATTTACCAAATGCTGCTTTACAGGCAATGAAATGAAAATGAAAATCGCTTATTGTCACAAGTAGGCTTGAAATAAAGTTACTGTGAAAAGCCCCCAGTCGCCACATTCCGGCGCCTGTTTGGGGAGGCTGGTACGTGAATTGAACTGTGCTGCTGGCCTGCCTTGGTCTGCTTTGAAAGCCAGCTATTTAGCCCTGTGCTAAACCAGCCAATACTCCTGTGCTCTTGATTGTACCTGGAGCCTTGCTTGGTCTCATAGATTCTGTACTTAAGGTGCTTGGTTTTCTGCCTGATATTATCAGTTGGAAACGACATGGAACGCATGTCAGCATGACTCTGAAAAGCCAGCCACTGACAGTTTGAATGCAAGTGATTGCTTTTCATATGCTGTGCCTCCTCTCGCTTGATTCCCTGATGCTTTATGACAGACTTGCTGAGACAAAGCCTTAATCAATTCTCAACTGAGCACTGACAAATGCTGTTATGTCAGAAGCAATATGGACAAGGCAGAATAAAACAAACGCAAGCCCGAGGCATTGGCAAACAAGTGGCACTTAGTAGTGATAGAAAAATGGGGTCTAATTATGTGAGTAATTTTAATTTTCCCATCATAACACATGTGCGCTCAACAGAATATCTTTCAATATTTATTGAACAATTGCAGCTGTCAGCAATCCATGAGCTAATTAATCACTTACATCACATTTTTTTCAGTAAATGAATTGCTTTGACATTAGGTTAATCACAAAACTAGTTTCCTGCTTATTAGTGAGAACCTGTTCTTCGCAATTCTCCCTCATAGTTCCAGCATTGGGTTAATTGCCTTGAGTGGTCTATTTACTTGTGTTTTTTTTTAAAATTACACCATTCGAACAGCTCGAGGGCATTGGTAACATTTTGAAAAATTAATAAATGCATGGGCCCCAAAGGTTCTTCGCTCTTGTTAACCCAGAAGCAGTTGTCACCATGGATTTCATGTTCTTTTGATCACCTTTGCCTCCAAGGGCCAACAACCAACCAACCAAATATTGTTTAAGAATTAAATTGTTCCCTTAATTTCTTTTTAAAAATAAATTTAGAGTATCCAATTATTTTTTTTCCCAATTAAGGGGCAATTTAGCGTGGCCAATCCGCCTACCCTGCACATCTTTTGGGTTGTGGGGGTGAGACCCACGCAGACACGGGGAGAATGTACAAATTCCATACGGACAATGACCCGGGGCCGGGATCGAACCCGGGTCCTCGGCACCCTGTGACAGCAGTGCTAACCACTGCGCCACCGTGTCGCCCTACTATTCCCTTAATTTCTCCTGCAGTTCTAATTGTTTCAATTTTTTTGTTCGTTTCTTTTGTTTTAATCTGGTTTAACGACAGTTGGTGACATGGCAGTAATGTCACTGGACTAGTAATTCAGAGGCCCAGGTTATGCTCAGGGGTACACGGGTTCAAATCCCCGCCACGGCAATAGGTGGAATTTGAGTTCAATTAATAAATCTGCAATTGGATGCTAGGTGAACGTGCAAATATCATGGATTGTTGTAAAAAAAACTATCTGGTTCGCTAATGCCCTTCGGGAAGGAAATCTGCTGTCTTTACCCCCCTCTGGCCTACATGTGTCTCCAGATCCATAATGGTTAACTCTTAACTTCCATTTCACTGAAATAGACCAGCAAGCCACTCAGTTTACAACAAATGTTGCCCTTGCCGATGACGCCCGCAACCCAAGAATGGTGGTGGGCATCGGGTTGAGATTAATGCAACTACTTTATATTAAACACCATGCTATCATTGGGATGGTGTAAAGCTGCAGTGACGGGGGTGGGGATGAGGGTTCGGGGGGGGGGGGGGGGGGGTGGCAGGGATTATTTTTTTTAAATTGCATTTATATAGCGCCTTTCATATCACAAGAATCTCAATGTGCTTTGCAGCCATTTCATTATCTTCAGAGTATTATGATTGCACTATTATTCTGTAGGGTGCACAGCAGGAAGATTACAAACCCTGCAGGATTGGCGGGCTGTGTGCAAACCTGGAGAAATAGCGTTGGATCCAGGGCGGCACAGTGACACAGTGTTCAATTCCGGCCTTGAGTGACTGCGTGGAGTTTGCACGTTCTCCCCGTGTCTGCGTGGGTTTCCTCCGAGTGCTCCGGTTTCCTCCCCCAGTCCAAAGATGTGCAGGTGAGGTGGATTGGCCATGCTAAATTGCCCCTGAGGGTCCAGAAAGTGAGATGGGGATAGGGTGGGGGCGTGGGCCTAGGTAGGGTGCTCCTTTGGAGGGTTGCTGCAGACCCGATGGGTTGAATGGCCTCCTTCTGCACTGTAGGGATTCTATGATTTAAAACTGTAGGGCTGGATTCTCCGTTCTGGAGACTAAGTCCCCATGCCAGTGTGCAAACGTTGGTGTTTTCCGCCAGGAAAACTGTGCAAAACGGCCACCAATTCCCTGTTCCGGCAGGGGGGAGCTAGCAGCCAGCTAGTGTCGAGCTCCCAGCTCTAGCTGCCGATATGGCCTGGAGAATTGCCAGGTCTGTGGTCGCGCATGTGCACGGCGGTGGCCTGCCGCGGCCGGGCCGTGCTTCATGGCGGACTGGGCCCGCGGACCCGGCCCGGGAAAATAGTCCCCCCTTCGGCCGGCTGGCGCGCCCCGGACCGCCCCACCACAGTGCCCCCAGCCCTGAACAATGCCCCCCCCCCCCCCCCGCCCGTGGATCGGCCCTCCCCCGACTGTGGCGGTCCTGGACTGAGTCCACAGCCGCCACGTTGAGTTCCTGACGGGTGAGACCACACGTGTCCCACGCCATCGGGAATTCAGCTGGTCGGGGATGGAACATCGCGTGGCCGGCCTCAGCCAACGTTTGGAGTCCATGGATACACCGCGCGGTGTATTCCGAGAGTATGCTGCATTTCCGGGGATGGAGCATCGCGAAAACGGCGCCACTCCCTAGTTTCTCATCATCATTGATCTTCCGCCCCGTCGCCGAACACGATTTTCGATCGGAGAATCCAGCCCGTGGTTTTCCGTTGGTCTTTTAGAAATATTTCTCTTTACCAGATAGAAAATATTGGGGTGAAGAGGAGGCTGTTTGGCTGACAGCTAAGCATCATTCATTGCGTAATGAGTCTTTAAGTTTTCCAATTGGCGCAGGAAGGCTGTGCGTCACCAGCATGAATGTGTTGGCTGACCCTAACGGCTGGAGCGTGGGGTCAAGTCATGTGATGAGAAATCCAGGAGTGCACTTATTTACAGTTGGCAATCCACACGGAGTAGCCAATTGAATTGGTACATGGTAAGTTTCCACAAACAGCAGCGTGATAATTTGTGGAGAATTCCCCTGCCCTTCTTCAAAATAGTGACATGGGGGATCTTTTACATCCACCTCAGAGGGAAATCCGGGCTCGGTTTTACACCTCAGCCCATGCGATGTGGCGATTATCTTGAGGTCCCTGAGAGTATCTTGACAATTTTCTTTGTTCTGATACGTAAAATGAGGCAACTATTCCAGCAAATCTAATATTAAAATATAGGTTTTGTGACACACTGCAACTGGAGTGGGGCAGAGGTGAGGGGAGGGGAGGAACGGATGGAAGATTCTTTTCATGCGTCCTGTTTGAGAAAAGATACCTCACCTGGGATTACATTTGAAAGCAGTCGTTCATTTTGGTGCAAGCATCAAGAGTGTCCGCCAAGACTGTAAAGTCGTCTGACTCGCAGAATGCCACCAAGGTAATCAAAAGAGACAGATTTAGTGGAATATGCATCTGTGGTCAGGAAAAGGCTTCGCTGGCTAATCCCAGATCAGTCGAGGTTGGAATATCTCCTCTTCGTCTTTTTCAAGGGAATTATTTGCTTTTCAATTGCTTTCATCCAGACTGACATTTCCTTTTAAAATGCATTCCCTTCTTTCAGATGAGACATTAAGCCGAGGCTCCGTCTATTCCCGCAGGTCAACGTAAAAGTTCCCGTGGCACCAGTTTGAAGGGGATGTGTCCCCGACGTCCTAGCCGATATTTAACCCTCAATCAATGTCACAAAACAAATTATTTGGCCCATTATCAGGTTTCTGGGAGCTTGGTGCGCGCAAATAGGCTGCTTGTTTCCTACAATACCTGCGTTGCGCAGGTCAAAGAGACACAGCCTGAGTGAGTGAGACACATCCAGAGTGGGGAATTTGAAACTTGGTCATTTGGTGCAGTGAGGTAACCAGGAAAAGTAAGTGGTTAATCTAATTCTGCTGTTTTTCAGTTAAAAGTGCAGTGTAGATTAGTGTCTGATTGGCTGAAGCTGCCCCCACCCTAATTGCTGAGAGGCAGTTATCTGGCAGTCACCTGAGGCCTGTTAAGGGGCACAAAGGTACACATTGTTTTCTTCTCTTTGAAGTTTTAGTGTGAGTCATCCTGAAGTCTGTATAAAAGACAGACAGAAAGCGCACTCAGTAAGCATTGCGCAGGTCAAAGAGACACAGCCTGAGTGAGTGAGGCACATCCAGAGTGGGGAATTTGAAACTTGGTAATTTGGTGCAGTGAGGTAACCAGGAAAGTTTTGGGAGCCGTTCGGAGGAGGAGGAGCAGTCTCTGTGTGAGTATACAAACCTACTTTAACCCGGGGATCGCGGCCTAGTTTTGGGAGCCATTCGGAGGAGGAGGAGCAGTCTCTGTGTGAGTATAAAAACCTACTTTAAGCCGGGGATCGCGGCCTAGTTTCGGGAGCCGTTTGGAGGAGGAGGAGCAGTCTCTGTGCGAGTATAAAAGCCTAACGGTAACTTCCTGTTTCCAACTTTTTCCCCCAAAAGTGATGTCAGAGGGAAGCTGTGATCTGATTGGTTGATAGCAAATCTGCCCTAAATTTAAAAAAACCCCACAGCTAAACTCGTAAACTTAAATTAAACTAATTAATTAATTAGAGATGGCTGGTCAGGTGATGTGCTTGAGCTGCTTGATGTGGGAGCTGGCAGATCCCATTGCAAGCTGCAGCGACCATATCTGCAATAAGTGTTGGCTGCTCGAAGAGCTCCGGCTCAGAGTTGATGAGCTGGAGTCTGAGCTTCAAACACTGAGGCACATCCGGGAGGGGGAGACTTATCTGGACACTGTGTTTCAGGAGGCAGTCACACCTGTCAGAGTAAGTAGTTTAAATCCTGCCAGTGGCCAGGGACAGCAGGGCGTGACAGCAAGTCAGGCAGGTAAAGGGAACCAGCAGTCAGGAACTCAGGAGCCTCAGCACTTGACCCAGTCCAACAGGTACGAGGCACTTGCTCCCTGTGTGGATGGCGAACAGGGCTGCAGGAAGGATGAGTCAGCTGACCAAGGAATCATGGTTCTGCAGGCCATTCAAGGGGAGGGAGTAAATAGGCAAGTTGTAGTTGTAGGGGACTCTATTATCAGGGGGATAGATAGTATCCCTTGTCAGCAGGATAAAGAGTCCCGCATGGTATGTTGCCTGCCCGGTGCTAGGGTGCGGGACATCTCTGACCGGCTTGAAAGGATACTGGAGAGGGAGGGGTAGGATCCAGTTGTTGTGGTCCATGTCGGTACCAACAACATAGGCAAGTCTAGGAAAGAGGACCTGTTTAGAGATTATAAAGAGCTAGGATTCAAATTAAAAAACAGGTCCTCAAGGGTCATAATCTCCGGATTACTGCCCGAGACACGTGCAAATTGGCATAGGGAGGCAAGAATAAGGGAAGTTAACACGTGGCAGAAAGAGTGGTGTGGGAAAGAGGGATTCCTTTTCATGGGACACTGGCATCAGTTTTGGGACAGGGGGGACCTATACTGTTGGGATGGTCTCCACCTGAACTGAGCTGGGACCAGTGTTCTGGCAAAAAGAGTAAATAGGGTGGTCAATAGGACTTTAAACTAGAGATTGGGGGGGAAGGGAAAGTCAGGGAACCAAGAGGTGAAGTAATCAGTGGGAAGTGTAGCTGCTTAGGAATACAAAAAAGCACAAAAAGACAGAACTCAGGAGAGGTTACGATAGTCCCCATCTCACAAAATATGACACAATGTATGGAAAGGCTCAGTAAACCAAGGTCCACCACACTAAGAAAACAAAAAGGGACGGTCAATAGAGAATTAAAGGTGCTATATTTAAATGCGTGCAGTGTATGAGGGAGGAACTGACGAAAATCGACTGGGAGCAGAGCCTAGTGGGAAAGACAGTAGAACAGCAATGGCAGGAGTTTCTGGGAGTAATTGAGGAGACAGTACAGAGGTTCACCCCAAAAAAAAGAAAGGTAATCTGAAGGGGGATTAGGCAGCCATGGCTGACAAAGGAAGTCAGGGAATGCATCAAAGCAAAAGAGAAAGCCTATAATGTGGCAAAGTGTAGTGGGAAGTCAGAAGATTGGGAAGGCTACAAAAACAAACAGAGGATAACAAAGAGAGAAATAAGGAAAGAGAGGATCAAATATGAAGGTAGGCTAGCCAGTAACATTAGGAATGATAGTAAAAGTTTCTTTAAATACATTAAAAACAAACGGGAGGCAAAAGTAGACATTGGGCCGCTCCAAAATGACGCTGGTAATCTAGTGATGGGAGACAAGGAAATAGCTGAGGAACTAAATAAGTACTTTGCGTCAGTCTTCACAGTAGAAGACATGAGTAATATCCCAACAATTCAGGAGAGTCAGGGGGCAGAGTTGAATATGGTAGCCATCACAAAGGAGAAAGTGCTAGAGAAACTAAGAGGTCTAAAAATTGATAAATCTCCAGGCCCAGATGGGCTACATCCTAGAGTTCTAAAGGAGATAGCTGAAGAAATAGTGGAGGTGTTAGTTATGATCTTTCAAAAGTCACCGGAGTCAGGGAAAGTCCCAGAGGATTGGAAAATCGCTGTTGTAACCCCCCCTGTTCAAGAAGGGAACAAGAAAAATGATGGAAAATTATAGGCCATTAGAAACCTCGGTAGTTTTGGCTAGATTCTAGAATCCATCGTTTAGGATGAGATTTCTAAATTCTTGGAAGTAAGGGGAGGTCGTGCCTGACAAACCTGTTAGAGTTCGTTGAGGAGATAACAAATAGGTTAGACCAAGGAGAGCCAATGGATGTTATCGATCTTGACTTTCAAAAGGCCTTTGATAAGGTGCCTCACGGGAGACTGCTGAGTAAAATGGGCCCATGGTATTCGAGGCAAGGTACTAACATGGATTGACGATTGGCTGTCAGGCATAAGGCAGAGAGTTGGGATAAAAGGTTCTTTTTCGGAATGGCAACCGGTGACGAGTGGTGTCCCGCAGGGTTCAGTGTTGGGGCCACAGCTGTTCTCTTTATATATTAACGATCTAGATGACGGGACTAGGGGCATTCTGGCTAAGTTTGCCGATGATACAAAGATAGGTGGAGGGGCAGGTAGTGTTGAGGAGGTGGGGAGGCTGCTGAAAGATTTAGACAGTTTAGGAGAGTGGTCCAAGAATTGGCTGATGAAATTCAACGTGGGCAAGTGCGAGGTCTTGCACTTTGGAAAAAAGAATAGAGGCATGGACTATTTTCTAAACGGTGACAAAATTCATAATGCTGAAGTGCAAAGGGACTTGGGAGTCCTAGTCCAGGATTCTCTAAAGGTAAACTTGCAGGTTGAGTCCGTAATAAAGAAAGCAAATGCAATGTTGGCATTTATCTCAAGAGGCTTGGAATATAAAAGCAGGGATGTACTTCTGAAGCTTTATAAAGCACTAGTTAGGCCCCATTTAGAATACTGTGAGCAATTTTGGGCCCCACACCTCAGGAAGGACATCCTGGCACTGGAGCGGGTCCAGCGGAGATTCACACGGATGATCCCAGGAATGGTAGGCCTAACATACGATGAACATCTGAGGATCCTGGGATTATATTCATTGGAGTTTAGGAGGTTGAGGGAAGATCTAATAGAAACTTAACAGATAATGAATGGCTTAGATAGGATGGATGTAGAGAAGTTGTTTCCATTAACAGGGGAGACTAGGACCCGGGGGCACAGCCTTAGAATGAAAGGGAGTCACTTTAGAACAGAGATGAGGAGAAATTTCTTCAGCCAGAGAGTGGTGGGTCTGTGGAATTCATTGCCACAGAGGGCGGTGGAGGCCGGGAAGTTGAGTGTCTTTAAGACAGAAGTTAATAAATTCTTGATTTCTCGAGGAATTAAGGGTTATGGAGAGAGAGCGGGTAAATGGAGTTGAAATCAGCCATGATTGAATGGTGGAGTGGACTCGATGGGCCGAATGGCCTTACTTCCGCTCCTATGTCTTATGGTTTTATAATATAAAAGTGACTACACTTTATGAGTACTTCAATGGCTACAAAGCACTTTGAGATGCCCGCTGGTCAGTGGCTGCACTGGATAAATGCAAGTCTTTCCTTTTTGCACAGTAAACCAAGCTCCCCATTTCCCACAACTTTCTCTATATTGTTTTTGCCATACACTGCTCCATGTGCCATTCCCCTGTTGAAACGGCCATGATGCCGCGACAAAAAAAACAGGTGTCCTCCTGCGTACTACTCTTGCAACTCATCTTACGGTTATGCTTCTTACCCAGTCTGTCACCATCCCCAACAGCTTCCTCCAGACGATCTTCAGCCGTGATTTCTGATAGCCTGCCCAGCAATTTCTTGATATTCTCGAGGATGAGACTGTGCCATTCATGATGTCTGGTGCTTCTGGAAAGTTCACTGGCAGCAAAGCAATCCTGCTTCCAATATCCCATGACTTACCATTGAGTTTCCTTACATTGCATGGCTCCTTGGGCTCTTAATAACACAGCATTGTATAATAAAACTCTAACAATTGAATTTATTGAGGTACTGATTCTCATGGTATTGACTACATTGGATGGGTTTCAGACTGGGCAGGTGAACCATTTGTTCACCTGGTCAGTGACTAAGAACATTTACCTCACTGGATTGCAAAGGACACATGCATTCCATTTAACAGCCCTGCCTTTAATTCCCAAAGAGTTTGGAGATTAATGTTTGAGATTTTTTCCCCCCCCTTAACTAACTTAGTTTCTTTATCTGCATTGTCCTCCCCTCCCACACCCCAAGAGATAGCAATGGTTTGGGTGGACAGAGAGCCTATTTGGAATCAGACCTATTTGCAATAAGGTAGATGAGTCAGAATGTCTTTTCTAATCCTTCACTTTCTTTTGTTTGGATGGAATTCTATTGAATCTAAGAGGCTGTAGTTATGAAGAAAAGTTCCAGAAGCATTCGCGCACGGCCTAGTTTGCTTTGCTCCACAATGTGCTTTCTTTCATTGAATTATCCTGAATTCTAACTTGCACTTTTAGTTTATTCCTTAACGTTCAATGCTTAGGACAACATTTGTCACACGTTTGCTCTTCTTTGCAGATTCCTTTAATGCAGCATGTGATTATAATAATTATACTTATTGTAGATTTGTAATAGTCAATATTCACAGATCAACCTTTACTATTTGGGAACACGATGGCGCAGTGGTTAGCACTGTTGCCTCATGGCACCAAGGACCCTGGTTCAATTCCGGCCCGGGGTCACTATCCATGTGGCGTTTGCACATTCTTCCCGTGTCTGCGTGGGTCTCACCCCCACTGTACAAAGATATGCAGGGTAGGTGGATTGGCCACGGTAAATTGCCCCTTAATTGGAAAAAAAATAATTGCGGTACTTTAAATTTATTTTTAAAACAGTACAATCTTTACTTAACTTCCCAACATGCAAGTTTTAAAAATTAATTATTGGGAAGAGTGCATTAATTGCCGACCTCTAATTGCCCTTGAGTGATTGACTATAATCGGAATCTACCTCCAGCCTTTCTTTGCCATTGCGTGCCATTTCAGGTTTAAGAGTCAGCCATATTGCTGTGGGAGTGGAGTCACATGTAGGCCAGATCAGGAAGGGTTCTACCAAACATCGGGTGGATTCTTGTATCACAGAAAATGCTGGAAATGCTCAACAGCTCTGAAAACATCTAGGAGGAGAGAAACGGTTAACGTTTTGAGTCGAACATTTCTTCAGAACTTGAAATGAATGAAAATGAAAATCGCTTATTGTCACAAGTAGGTTTCAAATGAAGTTACTGTGAAAAGCCCCTAGTCGCCACATTCCGGCACCTGTTCAAGGAGGCTGTTACGGGAATTGAACCGTGCTGCTGGCCTGCATTGGTCTGCTTTCAAAGTCAGCGATTTAGCCCTGTGCTAAACAGCCCCTTCAGTTCTGATGAAGAGTCATAGAATGGTAGAATTTACACTGCAGAAGGAGGCCATTTGGCCCATCGAGTCGGCACCGGCTCTTGGAAAGAGCACCCTACCTAATCCCTAGCCCCATAACCCAGCAACCTCATCTAACCTCAGGGCAATTTAGCATGGCCAATCCACCTAACCTGCACATCTTTGGACTGTGGGAGGAAACCGGAGCACCCGGAGGAAGCCCACGCACACACGGGGAGAACGCGCAGACTCCGCACAGACAGTGACCCAAGTCGGGAATCGAACCTGGGACCCTGGCGCTGTGAAGCCATAGTGCTAACCACTATGCTACCTGCTGCCTCAGGTGGACTCATGGACTCAAAACACAGGCCAGAATTCTCCGGTCGTTGGAATTCATTTTTCCCGCTGGAAGGCCGTGAACCCACCTACGCCAGTGGGCTTTGCGGCGGCGTGGGATGGGTTCAATGAGAAACCCCATTGTCAAGCGGCGGCAAGACAAAATCCCGTTGCCTGCGACGAGTATGCCGCTGAGGAACAAGTGGCTGGGAATCCGCAGAATCTAGCCCATTGATTCTATTTCTCTCTCCGCACGCCCTGCAAGACCTGCTGAGTATTTTGAACACTTCCTGTTTTGTTTCTAGACTTCCAGCATCCACGGAATGCTGCCTTCATTTTAGATTTTAGTTTTAGATTTTTTTGGAAAGAAAAAACAAAACTACATTCTCAGATTACCACGGTGGGATTCGAACTCACGTTGTCTCGATTACTCAGATCCATTCATTTAACCACCACACTGCTAACTGGCATTGAAAGGGCATTTATATGCCTGACATTTTGTTGTGAAGGGTGAGTTTGAATCATTGCAAAAGTAGCATTGTTCTTTTACATAGAATTTATGGACATAGAATTTACAGTGCAGAAGGAGGCCATTTGGCCCATCGAGTCTGCACCAGCTCTTGGAAAGAGCACCCCACCCAAGGTCAACACCTCCACCCTATCCCCATAACCCAGTAACTCCACCCAACACTAAGGGCAATTTTGGACACTAAGGGCAATTTTATCATGGCCAATCCACTTAACCTGCACATTTTTGGACTGTGGGAGGAAACCGGAGCACCCGGAGGAAACCCACGTACACACGGGGAGGATGTGCGGACTCCGCACGGCCAGTGACCCAAGCCGGAATCGAATCTGGGATCCTGGAGCTGTGCAGCAATTGTGCTATCCACAATGCTACCGTGCTGCCGTGCTCCAAGCAAAAACAAAATAGATTTATGGGACGACACCGATTTTGCATAACCCCCACCCAAACTAAATCCAAAGCCTCTGGCTTCCTTCTATTTATTCTCAGTCAGAATGCAATGTTTTTGAAAATGCTGCATTGAGGCTTAATAATGTTAACATCCATCAGAGCTAAAGCTGACAAAAAGCTTGTCTTCTAGTTTCATGAATAGCAGGCATTTAATTAACGGCTCATTGATCCATTAGCGCAGTTTTGATCTGGTCTGAAAAAATGTGCGCCATGTCCAGTGTACCTCCACATCTTATCACAAACTGCTGCAAGGTTTTAAGGTCTATATTGATTTACTTTGAAGTCTTGTGCTCCAGGCCTTCGTACTAATTAATTTGGGGCGAATCAAAAGATTGCGTGTTCCATAGTTGGCTTTAGCCTTCTGCTGTCAGTACGCTCAAATAACAAGGCAATATTTGGAGTGCTCAGAAGCAATCCTGTTCTGGTATTTATCAATACCTCTCTTTCTCTCTCTCTCTCCCTCTGTTCCTCTCTCTAATTTATAACTCACAACATTTGTATGGTCCTTGCCAAAGCTCCTTTATGTCAATTGCTCCGTATGTGGTGTTATACTTCACTGCTGCAAAGAGGAATTGTGCTACACCTAAAATCTATGCCTGTCCTCACCTTGCCAAGGTTGGGGGAGCACTTCCTTCAGACTGTTTCCCGTAAACACTTGCCAAATCAATTAAGATTCACACAGAACTCTTATTTCATCACAGCCCAATGGAACAGTTTAACAACCCACATGGAGGTCTGACAAAAGCTTCACACTTCGTCCAGAGGTCAGGGGCGGGATTCACCAACCCCCCGCCGGGTCGGAGAATCGCGGGGGGGGGGGTGGCGGCGCGAATCACGCCCCGACACCGACTGCCGTATTCTCCGCCGCCGTTTTTTGGGCGGGGGCGGGGTTTACACTCCCTCGGCAATTCTCCGAGCCCCGATGGGCCGAACGGCCGTCCGTTTTTGGCCAGTCCCGCCGGCGTGGGTTACGTATGGTTCCCACAGAGTGGGACCTGGCAGGTACGTCGGCTGGTGCGGTCCTCGGGATGGGGCGCGGGTGGATCCGGGCCCACCAATCTGCGGGTGGGCCTGAGCCTTGGGGGCACTCCTTCCTTCTGCGCTGGCCCTGGTAGGGCTCCGCCATGGCCGATGCGGCCCCGCGCATATGCCAAAATGAGCAGTAGTTTGGATTGGATTTGTTTATTGTCATGTGTATCGAGGTACAGTGAAAAGTATTTTTCTGCGAGCAGCTCAAAAGATCATTAAGTACATGGGAAGAAAAGGAAATAAAAGAAAATACATAATAGGGCAACACAACATATACAATGGGCGAAATTCTCTGGAAACGGCGCGATATCCGCCGACTGGCGCCCAAAACAGCGCAAATCAGTCGGGCATCGCGCCGCCCCAAAGGTGCGGAATGCCCCGCATCTTTGGGGGCCGAGCCCCAACCTTAAGGGGCTAGGTTGGCACCGGACGAATTTCCGCCCCGCCAGCTGGCGGAAAAGGCCTTTGGTGCCCCGCCAGCTCGCGCAAATGACATCTCCGGGCGGCGCATGCGCGGGAGCGTCAGCGGCCGCTGACGGCATTCCCGCGCATGCGCAGTGGAGGGAGTCTCTTCTGCCTCCGCCATGGTGGAGACCGTGGCGGAGGCGGAAGGGAAAGAGTGTCCCCACGGCACAGGCCCGCCCGTGGGTCGGTGGGCCCCGATCACGGGCCAGGCCACCGTGGGGGCATCCCCCGGGGCCAGATCGCCCCGCGCCCCCCCCAGGACCCTGGAGCCCGCCCGCGCCGCCTTGTCCCGCCGGTAAGGTAGGTGGTTTAATCTACGCCGGCGGGACAGGCATTTCAGCGGCGGGACTTCGGCCCATCCGGGCCGGAGAATCACGCGGGGGGGGGCCCGCCAACCGCGCGGCGCGATTCCCGCCCCCGCCGAATCTCCGGTTCCGGAGACTTCGGCAACCGGCGGGGGCGGGATTCACGCCAGCCCCCGGCGATTCTCCGACCCGGCGGGGGGTCGGAGAATCTCGCCCATCGTAACTACATAAGCACTGGCATCGGATGAAGCATACAGGGTGTAGTGTTAATGAGGTCAGTCCATAAGAGGGTCATTTAGGGGTCTAGTGGCAGTGGGGAAGAAGCTGTTTTTGAGTCTGTTCGTGCGTGTTCTCAGACTTCTGTATCTCCTGCCCGATGGGAGAAGTTGACAAGTGAGTAAGCCGGGTGGGAGCGATCTTTGATTATGCTGCCCGCTTTCCCCAGGCAGCGGGAGGTGTAGATGGAGTCAATGGATGGGAGGCAGGTTTGTGTGATGGACTGGACGGTGTTCACGACTCTCTGAAGTTTCCTGCGGCCCTGGGCCGAGCAGTTGCCATACCAGGCTGTGATGCAGCCCGATAGGATGCTTTCTGTGGTGCATCTGTAAAAGTTGGTAAGTTGGTTCCGCGCATTTGCGAGATCACACCAGCCCTTTGGCGCATGCACGGACTCGCGCAGTCCCTTCGGCACCGGCTGGAGCGGCGTCAACCCCTCCGGCGTCCACCTAGCCCCTGAGACAGGTGAGAATTTGTCACCTTGGGGCCGGAGTCGTTGGCGCCGGTTTCTCCCCCCAGCGTGGGGACTTAGTCCCCGGAAAGGAGAATCCCGGCCCAGATGTTCACACTTGACCGGGAGGGGTTTAAATCCGAACAAGTGTGCTACTGCACCTATAGGGACTTGTGAATTTTAGTTTCTCTTCAAGCTGTCTAGGCTTAACAAATTTAAGAACCTTACAAAGACCCGATCAGGCTCCAACTAGAATGTGCTTTGTTTGCTTTGTTTGGCCCTTGTTCCACACTGTAACCAATCACTATTTGTCGATGTAACATTTGTCAATGTTCCCTGTTGATTATTCTTGTGTCTACTATGTACGTACTGTGTACGTTCCTCGGCTGCAGAAAAATACTTTTCACTGTACTTTGGTACTTGTGACACTAAATCAAATCAAAATGTTACATCATAAGGGAGTACGACGCACAAAAGCAGGGAAGTTATGATGAACCTGTATAAAACTCTGGTTAGGCCACAACTAGAGTATTTGTCTGGTCTTGGTCACCACTCTTTAAGATGGATGTGAAGGTCCTTGGGATAGTGGAGTGAAGATTGATCAGAGTAGCTGAAGAGATGAGGGATTTTAGCTATTAGCTTGGAGAGGGTGAGGTGTCCTCCTTGCAGCGAAGTAGATTGAGGAGTGGTTGGATTGACGTGTGCAAGATTATGACCGGTTAACAAAAGGCAGAAAACTAAAAATCTGTTGCCAATAGCTGCTGAGATCCGCACGAGGGAACACAAATTGAAGGTTTTGGGAAAGAGCAGGGTAGGATGTGAGGAAGAGCTTTCCTGAAGCAGTGTGTGGTAATGTTCTGGAATTCACTGCCTGGAAGCGGAAATGATGAATGATTTCGAACGGAAAATGGATGGGCACTTGAGGGAAAGAAACCTCACAGGTGAGTGGGACTGACTATTCCTCTACAGAAGGCCAGCATGTGTTCAATGGACTGAAGGGCCTCTTTTTGTGCCAGAATGACTTGATAACTCACTGTTGTCCCACGACTTACACAACTCTTAGAGACGAGCTACATTCCAGGCCTCATAGGCATGGTCACTGAAGTGTCCTGTGGGTATGTCAAATGTTTGCTTTGCCTTTAATGCTGTGAACAATTTATCGCTTCAAATTTTCTTTCCTTTTAGTTCATGTGCGAGCTGCAAAATTGATTTTCACATCTCTGGAGATTAAAGCGTAAGAACCAAAGAGAAAAACACTTTTTAATTCTTAGAATTTCAGACATCGGATCAGATAAAGGAACTGGAATTTTTTCTCAGAATTCTTATCTTCTTTTCAGAAAACCTGTGACAGTCCTTAGAGAATTAACTATCCAAATCTGATCCATTAGGAATAATTATGAATATTTAGTTCCCTCATTATTATTCATTATCAGCGGGCAGACCAGCCAACGGTTACACGAGAAGTACACCGGCATGTTAGAAACTGAGTAACAGCAATGCTTTCAGGATAATTTAACAACCCAAATGATCGTTAATGACTGGAAGATGGGAAATGGACCTCAGATACACTTCACAATCTAACATCATATTTTATATCAAGAGGCAGTGGAAGCTTGCAATAATTGTGGGAAATTTTGATCTGCATATAGATTGGTTGAATCAAATTGGCAAAGGTCGCCTGAGGATCAGCTCAGCCAGTGTATTCAGGACATTTTCGTTCCACAATACATTTTGGAACCAACTAGTGAACAGATTTTAGATCTGATAATATGTGATAGACCTGGTCAATTAATGACCACGCCAAGTGATTCTAACATGATAATTCACATTCAGTCCGAGGGTGACACATTTGGGTCTGAAACTAGTGTCTTAGACATAAATAAAGACAATTACAAAGGGCATGAAGACTATCCAATCCTTGGGAAGACCAATCATCTTTTAATTGACCCTGATGAATTTGCCCCTCCAGATCAGCAGGAAAGAGAATGAGGCAATGTGGGTAATTTGAACTCCCACAAACAGGTGGGCTTGGAGGCGGTGGCATAGTGGTACTGTTACTGGACTAGTAATCCAGAGAACCAGCGCACTGCTCAGGATCCCAGGTTGGTATCCCACCATGGCAGATGGTGAAGTTTGAATTCAAAATCTGGAAATAAAAGTCTAAATATGATCATGAAACCATTGCCGATTGTCGCAAAAACCCATCACTAATGTCCTTCAAGGATAGAAATCTGCCATCCCTACCCGGTCTGGCCTACATGTGACTCCAGACCCTCACAGCGATGCGAGTAACTGCCCCCCTCTGAAATGGCCTAGCAAGCCTCTTGTTTCAAGGGAAGTTAGGGCTGGGCAACAAATGCTGGCCTCGCCAGCGACGCCCACACCCCAAGAACAAATAAAAAAACAATTATACGTTCTAAGCTGCCTGGCACCGACCCACTTCCATTTTTAGAAGTGAATCAAACAAGTGAAAAAAAGGAGGGGGTTTAGTGACTGAAATATTGAAAGAAGGCTGAATATACCTCCATTTGAACAGTTTTATCTTAGTTTTAGCCCATTTTGGTTGAGTTTCCCAGAACTTGGGCATCTCGACAGGCAGACGGAGGTACGAAAGGCCTGATCCACAAGGTAAGTACATTTACAGCACTATTTGTGAGCCAAGGCAGTCAGGAGCTCTTACCTCTAGTCCACCAAGGTTAATTCTGTAGCCAGCGGGGCACCTCAATCTGATTCTCCCACCCATGTCTCTGACCATCAACCCTTCATGGATCTCCATGCCCCGGCCCTTCATTGCAATTTGAAATGCCCCCACTTACCTGGCATACACTCCTCTACTGATTCACCCCCAGCAGTCATTTAACCTATCTATCAGCCAGTTAATCAGGCTGAAGTTAGTTGGAAAATCTGCGGAATTTTTTTTGAAAATCGTCTGTAGTTAGTGTCGACTGTGACTCAGTTGGCAGCAATCATGATTCTAAATCAGAAGGTTGTGGGTTCAAGACCCACTTAAGTGCAGGGTCATGCAACGATATCACAAAGAACAAGGTCACCTGGTCGATTATGCCTGTGTTCGCTCTTTGGTCGAGCGAGCAAATAGTCTTGCTTCTTTTTTATAGCTCCGTGAAGCTTTTCCCATCCGGTATGTATCCAGTTCTCTTTGGCTGATACGCAAGTGTACACTGAGTGGGTGATACACTGTCGGAAACATCAACAGATCCCGGGGCATTAGTTGAAGAAGACAGGAGAATTATTTCTGCTGTACTGGCCAAAATTAAATCCCTCCATCAATAAAACAGATTACCTTGTTATTGTTACATAGCTGTTTGTGATAGTCTGCTGAATGTAAATTGAATGCCATGGTTTCTACATTCCAACACTGGCTAAACTTCAAAAGTACTTCATTGTAATGTGCTTTGGGTAGTCCCGATTGCCTGAAAATTGCGAGACAAATGCAGGTTCTGCCTAACTCACAGAATCACAGAATTATTACAGCACAGAAGGAGGCCATTCGGCCCATTATGTCTGCGTCAGCTCACTGAATGGGCAATGCACCGAGTGCTGTTCTCCCAACTTCCCCCCAACCCGCACATTCTTCCTTTTCAGAAAATAGTCTTTTGAATGCATCCGTTGAATCTGGCTCCCCCGCACTCTCAGGCCAGAGCTCGCTCCATGAACAAGTGTTTCCTCATGTCACTTTTTCATCTTTAGCTAATTTGTTTAAAGCTGCGCCTAGCCCTTCTTGATTCTTTGACGAGTGGGAAGGATCTATCCCTGGCTACTCTGTCCAGACCCCTCATGAGTTTGTTTGGCTGTATCAAATCCTTTTTTTTCCGAGGAAAACACTCCCGACTTCTACAACCTGTCTTCTTGACTGACGTCCTTCATCCCTGGAACTATTCTAGCGAATCTTCTCTGCACTCTCTCCAATGCTTTCACATCCTTCCTAAAGTGTGGCATTCAGAAGCGGGCACAATACTTCACCCGAGGCTGAATTAATATCTTATACAAGTTCAACATCACCTCCTAACTCTTGTACTATATACCCCAGCTAATAAAGTTTAGGCTATTTTATGTTTTATTAACCACTCTCAACCGGCCCAGCCACCTTCAATGACTTGTGCACACATACCTCTGCTCCTGCACCCCCTTTACAATTCTACCCATTTGTTTATATTGCCTGTCCATGTTTTGTCTGACCAAAATGAACCAATTTGCTTTTTTCTGCATTTTACTTCATCTGCCACCTATTCACTCATTCTACCAACTCATTTATGTCCCTTCGAAGTTCTATGCTATCCTCTTCACGGTTCACCATGCTACCAAATTTCACACCTCTCTTAATAATAATAATCGCTTATTGTCACAAGTAGGCTTCAATTAAGTTACTGTGAAAAGCCCCTAGTCGCCACATTCCGGCACCTGTTCGGGAGGCCGGTACAGGAATTGAACCCGCGCTGCTGCCTCGTTCTGCATTACAAGCCAGTTGCTTCACCCACTGTGCGAAACCAGCCCCTCTTCCATTTCATACGAGAGCAAGGCAGCTGAAAGGCAATGTTGGAGTGTTAAAAATAGGAAATGTTTACGAGGCCAGTATTGGAGGAGGGCGGAGATCTGAGTGTTGCAGACCTGGAGAATATTGCGGAGAGATGGGGAGGGATGAGGCCTTTAGGGGGAACCTGAAACCAAAATTAAATCTTTAAAATTCAGGTAGTACTGAAATGGGGTCGAACGCAATGCGGTTGTCACAGGGTTGATGTGTCAATGGCACTTGGCACGAGTCAGGCAACAGAGTTTCTCATGAGCTGAATTTCACAGAGGATGCAAGGTGGGTCAGTTCCTCATGGATTCCCTCGAGACCTCAATTGTTTCTATAACTTGCCAGCAAAACCTTAGGTTCCTGTCTATAATGTGGTGGTGAGCTGAATCTTTGCTCATTTTAAAAAAGATGACAGGTCGTACACTGTATGTGGAAGGCAGCCAATTTTCTGCTTTGTACTGCCACCCTGCTCTGTATACAGTTGCCTCAGTTTCTGGCTTCTGGTATGTGAGACCTATGTTCCCCAGACAGACTGTAGTCTTACTCTGCTACTTAATCTAATTTATTAACACTAGATGAGTGTGATCTAATCAAAACAAAGGACGAAACAGACTGTGCACAGGAGAGAAGTATCTGTTCTGTAACGTGTTTTATATCGGGCGCAATCTAGATTGCACAGTCTGTTTCATCCTTTTTCCCTCCCTCTCTCTCGAATGACAAAAAATACTGCTGATCATCATCTGCATCACACATTGGCCTATCTTTTCAACTAACTCGTGACACTCTATTTAAGGCCCCCATTTTTAGCTCACAAGGTTAAGGTTGTGTCTGTTAATGGACTAGTAATCCAGCGACCTGTGAACAACCAATCCAGAGAGGGACACGTGGCCTAGTGGTCATGTTACTGGACTCATAATAGAGAAGTTCAGGCTATTGGCCCCACGACATGGGTTAGAGTGCCAACACGGGAGCTGGTGTAATTTAAATTCAATTAATTTTTAAATCTGGGATATAAAACTAGTGACCATGAAACTATCATGGACTGTTGTAAATACCTTTTGAATTTACTTAATCTGAATTATGTGCCACTCTAGATTGTCCACTGCAATGGTTTAGCAAGCCTCTCGATTCAAGGATAATTCAGCTTTTAATTTATTGAATGTTCTGGCAGAGGTGTGCAGCATAATCCCGCACACTCAATGTTCCAATGTTCTGGGGGAATGGGTTCAAATCCCATCATGGCATCTTAACTTAAATCAAGTTAATAAAATCTGGAATTGAAAGCCAGCCTCAGTTATGATGACCATGAAACTATCATTGATTGTTGTAAAAATTCACCAAGTCCACTAATGTTCTTCAGGGAAGGAACTATGCTATCCTTACCCTGTCTGGCCTGTATGTGAGGCCAGACCCACGGCAATATGGTTGGTTCTTAACTCCCCCTGGAAATGTCCCTATGAGGGAACTCAATTCAGGGGCAATTAGGGATGAGCATAGGGCGGTACGGTGGCACAGTGGTTAGCACTGCTGCCTCACAGCTCCAGGGACCCGGGTTCAATTCCAGCCTTGGATGACTGTGCGGTGTTTGCTCTTTCTTCCCGTGTCTGCGTGGGTTTCCTCCGGGTGCTCCAGTTTCCTCCCACAGTCCAAAGATGTACAGGTTAGGTGGATTGACCACGGTAAAAATTGCCTCTAAGTGTCCAGGGATGTGCAAGTTAGATGAGGCTACGATCTTACGTGATATGGCGGGGGAGTCAGGTAGGGTGCTCTTTCAGAGGGTCGGTGCAGACTTGATGCACCAAATGGCCACCTTCTACACTGTAGTGTCATGTAAGTGTATCTTTAAGAAATTAGTGTTTATAAATGGGTATGTATATAAATATCTGTAGTGAGAGTACCTTTACGAAATGGGTGTTTATTACTGCAGTGATGTCAGAAAGTGGGTGGAGCTGGGCTGTCTGTCAGATTTTTACTTTCGTTTTAGGCTGTTTGCTGCAGGGTGTGTTTTAGATTCGTCTTCAGAGCTGGATAGCTGCAGTCATAGCCAGAAGGTGTATGAATCTCTCTCTGTAATCTAAAGACTGTAAATCGATCCTGGTGATTTAAAACTAATAACAGTAGTGACTTTAAGCTGATGTGTTTCTGGTAAAAGGTGTTTTAAGTCTTATGGATGTTAAAAGGAAAGCTGAAAGGGTTACTTAGTGTTGTAGTCTTTGGGGGCTGTATTTGAATTAATGGTTTCTAAGGTGTTCACTGTATGTTTTAAAAAGGTTAACTTGAGTTCATAGAATAAACATTGTTTTGCTTTAAAAAATACTTTTCCATTTCTGCTGTACCACACCTGCAGAGTGGGCCTTGTGCTCCCCAAAAGTTTATTAAAAGTTGTGGGTCAGGTGAACTCCATGATAAACTTTGGGGTTCTCTAAACCCTGGCATAACAGTAGGGATTCTGTGGTTCCTAGTTTCATCCAGCGACTCCCACATCCCATGAAAGAATTCTTAAAAAGTTCAAATCACAGCATGTGAGTTTCAGAATTTGCTCTCAGTTTAAGGCTGACCTAGTCAGGTGTTCATGGAAGCTCTGATAGATACATGACTAGTTTGCCAACATGCTTTGGTGGTGAAACCTGTCACCAAGTGTTCTCCAGTCTGTCCCGCATATGACTTCTTTCTCACATACACTATTGCAGTTAACCCTCCAAAAAGACCCAACAAGTCACTCGGATACATTAAAAAGACTCCGGTGCAGCAGTGGTTCAGGAAGGAAAGCCCTTCACCAAATTCTCAATGTTGGGAAGACTACCCCTGGGTTGACCAGCGACACCCTGAAACTTAAGAACGAATGGAAACAAATAGATAGTTAATCAGAAACTATTCACTGAAGGCTGCACTCCATGATAGCATGAGAAAGGCTCGAGCGCCAAAGTACAGTGCAGGCCAACTCGCAACGGTTTCAATTCTCCCTTGCAGATATTTCCTCTCAGTGTCAATGAAGAACAGGCTTTCATCTGTCCTTTCATCCACGAGACCACCAACCGTCCACTGCTGAGTTGAACTGGCTGGTGAAAGGCTATGATGATGAAGCATCCTGCTATAAAGCGGCAGGTGGTCTACGCGCTTCCTTGGTGCTTGGTGTGAAAGAGACGCTGAAAAAAGTGTCGGCAAGGGGGCTGATGCGGGGGGTGAGGGAGTGGGGGGGGGGGGGGGGCGGTGGATGGCCATGTAATAGTGGCAAGTCTTTTGTACACAAAAGCACTCTTGAAACTTCAAAAGGACTCATGCTTCGCATCCCTGGTAATACTTAGAAAAAGGCTCTGTTACCGTGCGAACATCTTATTACTGTTTTAGTGTGACGACATCATCGTCCCAGGATAATGCCTTTCACGGTACTTGCTGTTCTGTCAACAATAGCAATATTTGCTGAGTCAACTGGAGGGATGTGTATTCCCTGACGTTTTGCACACTAAGGGGGTGATTTGAGCGAAGGTTTCAAGATATTTAGTGGAATTGATAGGGTGGATGGAGAGAGAGGAACTATTTCCACTAAATCGGGGGGTCCAGCCCGAGGGAACTTAGCTTAAACATTGGAACCAGCTGCGGGATTCTCTGTTGGCGGGATCCTCCGCTTCACCGGCAGCGCACCCACGCCCACAGGATTCCCGACAGCGTGGGGGTGGCCACGATGGGAAACCCCACTGGCCGGCTGCGGGAACCGCGAAACCTGCTGCCGGCGGAGGCGAACCGTGCTGGAAAACGGGACTGGCGGGATGGAGAATTCCGCCCTCCCCCCGCTAGTTTTTCAGAAGTGAACTTAGGAAATTCTTCTCAATTTAGAAATGAGTAGAAGTTAAAAACTTGCTTTCTGAATGGTAGGTGAGGCTCAATCATCTGTTGATTTTAAATCCGAGATGATAACATTTTTGTTGACCAGAGGTATTTAAGGGATAGGAGAGAAAGGTAGGCACATGGGAGTTGGATCATACACAGGCCATGATCTGACTGAAAGGCAGGACTCGAGGGCCCAAATGACCTCCTCCCTTTCCCACGTTCTGACAACACAACAGCGTTTTTCGAAGGGTTAATGACAAGTAATATCACAACAGCCTTGAAAGCAGTAGCATTTCCAAACCTCAACATCCTTCCTCAGGCATCCTTTCACCATCAAGTACCCCCAAGGAGGCCGAATAATTCAATGGGTTACATATTAAGACCATAAGACATAGGAGCGGAAGTAAGGCCATTCGGCCCATCAAGTCCACTCCATCATTCAATCATGGCTGATTTCAACTCCATTTACCCGCTCTCTCTCCATAGCCCTTAATTCCTCAAGAAATCAAGAAATTCACAGAACAGAAAATACAAATTCAAAATGGCTGAAGCAAGGAGGAACATTACTGGCAGCATAACAGACATCAGGCAACTCATATTGGTGGTGTTTGGTGCATTGTGTGTTCGTAATGTGGCTGAGAGGTTCTAGTTACGGAATTCTTTCATATCTTTGCCACTATATGCTCATCACTGCCTTTGATTCTGGCTGCAACCCAGTGAAAAGTGCAGGGGTTGAGGTCAAAGGTTAGTGTCATGCTGCTTGGACAAGTTTGTCAGACTACTTTCCGGAAATGGTTCCCGACAAATTGCGCTGGAGGTTCTTCAAGACATCCAATGGGACACCGACAAGCGATATCCCTGGAAGCTCAAGGCATTTGCACAGCTAACAACACTCTGCAAATGATCTTTTCCAGGGCATCAGTTATTTTAGTCGAAAGAGAAAATGCTGGAAAATCTCAGCAAGTCTGGCAGCATCTGTAGGGAGAGAAACGAGCTAACGTTTCGAGTCCGATGACTCTTTGTCAAAGCCCTGTCAGTTATTTGTCAGTTATTTTAATTGTTTTTTTCGCAGATGGTGCTTTGGCCTTTTTTGCAAAGCTGTCAGTTGATTCTGAAAATGGATTCGACAGCAAATTACTGAGAATGCTGTAAGTCGGAAACTAAAAGAGCAAATGGTGGAAACGCTCAGTGGTCCTGATAACAACTTGGAAGAGAGAAACTTGAGGTCACATTTCAGGT
The DNA here is from genome assembly GCF_047496885.1 of Scyliorhinus torazame. Classification (NCBI taxonomy): domain Eukaryota; kingdom Metazoa; phylum Chordata; class Chondrichthyes; order Carcharhiniformes; family Scyliorhinidae; genus Scyliorhinus; species Scyliorhinus torazame. The sequence continues at coordinate 16,013,389 of NC_092721.1, read as the reverse complement.
CAATAATCATTCCTGAAAGTTCTAACGAAAGATCACCAACCTGAAGCATTGGCCTCGGTTTTTACTCCTGAGTCAGATAACTGGAATTGGGGGATCTTCCAGTACACACTGCACCCACCTCAGGGGGAGTTCACCTGAATGGTGGGATCCTGGGGTGAGGTCGATATGGAGTCAAGCCCACCGCCTCTGGTGCAGATTAGAGGTGGCCACAGGGGTTACCAAGTGTCAAAACCCAACCTTGATTTTCTGGGACCTCATCCCAGTTCTTCTGTTAAACATTAGGCCCTCTATCTCTCACTGTTCACACAACCTCATCGCCCCACCCACAACCCATGCCGCAACCGTGCTAACCCAGGCCTACTATCCACCTCACACCCCCTTATACTCCCATGCCAACCCATGCCTCCTACCCAACCCAATAGTCCCTCGTATCTTCCAGTCCAACCCTTGTCCTACACACACCCAATGCCTCATCAAAGCCCAATGCCTTGTCATACCCCAATGCTTCGTCTTACCTTCCATGCCAACTTATTCTCCCACTTACCTCCATGGGCACTTGTAGCTCTATGACTAATGCAATGCCAACTCATGCCAACCCATTATTCTATGCCCTTACACCTTCCATGTCAACTCAACAAGTATCTGCCATTTTGAGACAAAATAAAATAAATTCTTAAACACCTATTGCAACCTTGGCTATAGGAGTAAAAAAAAATATTCTGGAAATCCAATTCAAAACATTTTTAAAAACCTTGAGTCCTTAATATATAAAGTTACAAAACAAATTGTTTTCATAATCCAACACAGTTAATCCTTTAAACATCTCTTTGAGGTGTCAATCAAATTGCAAATTCAGGACCCCCTCCTGAGATAATGGTAGCCTGTGAAAAACAGTCAAGCATTAATGATGACATGGTTGTTGCCTTTGAGGTAATGTCAATAAACAATGATTTTAACAGCTTGAGCAGTATTTTTTTCCAACTGTCATCGACACAAGCAGTTTATTTTTTTCCAAATATTTAAAGGGCTCAGAATTTAAATAACTTCACAGCTTGAGTGTTTGTTTTTAAACCTCTCATTGATCTGGGCAGGCGTTTTTTTATTCTCCCATTTTTAAACGACCGGGGATTGAAATAACATTTTGGTTTGACAGTTCGACAGACCTTACACACTCTCCAAAAGCATTCATGACGAATCTAAAAATTTGCAATTCCAACATTGCTGATGAAGGCTCTTGAAACCGTGAAAAAGTGCAGTTTAAAGTTAGCGCCGAGTTCAAATGGCTCTGCTGAATTCATGTTTCCCACCTGTGCTGTTTTCATCCCACCCCCTTTACCATTCCCGATGAAAATGGTATCTGTCGGAATGGGGGCGGGACTTACGCCATTTTGGAGCCTTTGTTGTGTTTCCACAACTTCGCGGAAATCAGAGTCATTAGCTCTGATTCTTTCTCCACAGATGCTACCAGATCAATTGCATTTCAACATTTTCCAGCATTTTCTGTCTTTATTATTCAAAATGATTTGACTGGGAGCCCTGTGGACTTTGACATGTATTCAATGCTTTAAATAATTCAGGCTGCAAAGACCTGGAAGATGCTTTGTATAGGGTTAATATCCGACATTACAGTCATGAAAATAAACTTTCCCTGAACCCCGTGACGTTTAAAAAAAAAATCATTTCACGTCTGCAGGAAACAGAGAACATTGCAAATAGCGTTAACAAGAAGCATGCACTACCCTTTTCTTGATTCTCATTTGAAGAACTAAAATAAATTCAGGGTCCTGCTAATTTTCTATTCAGCGCAGTGGATGCATATTAAGAAGCTTTTCAAATGGCATCTCCTTTCTTAACACTGCACAGGCCACCCGAGGTGTTGCTAACGTGTAAAATAATGAAGCGCTGTGCAGATCACTCCTGAAATAATCGAGTGTACAGAAAAAGAGCGTAGATAAAATAAAAGCCCCACCGTAATCTTATTGAGAACTGTCAGTTTGAAGCAATTGCTTTAGGGTGAAGCATGGCTTTAACAGGAGCTGATGCATTAAGGTTCTGATAGGCTTCTAGCCCTAATTCAAGGTTCATGCATAATCGCATATAGTCAGGCAGCTGTTTGCATGTGAAGACTTTTGACCGTCTCTCTCTCCCCCCCCCCCCCCCTACCATCCTGCTACTGCCACCCCTCCCCTCCCCCAATCCCTGCGAAAGGCCCCCTCCCATTTAAAAAAAAAAAATTGTTCATGGGATGTGGGCATTGCAGGCTGTGTCAGAATTTATTGCCCATCCCTAATTGCCCTTGAGGGGACAGTTAAGAGTCACCCACATTGCTGTGGGTCTGGAGTCACATGTAGGCCAGACCAGGTAAGGACGGCAGATTTCCTTCCCTAAAGGACATTGTGAATCAGATAGGTTTTTACAACAATCGACAATGGTTTCATGGTCATCATTGGACTTTTAATTGAATTCAAACTTCACCACCTCCAGTGATGCGATTTGAACCCGGGACCCCAGAGCATTACTCTGGGTCTCTGGTTTACTAGTCCAGTGACCATACCACTGAGCCACCGCCTCCCCGACTATGATTACTATCATGGCTCAGTGGGGAAATGCAGCCCCCGGACTCAGCTCCCGGCGGACCCTGTTCAAGATGTGACCATCAACAACAGCTGGATACAGCTGCAGAAAGAGGAAAGCTGCAATCAGATTGGGACTCCTTCACCCAGGGAAAGACCCCAATATATCAGACAGCTGAACGTCGCGTGACTGAAATGCTTCGGCAGTTGTATAATGTGCATTTGTTGCAATATTCCCCTCCCTGTCTTTCAGGCAAACCACTCCAAAGTCATGCACGGTTAGTCCCGCCGATCACGATTTTGGCATAGACGGCCATTCTCCGCCCCCACGCTGAAATTGCGTTCGGCTCGGAGAATCCCGCCCCATGCTCCTGCTCTCTGTGCTCCTGCTCTCCCCGTGCTCCTGCTCTCTGTGCTCCTGCTCTCCCTGTGCTTCTGCTCTCCCCGAGCTCCTGCTCTCCCCATGTGCCTGCTCTCCTTGTGCTCCTGCTCTCCCCGTGCTCCTGCTCTCCGTGCTCCTGCTCTCCCCGTGCTCCTGCTCTCCCCGTGCTCCTGCTCTCCCTGTGCTCCTGCTCTCCCCGTGTGCCTGCTCTCCCCATGTGCCTGCTCTCCCCATGTGCCTGCTCTCCCTGTGCTCCTGCTCTCCCCATGTGCCTGCTCTCCCCATGTGCCTGCTCTCCCCGTGCTCTCCCCATGCTCCTGCTCTCCCTGTGCTCCTGCTCTCCCGTGCTCCTGCTCTCCCCGTGCTTCTGCTCTCCTTGTGCTCCTGCTCTCTCCATGCCCCTGCTCTCCCCATGTGCCTGCTCTCCCCGTGCTCCTGCTCTCCCCATGTGCCTGCTCTCCCTGTGCTCCTGCTCTCCCCGTGCTCCTGCTCTCCCCGTGCTCCTGCTCTCCGTGCTCCTGCTCTCCCCGTGCTCCTGCTCTCCGTGCTCCTGTTCTCCCCGTGCTCCTGCTCTCCCTGTGCTCCTGCTCTCCCCGTGCTCCTGCTCTCCCCATGTGCCTGCTCTCTGTGCTCCTGCTCTCCGTGTTCCTGCTCTCCGTGCTCCTGCTCTCCGTGCTCCTGCTCTCCCTGTGCTCCTGCTCTCCCTGTGCTCCTGCTCTCCCTGTGCTCCTGCTCTCCCCATGTTCCTGCTCTCCCCGTGCTCATGCTCTCTGTGCTCCTGCTCTCCGTGTTCCTGCTCTCCGTGCTCCTGCTCTCCCCGTGCTCCTGCTCTCCCCGTGCTCCTGCTCTCCCCGTGTGCCTGCTCTCCCCGTTCTCCTGCTCTCCCCGTGCTCCTGCTCTCCCCGTGTGCCTGCTCTCCCTGTGCTCCTGCTCTCCCTGTGCTCCTGCTCTCCCTGTGCTCCTGCTCTCCCCGTGCTCCTGCTCTCCCCGTGTGCCTGCTCTCCCCGTTCTCCTGTTCTCCCCATGCTCCTGTTCTCCTCCTCTCCCCATGCTCCTGCTCTCTGTATGCATCTGATGGAACTGACACCGCTCTGAGAAGCAAACTCCAATAGCTGGCAGTAACTGTCTGTCTTCTTAATTACTTAATAAAAACAATCTTCATTGCAACATACATTACATCACATTATAATTTAGATGGTGTGGGTCCATGTTTCAGAATCCATTTGAAAAGGGATCAATCAGTAAAAATTTAAGGATCACTTCCCTACTTCACCAATCTCCCCTTCAAACCATTGTTATGGGCCAGGGTTTAGAGAACCCCAAAGTGTACCATGGAGTTCACCTGACCCACAACTTTTAATAGATTGTGGTCTGGGGAGCACACGGCCCACTCTACAGGTGTGATACAGCAGAAATGGAAAAGTATTTTTTGAAGCAAAACAATGTTTATTCTATGAACTCAAGTTAACCTTTTTAAAGTATACAATGCACATCTTAGCAACCATCAATTCAAATACAACCCCCAAAGAATACAACACTAAGTATTCCGTAAGCTGTCCTTTTAACATCCAGAAGACTTAAGAAACCCTTTTTAACAGAAGCACATCAGGTTTACATTCACTACTGAGAACATTTATAATTCTGAATTCACCAAATGATCAAGAGATAGTCTTTTCATGGCAGAGAGATCAACAGTACACCTGCTTTGTCTGGCTTCAGCTCCAACACTGAAAACGAAACTAAAACACACCCTGCAGCAAACAGCCTAAAACAAAACTAAAAAGCTGACAGACAGCCCAGCTCCACCCACTCTCTGACATCACTGCAGTACTAAACACCCATTTCTTAAAGGTACTCTCACTACATATATTTATATACATACCCATTTATAAACACTCAAATAAACACCCATTTCTTAAAGGTACTCTCACTACAGATATTTATATGCATACCCATTTATAAACACTCATTTCTTAAAGGTACTCTCACATGACACCATGTCTGCCCTCTATCTCTCTCCCTCTCTCTCGCTTTCTCTCTGTCTCTGTCTTTGTCTTTCTCATGACCGCACTGAGCAACTTGCACAGAATCTGTATCTTTCTCTATGTAGAAATGAAAATGTTTGAAGACACTGCGACTTGTGTTTGTGTTGTTGTTTGTACGTTGAGGCACTGCGTCATCAGGCCACCCTGAAGTAAGCATTTTGTTGTCAGCGGCAGTCAGGATTAAACGTGCACCTTGGTAAGGAATGATGTGAGTGGAGAGTGTCAGGTTGCTGCAGAGAAAATGAGTCAGTTTGACAGATGAGAAGCTTTCTTTATTGAAAGAAGCACAACACATAATTGCCACATTGTTGTTTGCCTGATTTTTCCCTCCTTATTTCCCTGCCAATCACCCCACTCTCCTTCTGAACATACTGACTCCTTGATGGAGGGTGAACAGTTGTTCCCTGCCTAGTGTGCTATGTAGACCAAACAAGGTGCCTTTGCTCGACTCATGAGGTTCGAAGGAACAAAAGCCTTTGAGATCAGCTTGTGAATCAGCTCATTCTGCAAGTGACATGTCAGCAATAATCAAAGTGGAGGTGGTTTAACTGACTGTAATGGGAGATTTACTGAGCAGTACAAATTTTATTTTCATTTTCACAGTGCATGTACCTGAATCCCCGTGTCAAGTTGTTACCTTATATGATCCTCTGGAATCATGAAACGATACAGCTAAGAAAAAGTGGCACTCAATCCCCATTTTGCTGGTTTCAACTCGTGGGGCGAGCTGTGCGATTAATCCCACCAGATAGAGCGTCCCTTCCTCAGAAGCAAAGCAGAGCAGTTCACCACGGATTGAATAAACATCTCGAGGCAATCTTATAATAATAATAATAGCTTATTGTCACAAGTAGGCTTCAATGAAGTTACTGTGAAAAGCCCCTAGTCGCCACATTCCGGCACCTGTTCGGGGAGGCTGGAAAGGGAATTGAACCCGCGCTGCTGGTCTTGTTCTGCATTACAAGCCAGCTGTTTAGCCCACTGTGCTAAACCAGCCCCTTAAAGATCACTTTTGCTTGGTCAAGGTTTCAACCTGCTTTTACCGCACAAACGATTGAATAAAATAATACCGGGTGCTACTGGATTCAACTAATTTTGAACAAAGTCCCATGGCGAGCGTGTTTAGAAGCGTGTTTGCCGGCGCTCGCAGCGACTCGCGTTGCATAAGGGGCCGCAGCAGGGAACGCGTGGCTGAGGCCGCACATAGTCCCGTTTTGTACACTGAGGACCTCTGCTCGCCAGAACTCCGCAGTGTAGCGAGAGATCGGGATGCCATTTTTAAATGGCGTCTCAATCTCCGAGGCCCCTGAATCAACCCCTGATCCCTCACCCCAGCCCGAATGCACTGGGAGGGTCCCCGAACCCCCCAGCCCCACAACCAACAGCCAAGCATGGCAGGCCCCGGCCCGACCACACACGCAAAAATACTAGCTCGGCCCTGGCACCCTGGCTGTGCCCATGCCAGCTGGCAATGCAACCCGGGCACCTTGGCAGTGCCACCTGGGCACCAACAGTGCCAGGGCAACGCCCTGCCCAAAGGACATGAATGTGGGATCCTGTGATCCCCTGGAAGACCTCCACACATAACGTTCCGTCCAGTCCCCGTTTGCGGAGACCAGCAATGAAGGACGCACACCCGGATTCTCCGAGGCGAAGCAGATAGGTCCCAAAACCTCAGGTACCTTGGGAAACTGCATATTTGAGTGAGACCAGCTGCCTCACTTCAATATGCAGATTTGCCAAAAAAAATTATCCTTCCCACAATTGGTGGGATTTACATTGCGACATCTCGCGAGATCGTTGCTGAATCACGCGAGCCAGGTAGATCCCAGGAGTCGGGCCTGCCAGCTTTCATCGGCCATGGGACGAGCTGCTTTTCGGGCGCTGGGTGGCCGTTGGATCGCGCCCATTGAATATTTTCGAGGTTGAGTTGGACGGATGTTTGAACGACAGGGGAGTCAAGGAGGACTCCTTGGGGGACGGGCTGGGAAGGTAGGGCTGAAATCAAGGCCAGGGTAGCCTCGATCCTTTGGAATGTTGGAGCAGGCTCGAGGTCTGGCCTATCCCTGCGCTTACTTCCTCTGTTCTCATGATGTACTTAGAATCCAAGGGAGCTGGTTTTGTGAACCCGCAAATAGGCTTGCAATGTTTTATTTATTTGCCGAAAGCGCTGATGAATTACAGGAGATTTTCAAAAAGCTGCTCAGAACATGGCCACTTAAAGTGTGCTACACAGGACTTGAGAGAGTTCGCATCAGCAGTTTGTTTATTTTTTGAGATATAAGTTCCCAGAGTTCTACCTGGATGTGCACGTGAAGATCACAGAAGTAATCGACACTGTGTGACCTGGACCCGCTATAAATAAATAAAATGAAAATGGCACTGGGCTCTAATCCTTGGCATGCTATTGCAATGAGGTCACACACATGCTGGACTCGGAGCAGCACAGAAGTGTGAGAGGTGAGAAAAAGCAATTAGTTCCATGTTGAATTCAGCTTGGTGAACTTTTCAGCTTAAAAGAGAAGGTAATCCATTCAGAAGCTGCCTGTGGTGAAGCGTGGTAGCTGATGTTCGGCTGATATTTTTCTCGCTCGGATTTTCTTTTCTTCTCAAACCACAAAATCAGACGCCGCAGGAGGAGGCCATTTGGCCCACCTTTCCTGTGTCAGCCCTTTAAGCGAGCTGCCTGGTTGCTCTGTTCTGCTGCTCTCTCCCACAGACCCACGAGTGTTTCTTTTGTGCCTGCATTGCTTTGCACACTGTCTGGCTGAGGGTGGTGCAGGCGGAATATGTACACTGGCCTCAAGCCTTCTCTGGGCGATGAGTCAGCGTTTTTACATACATCCGCCTTGGCACTACTCCCGATCTCACTGTTCTCCCTTTGCGTTTTGCCACAAGATCCGACGAACCCGCAAGACTGCAGACGCTCATTTGGCTACGCACCTCCGCTCAGGCAGCTTGCTCCTCAGAGTTGACAGATGGGCTGACTTCAGCACCTCCTGGAACAAGCCTCAGGAGTTATTATTAAATGAGGGAGCCTCGGGCACAGTCCTTTGTGTGCATATTGTTCACAACTCGGGTTAGTGTGAGACAAAAACACAGCAAAACCTTCCACGGCAAGCTATCGCTCACCCAGTTGTGTGACCCCCCCGGGGCCTGGCCCACTGCACGCATTTTCTCTCTGGAAATCATGAAGGTAAAATGAAGAAAGATGCCACTTTCCTCTCAACCTGTGGTTAAGCCAACTACATCGAGCGGGCTAGCCCACAGATTGACACAGTGTGATTATTCTATACTTGCACAATTAGGGATGCAGATGCAATTTCACCCTCAAAAAAATGTTATCTTTTTTTCTCGGATAAATGCACGTTGGTGCTCATTGGTGACAAAGTCACAGTACTGATGACATCATTAATTCTGTCCTTGGAATTATAGCTAATACTGTATTGTGCACAACTGTTAGCTGCCCAGTGAGGTTAATTAATAAAATAAGAGACAGACTTGCATTTATATAGCATCTTTCATGGTTCAGAGCACTTAACCGGTAATTTGGCACATTTAAAACGTTGTTGCTGCTTTAGTGGAGGAAATATAGACACCAATATGTGCACAGCAAGCTCCCATAAACAGCAATGCAGTAATGCAATAATTCAGGGTGTGATTTTTTTTAGTGATGTTGGTTGAGGAATAATTATTGATCTGGGCACCAGGGAGAACTTCTTCAAACGACCGCCACTAGATCATAGAATCATAGGGCGGGATTCTCCAACCCCCCGCCGGTCCGGGGATTTGCCGGGGGGCGGCGTGAATCCCACCCCCACCGGCTGCCGAATCCTCCAGCCCCGGGGTTTTGGTTGGGGCGGGAATCGCGCCGGTCGGCGGGCGGCCGCTGGCAGCGGCCCCCCCGGCGATTCTCTGGCCTGCAATGGGCCGAGTGGCCGCCCGCGTCCGGCGGGTCCCGCCGGCGTAAATCACAACAGGTCCTTACCGACAAGACCTGGCTCCACGGGCGGCCTGCAGGGTCCCCGGTTTGGGTGGGGGTGGGGTGGGGGGGAGGGCACTGGGGGATCTGTACCCGGGTGGTGCCCCCATGGTGGCCTGGCCTGCGATCGGGGCCACCGATCCGCGGGCAGGCCTGTGCCGTGGGGGCACTCTTTCTCTCCGCGCCAGCCGCTGTCAACCTCCGCCATGGCCGGTGCGGAGAAGAACCCTCCTGCGGCATGCGCTGGGATGATGCCAGCACACGCTGGCGCCCCCGCGCATGCGCCGACTCACCCCGGCCGGCGGAGGTGCGGCACCAAACACTCCGGCACCGGCCTAGCCCCTGAAGGTGCAGAGGATTCCGCACCTTCGGGGCGGCCCGACGCCGGAGTGGTTCACGCCCCTCCTCGGCTCCGGAGTGACCCGCCCCGCGGTTCGTGGATAATCCCGCCCATAGAAATTACAGTGCAGAAGGAGGCCATTTGGCCCATCGAGTCTGCACCGGCCCTTGGAAAGAGCACCCCAATTAAGCCCACACCTCCACCCCATCCCCGTAACCCAGTAACCGCACCTAACGTTTTTGGACACTAAGCGCAATTCAGCACGGCCAATCCACCTAACCTGCACATCTTTGGACTGTGGGAGGAAACCGGAGCACCCGGAGGAAACCCACGCACACACGGGAAGAACGTGCAGACTCCGCAATAACAGTCATCCAAGCCAGGAATCGAACCTGGGACCCTGGAGCTGTGAAGCAGCAGTGCTAACCACTGTGCTATCATGATGCCCTTTTTTAAGTCTACCGACAGGGCTTCAGTTTAGTATCTCGTCCAAAGATTGGCGCCTCCAAAAATCCAGCCCTCCTTCAGTACTGCACTGATATTTTTGCCTAGAATTTGTGCTGAAGGCTCTGGAATGGTAATTCAATCCAACAACCTTCAAACTCATGGCTCAGAGAGCCACTAACTGAGGTGTGGCTGGCACGACATAACACATTGAGGATCTTTTCTCACTGTCACTGATGATAAAACATGACAGTTCCTGCACTCATACTGATTGCAAACAATCGCTGTGCTTCTGAATTTAAAAAACAGCTGTTGTTACTAATGCTGTATTGTGGACAAGGTATTGTGCTTCAAAAGTGCATCATTCACTGGGTATATTTTGCCATTGACTCAATTTGTATGATTGCATTAAAAAAACAATTGAACTGCTGCCGCCCAGTTTTCCATTTGATATCCACGAAGCAGCAAAGTCACCAGCAGTTTGATGGATTAGTACAGTGTGGGATTTTCTATGACTGGGCAGTAATTTTGTGCAGGACTGTGACTCATATTGTTGTTTTTTTGTTGAATAAAGGAATAAACTTTGAGGCGGCCCAGTGGTTAGCACTGCTGCCTCACAGCACCAGGGACCCGGGTTCAATTCCGGCCTCGGGTCACTGTCTGTGTGGAGTTTGTACGTTCTCCCCGTGTCTGCGTGGGTTTCCTCCGGGTGCTCCGGTTTCCTCCCACAGTCCAACGATGTGTGGGTTAGGTGGATTGGCCGTGCTGAATTGCTCCTTAGTGTCATAAAGATATGTTGGTTGGTTGGTTGGTGTTACAGGGATGGGGCGGGGGAGTGGCCTAGGTAGGGTGCTCGTTCAGAGGGTTGTGCAGACTCAATGCGCCAAATGGCCTCCTTCTGCACTGTAGGAATTCTCTGGTTAACTGTAACCGCATGAAGTGGCTGATTGGGGGAAAGATGTGAAAATTATAGCTTAGTGGGCAGTTATATATCTCAAGTTATTCAATGTGCTCCTCTCCTCCTGTGTAGATGCTGAATAGAAGCTGGAGCACGGTTTGATGGACAATGGGGGGAGCTCTGCACTCTGCGCTCCTGCCAGTGGCCGGGCAGGTGCGGCAGGCAGCCCGCCTGCCCTTGGGCAAATTGAGGCCCTTAAGGGAATCCTTCCATTTCCTCCTAAGGGTGAGGTGTTCAATGAAAACCCCGCCTGTTTAGGTGGCTATTACAGATCCAACAACACTGTCCAAAGAAGGGCTGTGAGTTCCACTGTTGGCCAAGTCAAAAACAACAATCATTATCACCAAAAAGATAAATCGCCAGCCAATTTGTTACATTTATCTGCATATCTACATTCACCCTATATAATTCTCTGTAAACCATCCTAAAACTATTTCAACTATTTACTTAGAGTCAACGATGCTTCCTCACGGCAACACCTCCAGTTTGGAATAACGAAAATGCAGTTGAATAGACATCATTACATTACGCTGCCTCGCAGAACTGCACATAATACTTTGGTATCTGTTCGGTCTGGCACCAGCTCAATTTTAACATCCCCATTCCTGTTTTAAAATCCCTCCCAATGCTTACTCCCAATCTCTTTAACTTCCTCCGATCCTCCAAAATTATGACTCACCTCCTATTCTGCTCTCTGGTGCGTCCCTGCTTATGATTGCTTCCACCCCAGGCTGCCGCACTCGGATGCCTATAGGCCATAAGCTTTGAAATTCCCTCCTTTAAACCCCTTTCTGAATGCTCCATTTTTCTCTTTGACTAAGCTTTAGATCGCCTGTCTGCGAATGTCTCCTTAAGGGGCTAAGTTTTTCTCCATATCGAAAAGTTTTACCATGTTAAAGGTGCTTTTTAAACGTAAGTTGGTGTTGTGAGGAATATGTGAGCAATAATGAATGTGGTGTTTACACAGTGCAGAAGGAGGCCATTTGGCCCATTGAGACTGCACAGGTCCTTGCAAAGAGCACCCTACTTAAGCCCACACCTCCACCCTCTCCTCGTAACACAGTAACCCCAGCTAACCATTTTGGGCATTAAGGACAATTTAACATGGCCAGTCCAGCTAACCTGCACATCTTTGGACTGTGGAAGGAAACCGGAGCACCCGGAGGAAACCCACGCAGACAAAGGGAGAATGTGCAGACTCCGCACAGACAGTGACCCAAGCCAGGAATCGAACCTGGAACCCTGGCGCTGTGAAGCAACAGTGCTAACCAGTGTGTATTCTGCTTATTGACAACGGCAAAGGTAGTTCCAAGCAATGAGGGCTTTTGCCCCTCTAATGGTCAAAGCCGTTCAGCTCAATTGAAGGGATTCTTCACATGAACAATCATATTTTGTTGCTTATTTTATTGGCAGATTCAAAATTATTTTCACATGAGCAAACAATGGCAGAAGGCACTGCTCATAAATTTTGAAAATCTGAACAAATTAGTTCCAAACTACCTCGCTATCATTGGCTTCTTTACAATTGCGACAAAAATGTTCACACCGCATATTTCCTGGATAATAAAGAACTGAAGGAACTTCGATGTGGAACACAGGGTTTAACGTTCCTTGGACGTTTGATGACCCTGGCCTTTCCGACCATTAATCAAAATCAAAACTGCTGTTCAAAGCATTTCTTCATTTCCTAAATCTTTAGGCCTTGTGGATAACATTGAACAAAATGTGAGTTATTACTTATTAATATCTTAATTTACTAATTTGTAAATGATCATTCTGGTTCAACCTGCAGTAAAATATTTAGGTTCATTTATTTCTGAGGAAAATTACAAAGACAGGAAAGTGAAAAAAACACAATAAAATCGCAACTAAAGGCACAATGAACAAAAATTAGATCTAATTATTTCTCCGCAGAGATTTGTTCTTCAGGGGCAGCACGGTAGCAGTGGTTAGCAACGTTGCTTCACAGCTCCAGGGTCCCCGTTTCGATTCCCGGCTTGGGTCACTGTCTGTGCGGAGTCGGCACGTTCTCCCCGTGTCTGCGTGGGTTTCCTCCGGGCGCTCCGGTTTCCTCCCACAGTCCAATGATGTGCAAGTTAGTTGGATTGGCCATGCTAATTTGCCCTTAGTGTCCAAAAAGGTTAGTTGGGGTTACTGGGTTACAGGGATAGGGTGGAGGCATGGACTTAGGTAGGGTGCTCTTTCCAAGGGCAGGTGCAGACTTGATGGGCCAAATGGCCTCCTTCTGCACTGTAAATTCTATGATTCTTAAATGGTTTCTTAATGTATGACCAAGAAAACAGTCCAGTTCTCTATGCCTCACCTATTTTTAAAAAAATTGTCATGGGATGTGAATCCCATTTATTATCCTCTCCTAAATGCGCGTGCCATCTTTGTGTCACACTCATAGCGCTGGGAGAGGAGGATCCATAAATCCAACCCAGCGACTGTGAAGAAATGGCAATGTATTTGCAAGTCAGAGTGGCGAGCGCTCTGGAAGGGAACTTCTTAAAGGGTGTGGCGTTTCCCCTCATCTGCTGCCCCTGTTCCTCTCGGAGGTAGAAATTGTGGCTTTTGAAGAAGCTTCAGAGACTTGCCATCTTGTAGATGGCACACCACGCAGCCACGATGTGCCGGTTCTGAAGAGAGCGAATGTTCTAGGTGGTGGATGATGTTGAACTTTTTGACAGTGCTGGCAAGTGAAGAGCATTCCATGACATTCCTGACTTGTGTCTTGCAGATGTAGTGCGCATAATTTCCACAATAGATATTGAACCCCCTTCACACTGACAAGGCAGTGCAAATTAGACGGCATCTACAAAGAGCGGAAGGTCCACTCTGCTCAGTTCCTCCTCAGATGGTGAAGGCAAATCATCGGCTCCGTGATTCCTTCAGTAGCGGGGTCACCCGAGTTCGGTCAAACAACACACCCTCTCTCCAATACTCTTTAAGCTGCTTCCTTGTCCATTCATTTTCCTTTTCCCTTCATAAGGAATCAATGCCCTCTGAAATGGGAATGTCACTTTAAGGAATGTTTGTCTTCTCAAGTGGCTATAGTGATGTCATTGTGTGGGTGGAGCTGGGCTCTGACTCTGCTTTTTACTTTCATTTTGTGCTGGAAGCTACTTTTGGCTCTGAGTTTTAGTTTCGTTTTCAGTTGGAGACCTGCATTCAAACCAAGGAGGTGTATTTTGGCCTGTCTCTCTGCATGCTAAAGAATGTCTCCAGATCACTTGATGACTTCAAAGTAATACCTGTTTCTGTAAGGAATGCAAACCTACTGTCTTTGTTAAAAAGGGTGACTTATGGATGTTATTTGGAAAGTTACTAAAGGTTACCAAAGAGTGTCTTGGGGGGGGGGGTATCAGTGTTGGTAGTTGATAAGATGTTTACTGAGCGTTTATAAAATGTTAACTGGATTCATAGAATAAACATTGTTTTTGTTTAAAAATACTTTAGCTCTCTGTTGCATCACACATGCAAAGTGGGCCCTTGTGCTCCCCATAACCAAAATCTATTAAAAGTTGTGGGTCAGGTGAACTCCATGATATACTTTGGTGTTCTCTAAACCTTGGCCCAGAATACCTCCAATATGTACCTTTTGAAGCATGGCTGTATTGTTTCATATGAGACCTAGGATGGCAAACTCAAAACACCGCACGGGTTGAGCTGTATAAATTGCCAAAAAAACCACTGGAACATTAGACTTTTTTTTGTAGTCGTTTAATGTTGGATTATAGAAGACTTGAAACTAGGTGTTAAAAATGATCAGAAGGAGCTTATCTGAACGTCCTCACCCTTCATCCAGCGCATTTGGTTTTCACACCCCATATGGAAGCACTTTAACTGGGTACTAGGCCTGTTTCGGATGCAGCCTCTGACGTTGAGAACTGACATCCTGCCCCTTGGCAATGCAGCACATTGGTATCCCCAACACGCCTTGCCATTGGGCTGTCTCTGCAGTGCTTCTTATCAGAGTCAATTAATTAAATACAATCTGCTCAGGGAGTTACTATTCACGCTGACATGTCGTGAAATAAAAACAGATATTCAGATCATATGTTATAACACTTTAATTCCAATTAAGTACTCGATCCCAGGAGCTAGCTTCCTTGTTTGACATGAGACACCCACTGTCAGCAATGAAAAATGGAGTCAAATTACTTCCAAATATTCTACCTGTGAATATCGTGCAGAATATTGTCTGTTCCAGACTTGTAGCATTCTTGAAGTTGTTCATGACCCTTTAAGTATCACATTCTCTTGGCAAAAGCATGTGGGTTTTCAGTTGATCAATTAGTATAATTACATCAACTGGACTGAAGCATGGCGGATGTCTTTGATGTGCCTTTGATATCCAATTTACCTCAGGGCAACGCAGAGATGACTCTAACTCTATTTCAACAATGTCGTAACATCTCAGAGCTCACAGGATCTTTACACACCCAAATAGCCTCACACAAAAGCAAGGTCCAGGAAGATTAAGCGGTTTACAAGAGGGTGAGAGGTTTGCCAAACGGGATAGAGTAAAATTATTCCCTCTGGTGAGTGAGCCAATAAATTTACAATCTTTGGCCGAAGATCTAGAGGGGAGGTGAAGATTTTTTTTTTCTGTTGTTGGAATCTAGAAAGTTCCAGCTGAAAAAGTGATAGCCAACTCCATGTACCATTTTAAAAAGTAGACCACAAAGGGAGTCCATAATGAGTTGAAGAAATAAATAATGTTTTATTGCAATAACTATTATGTACACGGCACAAAAGATTCCAGCCGTGTCTCTCCTCTATGCTGGTAACCAAACTGGTCGACGTTATACAGAAGTTTCACTATACATGTTTAGGGTTCCCCATCACCTTCATCGGGGAGCTCGTATTCAGCAAGACTCACGGGGAGTAAAATAATTGCCACTTCCTAAGTCCTGTGTGGGTTATGACAGAAAGAGATAGGTACTTGATAAGATAGTTCAGGGTTATGGACAAAAGGCGAAAAGGAAATGAGTGTTATGTATTCAACTATTTTTTGTATATCTTTGATGCCTAATTTATCTCAGAGCAATGCAGAGATGTCTCCAGTTATAATTCAACAACAGATTAATTTGCATTACATGAAAACATCTCAGAACTTACAGGATCTTCACTCATACACATGCTACCAGCAAGAATCCAGGTCTTCTCCCTGGAACTTTTTTCTCTTTCATTTAGCCCTCTAGCTCCACCCACAGGCTTAAGTGACCAAGTACAGTTACATAGATCAGACAACTGAATTAACATAATCAAACACAGATCAATCAAACCATTGAACACGGCACGAAGCACGATTGCCATTCAAAGTGCCAATTCAGGCATGATGGGATGAGTGGCCTCCTTCAGTGCTGTTAAGTTTCGATTATTCGACATTTGTAATTTCCTCAGAGCTACCCATGCTCAGCAGCCACAACTTCACTGGTGTAAGAGGATGAATGTCCTATCCGCATTATTTCATGCAGAGTTCAGGCGGTACGATGGTAGCAATTCAGACGTCATAATTGATAATCATTGATTAACGTGGCTCGGTCATGGGATTTCCTTTTCCATTGACAATCTTGAGGGATAACTATTGGCCAGGACATTGCAGTTTATACTGTATAAGATTTTGAAAAAAAGGGATTCAGTAAAATAACGCACAAGTAGAAACAAAGGGTCCAAGAGTAAAAGAAATATTGATAAAATTGTGAAGAAAAATTGCAAATTGGACAGGTATCAATTAGAGTGTGGCATGCAGTTTCTATGTGCCCCTCTATAGAAAGTACTTTAAAGTCATAGAGATCACAAAGCATAGATTCAATGGCATGATGTCAGGGATGAGAGGCTATCATTAGCAGGTGATACTGCAGATATGTATTTCCAATGGAGCAGAGATTGCTCAGAGGAGATTTAAATAGGCAGTTTTAATATCATGAATGGTTTTGATAGAGCTAGTCGAGAAAGACAATTTCCTGTGCTTGGAGAATCAGTGACAAAAGGGGTCATCAATCTAACATGTTCCAGCATTCGCAATGGTAATACTGGCAAAACCGTCATTACTCCACAGAAACTGAAAGCAGCTTTGAGAGTGCGCACATGCACAGAATGACGTGAAACTCAGAGGTTGCTGCCAGAGTAATTCCACACTCTTCCACACGGTGGTTCTTGAGGTAACGCCAGAACGCACGGCATTGGAAATCATTCACCTGACCAAACCTCCACTTCTATGCTCTTAGTCTTGGTATAAAAACCCTGGATAAGATCGCCCTTGTTCATTGAGGTGTAGGTGGGTTTTGAACACAGTACTAACTTCATAATCACCACTAAACGCCCTCACTGGCTTGAAAAGTGAATTTCATGTTTGTGAAACGGCAAAACTCTCTCTTTTGTTCAAAAATTCACACTGTTAAATTGTTTGCTAATTTTAACAGGTTTGTTTTTCTTGGTTTAAGTATCTACCTTAATCCAACTGTTTCAATCATTTGTTTTGATCCCTGAAAATGTTAATTAAATGTGAAGGGCATGAAGTGACTTTAACTTCCTGGTTTATGCCTGTGAGAATCCTTCAATGTCATTGGCCGCTTACGGGTTTGCTGTGTGCCAGGACATCCTCGTGGCCTGGCACCAGATTCAAAATGCCGGCGGGAAAGGAGGCAGAGGTTGCTAGGGCTTTGTGGGCAACATTTCTTCAAGGTCAGTAGCGAGTGCCTTTAACTTCACCGCTGACCATAAAATCTCTCCCGCAACCTCCATTGTAACGACGAAAGTGAGACGAGACATGAGGAGGAGTTTGTTTTCTGCAGAAGGCGTGTGTAGTACACCGCCTGCATCTTTACCGCTTGGATCATTGCACCTTTTAAGGGGAAGATATTTCAGTATTAAAACGAGAGGAAGGTTCAAGGTGTTTCACGATAGACAACAGAGTTGCTATCCAGTGCATCACACACGAGAATTGTGACGTCCCCGTCATTGAACGCTGTTAGACACTCTCTCTAATGACTGCAGCTTTTCTAACATGCTTCGAAAGAACCTTCCTTTGAAGAACATGGCGCTAGAGGCCCTGAGCCCTCTCCATAATCACATGCGACTAGACGTGAGCAGATTTACGGACAGCTGTTTCCTGCTTATCTTCTTCCGCGGCAGCCCAGTCCTGGTTTGTGACTTTGTCTTTCTCGCACTCTGCTACCCTCTTGACACCTGCGTGTCAGGATGAGTCGAGCTTAGAAATTCACAGCACAATACTGAAATCTGCCGATGACAAAAGGATAGTTTGGTGAACAGTGAGGAGGGTTGCACAAGACCGCAAGACAACACTGAAAAGTTGTTGTGATTGAAAGACAGGTAGCAGATTGGCGGACTAATACATTTTGTGGGGGGGGGGGGGGGACCTCAGAATGTGAGTTGAGCCTTAACTTAAAGACAATTAGGATAAACGGAAAACACAGGAAATTATGCAGGGGTGTAAGCCTTGGGCTGGATTTTATGCCCCCGCCTCCCTCCCCATCAGCCCTTTTGAAGGCAGTGGGGGACTCATAAAATAAAACAGATGGCCTTTCCGCCACCTTCTCATCCACCTCCTGACCCTTATCCCACATTACTGTTGGTGGGGATGGCATTAGGACGCCCACCAACCCTCGAGGCACTTAAGCTGCTCATTTTGCCTCGGTGAGGTGGGGGAGGCAGAGGAAAGGCAGGCTGCCTTGCAGCCTTCCCTTTGTGGGGTGCTGTGAGCGTGAAGCAGGTACCTCATTTCGTGGGGTCCACTGAGTGAATTAGAAACCCCTCTCCCTCCCTACCCTCCCCGAGATCATACCTCCCCTTTAACCCTCCCCTCTGGTCTCCCTCTCAGATGCAGGTGGAAGACCCACTCCGAAAAAACTTAAGGCTGCTCCCATGTACAATGCCACAAAGGGGCAACCCGATTTCAGGTGGGCATGCTGGCCACTGGCTTTCAGGTTGGGGGTGGGGGGGGTGGAGGTATCAGAGGAATATGGTGCCCCATAAAATCCGGTACCAGGCATGAGGCTATATTGGTGTGTTTTGTGCAGCAGACTTTACAGAGCATGGGTTGAAGATAAAACAGAAATGTGTTGACACTGTTCATGAACATTGGAGTGCTGTAAATACAGCTTTACAGCTAAAGGATTGTCATATTTTGCACATAAATATTCTTGTTCACAGTGCTGCAGCTGTTTGGCTCTTCTTCCTCTTCAAACAAACAAAAAACAATATGTTTTCATGTAAACAATGCACCTCTAAGAAAATGGATGATCAGCGTAGCTTCATGCAACAACAGAGCTGGAATGTAAACTTTATCTCAAAAGCCACACTCACCTACTTGGAGTCTTGATGAGGGTTTAGTCATGAATTTAATACAATACTTAATGTAACTTTGTTTTAATGGTAGTTTCTCCTGTTTATTCATTCATGAGATGCGGACGACACATCCATGGCCTATCCCTGATTTCCCTTCAGAAGCTGGTAGTGAACTAAATCCTTGAATGGCAGTGATTTATTTGTCTGCTGTAGGTAGACCTATGATGTTATTAGGGAGGTCGTTCATGATTTTGGCCTGGTGGACAACGTAGGTCCATATCGGTCCAATCAGGATGGCGTGTGCCTCAGAGGGCAAAGTGTAGGAATTGGTGTTCCCATTCTGCGAAGGGAGTGGAGATCACAGGTCAGGAAGGTATTGCATGCATGCTCAGAGGCCTGAGCGGGTGTGAAATGTTATGTTGCTAAGCTGCATGTCGGGTCCGCAGATCCATACTCCGCCCCCCCCCGGACCATGTTTCTCTTTTTACTTGGAGTACATCATTAATTGGCCACTGCAGCAAAAATCGCATCGAGTGGGGTGGTGGTGGTGGTGGGGGGGGGGGGGGGGGAGAACGACGACATGGTGACACAGTAGTTAGCACAGCTGTCTCACTGCATCAGTGATCCGGGTTCAATTCTAGCCTCTGTATGGAGTCTGCACGTTCTCCCCATGTGTGCGTGGGTTTCCACCGGGTGCTCTGGTTTCCTCCCACAGACCAAAGATGCGCAGGTAGGGTGGATTAACCATGCTAAAATTGCCCCTTAGTGTCCAGGCGCGTGCAGGTTAGGTTAGGGATTACGGGGATAGGGCAGGGGATTGGGCCTCAGTTGGGTGCTCTTGAAGAGGGCCAGTGCACACAGCTGCCAATGGACAATAATGAAGAGCAGGAATCTGGACTGATTCTTGCTTTTCTAACTCACCGTGCAGTCACAGTGGAACCATTGTCGAGCATCTCACTTGAAGCTCCACAGCATCGTCAAATTGTCCTCTGCATAGACGTTACAGAACATGGTTTTGAAGATGAGACACTGATGTTTTGACACTACTCATAAACATTAGTTTACAGCAAAGGAAGAAAGATGATGTAGCGTGAACATTTCAAAGTCATCTCGGGGCAGGTGCACAGCAGGCTACACTTCTAAGCTGTCTTGCGTTCATGTCCTCAACATTTTAACTACCTACGTCTAGTCAAAAATGTTAGAAAACTTTGATGATTTCAGTCAGAAAAACAGTGACAACAGCACTGTGGAAATTAGCTGCCATCCTCATTTAGAGCAGGGGCATGGGATTTTGTTAGCATTTATTTTTCAGTCTATTAATGAGTAAAGCATTGCTCCCAGGGAGCACCTGGAATTGATAATGATGTCTAACCAGGAGAGGCATTAAAACACATTCCTACTGATCTGCAGATATGCATTACACATGTTAATGGATTCTCGACTGTTTAAACATCTTTATCCCTTTGAAATTATATGCAGTCTAGTTCATATGTTTGGACTTTTACAGAATAACTTGGCTTGTCAAAACAGACATTGAAGTCCCAGACATGAGGTTTAGTGACATGGAAAAGCAAACGCCATGCAACGATACCTCTGATTTCTATCATTTTAAGTTAGAGCAGTAAAGGCCCTCGCATTGCAAACGATTGCAAAGCATTCCCTGGATTTAAAAAATGGGATTGTGGGTGAGATTCTATTTTTGGGATGTGAGGAATAGTAGGAACATTAGGCCATTTGGCCCCTCAAACCTGCTCTGCCCTACAACCAGATCACAATGGTTAGCGTTGTTGCTTCACAGCGCCAGGGTCCGAGGTTCGATTCCCGGGCTTGGGTCACTGTCTGGGCGGGTCCCGAAAGACGTGCTGTTAGGTAATTTAGACATTCTGAATTCTCCCTCAGTGTGCCCGAACAGGCGCTGAAATGTGGCGACTAGGGGCTCTTCATAGTAACTTCATTGCAGTGCTAATGTCAGCCTACTTGTGACAATAAAGATTATTATTATCGTATCTTCCGTTTCATTGCCATTTTCCAGCCCTATCCCTTACTCTCTCTAATATTTGGAAATCTATCAGTGTCTGTCTTGAACATACTCGATGACTAAGCCTCCACAACCCTCTGAAGCAGAGAATTTGAAAGACTTGCATGAAGAAATTCCTCCTCAACTCCGTCTTTAATGGCTCACCACTTATTTTGAGATTGTGTCCCCAGAAAGGGAAAATTTCCTTTCTTCATCTGTCCTGTTAACACGGTAAGAATATTGTTTTTGTAATGTGACCACCTTTCATTCATCCAAACTCGAGAGAATATAGTCCCAGTCTCCTCAATCTCTTCTTATAGGACAACCCAACCATCTCAGGGATCAGTCTTGTGAAACATCATTGCTCTCCCTCTGTGGCAAGTATATTCTTCCTTGGATAAGGAGACCAAAACTGGACACAATACTCCAGGTGTGGTCTCATCAATGCTCTATACATTTGCAGCAAGACATATTTGCTCCCATATGTAAATCTTCTTGCAATAAAGGCCAACATATCATTTGCCTTCCTAATTGCTTGCCACACCTGCATATCAACTTTCAGTGAGTTATGAACAAGAGCACTTGGGTTGCTTTGGACATTAGGAATTCCCAATTACTCAACATTCAACAAATACTGTGCAATTTTTCTGTTTTTCCTACCACAGTGGATATATTTGGACGCAACTAAATGTGAAAAAAGTCCCATAGCGAGTATGTTTAGCCAGGTGTTTCCCGGCACTCGCAGTACTGAGAAACACATGGTTATAAAATGCCATTCACATTAAATAAGGGCCTCCATGGGGAACACGTGGCCGAGGCCACACATAGCCGCATTTTCGACAGAGAGGAGCACCGCTCGCCAGAGCCCCTCAGTACAGCGAGAGATCGGGACACCCCTCCAACACGCGCGCAGGGCGCCCCCGGCTCAAACACCAGCACACAGAAAAAGGCCAGCTTGGCAGTGCCAACCTGGCACAACCCCTGCCAATTGGAAGTGCTACCTGGGCACCTTGACAGTGCCAGCCTGGCGGTGCCAGGGTGCTCAGGCAGCACCAGCAGTTCCAGGGTACCACACTGCCCAAAGAGCATGCACCTGGGGCCTCCGATCCCCTGGGAGACCCCCACGAATGCCATGCCATCTGTTCCCCATCTGTGGAGAATGGTAATGAATGGCACTCGTCCGAGGATTCCAAGGTGAAGGATATAGATCCCAACGCTTTGAGTAGCTCGAGAAACTGCATATTAAAGTGTGACTAGCTGTCTCGCTCTAATATGCAGATTTGCTAAAAAGTGATCCCGCCCACATCGCAAGATAGCTTCAGATCTCACGAAACGTTGTGAGCTGGGTAAATCCTGGGAGCGGGCTCTCCCGGCTTCAATTGGCCGCTTTTCGAGCTGCTTTATAGGCGCAGTGTGCCCGTTGGATCGTGCCCTTCATGTTTTTCTGCACTATATTCCATCTGTCACGTCCTTAATAATAATAATATAATAATCGCGTATTGTCAAAAATAGGCTTCAATTAAGTTACTGTGAAAAGCCCGGAGTCGCCAAATTCCGGCGCCTGTTCGGGGAGGCTGGTACGGGAACAGGCTTGCCCACTCATTTCAACTGTTTTAATCCTCTTGAAGCCTCTCTGCATCCTCTTCACAAGTCACATAATTTTGTGCCATCAGCAAACTTAGAAATATCATATTTGGTCCCCACAGACAAATAATTGATATAGATGCTGAATAGCTCGGGCCCAAGCACTGATCCTTGTAGTGCCTCAATAGCCACAGCCACCGGTGACCTGAAAATGGCCCATTCTCTGTTTTCTGTCCACTGATTTCAACAACGAGTAAAGTCAGGTGATGTGTAAAACCAGCAACGCACCAGATTGCGTCGGTTTCCCAACAGGTGTGTTTTCACATGGACTGATCGAGAGCAAAATAAGTCTAGTCAATGGTAGAAAACATGTTCTTCCAGGTTCCGTAACCAAGGAGAAAGTGGGTCTGTTGTACAAAGTATCCATCATCAATGTTTGTGTGCACATTACTGTAGCACTTAAGGCCGCTGGTGGTCCAACAGTAAATACTATGTAAAATAGCTCGTCGGTGTTTACCTTCAATAAGTCTGAAATCTAAGTCCGTGTGCACTCGGGACTGAATGGGTGTGAAGGCAGCAATCCCACCGATGGGGTTCCGATGATATCTTCACCATCGTAGTTCGTTCGTAAAAGCTAGCGACTGAATCAATACCACCTTCCCAGCATTGCTCGCTTGAAGTACGTGGATGTAAAAATATTTTCCGATTTCTGCTTATTTACCTTTGCTGAGTTAAATGATCGCACAGAGTGACATGAGTATCAGGGCATCATGCAAGATGTTGAGAAACTCACTGAATATCTGGTTATGACATGAAATAATAGGGGACTCAGAAAATGTCAAAACAGTGTAAAAGGATGAAGGACAAAATGAATATTATCTATAAGTGTAAAATTACAGGAGGCTTGTCGAATACCAAAGTACCAGTGAGGTACAGGTGCTTAGATATCAAATATTACAGTGAAATGATAGAGAATAAGAATAATTATAGTAAAATGAGAGGACATTTGGAAATAAATGATTATTGGAAAATAATTGGGGACTTGAAGAATCTCAAATTTGGAGTGAAGTGAGAGAATACTCGCTGAATATTAAATAGTGAAGTGAAATAATGGACTCAGGTGGCAAATGTCGTATTATTTGTCTGCTAAGTCGCATCTGTCCATCTGTAAATTAATCGATCAACTTTAATTGAATAATACCCAGATAGTGTGAACATTTTGTCACCTGCCACAAAGAGAGACTGCAAAATGAGGGATGGTCGCACATCATCAAAATTATAGATCGTCCAAACTAAAATAGGCCAATGGACACCCAAAATCATTGAGCGGCAATGTGTGTCTCACTCATCTCGAACCGGCGGTGTAGTGCACACGTCACTTGTTAAAAGTTGATTTGATTGAGAAAAAGTGAACAGATGTCGAAGCGGCTTGTGAAAGAAAGGCAGGTAGAAAGACAGATCCGAGGAATGGCAAAAAGAGAGGTTTGCTATTCAACGGTTCTTTCCACGACTTTAAAACTGCTTTCCAGCCAATGAAGTAGTTTGGAAGTGCAGTCGCTATTGTGTTTCAGGAAATACAGTAGCCAATTTGTGTGCATCAGACTCCCACAAGCAACAATGACAAACATGTGACAAAGGAAATTATAAGTATCAGGTAATAACAATATGCTGTCAACAGAATGTGCAAAAGGTGCAGGAAACAGAAATGGCGTTGGGGGGTGCGGAGGTGAGCGTGGGGGACTAAATTGTATAGTGATGTGTGATTTAGTTATTCCCATTGATTGAAGTGCAGGCAGGAGGCCAACCTCCTGCTCACTGGAATAATAGGTACATGCAACCAGTGGCAATCATTCTGCACATATCAGCAGGGGGCTCAAAATGATAAACTCCGAGCACCACAAGTTGGACTGTGCCTCTTAAAGGGGAGGTTGATTGTTGGCTTGAGCAGGGCTGGTAACCGTGCAGTAAATGAATCCGACCTGAAAAATGGAAACTGGCAGAGAGTGACTTTCACTGAAGGCTTCAAAGGAATGGGAGGTGAATAATGGGAAGATTATCCTGCGTCAGCAGGGGGCCAGGGGTCTCTATAGATACAAAGTCAAGAGGCAATCAGAGAGGATCGACATGGAGGTCAATGCCAGGACTTAAATTGAAGGACACTTGGTGCGATAGTAAAAGAATTTGATTGGCTGCACACAAGTGATCAAGGCTCATTATGCCCAACCACCCGCCTCGCTCACCACAATTGCCCGCACCCGCCCCCAGAATGAAATTTAGTCCCAAATGGACCAACTCTCAAATAGTCTACCCCACACCCATAACGTGCTGGGCTGGGCTAAATCGGCTCAGATTGGACTTCCACCCTCTCGCGTGTTGCCAGTCAATCTGATTGGCTGGCAGCTCGAACCGCCTTGGCCACACCAGAACTTGGTAATGGCCGACTGCATGGAGGGCCCAGGGAGCAGAGTGATGGTGACCGGAGATAGGTTCATTCTGGGCTTTTACAGTGAGAGAGTCATTGGAGATACTAGGGAAGGGAGAATAGGTGTTGGGAGCAGGGTTTTGGAGGCCATGTGGTGAGGAACAAAAGGGGTTAATGTCTGATCAGAGGTGCCCCTAATATGAGCAGGGTGCACCCCTGATTAATACGTCTCCCTTCCTTCACGCCTTTTCAAAGATCCCCTTCAAAAATGACCTTTGCACTTTGGTCCATCTGCCACTGCCCAATGTATTGTGGCCCCTTAGATGGGCAGTTAAAGGCCTCAATTAACGTCAAGGCAGGCATCCAGTGGATGAATTATCCAGCTCTGGTATTATGGGGAACAGGTGGGGTTGGGGATGGGCTGAGCACCTGGCATATTTTATGTGCCTCCCCTCCGAAAACACGCCTGGTGGAGGAGCACCTGTCTTACCATCTGTGTCACCACCATCTGCCTCCTCTGCGGACTGTATTATTTGTAATTTATTCCTTCACGGGATGCGGGGGCCACTTGCAAGACCAGCACCTGTTGCCCGTCTGTTATTGCCCATGAGCTGAGTGGTTTGCCAGCTCATTTCAGAGGGGCAGTTAAGAGTCAACCAGTTTGCAGTGAGTCGGGAGTCACATGTAGGCCCGACCGAGTGAGGTCGGCAGACTTCCTTCCCTAAAGAGCATCAGTGAACCAGATGTGTATTTATGACAATGGTTTCACGGTTATTACCGAGACCCGTGGCATTTCCATTGTGCCACCAGCTGCCTACCTCTGGTGGACTTCAGCTGTGCTCAGGTTATCATCCTCACCAACAGGATTTCAGGCGGAGGTTCACCCCATCCATCAAATGCCATTTAGGTTTGCAAAGGGCACCCACAGCTTCCAAAGAATGGGCATCAATAAGGCCAGTTTCATGCTTGAGGACTCAATTGGGGTCTGTTGCACTATCATGTTATCTAAAACCAATCGTAATTCTGTTTCTCTTTTAACTGAAGTAACAGTCATGGTGTTGTGCCTAAAATTATTTTAACATTTTAAATCAAAATAAATCATGAAAAATTTCAGATTTTCTAAGGTTATGTCATGTCTAACAAGCTACAATAAATCTCTCACCCCAAGTTTCAGGAACTGTGCCAAAATGTTCCAAAATGTAGGGCAGCACGGTAGCACTGTAGATAGCACAATTGCTTCACAGCTCCAGGGTCCCAGGTTCGATTCTGGCTTGGGTCACTGTCTGTGCGGAGTCTGCACATCCTCCCCGTGTGTGCGTGGGTTTCCTCCGGGTGCCCCGGTTTCCTCTCACAGTCCAAAGATGTGCATGTTAGGTGGATTGGCCATGGTAAATTGCCCTTAGTGTCCAAAATTGCCCCTAGTGTTGGGTGGGGTTACTGGGTTATGGGGATAGGGTGGAGGTGTTGACCTTGGGGAGGGTGCTCTTTCCAAGAGCCGGTGCAGACTCGATGGGCCAAATGGCCTCCTTCTGCACTGTAAATTCTATGATCTATGATCTATGTATCTTGTACAGCTAAATTGACCCACTTCTGTGTCTAACCAGCATCAATGCTAATGATGAAGCAATAATTTAGATGCAAATTGCCATATTCTGATAAATCTACTGTGAAGACCACCAAGAACAACCCGTAGGAGGCCTTGAGCTGAAACTTCAAATCTGCAGGGCCTCACAAATTGACAGATCCCAGCAACATTTCTAACTGTGAGCCACACAAGTACAGCCTCACACGCACCGCCAGAAATAATCTCCTTAACGAAGGAAAAGTTCTTAATTCCTGCAGCAGCATACTGAGGCTCAGCAGGTTGTACGGTTGAATGAAAAGATTTTGGATTTCTGCCTGTGCAGTTTTACAGGATCCAGTTCCTGAGCTTGGCTGCGCCATTGACGGAGGTGCCAAGCAGAGGCTGGAGGTTTCTACATAGATACAGAAGGAAATATTTTGTCTCCTAGTAGTGCAAACGCCTCTTGTGGGCTTCCTAGTGGCGTGGCTACACTGTTCGATTTGTGCGGGGCTGGCGATGTTGGGGGAGAGGGGTGGGCGGTGGCTGATGGCCTGTCTTAGACAAGGCACCAAGATACCTATTGAGGTACATGAAAAATATAGGGAATGGTATTTTGGACAGCACGGTAGCACAGCGGCTAGCACTGTTGCTTCACAGCGTCAGGTTCTCCGGGTGCTCCGGTTTCCTCCCACAAGCCCCGAAAGATATGCGTGTTAGGTGAATTGGACATTCTGAATTCTCCCTCTGTGGGAAGGCGATTTTCACTGCAGTATTGATGTAAGCCTACTTGTGACAATAATAAAAATATTATTATTGTGCTAAATTGTAGTTATATTATTATTGTGCTATTATTGTATTTACCAGACAACATGAAGAGAGTTTAGTTCATTGTAAAAAAAGACATTGAACAATAAAAATGACGAAGGGGGAAACACAAAGGATAGTTTAACAAGAAATGATATTTGTATAAATCTTAGAAGAGTTATAAACAATTCCAGTCACAAAAATAGTAAAGGAGGTAATTAATCCCTCCCATTGCTGGATTTTATTTCTGAACCTAAATCTCAGCACTCAGTAAGTTTTCATTGTGGATAAGTCATCTACTACAATAAATCTGTTGTCCTGTTTTGCTTTTCAGTCGATCTATTGGTTGTTAAAGTGCTCTGATAGCAATATAGCCTATTGGACAGCAGGCGTGTGAACAATGGTCCTCGTGTTGGTACCAGACTTCCCTTTAATGTACATAGATTCACAGCAACTTAGACTTCACTGAAAGGCATCCCATGATAATTCGTATGCACAGGCGCACAAAAAAAAGGAACTCCACCTATTGTAATGAATAGCATGTATAAAAAAAGAGAGAACATCGATTGGTACCTCGGCTTTTGACCTCAGTTTTGACACTTTAAAAAATCAATGGCTACTTGGATTTCATTCATTACTCATTCCTTGCTCCCCTCATAGGCAATGAAAGTCATGGGCGTTTAACATGCCCTGTGGTCCGACAAGCTTTCTGGGAACCGCAATCTTTCAGTGGTGGGTTGAAGAATCCTGACCATGCTTAACTAAAATTCCCATTTCCTTAGAAACATCAGTGAATGATAACACTCCCCTCTCCCTGAAATTGTTCTGAAAATAAATAAATATTGTTTGTTTCGGTAAAGTTCCGTTTTCCCCTGTTAAATAGACTGGAGTTCTTCGACATCGCAAAGCATATTAACCATATTAAAGTTTTTCACCAACCAATAATTTAATAATATTTTAGCAAAGTGCAAGGATATTATGGAAATCATTCTGAATCATTAGGGAGATGATCCCGAAACAATGGCTGAAGCCATTTGTTTGTCCCTTAAGTGTCCGAGAAAGCAGATGGCTTAACAACTAAGTACCTGGACACTGATCATTAGACTCAAAATTCAGATTTCATTATTATTATTTTTCTCTTCTTCTTTTGGTCTCTTTATTTGGGGGGAGTAAAAAAGAACAATTGAATCAGAATCAGTTTGGAGAAGGTCCACCCAACTCATTACCGGGATGAAGGGCTTATCCTGTGAAGAATGGTTGAACAGGTTGGACCTGTGCTCACTGGAGTTGAGAAGAATAAGAGGCGATCTTATGGAAACATGTAAGAGCCTGAGGGGACTTGGTAGGGTGGTCACTGGGAGGATGTTTCCAAATGTGGGAGAGACGAGAACCAGGGAACACAGGCCTGGATTCTCCGGAAACCCAGCCACATATTTTGCGGGGCCGCGTCATTCACTGGCGGTGGGATTATCTCTCACACCCCTCCTTGACAATGGGATTTCCCATTGGGGCCACCCCATGCCATCAGGCCACAAACAGGCGGGGGCCAGAGAATTCGGGCCACAGTTTAAGAATAAGAGATCTACCATTTAAGACTGAGATGAAGAGAATTATTTTCCTCTCAAAGGGTTGTCATAGATTATCATAGAATTTACAGTGCAGAAGGAGGCCATTTGGCCCATCGAGTCTGCACCGGCTCTTGGAAAGAGCACCCTACCCAAGGTCAACACCTCCACCCTATCCCCATAACCCAGTAACCCCACCCAACACTAAGGCAATTTTGGTAACTAAGGGCAATTCAGCATGGCCAATCCACCTAACCTGCACATCTTTGGACTGTGGGAGGAAACCGGAGTACCCGTAGGAAACCCACGCACACACGGGGAGGATGTGCAGACTCCGCACAGACAGTGACCCAAGCCGGAATCGAACCTGGGACCCTGGAGCTGTGAAGCAATTGTGCTATTCACCATGCTACCGTGCTACCCCTGTCGGTCTGCCAAAATCTCTTCCCCATAAATCAATGGAGGCTGGATTATTCAATTTTTTCGAGGCTGAGTTAGACAGGTTTGTGGTAGATAAGGGAGTCAAGGATTATTGGGGAGCAGATGGCAAAGTGTATGTGGTGGCTGGAGACATACAGTGGAGGCTTCCATAGTTAGTTAACAAAGGAGTTTGTTGATGAAAGACAAGAAGAATAAAGAAACAGGCACAGAACACAATACAACAGGTCTTCACACTTTGGATCCCTGGTCCACTCGGCCTGGGGTCCTGCACCTAGAGCCATGTGCAAACTGCCCATCGGCCAGTGTCTGTGCGCTCCCGTGTGGTTGGCCCCAAGCCAGTCACGTGATCCAAACAGCCGGTCAAATTCTTTAAAAAAAAATTGACAGTAACAAGACCATTTCATCTGTGTACTGTACTGTGCTGGACAGAAAGCTATCAGCGTTATTTGCTTCCCAGCGTTTGAACTTGGTCCAAATTCCACTTCAAATTGCTTGGAGCATCACCGTGTCAATGTGCAAAACTGCTTCATTTGGCCGGCATCCAATTTCTGCGGAGGCTGCTGCAATAATATATCAATATATTCTTTCTGTTCCTTTTCTGCGTGCCAGTGTTGGGGCTGACACACTGAGGAATGGTTCAATATGTTCTTTCCAGTGCTGCAGGTTGCACACACAAGAGTGGGTCAGAAGTAAAAACAGAAAAATGCAGGAAATATCCAGCTTGTCAGCTTTTCATCCCAGGTCTTTTTGACGGAGAACGTCACTGAACGTTTACCTTTGCTATAATTTCTGGCCTGAGATCAGGACGTTAGCTGGGCAAATTCTTCAGTTGCACAACCTAACATCTCGCTGGCTAGAATTCCAAGTTGTCAGGACCAAGCAGGTCTGTGTTCACGTTTAGAAATAGAAATGAGGGTGAAAGTGTCTGCAGCTTTGAAGTAATTCAAATTAACTTTAGGTGGATGTAGTGAGGCCTGAGGGAGTTTTTTGATCATTTATTTTTAAAGCTGGGATGAAACTGCACTGAGCCGATGAAGATAAAGCGAGAATCCATCCTCTCCAGGACATCCCATACCCACATCCCTCCGTCGTCAGCTGAGAGCTGGACTTTGGATCAGTGTTGCAGCCTCAATGCCACTGCAAAGTAGAAGCGATAATCATCGGAGCATTTGCTGTTTCCTGCTCGGATTGTGCCGCATCAGTTGATGAGCTGAATGAAATGTGCCAGAGAGCTGCAAATTCCTAAAGTGGAGCTTTGAGAAAACAAGGGGCGGGGTTCTCCCCTACCCAGCGGGGCGGGGGGGGTTGCGGCGTAATGGAGTGGCGGGAACCACTCCAGTGTCGGGCCGCCCCAAAAGGTGTGGAAGTCTCCGCACCTTTAGGGGCCAAGCCCTCACCTTGCGGGGCTAGGCCCGCGCCGGAGAGGTTTCCGCTCCACCGGCTGGCGGGAAAGGCCTTTGGCGCCACGCCAGCCGGGGCCAAAAGGTCTTCGCTGGGCGACGTGGGTCGGCGCATGCGCGGGAGCGTCAGCGGCTGCTGACGTCATCCCCGCGCATGCGCAGGGGAGGGGGTCTCTTCCGCCTCTGCCATAGTGAAGACCATGGCGAAGGCGGAAAAAAAAAGAGTGCCCCCATGGGACAGGCCCGCCCACGGATCGGTGGGCCCCGATCGCGGACCAGGCCACCGTGGGGACACCCCCGGGGCCAGAGCGCCCCGCGCCCCCCCCCAGGAACCCAGAGCCTGCCCGCGCTGCCTTGTCCCGGCGTTCAAAAGGTGGTTTAATCCACGCTGGCGGGACAGGCATTCCAGCAGCGGGACTTCGGCCCATCGCGTGCCAGAGAATCGGCGGGGGTGGGCTCGCCGACCAGCGCGGTGCGATTCCCGCCCCCGCCGACCGACGCGGCGTGATTCCCGCCCCCGCCGAATCTCTGGTGGTGGAGGCTTCGGGACACAGCGGGGGCGGGATTCACGCCTAAGAATCTGCAGTGTGACAGAAAGGAGAGGTTTAAATTTAAACAGCCCCCTTTTCTCCTCTAGTCAACTGCTTGTAAACAGAAAGGGGTTGTTGATTTCCCCGTTCAGAAGCTCAGGCGTATTTTCCAGCCTGTCAGCTTTGATGTGATACAATTTTTATGAGCAATCAGACAGAAAACCTGAGATCGGATAAACCGGTACATCATACAGTAAAAGGACAGCGAAAGAGGAAGCTTCAGGGAAAGGGCGACAGAGCAAAGGGTTTCATGTGAGTCCAGTGACAAGATTCAAAATCCAATGACATATTCTTTCTCAGAGGTCAGCAGGTTGAAAACTGATGCTGAATAATTCAGTTTTCCAGTCGAGATGACTTCCATAGAGATGAAATACTGGACTAATGCTAGGAATGGAAGGGTTGCCTTGAGAGGAAGGGTTGGAGATGTTAGCTTTGTATCATTAGAGCAGGATTTCTCCACTTTTATCGTGCCGCGGAACCGCTAGTGACCTCCAAAGAGCAAAGGGGAACCCCAAACATTCTTATAATGTTGGCGCCCTTTTTTTTGCCTAGAAATGGCTGCGAACACAGAAAGCAAATGTAAACAAGTATTTCCTCGGCAAATTGTTCAATCAAAGTCACGTCTCCCTGAGAATTGGCTACTGATAGGCTGAGTTGTCTTGAAAGAGGCCAAGATCTGATTAGCCAAATTGATTTTTTGCTTTGCTATGAATTGTGAACATTGGTTGTAGGCGTCCATTTTGGGCGTTTAGTGTCTGTTGGTGACGTGTGCTCCATGGTTCCTGTGGAACCCCTAGGGCCTCTCACGGAACCCAAGAGTTCCATGGACCCCAGTTTGGCCACCCCTGCACTTGAGCTTGAAAGAGTAACAGGCAACTTGATCAAAACTTTTTAAGATCCTGAGGAGTATTGACAGGGTGGTTGTGGAGAGGATGTTTCCTCTTGTGGAGAATCTAGGACGAGGGGTCACTGTTTAAAAATAAGGGGTCGCCCATTCAAGACAGAGGTGAGAAGACATTTGTTTTCTCTCAGAGGGTGGTGAGTCTCTGGAAGTCTCTTCCCCAAAAGGCAGAGGAAGCAGAGCCTTTACATATTCTTAAGGCAGAGCAAAGTGCATTCTTGATTAACACGGGGTGAAAGGTTATCGAGGGTAGGCACGAATGTGGTGTTGAGGTTACAATCAGGTCAGCCATGATCTTATGGAATGGTGGAGCAGGCTTGAGGGGCCGAGTGGCCTACTCTTGCTCCTGATTTGTATATTCGTATGTATGCAGTGTTGTAGTTGCTGGTAAAGAAGTTCCAGTAGAAACAGTGTATGTAGGGGTCAGGCATTTAAACCTGATCACAGCTCAGGTTATGAGGGGCTGCTTGCTGGAATGTGGAGATGCCGGCGTTGAACTGGGGTGAGCACAGTAAGAAGTCTTACAACCTGGTGTTGTAAGACTTCTTACTGGAATGGAAGATGGCAGACTGATTGGCATTGCATTAAGACAGTGTTACAGGCTCTTCCAGCCAGAGGGCCATGCCACATGACTCCCACCTGTCCACTTTAGCTATGGCAATCGACGTATATTCCTTTATCTGCATTCTTGAGATTGTTTATCTTTCAACCATTCAGAATTTCAAATGAAAGATACAGGGCCCTTTGTACTAGTAGATGGGCAGTCTTTGTTGGCCAGGCCTGGCTTAAGAAATGCAAGTAGCCTTTGCACAATTCCTTTTGAATTGGTTTCTGCAGTCACATGGGCCATTAATGTCTCTTCAGAGATAATGGGACACAAATGTCTTTGGTACTGCTGGATCAGCTCCAATTGTTCAAAGGCCACAAGCAGAAAGTTACATTTGTGCAGGGGATTACAGGTAGATCTGGCTTCAGCTTTATAAAGTCTTTATCCAGTTTTGACATTTTAGAAAGTAGCTTTGATGACATGTATATATATTTCTTAAAAAAACATAGTGTGAGCTCTTGGAAAACTGTCGTGCCAACGTCTTTTATTGGATTAAATATTTGAGGAACCTCGGGCGAGATTCTCCGACCCCCCGCCGGGTCGGAGAATCGCCGGGGGCTGGCGTGAATCCCGCCCCCGCCGGTTGCCGAAGTCTCTAGGAACCGGATATTCGGCGGGCGCAGGAATCGCGCTGCGCCAGTTGGCGGGCCCACCCGCGAGATTCTCCGGCCCGGATGGGCCGAAGTCCCGCCGCTAAAATGCCTGTCCCGCCTGCGTATATTAAACCACCTACCTTACCGGCGGGACAAGGTGGCGCGGGTGGGCTCCGGGGTCCTGGGGGGGCGCGGGGCGACCTGGCCCCGGGGGGGTGCCCCCACGGTGGCCTGGCCCGCGATCGGGGCCCACCGATCCGCGGGCGGGCCTGTGCCGTGGGGGCACTCTTTCCCTTCTGCCTCCGCCACGGAGGCCGCTCTCAGCCCCCTATTCTCCGGCCCCCGAGAGGCTAGGAACGGCGTTGTGTCATTTACGCGCGCCGGGCCTTGGCGCCTTGTAAAAGCGGCGCCGCGTAAATGACGTCACCCGCGCATCCTCCCGGAGGCCGCCCCGCAAGAAGATGTCGGATGGATCTTGCGGGGCGGCGGAGGAAAGGAGGTCCTCCTTCAGAGAGGCCAGCCCGCCGATTGGTGGGCACCGATCTTGGGGGTAGACCCCATTTGAGGCCCCCCCCCGGTGCAGGAACCCCCCCTCCCACAGCCCCCCCCCCCCCCCCCCCCCCCCCACAGCGTTCCCATACTGTTCCCGCCGGCAGTGACCAGGTGTGGACGGCGCCAGCGGGAACCCGTCGTGTTGGGCAGGCCGCTCGGCCCATCCGGGCCGGAGAATTGTCGCTCGCCCGGTGATTCTCCGAGCGGCCATCCGTAATCCGGTTTGGGGG
This sequence comes from Scyliorhinus torazame, assembly GCF_047496885.1. Taxonomy (NCBI): domain Eukaryota; kingdom Metazoa; phylum Chordata; class Chondrichthyes; order Carcharhiniformes; family Scyliorhinidae; genus Scyliorhinus; species Scyliorhinus torazame. The sequence goes on along the minus strand of NC_092721.1, from coordinate 15,979,079 downwards.
CGGTGGGAGAATTGTGTGCGGGTGTCATGGTGGCGCGGCGCCCCGGCGTTTCTCCCACCCGGCGTGGGGGGGGAGAATTCCGCCCCAGGTCTCTGGTGCTGAGGCAGCAGTGCTAACCACTGATTGGATGATTAAGTACTGTTTCTGTTATGTGTTGTTTGTGACGGTTTTTCTCACCGAGAATTCTTTGCTCCTTCAATTCTGGTCTTTGTGTATTCCCGGTTTTAATTGGCCCAGCATTGTTGTGTCTGCCTCTCTATGTGGCTTTCCTCCTTTAAGACACTCTTTAAAACCTACCTCATTGACCAATCTTTCAATCATTGGTCTTTAAATCTCCTTATGTGGTTTGCTGTCAAATTTTGTTTGATAAGACTTCTGTGAAACACATCTACTTGTTTTGCTGCAACGTGATGCTATACAATTGCAAATTGTTATTGCTTTGAATATCTGACTATTCCATTCCTTAGAAATACATTGGGGCTGTTCCGCACGGTGAGGACTGTTTTGCTTTTAATTAACGTGAATCCTCCAGTTCAATCGAACAGTTCTTCCTGTGAAAAATCATATTTCAATGTCCATTTCATCAACAGATTTAAAATTCTTTGCCACCAGTGTTATCTCTTTGCCAGAAGGGATTGTTCCTGAATTTTGTGTGTCTGATCTGAACAAATTACTCATGGATTCTCTAAATTCTTTACAATTGCAACAAAAAATGTTAGTACTGTGTTTCCTGGATAGCAAAAAGCTGAAGGCACTTTGATGAGCGACACAGGATTTAATGTTTCAGATGTAAACCCAAGTTGTCGTTAGTGGGCGGCACAGTAGTACAGTGGTTAGCACTGTTGCTTCACAGCGCCAGGGTCCCAGGTTTGATTCCCGGCTTGGGTCACTGCCTGTGCGGAGTCTGCACGTTCTCCCCCGTGTCTGCGTGGGTTTCCTCCGCCTCCCACAAGTCCTGAAAGGTTAGGAGAATTGGACATTCTGAATGCTCCCTCAGTGTACCCGGACAGGCACCAGAATGTGGCAGCTAGGGGATTTTCACAGTAACTTCATTGCAGTATTAATATGTTAGCCTACTTGTGACCATAATAAAGATTATTAGTATATCCACTGCATGAAATGTGCGAGATGGGCACTTGTCTGATGCAGTCGGTGTTGGCTTTCCAGGGTTCAGCTGAATTCAGGTATTCTGGGCAGTCATCCCGTAATGTGTTCCTCTGTAGCCGCTTAGAGAGGAAGCGGAAGTGTGCCCTACTGCAGGGGTTAAACAGCGGCAGCAGCTTAAGAGGCCAGCTACATTTACAAACACTTAGGATTGCAAGTCCATGGGCGGAGTGCTTCCATATATTCAGGTTTCCCCAGAAGGTTCAACAAGGAAGGTTTATTTCAGCAAGCAAAAATGAAGGCTGCAATGCGTCATACAGCCGGGGCTACCGATCATGCCGATCCTGATTCTGGCCGGTTGTTAAGTACCTAGTTCACGAGCTCCAGCTGATAGGCCTTCGCACCTCAGGTGGGGGGGGGGGCTTGTGATACATCAGTCCCATGGGGAGATCAATGGGGCCATCCCCGTGGATCTCATGAGGGTTATCACACTTGCAATAAAAGAGAGGACAGTAGTAGCATCTTGGGAGGCCAGTTGCAGGAAATGAGGCTCAGGACAGAGGACCTGTTTGGAGAAGGTGAGTTGAAGGAACTACCCAGGTCCTGGCAGAGAGGCTGCCCTGCTAGTCACTGCCATCATCTGGAGTGGCGACTTCATTCAGGAACAACCTGACTAGGTCAGACCAGGGCCATGAAGAACCTACCATTCAAAAAATACACCATTTTAATCAAGGTCATCATTTCTACTCACTGTGTTGAAGTGTACAGGAGTTTATAACTAATTGATTCACTTATAGATTAGGAGAGTCGGCTCTGTAAAAATTGATTGCCCCATTTGCTTATGCACAACAGTAGCTGAACCTCAAGTGTAGCACAGTGATTGCAAAGTCCATTGAGATGCTCCGAGGGTTTGTTATATAAAGTCAAGTCCTTCCTCATGTGTTCTTTCCCTCATGGGCCTCACCTGCTTTGTACCCAATTCCTCGTTTTGTGTAGCTGTCGTCACCCACTTGTCTACCTGCCATATACGGGTTTGAATGCACCTCATAGTAAAGAGAGGGCACACTCACCTTCTCAATTCTTCTTAAAGGGGATGTGAGCAAGGGGGAGTTTGGTGTTGCCTGACCGTGCCGTATCTCAGGATGGCGACACGTGCTAATTGCAACACCACCATCCCCCTCAGGCTTCTGCACGTTTGTCACATAGCCAGTCTTGACCACTGACGCATCCAGGAGCACAAGGCATATAGCTTGTACTTGATTCAGTTGAGAACTTAGCTGCTATGAAGCCTGGGCCACATCAGGAAGCAAATGTAGTGTATTCACAAGAGGCAATTAATTAAACAAAGGAGCCACTGACCATATGAACTCCAGCCACTTGTGCACAACCGAGATGGAGCACAAGCATCAGAGGGAAGAATGGCAGAATAACGACTTAACATCGTACATATGCAGTCCTGATTGTAATTAAAATTATGGTAGTACGAAAGTTATAATGCATGCAAATACAATTTTCGGTAAGATTTTGAAGTGTGCTAAAGGAGGTGACATGGCCAGCAGATGTTTTGGGGTGGGAAATTGGCAAAATTGCAAAGGGGGCTGTTTATCTAGTGAGCAGGAGTGGTATCAAGAGAGGGTCACCATTATTAACATTTCTGACAGTGGCAGTATTTTGTCCTCTGCATGTTCTTCATGTCTGGACCTATATTACGTTTGGTTGCTTATCCTTCCCGAGACAACCTGGCAAATCCTTCTCTGTAAGGCACGGTGGTAGTGTAGAGCAATCCACAACTTGCAAAGCTTCCCCCGCCAGAAAAAAGCATTTCAAATGTTCCTTCAAAATTTCAATAGCCAACATTTGATGTCTCTGATGGGGAATTGAAGCTCAGCTGGTGTCCTGTTGTGCATGTGTCAAGTGCCGTGGCTGAGCGTTTAGATTTGACCTTCCAGGATATACCCTGAGACTTGGCTTTCTGGTTAAAGGAGTGATTGACAAAAGGGGCTGCATCACGAGGTGGGTATAATGCATTTCCCCCTTGCTCTTTCAGAGAATCATGGGCGTCATTCTCCGACCCCCCGCCGGGTCGGAGAATGGCCGTTGGCTGCCGTGAATCCCGCCCCCGCCCCTGCCGAAGTCTCCGGTACCGGAGATTGGGCGGGGGCGGGAATTGGGCCGCGCCAGTTGGCGGGACCCCCCGTTCAATTCTCCGTCCCGGATGGGCTGAAGTCCCGCCCAGAAATTGCCTGTCCCGCCGGCGTAAATCAAAGCTGGTATTTACCGGCGGGACCAGGTGGCGTGGGCGGGCTCCGGGGTCCTGGGGGGGGGCGCGGGACGATCTGACCCCCACGGTAGCCTGGCCCGCGATCGGGGCCCACCGATCCGCGGGCGGGCCTGTGCTGTGGGGGCACTCTTTCCCTTCCGCCTCCGCTACGGCCTCCACCATGGCGGAGACGGAAGTGACTCTCCCCACTGCGCATGCGCGGGAAACTTTCAGCGGCCGCTGACGCTCCCGCGCATGCGCCGGGAAACTGTCAGCGGCCGCTGACGCTCCCGCGCATGCGCCGGGAAACTGTCAGCGGCCGCTGACGCTCCCGCGCATGCGCCGCATTTCCGTGCCAGCTGGCGGGGAAACAAACGCCATTTCCGCCAGCTGGCGGGGCGGAAATCCCTCCGGCGTCGGCCTAGCCCCTCAATGTTGGGGCTAGGCCGCCAAAGATGCGGAGCATTCCGCACCTTTGGGCCGGCGCGATGCCCGTCTGATTGGCGCCGTCTTTGGCGCCAGTCGGCGGATATCGCGCCGTTGGGGGAGAATTTCGCCCCATGTCACTCAGTAAAATTGCATTGTCAAGGTGGCTTCTGGAAAAGGTGCTGAACTGGTTTGCTGAGCAAGCAACCTAACAAATAAATTGCTTCATGGACCTGTGCACAGCTTTTGAAGTAATGTGACGGATGTCCCCAGAAGCTGTATGGAATGACCCCATGGTGTAAAAGCTCAGGGTGATGGTGACCTTCATCGCTGCTGGCAATGTTGTACATAAGTAGGGATGAGCTGCGGGCCAGGTTTCTGTGCAAGCTACAAGTCACTGATAGTTTTCTTTACAAAGTGCAGCCAGGGCAAGCACAGTTCCTGGGTCATGGGGAGGACAAGCATGGTGCTGATCAGCCTGGCATGCCCCAGAAGAGCACAGAAGGAAAATCCCACAGGAGTCCCTGTAGGTACACCTTCCGAAACGTTGACACTGAAAATTAAATGTTTACAAATAAAGTGGGGTACTTCATGGCTCTTCCAGAGGGAAAGTGTTTCTAACAGAAACATGAGTAACAATCCAGTGAACCAAGAACAGAGGATGCTGGGAAAATCCAGCAGGCCTGGCAGCATCCCCAAGGAGAGACAACAGAGCCAACGCTGCGAGTCCTTTGGCTCTTCGTCGGAACTTAAAGAAGAGAGAATGTTTTAGATTGTGAGAGAGCGCAATAAAAAGTAATTTTAAGAACAAAAGACAAATGGCCTGGCTTGAGAGTGTGTGGGGGGGGGAGCGGAAGGTGTAGGTTTGAATTGAGGCAATATACATGGGGCGGCACGGTGGCACAGTGGTTAGCACTGCTGCCTCACAGCTCCAGGGTCCCGGGTTCAATTTCGGTCTCGGGTGACTGTCTGTGTGGAGTTTGCACTTTCTCCCCGTGTCTGCGTGGGTTTCCTCCGGGTGCTCCGGTTTTCTCCCACAGTCCAAAGATGCGCAGGTTAGGTGGATTGGCCGTGCTAAATTGCCCTTTAGTGTCCAAAGGTTAGGTGGGGTTACGGGGATAAGGTGGAGGTTTGGGGGCTGAAGCTCAAATTAGGTGATCTTTCCAAGAGCCGGTGCAGACTTGATGGGCTGTATGGCCTCCGTCTGCACTGTAAATTCCATGATACGTCTGAGGTATTTTTTAAATGGGATTTAAGATGGAGGAGAAAGGTCACAATCTAAAGCTGCCAAACTCAACGTTGAGTCCTGAGGGCTGCAAAGGATGTGGTAATTCTGTGCTGTGGCCATTTTGTTCAATTGTTTTCCTGGGTGTATGGAGCAGATTTCTACATCTTATTCACAACAGATTTCGGTTCACATTCGATCTTCTCCTCTCAGGATGTTTATTTTGCAAATCCAGTCACCACCCTTCAGAGAGAGGGCCAAAGTAGGTATTCACCGTTAGCAGCCAATTTCAATACAACAACATATTGTGATCTCTCTCTCTCTTGCTTGGCAAGCAGTCCTTTAAAGTACTCCACTGGCCCTATTTTCCAGAGAAATTCTATTTGTCTATAACTGCTGCAGTTATGGTTTCAGAACATGTGATTGAAATTGATGTCTCATCTCAGAAACATTTGCAACGTCTCAGTATAGTGTGAAGCCAAAAGTAGTTGGCCCCATTCAACACACAAAATACAGTGTCCCGCCTTGGGCGTATGGAGCGGAGTCTTTCTTGGCACCTGCAGTGGCAAGAACCACCCGTCTATCACACGTGACTGTCATTTTTTTCACCACCAGCCTAGCAGTGCCACAAGGGAACTTTGGTCGTGTCAGGGTGGCACTGCCAAGGTGCCCAGGTAGCAGTGCCACCCTGACACTACCAAGGTTCCCTTGAGGCACTGCCAACAAGGCACTGCCAAGGTGCCCAGGTGGCAGTGCCAATGTGCCAGGCTGTCAGTGACAGGGTGCCCGGGTGTCAGCAGGAGTGCAAGGTTGCCCAGAGCCCGGCCACCCGGGGGCCTCCGATGGCCTGGTGCGGGCCAGCGATAAACGGCGCTTTGGTGAGGTCTTCCAGGCGCTCGTTGCCAGGTCTCAGGAGAATCGGACGCCAACCTATTTAAATTAGCCTGAAGGCTCACTTAAATATGTTAATCTGGACCTTGCCCAGAGAGGGTGGGACCCAGATCTTGACGTTTCGCAAAATCCCGTTAGATCACACGAGGCATTCCAAGTGTCATAAATCTCGCGAGGGGTACAATCTCGCTGCACCACCGAGTCGGGCGCGACGAGGCCATTCGTTCGCGCCCGGGGCGGGGGGGGGGGGGGGGGGTTATTTTATGCTTCCCAGGGTGTTGAGTGTTTGTTTATTTCATCGCATTAGGTGGAATGCAACTTTGTATTTGAGCAGTGTGGGCAGTTTCCATTGTCTTTGGAGAACTTCTGTACTTTTTTAAAATCAGCCATCAGCCAGAAAAAAAATTAGAAATTGTATCTTAAAAAGCACATCCTCATAAAGCAACACACTCAAATCAATAAACTTAATGCTTGAAAAGTTTCTGAGAGCATTTTTCTGAGACACTAATTAAAGCACAAGGACATTGGCTTGCTTTTATGTAACACATTTTAAATGCCCTCACAGGATAATTATCAGACAAAAATTGACACCAGGCCAAAGAATGAGATATTTGGACCAGTGATCAAAGGCTTGGTAAAAGAGATGGGTTTGAAGGAGGGTCCTAAAGGAGGAGAGAGACAAAGAAAAGCTCAGGAAGGTTATCAAGATCTAAATGGCTAAAGATGAGGAGAAAGAAGTGGGGGGTGAACATGAACAATGAAGAATTAAGTGACATTGAAGAGTGAGAGGGTGTGATTTACGGTCTTGCCTGCTCAGGACCAGAAATTCCTTCCCGAGGTCAACAGACCATTTAATGGTCCGTTAAATTATCCGTCCCGCCCGCAACGATTCCTGGGGCAGGGGCGAATCAGAAAGTTTACCCCGTAATTTGGAGGTGGTTAAAGAGGTATGGAGGGGTGAGACTGTGGCTGGTTCTGGACACAAGAATATTGAAATTGGGATTTTAGTGGATTGGGACTCAAAGGATGATTTTTACAAGTTATGATACAGGGAACCAGAGTTGTAGATCAGCTTTCACAATATTTAAGGGAGCTTGTTTTTCTTTCTCTCCCAGCAATAGGAAGGATAGAAATTATGCGATGAAGGCTCAACCCTCCCTATAGCTTCAAAGTGCTTCCCTAGATTTTAACCAGGCATCTGAAGTATCCCTCTTCCTCCCACAATGATTCGAACTAAACCATTTGTCATTCAATGATGCATCAGCTCAATAAATTAAATACATCATGAACGACCAATCAAATTTCATGAGTGAGTTTCTTTCTGGGATCAACTGCGTTCATTTTGAAATCTGCATGCTCAGAAATATCTGCCATGTGTTACGGCTGTAATTGTGTCATAAAATTACCCAAGCTTTGTAAGTCTCCTTGCCTCATTTGTACTGTTTAACAATTTGGAACAAGTGTCTTTTACTGAAACATTTTCTGTTCTGTGTAATATTTCTTGTTCGCCACTGAATTTTATTTATATTAACTCCAACGCACCACAAGAAAAGTTTGCGTTATGAAGCTGTGCCTACACAGAGCTCCTACATTAGTGAGTAATTTACTCAACTTCCCTGAGACTTTTTGTTAATGTTGCTGACACTCCCGATGATGTACAATAAAAGTGAAACTTTTCCTCACCCCTTCTGATCGTGTTTTCACTTCACACTCTATAAATGTTTTGACTACATCTTGCATTAATATGTCAATAACGTGTGCTATTTGATGACTGTTGGGATGTCAAGATTCAGCAGCTTCACCAAAATGCAAGCAATTAAATCATCGATAACATCCATGAGGAAACACTCTTGCCCATTATTAGAGAGCTTGGGTCACTGTCTGTGCGGAGTCTGCACGTTCTCCCCGTGCCTGCACGGGTTTCCTCCGGGTGCTCTGGTTTCTTCCCACAGTCCAAAGATGTGCAGATTAGGTGGATCGGCCATGCTAAATTGCCCTTAGTGTCCAAAAAAAGGTTAGGTGGAGTTACGGGGATAGGGTGGAGGTGTGGGCTTAAATAGGGTGCTCCTTCCAAGGGCTGGTGCAGATTCGATTGGCTGAATGGCCTCGTTCTGCACTGTAAATTCGATGAACTCGACGGTAAAAGCAGATATTTCACTTCAAGAAAAGACACACGTTTACTTAATCCCTTACCACATCTTGTAGAAGCATTCTGAAATACATTACACAGGGGAAGTGCTTTGAAATGTAGTTTATTGGGTAAATCCAGCTCTCAAGTTTGGAACAGCAAGCTTCACAAACAGTATGAAATGAATGTTTGGTTTGTTGCTTTGGGTTGAGGAAGCATTGTTGGACAGGGCAACTTTATACTCATCTTTCTCCGGGGCAGCAGTCTCTCTACTGTTTGGACAAACCCCCAGATTTCAGTTTAACATCTTATCCCATTGACAACCCTTCCAACAGTACAACACTCTCTCTCAATATTGCACCGATGGACCAAGCCTAATGATGTGCTCCGGTTCTGGCATGGGACTTGCCCCCTATCTTCTGTATCAAAAGCAAAGAGCTGAGCTACAGAAAGCATTTCTAACTACGCTAAGTGCATTATCTAGGGAAAAACAGTGGCCATGTGGAGCAGGATAATGATTTACTCTGGACCGCTCCTCTTTATACCATGCTGTTATGTACTGTCAGACAATTGCATTATGCTTAACCTTAGCCTTCCTTGGTATCCTGTGACCCTTTTCCTGCAAATTAGTTACATGCTTCCAAGTTTCTCCACGCTGGCACTCAAGCTTATGGCCTGACTTTCAGACCGATCATTGTGGTTGTCAGCTGATTTTTCAATCTTCAATATTATCCTCGACGCGGAACACAGACTTCGAAGTGTCTCCGGAGTAACTATGTGGAGGGTGAATAAATAATTGATTTCCTTCCCTCAAAATTGGCTTCAGTTCTCTGAAATTGCAGTTTGCCTTCCAAATGGTAATGTTCAGCGTCACATAGAGGAATTTGTCTTCCTTTAAATGTCAAAAAGCACTGCAATCGGTTGTTCCTCCTAGGACTATGAAGCTTTCTTTAAAGTTTTAAGTTGCAGTTGTGAGCTTAAGGAATGAACTAAGGAGTAAAGGAACATCATGTTACCAACCTCCATCCCCCCTAGTTCATATTCTCAGAGGTGTCTGTTTTGTTGAAATTTCTAAAGGCAGAGAGAGCTCACTCCACATTCCATCCAAGTCGGTGAAGGCGTCATTTAATCATACTGATGCTTACCGACTTTACTGGGACACCGGTGAACTTCTGTCCTGTTGCATAAAACTTTGGAGGCTTGTGACATCACAGTAACATGGGTGTTAACAAATAAAACTGCCACACAATGGGTGAGCCAGGTGACTTTGAGGTATTATTAGACAGCCTTTGTCTGCACGTTCATATTTAAAACAGCCATGTAATGATATGGCAGGCGATGCCACCACAATAATAATAATAATCTTTGTCACATGTCGGCTTACATTAACACTGCAATGAAGTTACTGTGAAAATCCCCTAGTCGCCACATTCCGGTGCCTGTTCGGGTACACTGAGGGAGAATTCAGAATGTCCAAATTTACCTAACATCATGCCTTTCGGGACTTGTGGGAGGAAACCGGAGCCCCCGGAGGAAACCTACGCAGTCACGGGGAGAATGTGCAGACTCCGCACAGACAGCGACCCAAGCCGAGAATCAAACCTGGGATCCTGGCGCTGTGAAGCAACAGTGCTAACCACTGTGCTACCATGCCGCCTCACGTGCCCCAACATGCTCCACTATTTGGAGCATTGCCCTATTAATTTATCCGAGTAACAATACAAATTTAATCTACAGTAATCTATAAAGCACCTTCTTGACACTTGTTCAATTGTTTTCATAGAATCATAAGAGTACAGAAGAAGCCCTTCAGCACATCAAGCCTGCACCGACAGAAAAACCTACTCTAATCTACACTAATCCCACTTCCCAGCACTTGGCCCATAGCCTTGAATGTTATGACATTTCAAGTGCTCATTTGTCTGAGAAGAGGTAATTACATAAAATTACATAGGATATACAACACAGAAACTGGCAATTTGAACCCATCTGGTCAATGCCGATATGTATGCCCCAAATGACCCTCCTTCCAACCTTCTGCTTTCTACTGCCACGGCAGTTTTCAGTTCGGATACCCAATTTGACATTAGTCCATAAACCATTGATGTCCGCACACAGGGAGACGCCGGGGGTGGGCTCCTGGGGGTGAGGAAGTGCTTTTTTACACAGCAAGTGGTGATGACATGGAACTTGCTGCCTTCAAGGGTGCTGGAAGTGGCAACACTTAATAACTTCAAAAGGAAATTGGATTGTCACCTGAAGGGAATGAAGTTACAGGGTTTGGGTATGGAACAAGGGGAGTGGCTTCCCCTTCAGAGAGTCAGCATGGACTCAATGGGCAAAACTGCCTCTTTCTGTGCCAAAATAATGCTTTACTTTATATAATGCCTATCGGCAGATCCTTATATTCTGTTCCCCTCCATGTAATTATCCAATTTAAATTTTTCTTTTAAATTTAGAGTCCCCAATTATTATTTTTTTCCCAATTAAGGGGCAATTTAGCGTGGCCAATCCACCTAACCTGCACATCTTTGGGTTGTGGGGGTGAAACCCACGCAGACACGGGGAGAATGTGCAAACTCCACACGGACAGTGACCCAGGGCCGGGCTTCGAACCCGGGTTCTCAGCGCCATAGGCAGCAATGCTAACCACTGTGCCACATGCCGCCCATCCAACTTACTCTTAAATACACGGATGTCATTCGCGTAAACTACGTCACGTGCTCGCTGGCAAAGTTCTTAGCCTTCAGGTGAAGTAATAATTATTGAGGGCAACAGCTAAATATGTTATTCGGGCAGCACAGTAGCACAAGTGGATAGCACTGTGGCTTCACAGCGCCAGGGTACCAGGTTCGGTTCCCTGCTGGGTCACTGTCTGTGCGGAGTCTGCACGTTCTCCCCGTGTCTGCGTGGGTTTCCTCCGGGTGCTCCGGTTTCCTCCCACAGTCCAAAGACGTGCAAGTTAGCTGGATTGGCCATGATAAATTGCCCTTAGTGACCAGAAAGGTTAGGAGGAGTTATTGAGTTATGGGGATAGGGTGGAAGTGAGGGCTTAAGTGGGTCGGTGCAGACTCAATGGGCTGAATGGCCTCCTTCTGCATTGTATGTTCTATGTTCTATGCTGGAAATATTATGAAATAATTGGGTTTCATTTGGACCCAAAGATTTATCAATTAACAGCTTTAAATGGCATTAAATGTTACATTGTGCTGCGCAGAAAATACACATGAATAAATGAAAATGCGATGCGTTCGCCAATCAGCGTATCCCAGGAAATTCTTCCCCTGAGTGGAATGAACTACCAGCCTTTCCAAAACAAAAGCTAATCCACCTCATTGGATATGTGCTGTTTACAGTGTTGTTCGTTGTGTGCAAGCTGATCTCCTGAGAGAGCGAAGATGCAGGTGTGATAAACAGTACATCAGAGGGTGTCCTGAGGATTATACCCACAGGGGCTGCTTTTTTTAGTCATTGGTCTCCAGCTTGTTGGATAGCAAAACAGAAAAAAAAAAATGCTTCAATATAACACCACCCAACAGCGCCCCCCCCCCCCCCCCCACCTTTGCCCACACTCGTACAAACCATTAATTGTGAACTACAAGGAAAGAAAAGCATGAGCAAAAATCCCATTACGTGCTCTTTTTCTTGCTTCAAGGAAACTACAAGATGACAGGTTCACATTTAATTAGGCAAGCTCAGCGGGAAGAAGTCTGCCAACTCCCCCTGAACAATGATTTTCCTTTGTTTTCCTATTACTTTCTAAAATAAGGCAGATGTAGATCATTCCATTGTGCTAAAATATCAAGCTCAAAAGTGACAGTCCGATAGCATGTCGGTGCCTTCCAGACACTTGTCTCACTGTTAACAAGGAAATGTTTGAAGCACCTCATATCATAGCAGTTCTGAAATGCCAGGTCAGGCCCAAATCAGCTGCAAATGATGTATTTGGGGAAGTGATTTCAGTTAAAAAAATAAAGCTGCCTGGGACTCAGTTGACACTCTATTAGAATAATCAATTTTGTTAAATTCAAGTATCTAGTCCGGGGTAGAAATTACATTCAGAAATTACATTTCAGAAATTACAGTCTTGCTTCTTCTCTTTAAAGCAGAACGCCTTTGCCAGGCCATCTTCCCTTTGTGTCCCCACATACAGCCTGACAATGTAAATCCCCCTTCAACGTACTCACCCGTAACCAAATACATATAAAACCACTTGGTTCATGATGACGGTCACCTCAAGAACTATGAGGTCCTTGAATAATTGGCGGCCGATACACATTAGAGTTTTTTGGGTTTTTTTTTAAATGTAGAGTACCCAATTATTTATTTTTTTCCAATTAAGGGGAAATTTAGCATGGCCAATCCACCTAGCCTGCACATCTTTGGGTTGTGGGGGTGACAGCCACGCAGACATGGGGAGAGTGTGCAAACTCCACACGGACAGTAACCCAGGGCTGGGATTCGAACCCGGGTCCCAGTGCTATCCACTGCACCACATGCCGCTCTCCACATTGGAGTTTAGAAGAACGAGAGGCGATCTTATTGCAACATCAAGGATTCTGAAGAGGCTTGATGGGGATGAACCTATAACTGAGACAGAAGGTTTCAAAATAAAGGCAGCGGAATTCTCCTTCGACGAGATCCTCCGCTCCGCTGGCCGCGCACCCACGCCCGCGGGTTTCCCGACTGCGTGAGGTGGCCACAGTGGGAAACTCCATTGGCCGGCTGTGGGAACGGAGAATCCCGCTGTCTGCGGAGGCGCGCCATGCAGGAAAACACGGATAATCCCGCCCAGGATCTCCCATTTAAGACCAAGATGAGGTGAAAATTGTTCACTCAGTGGATGGTAAGTCTTTGGAGTTCTCTTCACCAGTGAGCAGTGGAGGCTGGATGATTGGGCATATTCAAGGCCGAGCTGGATGATTTAATAATAATAATAATAATAATCGCTTATTGTCACAAGTCGGCTTCAATGAAGTAACTGTGAAAAGCCCCTAGTCCCCATATTCCGGCACCTGTTCGGGGAGGCCGGTACGGGAATTGAACCCGCGCTGCATTACAAGCCAGCTGTTTAACCCACTGTGCTAAACCAGCAGGCAGGAACATAGAGAAAGGCCACAATCAGCTCAGCCATGATCTTATTGCATGGCGGAGCAGGCTCGATGGGCTGAATGGCCTCCTTCTCCGATATCTTATGATCTTGAGAGGAAAGCATGATTTTTGGATTCTTTGCTAATCTGGTACCCATGGGTTAAAGTTTAAAAAAAAAAAATTTTAGAGTACCCAATTATTATTTTTTTCCAATTAAGGGGCAATTTAGCGTGGCCAATCCACCGAACCTGCACATCCTTGGGTTGTGGGGGTGAAACCCACGCAGACATGGGGAGAATGTGCAAACTCCACGCGGACAGTGACCCAGAGCCGGGTTTCGAACCCGGATCCTCAGCGCCACAGTCCCAGTGCTAACCACTGAACTACATGCCGCCCTTTCCCATAGGTTAATGTTGCTCGTCAAGGTTGCCAGGATAACAATTTCAGAAACAAAATGACTGTGCTCTACTTTCACCTCATATAAGTAACATTAGGACAAATTTTGTCAGGATTTTTAGCGTTGCATTGTGCAGGAGGGATAAAGAAAGGTTATAGCTTTAATTATTTTTCAAGTAAGAAGCTGCTTACTTTGTCAAACATGTGGAGCAATTTGTCTCTTAAAGTGACTGAACTCTTAAGTTTTTTTTAAAATTCTCCAATTAAGGAGCTAGTCCACCTAACCTGCACATCATTGGGTTATGGGGGTGAGACCCACGCAGACACAGGGAGAATGTGCAAACTCCACACTGACAGTGACCCGGGGCTGGGATCAAAGACGGGTCATCGGCGCCGTGAGGCAGTAGTGGTATCCACTGCGCCACCGTGCTCCGCCCGAGACTGAATTCGTAACTTACTGAGAGTCCTGTAATCCAACAAGCAATTGCTCTACTTGAAACATCCTGGATTCTTTCCCATGGTTTACAGGCAGCAATTCAATTGAGCAGCTTAGCTGATAAATGAATCAAATGGACAGTCACAAGCTTTGTAGCTGTTGCAAAACCAATTAGCATCTATGATATATTTCTTAAGTACAAATGGCAGCCCGCAAATGCTCATCCACATCATAAAACTTGGGCACCTCACAGGCACACGCATATCACAGAGGCGTACTACACACACACCTGACAGGCATACATATACACACATGTACATGTACACTCTCAAACACTGAGAGATGGGCCCACACGTCACACAGTCACGGTGCATAGTAAAAGATAATGGGTGCAATTCAACTAATTGGAAACAAAGTTCATAGCGAGTGCATGTAACCACGGTGCTGAGAAGGACATGTCTGTGCAACATGACTCGCATTGTATAAGGGACCTCAGCAGGGAACGAGCGGCCGCACATAGCCTCGTTTTGTACACTGGGAGCTCCGCTTGTCATAACTCCCCAGTGTAGCGAGAGATCGGGATGCCAATTTTATATAGCATCCTGATCTTCGAGGCCCCCATGGTGACCCATGACCACCCTCCCCACACCTCCCCCAACACCCACACCAGGCACCTGCAGCCCAATTACATGTGTACAGAAAAAATGCCAGCTTGACACCCTGGTAGTGCCCATGGCAACTGGCAGTGCCCCCTGGCCACCTTGGAAGTGCCAGGCTGGCATCCAGGTGGCACCAGCAGTGCCAGTGCACCACCCAGCCCAAAGTGCTTGCAGCTGGGAGCCTCCAATCCCCTGGGAGATCCCCACGAGTGCCACCCCATCTGGTCCCCGTTTGTGGAGACCAGTTTTTTTTTTCAAAAACTATACTTTATTCATAAATTCTATCATAAACATTACAGAACATTTTGAATTGTCTTGACTGTACATTTCCATCAGAGTTACACATTCCCTTGACTTTCTTCCATTCAATTTTGATAACCTTACACACATATCGCCCTTTATGTTACAATTCCTTCTTAAACATTTACATTGTCATGTTTCTTTTATACATTGGAGAGTTAATGACCCAGACCAAGGGGGGTTTACACTGTTACCCGCCCCTCGGTGTACATTTGCTGGTAAGACCTTACACAGTGGTCTTTTCCCCATTGTGCCTCGGCGGCAGCTGCCCCAAGCTTGAGTGCGTCCCTCAGCACGTAGTCCTGGACCTTGGAATGTGCCAGTCTGCAACACTCGGTCGAGGACAGCTCTTTGCACTGGAAGATCAGCAAGTTTCGGGCAGACCAAAGAGCGTCTTTAACCGAGTTGATGACCTTCCAGCAGCAGTTGATGTTTGTCTCGGTGCGTGTCCCTGGAAAACAGTCCGTAGAGCACAGAGTCCTGTGTCACAGAGCTGCTCGGGATGAACCTTGACAAATACCACTGCATCTCTCTCCTTCAAATTTATTTGGAGATCCAAGATGGACCGTGTCCGAAGGGACACTGTGTACAAACCTCTGGAGAAGGGATGGAGGAACGTACCCAACGCCTCCCTCGTCTTGTTGGCCACCTTTGTGTGCAGCTGCATCCCCCCGCCGGGTCGGAGAATGGCCGTTGGCCGCCGTGAATCCCGCCCCCGCCCCCGCCGAAGTCTCCGAAGGGAGAAAAGTCGGCGGGGCGTTAATGGCGCCGCTGCCGCGGAGAATGTCACGGGTCTGCGCAAGGCAGCCAATTTTCGGCCTGCCGATATTCTCCCTTC
Source organism: Scyliorhinus torazame (assembly GCF_047496885.1). Taxonomy (NCBI): domain Eukaryota; kingdom Metazoa; phylum Chordata; class Chondrichthyes; order Carcharhiniformes; family Scyliorhinidae; genus Scyliorhinus; species Scyliorhinus torazame. The sequence continues at coordinate 15,963,325 of NC_092721.1, read as the reverse complement.
CGGATGAGTGTTTCTGCGATGGTGGAGGGTGTTGGTGACAGCAGTGGCGTTGTGTCGTGCTCTTCGTCCCACTCTGAGTCCATGGCACTTTGGGGTGGGGGTTCGTCTCCACCCATCCACTCTGAGTCACTGTGCGGTATTTCGTCTTCCCGGGTAGGGGTGTCCCGGGTAGTGCTGTCCCGGGTAGTGCTGTCCCGGGTAGTGCTGTCCCGGGTAGTGCTGTCCCGGGTAGGGGTGTCCTGGGTAGTCGTGTCCCGGGTAGGGGTGTCCTGGCTCGGATGTGACGGGGGCCTGTGGCTGCCCCCCTCATCGCTGGGTGGTCGCTCCCGCACGTGACGGGGGTGTCGTCTCCCTGTTGCTCCAGGTCTCTCCGTCTCCCGTGGTGTGCGAGGGGCATCCTGCGGGCGCCGCATGCTGGAGGGTCCGGGTCTCTCCGTCTCCCGTGTTGTGCGAGGGGCATCCTGCGGGCGTCGCATGCTGGAGGGTCCGGGTCTCTCCGTTTCCCGTGGTGTGCGAGGGGCATCCTGCGGGCGTCGCATGCTGGAGGGTCCGGGTCTCTCCGTCTCCCGTGGTCTCCGAGGGGCATCCTGCGGGCGTCGCATGCTGGAGGGTGCGGGTCTCTCCGTCTCCTGTGGTCTCCGAGGGGCATCCTGCGGGCGGTCTGCATCTGCGGGGATGGGTGCCTGGACGTTTGGTCCTGCGATACACAATGAAGCATGCATGGTTAGACATCAGGCAGTGATCAGGTGATACGGGGGAGGGGGATATAGGGTAGGGGGGATATGGGGACGGGCTGTTGGTGGCTCACTTGCTCGTGGGGCCCCGACCTCTGCATCAGCAACCTCCCGGTCCTCAGGTCCGCCAGCCAGTTCCAGGGCCCTTTCCTCGTGTACGGTCAGTGGCCTCTCATCAGCGGCGGGGGGGGGGGGGGGTGGCAGGGGTAAAAGGCAACAGTGTTAGGCAGGTATATGAATACACGCCATCGGTTGCGCGTGCATTGCAGAGGTTAAGGTTAGGGCTGGATTCACTTGGGGATATGGGGGAGGGGGGATATGGGGGAGGGGGATATGGGGGATATGGGGGAGGGGGGGATATGGGGGAGGGGAGATATGGGGATATGGGGGAGGGGGGATATGGGGGAGGGGGGGATATGGGGGAGGGGGGATATGGGGGAGGGGTGATATGGGGGATATGGGGGAGGGGGGATATGGGGGAGGGGGGATATGGGGAGGGGGGATATGGGTGAGGGGGGATATGGGGGATATGGGGGAGGGGGGATATGGGGGATATGGGGGAGGGGGGATATGGGGAGGGGAGGGGGATATGGGGGATATGGGTGAGGGGGGATATGGGGAGGGGGGGATATGGTGGAGGGGGGATATGGGGGATATGGGGGAGGGGGGATATGGGGGAGGGGGTTATGGGGGAGGGGGGATATGGGGGAGGGGGATATGGGGGATATGGGGGAGGGGGATATGGGGAGGGGGGATATGGGGAGGGGGATATGGGGGAGGGGGCATATGGGGGAGGGGGGGATATGGGGGAGGGGGGTATGGGGGATATGGGGAGGGGGGATATGGGGGATGGGGGAGGGGGGATATGGGGGATATGGGGAGGGGGGATATGGTGGAGGGGGGATATGGGGGATATGGGGGAGGGGGGATATGGGGGAGGGGGTTATGGGGGAGGGGGGATATGGGGGAGGGGGATATGGGGGATATGGGGGAGGGGGGATATGGGGAGGGGGGATATGGGGAGGGGGATATGGGGGATATGGGGAGGGGGCATATGGGGGAGGGGGGGGATATGGGGGAGGGGGGGATATGGGGGAGGGGGGGTATGGGGGATATGGGGAGGGGGGATATGGGGGAGGGGGGGATATGGGGGAGGGGGGATATGGGGGATATGGGGGAGGGGGGATATGGGGGAGGGGGGGATATGGGGGAGGGGGGATATGGGGATATGGGGGATATGGGGAGGGGGGGATATGGGGGATATGGGGAGGGGGATATGGGGGAGGGGGGATATGGGGGAGGGGGGATATGGGGGATATGGGGGAGGGGGGATATGGGGGAGGGGGGATATGGTGGAGGGGGGATATGGGGGATATGGGGGAGGGGGGATATGGGGGAGGGGGTTATGGGGGAGGGGGGATATGGGGGAGGGGGATATGGGGGATATGGGGGAGGGGGGATATGGGGGATATGGGGGAGGGGGAATATGGGGGAGGGGGGATATGGGGAGGGGGATATGGGGGATATGGGGGAGGGGGGCATATGGGGGAGGGGGGGTTTTGGGGGATATGGGGGAGGGGGGGTATGGGGGATATGGGGAGGGGGGATATGGGGGAGGGGGGGATATGGGGGATATGGGGGAGGGGGATATGGGGGAGGGGGGATATGGGGATATGGGGGATATGGGGGATATGGGGAGGGGGGGATATGGGGGAGGGGGGATATGGGGAGGGGGATATGGGGGAGGGGGGATATGGGGGATATGGGGGAGGGGGGATATGGGGGAGGGGGGATATGGGGGATATGGGGAGGGGGGTTATGGGGGAGGCTCACCCTGCCTGCTCTGACGAGGTCGTTCACCTTCTTGTGGCACTGGGTGCCTGTCCGTGGTGTTAGGGCCACAGCGGTGACGGCCTCTGCCACCTCCCTCCACAGACGCCGGCTGTGGCGTGGGGCAACTCTGCGGCCGTGCCCGGGATACAGGGCGTCCCTCCTCTGCTCCACCGCGTCCAGGAGCGCCTCCACATCGCGTGACTCGAACCTCGGGGCTGAGCGACGGCCAGCCATCAAGTCGGGTGTTGCGGTCGGCTGTTCCGGTCGGGTGGGGGGGAGCTGCGCGGCCTTATGAGCCGTCACGCCGTGCAGCGCGTATGACGCTGCACGGCGTGAACCACTGCGCAAGCGCGGATCCCGTTACATCGCTGCTAGCCCATTTCGGGCCGCAGACTATCGGCCCATTTTTATGACGTGACGCAAGTGGGATTTGCGCCGTTTTTTGCGCCGATCGGCGGACTTTCCACCGATAATGGAGAATTTCGCCCCTAGTGTCACTACATACTGAGATCCTACCTGTCCCTGGTGATACCAAGGATGGGCCTGGCCTCATTGTCGCGGAACGCTCCAAGTAGTTGTACCGTGCCGTACCACCTGTCCCTCGTGGAAACGTTTTTGAAGAAAAACACCTTTGACCACAAGGCAATGAAGCAGTGGTCAGCACGTAATGTCCTCGAGGCCCTCAGGGAAAAGGAGCCTGTGGAGGACGTTGGACGGTTCCCTGAGCAGACTGTCAGAGTCATCTGGCAGAACGTCTCATCACCAGAACTTATAAACAAGCACCAAGACCTAGCTTGGCTGGTGGTGAGAAGGGCCCTCCCTGTCAGATTCTTCATGCACACCCGAAGGCTCTGCGTCATTGCACGCTGCCCGCGGAGTGGCTGCGGGTGAAATGAGACGTTTGTGGAGACCAGTGCTGAACAGCATTCACCCGAGGTCTCTGAGGCAAAGTGAACAAATCACAAAGCCTCAGGTACCCCAGGAATCTGCACATAAGAGTGAGACTAGCTATCTCGCTCCAATATGCAGATTTGCTAAAACTTGACCTCGCCCACTATGGGCGAGATTTACATCACAACGTCTCAGGAGACCGCGTTGTATCTCATGAGGCGCTGTGAGCCGGGTAGATCCCGGGAGCGGGGTTTCCCGGCTTCTATCGACCACGCCGCGCTGTGTCCAGCTGCTTTCCTGACGCAGCGTGGACATTGGATCGCGACTATTTATTAAAATATTACCTGATGCCCTACAGGTAACATAAAACACCGATCCTTCTTGATTTTACAGTTTGACATCCTCCTTGACAATTTACATCTAAAACTCCTCAGCTGCCTTTTACTATCTGTCCTTTGCTTTCCTTCATATAACTTAACCCCCAAATAGAAGCGCATTAGTGTGCCAAATATCGATCTCAGAAACATGTCTTCTCACAGACCACAAGTCAGGCGTTGAACGTTTTGAAAGGTGACATAATAAAACTAGGTCGGTAGTTTTCAAATAGAATCCAAAATATCGGTTTCCAATACCCTCCATTCTGGTCTTGCCAGAGATATGTAACTCAGCAGGCAGGCCACTTTTGATTTCCCTGAAAGACTTGCCTTAGCAAGATGCAGTATCAAATACTTTGGTTATAAATAGTGCTCCTCGGTGCAGTCAGGAAGGCGAAAGGAACACACAGCCAATATCACTGTGACCGACTTTTCTGGGTGTTTTGTATTGCACCACAGGCCATCCAATATTTATTCTCTTTCGTTGAAAACTGGAATGGATTCCTCCCCCAACCACACCCGCCCTACCCTCCCTGATTAATGGCCCTCTAATAACTTTCCAGGAATGTGCAGTTGAACCTTTTGATTTCTGAGAAGGTAATTTTGTTATCAGGTCATTCATAACAAAAACAAATGTTACCCAGTTTTATTTTTAATGGAATTCTACCCACATTGTTTGTTAAAATTACTCCCCGTAATTGTTCAAGCCACTGAGACATATAAGGCCGGATACTTATTCGCTGGTCCACGGGCAGGACCAGTGAATCACGGCACGGTAGCACAGTGGTTAGCACTGTTGCTTCACAGCGTCAGGGTCCCAGGTTCGATACCCGGCTTGGGTCACTGTCTGTGCGGAGTTGGCACGTTCTCCTCGTGTCTGCGTGGGTTTCCTCCGGGTGCTCCAGTTTCCTCCCATAGACCTGAAAGACATGCTTGTTAGGTGGATTGGACATTCTGAATTCTCCCTCTGCGTACCCGAACTGGCGCCAGAATGTGCCGACTAGGGGCTTTTCACAGTAACTTCATTGCAGTGTTAATGTAAGCCGACTTGTGACAACAATTAAGATTATTATTATCCTGCCACCAACGAACGGCCGGACAATTCCGACCACAGGTTTGCATAAATAGTGCAGCAGCATGTCATTTGAAATTGCATCAGATGTCCGGGTACAGAAACACTCAATTTAGCCCAAATGACCTCCTCGCACCCTACTTTCCATTAAACCTGCCCTTCTGTTCCATTCTCCCTCATGTCTTTATGTTGGTTCTCCTTAAATACATCTATGCTATTTACCACTCTCACCATTCTCTGGGTGAAGGAATTACTTATTAGATTTATAAGTGACTATCTTGTACGCTCCACATGTGGGAGCCTACCTGATGAAACCCTATCATAATGTTGGAGACCTCGGGCGTCATTCTCCGCCGGCGGGAGTCTCCGTTTTGCCGGCGCCCGGGGGTTTCCCGACGGCGTGGGGCTGCTCCACAATGGGAAACCCCATTGACCGGCCGGTGTTACGGAGACTCCCGCCGGCCGGTCGGCGCAGAAATGTGGCGGGGCGGGTAGGAGAATTTCGCCCCTCATGTCGGTCATCACTCAGCCTTCAGGAAAAAAGCCCCCATGTCGGGATTTTCCAGTCCTGCCATCAGCAGGACCCGTCATGGGCGGGGAACGGAAAAGTAAGAGAGACAGGCGAAAGTTTATGAAAGTATTCTGTCGTTGTTAGGTCATTAGGTGATACCAAGTGCGGGGGAACATCCACTCTGTGGTGACTCGCCCTGTTGTCAAGTTTCACATCAACCATTTTTTTTAAAAAACACAGCGTAACACAGCATCGCCTAATTTTCAGCGATTACTATCTGGCCAGTGAACAAAATGGACTATCCTGTGCGAAAGAAAGAGAAGAGCTTGTTTAATTTTGAAATGAAATGAAATGAAAATCGCTTATTGTCACAAGTAGGCTTCAATGAAGTTAATGTGAAAAGCCCCTAGTCGCCACATTCCGGCGCCTGTTCGGGGAGGCTGGCACGGGAATGACCTCACGATATCCCAAAGCGCTTTCTGGCCAATGAAGTCCATTGACGTTCGCTGGCCAGGAAAATCTGGCCTCAGCCTTCCTCTAATGAGGGCAACCTCTCAGTTCTGGCATCTCATTCTGCTTGGAGAATATTAATTGCTTTCTCGCAGAGGAAGAACACCGCGGGGTTTATATCACTTTCCACGCTGTCAACAACAGAGTCTCACTTTAGTGAAACAGGAAGAAATGGAGTGGGGGGGGGGTGGGGGGGGGGATCACTGCGAAAAACCCGCAGCTGCCAATTTGCTGTTACTCGCTGTGTGTTAGTACCCATGAGTAATTTCAACCTCTGGTTCCGACAATAATCGACAATCAGGGATTAAAAGGCAACACATTTGAGAAAGCGGGAATATTAGGGCATTTCAGATTTTTCCCTTGAACCCCTCGGAGGTATTCCTGCCCCGCACTCTGGATCAAATCAGATTCAAAGCACACATCCACAGACAATCTGGTGAGCTTCCCGGCGATGCAAATAGGACAGCTTTACTCAGTCTGCATGCATTCAAATGCCGAGCACAGGCTGTGCTGCTGAGGCTGATCATAAATGAGGTGTCAGGAAAGCGTAGCCCATAGCAGGCCTTTTGGTGGTACCAATTACGTTTCAAGTGCGCTATCCAGGGTGCGCTGAATGATAGATCCAGCAGCAGGACTGATAATGTGCTATGTTGCAAATCCAAAGGCACATTGAGTGGTGGATCTGTTTAATTGCTACACTCTGGAGATTTAAAGCTTGCTGGCAAGGGTATGAAATGTGGGATTTGAGGAAAACTGCATACTTCATTGTCTCCAACCCCTGTCAATTTCCATGTAATGCACATGATACAGTACTTTGCATCAGACTTAACTGAAGAGAATATCTCCAAAAGGCAATGCAGAACAATGAAGAAGAACCAGGGGCGTCATTCTCCGACCCCCCGCCGGGTCGGAGAATGGCCGTTGGCCGCCGTGAATCCCGCCCCCGCCTCCGAAGGGAGAAAAGTCGGCGGGGCGTTAATGGCGCCGCTGCCGCGGAGAATGTCACGGGTCTGCGCAAGGCAGCCGATTTTCGGCTTGCCGATATTCTCCCTCCCGGATGGGCCGAAGTCCCGTCGACGTGGTGACCGTTCACGTCGACGTGAATCAAACCTCCTTTTCATCGGCGTGACCCGGTGCTCCAGGCTCACGCCGACCAGCGAGGAGGTGAGTGACGGCCTGGGGGGTTGGCTCTGGGCAGGAAATGGCGTGGCCGCAGACTGATTGCGTGAGGAGAGGTGTGTCTCGGCTTGTGTGTGTGTGTGTGCGGCGGGGGGGGGGGGGGGGGTGGTTAGAGTAGGCTGGGCTCCGGGGGAGTGCCGGGAGGGGGTCCGTGCCGGGGTGGAGGTTGGGGGTTGGGGGGGTCCGTGCCGGGGTGGAGGTTGGGGGTTGGGGGGTCCGTGCTGGGGTGGAGGTTGGGGGTTGGGGGGGGTCCATGCTGGGGTGGAGGTTGGGGAGGGGGTCCGTGCTGGGGTGGAGGTTGGGGGTTGGGGGGGGTCCGTGCTGGGGTGGAGGTTGGGGAGGGGGTCCGTGCCTGGGTGGAGGTTGGGGGTTGGGGGGTGGTCCGTGCTGGGGTGGAGGTTGGGGAGGGGGTCCGTGCCGGGGTGGAGGTTGGGGGTTGGGGGGGGGTCCGTGCTGGGGTGGAGGTTGGGGAGGGGGTCCGTGCCGGGGTGGGGGTTGGGGGGGGTCCGTGCTGGGGTGGAGGTTGGGGGTTGACGGGGGGGTCCGTGCTGGGGTGGAGGTTGGGGGTTGGGGGGGGTCCGTGCTGGGGTGGAGGTTGGGGGTTGGGGGGGGTCCATGCTGGGGTGGAGGTTGGGGAGGGGGTCCGTGCTGGGGTGGAGGTTGGGGGTTGGGGGGGGTCCGTGCTGGGGTGGAGGTTGGGGAGGGGGTCCGTGCTGGGGTGGAGGTTGGGGGTTGGGGGGGGTCCGTGCTGGGGTGGAGGTTGGGGAGGGGGTCCGTGCCTGGGTGGAGGTTGGGGGTTGGGGGGTGGTCCGTGCTGGGGTGGAGGTTGGGGAGGGGGTCCGTGCCGGGGTGGAGGTTGGGCGTTGGGGGGGGGTCCGTGCTGGGGTGGAGGTTGGGGAGGGGGTCCGTGCCGGGGTGGGGGTTGGGGGGGGTCCGTGCTGGGGTGGAGGTTGGGGGTTGACGGGGGGGTCCGTGCTGGGGTGGAGGTTGGGGGTTGGCGGGGGGGTCCGTGCTGGGGTGGAGGTTGGGGAGGGGGTCCGTGCCGTGGTGGAGGTTGGGGGGGGTCCATGCTGGGGTGGAGGTTGGGGAGGGGGTCCGTGCCGGGGTGGAGGTTGGGGGTTGGGGGGGGTCCGTGCTGGGGTGGAGGTTGGGGAGGGGGTCCGTGCCGGGGTGGAGGTTGGGGGTTGGGGGGGGGGGGTCCGTGCTGGGGTGGAGGTTGGGGGTTGGGGGGGGGGTCCGTGCTGGGGTGGAGGTTGGGGAGGGGGTCCGTGCCGGGGTGGAGGTTGGGGGTTGGGGGGGGGTCCGTGTTGGGGTGGAGGTTGGGGAGGGGGTCCGTGCCGAGGAGGGTGATGGGAGGGCAAATGAGTTGGTCCACCTGGCCAGGTGCCAGCCTCCAACAGTTGGACCCATGCGGTCCATGCCACCTGGCTGGGGGGAGGAGGGGATATGGGCAATGATGACATGTCGTCGTTCCCCTCCCCCCCCACCAGGCCGTCATGTTTTCAGACCATCCAGCGATGTTGGCCGCCGTGGTGGCAGCCGCTCATGTCTATGTTGCCCTGGATGAGGAGGAGGAGGAGGAGGAGCGTGCCAGAGAGGCGGCGCAGGCTGCCGCAGAGGGGCAGGCGGCAGCCGCCCAGGCTGGAGGGACACCTGACCGACAGGACGAGGAGAGGGAGGAGGACGTCGCGGCCCCACGGCAACGGAGGCACCCGAGGGCGCCCCGTGTGTACCGGCCCCGGCAGTCATACCAGGACCTCACGGACCGGGAATGCAGGAGGAGACTCCGGATGAGCCGGGAAACCGTGGCACACATCTGCCACCTGCTGGCACACCTGTCACCGCGTGGCACTGGCGGGGGACACCCTCTCCCCGTGTCCGTCAAGGTTACGGTGGCCCTGAACTTTTATGCAACGGGGTCATTCCAGGCACCGAGTGGGGACCTGTCCGGCATATCGCAGACATCGGTGCATCGGTGCATCCGGGCAGTGACAGATGCCCTTTATGCCATGGCGCACCGCTACATCCGCTTCCCCGTGGACCGGGCCAGCCAAGATGCCCGGGCCGTAGGCTTCCCTGCCGTTGCCGGGTTCCCCATGGTCCAGGGCGCGATCGATGGGATGCACGTCGCCGTGCGGCCACCTGCAGATAACAGGGCCGTATTCACTAATAGGAAGGGGACCTATTCGATGAACGTACAGGTGGTCTGCGACCACCGCATGATGATCCTGCACGTCTGCGCCCGTCACCCAGGCAGTGTACACGACTCATTCGTGTTGTCGCGGTCATCCATCCCCGGCATGTACGAGGGACGCCATCCCCGGCTGAGGGGCTGGTTGCTGGGCGACAGGGGCTACCCATTGCGATCGTGGCTGATGACGCCTATACGGAGGCCACGCAATGAGGCGGAGAACCGCTACAATGGTGCCCATGTAGCGACAAGGGGAGTGATCGAGAGGTGCTTTGGCGTGCTGAAGATGCGTTTCAGGTGCCTGGACCTCTCTGGGGGCGCCCTCCAGTATCGGTCAGATAGGGTCGGCCGCATCATTGTGGTGTGCTGCGTCCTGCACAACATAGCCCAGCAGAGGGGCGATGTGCCGCAGGCAGAGGAGGGCGGAGTGGAGGAGCAGCAGGAAAAGGCCCAGTCCTCCCCAGATGAGGGAGATGGGGGCAATGGTCAGGGCAGACGGGGTAGACACAGGCGGGTGGCTGTCCACCGTTACCGGCTGGCCCAGCGGGCACGGGACAGACTGATAGCCGCCCGCTTCACTGACTAGATGGGCGTGGGAATCGGGTAGTATGGCCACAGACCGCACACCATGGCAACAGCCGACCACCCACACCTCCCACCTATCCACCCACCCAGCACCCTCACTCCGCTCCCCAACCCCACACACCCCATCCGCATGCACCCCACCCCCCCCCCCCCAATTGCCGATCCACCGGCGGCACAACGGGCCGGGCTCACCCAGTTGCGGGTGGACACGTGTCTATCGCAGGCCATGGAGGATGATGACAACCCGCCCTGCGATGAGCTCCTGGCTCTACATCGTTGGACTATGTCTGACCCATGGCCACAGTACCACCATCCACCCGGACCATCCCTGCATGCGGCTGTGACACTGCAGCGCACGGTCCCGTCCTCTGCCCGGGGGATGTTGATGGCGGCCCAGGGAGAAGGGGGCAGACTCACCTGGGGCTGAGGTAAGACCACCCGTCACACACACACTTGCGCTCAACGTACATGACACGCCCGCACGCTTTGGACAGAGCACAAAGGCAGCTTCGGTAGGTGTAACATTGACTTTAATAACCAAAGGAGTTCCTGCACGTGCCCTAGCCCCTAAAACTCATCTGTGCCCTGCACCCGTGCCAACTTACTCAGTGTCTAATTGTTTGGCCTTACGGGCCCTTTGACTACGTCTACGTGGTTCCCCAGACGGTACAGCAGAACTGGAGGTGGACTCCTGTGATTCCTGCCCTCTGACACTGGATCCCTTTGGCGGCCGTTTCCTGGGGCGTCCTGGCCTAGATGGGCCAGGCTGCGGCCCGGGCGACTGGGATGGCGAGCTGCCAGCCTGTCCTGCCCGTTGCCCACCCGATGCACCTGGGACGGAAGGGGGGGAGTCCGAGGTGTCGCGGTGTACCGGGACCTCCTCTACAGAGGGAGCCGGGATGGACCACACCACCTCCTCCTCCCTCGGGGTGCCCGATGGCCCCCAGGCCTCTACATGGGTGGGGGATGCGAACGGACTGGCCATCCGACGCGCCCCCGACATCTGGCGCTGCCAGTCCTGGAGGCCCGTGCTGGTATCGACAGGGGTCTGCAGGTTTGCAGCCATGGAGCCCAGGGGGTTGTCAAACCCTGTCTGTGACAGTGCGACGCCGGCTCACACATGGCCACTGGCGCCGATGCCCTCAGCGATGGCCTGCTGAGACTGGGCCATGGCCTGCTGAGACTGGGCCATGGCCTGCTGAGACTGGGCCATGGCCTGCTGAGACTGGGCCATGGCCTGCAGAGACTGGGCCATGGCCTGCTGAGACTGGGCTATGGCGTTGAGCGCCTCTGCCATCTGGTGCTGGCACTGGCTCATGGCCTCCTGTGAGAGGGCAGCCATTTCCTGGGCCACAGACGCCGCCTGCACGGAAGGCCCCAGGCCTCGCAAACCGTTCCCCATGTCTGACACCGTCGCACCCATTGCCTCCACCGCGGACGCCACCCGTGCGGTGTCAGCCTGGGTGGCATGCATGACCGGGACCACTCCCAGCTCCTGGATGCGGGTGGACTCCTCCACCTGCGACCGCAGCCGCCGCAAGCCACCCGTCACCCTATTCGCTCGTCTCCGTGTCGGTGGTTGCATCGGATCTATGTGTGGGTGCGGTAACTGCAGGAACCCGGGATCCATCTGGGCGGCAGATGTTCGCTTGGCCTGGGCTGCCCTCCGACCGCCCGGTCCCTCTGCTGCTCCTACCTCCACCTGCTGTACCGGGACGGCTGTGTTGTGCGCACCAGTGAGTGTACCAGACGCCTCATCACTAAAGTGCCCAACCGTGGTGAGTGTTTCTGCAATGGTGGAGGGTGTTGGTGACAGCAGTGGCGTTGTGTCGTGCTCTTCGTCCCACTCTGACTCCATGGCACGTTGGGGTGGGGGTTCGTCTCCACCCATCTACTCTGAGTCACTGTCCGGTATTTCGTCTTCCCGGGTAGGGGTGTCCTGGGTAGTGCTGTCCCGGGTAGTGCTGTCCCGGGTAGTGCTGTCCCGGGTAGTGCTGTCCCGGGTAGTGCTGTCCCGGGTAGGGGTGTCCTGGGTAGTGCTGTCCCGGGTAGTGGTGTCCCGGGTAGGGGTGTCCTGGATAGTGGTGTCCTGGGTAGTGGTGTCCTGGCTCGGATGTGACGGGGGCCTGTGGCTGCCCCCCTCATCGCTGGGTGGTCGCTCCCGCACGTGACGGGGGTGTCGTCCCCCTGTTGCTCCAGGTCACTCCGTCTCCCGTGGTGTGCGAGGGGCATCCTGCGGGCGTCGCATGCTGGAGGGTCCGGGTCTCTCCGTCTCGGTGGTCTCCGAGGGGCATCCTGCGGGCGTCGCATGCTGGAGGGTCCGGGTCTCTCCGTCTCCCGTGGTCTCCGAGGGGCATCCTGCGGGCGTTGCATGCTGGAGGGTCCGGGTCTCTCCGTCTCCCGTGGTCTCCGTGGGGCATCCTGCGGGCGTCGCATGCTGGAGGGTGTGGGTCTCTCCGTCTCCTGTGGTCTCCGAGGGGCATCCTGCGGGCGTCGCATGCTGGAGGGTGCCGGTCTCTCCGTCTCCTGTGGTCTCCGAGGGGCATCCTGCGGGCGCTGTGCACCTGCGGGGATGGGTGCCTGGACGTTTGGTCCTGCGATACACAATGAAGCATGCATGGTTAGACATCAGGCAGTGATCAGGTGATACGGGGGAGGGGGATATTGGGGAGGGGGGATATGGGAACGGGCTGTTGGTGGCTCACTTGCTCGTGGGCCCCCGACCTCTGCATCAGCAACCTCCCGGTCCTCAGGTCCGCCAACCAGTTCCAGGGCCCTTTCCTCGTGTACGGTCAGTGGCCTCTCATCAGCGGGCCCTCCTCCAGTCCTCACATGCTCCCTATTGTTGTGTGCGCGCTTCTCCTGTGGTGGGGGAGGGGGGTGGTGGCAGGGGTAAAAGGCAACAGTGTTAGGCAGGTATATGAATGCACGCCATCGGTTGCGCGTGCATTGCAGAGGTTAAGGTTAGGGCTGGATTCACTTGGGGTTATGGGGGATATGGGGGAGGGGGGATCTCGGGGATATGGGGGAGGGGGGGATATGCGGGAGGGGGGATATGGGGGATATGGGGGAGGGGGGATATGGGGGATATGGGGGAGGGGGATATGGGGGATATGGGGGGTTATGGGGGAGGGGGATATGGGGGAGGGGGGATATGGGGGAGGGGGGATATGGGGAGGGGGGATATGGGGGATATGGGGGAGGGGGGATATGGGGGATATGGGGGAGGGGGATATGGGGGAGGGGGGATATGGGGAAGGGGGGGATATGGGGGAAGGGGGATATGGGGGAGGGGGGATATGGGGGAGGGAGATATGGGGGAGGGGGGATATGGGGGATATGGGGGAGGGGGGATATGGGGATGGGGGATATGGGGGAGGGGGGATATGGGGGAGGGGGGATATGGGGAGCGGGGATATGGGGGAGGGGGTATATGGGGGATATGGGGAGGGGGGATATGGGGGATATGGGGGAGGGGGGATATGGGGGAGGGGGGATATGGGGAAGGGGGGGATATGGGGGAAGGGGGATATGGGGGAGGGGGATATGGGGGAGGGAGATATGGGGGAGGGGGGATATGGGGGAGGGGGGATATGGGGATGGGGGATATGGGGGAGGGGGGATATGGGGGAGGGGGGATATGGGGAGCGGGGATATGGGGGAGGGGGTATATGGGGGATATGGGGAGGGGGGATATGGGGGATATGGGGGAGGGGGGATATGGGGGAGGGGGGATATGGGGAGGGGGATATGGGGGATATGGGGAGGGGGGATATGGGGGATATGGGGGAGGGGGATATGGGGGAGGGGGGATATGGGGGAGGGGGGATATGGGGGAGGGGGGATATGGGGGATATGGGGAGGGGAGATATCGGGGAGGGGGGATTATGGGGAGGGGTATATGGGGAGGGGGATATGGGGGAGGGGGGATATGGGGGATATGGGGGAGGGGGGATATGGGGGAGGGGGGATATGGGGAGGCTCACCCTGCCTGCTCTGACGAGGTCGTTCACCTTCTTGTGGCACTGGGTGCCTGTCCGTGGTGTCAGGGCCACAGCGGTGACGGCCTCTGCCACTTCCCTCCACAGACGCCGGCTGTGGCGTGGGGCAACTCTGCGGCCGTGCCCGGGATACAGGGCGTCCCTCCTCTGCTCCACCGCGTCCAGGAGCGCCTCCACATCGCGTGACTCGACCCTCGGGGCTGAGCGACGGCCAGCCATCCAGTCGGGTGTTGCGGTCGGGTGATCTGGTCGGGTGGGGGGGAGCTGCGCGGCCTTATGAGCCGTCACGCCGTGCAGCGCGCATGACGCTGCACGGCGTGAACCACTGCGCAAGCGCGGATCCCGTTACGTCGCTGCTAGCCCATTTCGGGCCGGAGACTATCATCCCATTTTTATGACGTGACGCAAGTGGGATTTGTGCCGTTTTTTGCGCCGATCGGCGGACTTTCCGCCGATAACGGAGAATTTCGCCCATGATGTCAAACAAAAGAAGTGCATCATCTGAAACATCTACACGGTCGCAGCCTATATGTGATGGAAGGTGTTCCATCACCATTAGGTCATTAGGTGATACCGAGTGCGCAGGAATATCTGCTTTGTGGTGGTTAGCCCTGTTTTCAAGTTTTAGCAACCATTTATTTTTAACACGGCAGAATAGAATTGAGCCTAACTTTAAGCGATTGGTCAATGTGCAAACTGGCTTCTGCTGTTAGAGAGAAAGAGAAAAACTTGTTTGATTTTCATGACCTCAGGACATCCCAAGTGCTTTACGGCCAATTTAAAGTGTAGCTACTTTGTAGGAAAAGTGGCAGCTAAATTATGTACACCAAGTTCCCACAAAGCGTGATGAGACCAGGTAATTTGTTCTTAATTACGTTGGTTTGAGGGATACATCTAGACTAAGACAGTGGGGAGAATTACCCTGCTCTTCTTCAACCAGGACTGTGGGATTTTCTTTGCATCTGCCCAAGTGGTAGATGGAACTTCGGTCTAATGTCTCATCCAGGTGGCCACCTCCAACAATGCAATGCAACCTTAGTACAACTTGTAAAAGTGGACTCTAACTTGGGAAATTTGGCAATCTAATTAATCACTGATGGATTAATCATTCTCTGGAGCCTTGCATAAATAGGGCCAACAAATAGTAATGGTCAATCAGAAGTTGCATTTGGAATTAGCTTTGCTTATGTGATGAATGTAGAAATTATTATATATTGTATTTCATGTCCGTTGCAGCGGCGTTTTTAAAAGCTTACTTTAAGGTATATATTTGTGCAGTAATATCATGAAAGAACCTGGATTAAGATACCCAAACTGTGTATCTGCCAAAGCTATAATTAAGAAGTCATTAAAAGTGAGGTCATGATTGATTGTAACCATTTGCTTGTTTACAAATAGAGGGCTAATGAAACATTGTTATGATTGCTGAAGATTCCCTGGAGAATAGATATGAGAGGTTGTATTTGGTCCCAGCTAAGCAGACCATGTGACATTTTAGTGGAGTGCAGATGATATAATTAATGGGATGAGCCAAGTCTGTCTGCAGTTTTTCAGTTTGCCACAGGGTTTGAGTCTGACAAGACAGAAGGATGTTAAGTTGAACAGCAGTTTTGCCAAACGCTGCCAGGTTGAGTAGAAGTGCACTGGTTTTGCTCCCGAAAGGATCTCTCTTTCCAAAAATCTCTCGACATCTAAGCAAGTAATCTGTTAACTTTATTTGTATGTGACATCTGAACTGTACTGGATTGCTTAATTGGAGTTAGTAGCAAGTATAGAGAGTAAGTTTAAGTTTTTCCTTGTGGTTAAGAACTGTTTTACCGATAATTGTAAAGCTATTTTCTTCGATGTTAATGTGGTTAATTCTGTGTTCAGATGAAAGTTTTTGTTTTAACATAAAAGATATGAGTTGGTCAGAGTCATCACTCCTTTCCTCACAGATTTACAAACCAAAAGAAAATTGTTTGGTGTTCTTGTCCGGTATCCAAACAAATGTTGGGGTCTGGTCTGGTATCCTAACATTTAGACAAATTGTAGAAGGACAGGGGCACAGAAGGAAGCCCTGGAAAGTGTAAGTGGTGGCTCACTAGGTGCCTCTGAATTGCAAGATTGTGAGTTCAAGTCCCTGAGTGGGACCCGAGCACGAAATTCAAGGCTGGCACAGCAGTGGTGTACTGAGCGTCCTGATGGCTGCTGGCTGGAAAAGAGCAAATGGTACACTTCTGAGGGGGAGCTAATTGTCAATATTTATCCATTAGTTAATATTTTAAAAAACACTGCTGTTTGTGGGAGCTTGCTGTGTATAAATTGCTGCAGTGTTTCCTACATCGTAACAGTGACTACACTTCAAAAATGCTTCATTGGCTGTATGGTCAGTGGTTATGAAGAGCATGGCATTAATACAAGGCTTTCTTTCCATTCCAATGAAATCTATTGAACACACTTGGAGGAAAGTCTTTGCATTTATATAGCAACTTTCATGACCTCAGGACAGGCCAAAGTGCTTTGCAGCCAATGAATTATATTTGAAATGTAGTTACTACTATAATGTTGGAAATGTGGCAAACAAATTGCCCACAACAAGGCCCAATGGACAGGAATGTGACCAAATAATTTGTTCTTTTAGTGGGTGAGGTGATTCAATAATGTCCTGGGAACTTTTATGTCAACCTGGGAGATACAAAGGGGGCTTTGGTTTATTGTTTCATCTGAAAAGCAGTCTGCTGAATTCTCCGTCAGCGGGATCCTCCAGTCCGCTGGCAGCACACTCACGCCCGACGGCGTGGGGGTGGCCCACAATGGAAAATCTCATTGGCTGGCTGCGGGAACGGAGAATCCCGCTGACGGCGGGGGGGGGTCGCGCCGCTCAGAAAAATGCGGCTGGCGGATCTGAGAATCCCACCCAGCATCTGCGATAATGCAGCACTCCCCTCATTACAAGTTGTACAAATTGTGCAAGGCCTTCGTGGAGTGCACTACTGGGGGCGGGGGGGGGGGGGGGGGGGGGGAACTAATCACCGACCAGTTAATCTTTTGAGCCTTTTCCAGCCCCAGTAAAGGAAAAAAATACTTTGGACAATTCCTGTCCGTCCCCCTCATGTGATCAAAACCAATCCAGGATGCATGACGACAGTGTGACCAGCAATGCACCACCACATTCATTTACTTCTAGTAATTTTGGGCCTACCATTTGATGCTCTTTGAAATATCCTCCAATCTGTCAAAGGCATTGTGCGACCTGAACACTGATTGATTAAATTGAGTGCTATTGATGGGTGCACAACTGCTATCACTGAGGCTCTGTTTATTCCTGCCATTGAAAATGATTTACCATTAGTTAGTATTCATTAAAATTGCTCACAACAAAGCAACCACCAGTTATCACTAAATCATTTCGGAAGGAATTACACTCATAACAGCTACAAATATTGATTGTTAATCCCTCAACGGGCGAGATTCTTTTGTGACTCCTCAACATCAGCGTATAGATCATGATAAACCTTTTAATTGTGTACAGTAAGCAGCATAAAGAAACCATCCCCAGTTTAATGAAAGGTTCTTTCTATAATTATTGCCCTAACTAATGCCACAGTAGCTGTGTCCAATTAAGTGCTAATCCACTAATTGCAGTAAGTGGTTTATGATGGGTGTAATCTTACCCTATAGACCTAATTATCACTGTTGGTTCCCAATTAATGCATTTAATTATTTAGTGCTTGTTTCATTCCATTCTCCAATTGGAATGTTACAGCCTATATTTTTTTAGGATACTGTTTCTTGTGGAGACCTTATATCTTTCGAGCAACATTAGTGCCGGGTGCGTCTCCAAATTGGTTCTTAGACTGCCAGCTCTGAAAAAACCTCTTGCATGCCTTACATCATGTAGTGGCAAAGCTTGTTAGCTGCGGTCTCAAAAGATCCTGAGGGCCTCTGAGACTAGTTGTGCAAATGGGTCTCAGATGTTTGTGGGTGATGTGTCAAGTCTTATATTGGATGACGGGAGAAGTGGTGGTAGGTTTGCCTAGTCAGGATCTGAAGCATATTTTCATTCCAGTTAGGTTGTGCTTTAATCTGCTGCTAAAGATTTTATTTTTGCACTGTCCTTGCCTATTATTATTAAGGTAAAGAATCAGCCTTTAGCTAGCCGGGCTCCACACTAGACTTCTCCTGTGCCTTTTCTTTTCACCCCATCAGCATAGTCTTATTCCTTTCTCCCTCATCTGTTTATTCCATTTGACAAATCCTCTACCTTTCTGTTTAGTCTGATGATTTGCCGTTATTTTTCTATTTACCCTTGCTAATATTAGCTAATAAATATGTCACAAAAACATTGTTAAAGTCATTGCTGTTAGATTATGGCCCAAAATGTCTGCAGCCTTGTAACTAGTGTACCTCCTGTTTTACAGCCCAAAAGTCTGAGTAAATTAATCCATTATTTATGCCAGCAACATCATCATCATCATCAGCCAGGAACTTTTGACCTCTTCATTGAGACCTCCCATCAAAATTAACTGCCCTTCCTCCAACTACCTTCCATGTTCACCACAATGGTGAGTGTGAACTTCCTTGGCCTGCGCTAGTTTCCTACAGGCACAATGGCCAGGAAAAGTTTAATGCAATAACAATCAACAACTTTGATTTTTTTTTATCATTCGTATCGCCCTGTTTCGATGCATCGGAGGGGAAGCTAGAAAAAAGGTTGGGGAAGAAAGGAATAAGACTATGCTGATGGAGTGAAATAAAAAGGCATAGGAGAAGGCTAGTGTGGAGCATAAATGCCAGTCCAGATCAGATCAGACCTAAGGTTGTATAATTATTGGGATAAAGAAGCAAATTGGACGATAAATGTGTAATAGCTCACACGGGAACGACAGAGTGGAAATGATAATCTTCACCATGGTCTTTGCAGAGTACGAGCTTCTCCACTTAGGGCGCGGAATCTCTATTAACCTCTGCATGAGAGGTCGGATGTCAGACACTAACCAGAACAGGAACTCGGTAGGGGTCTACCGGGCAGTGTTGTAAATAAAACGACTTTTCTTTATTTTATTCAGTGTGGATTCCCTGTGTCCTTATTAATAAATGAACTAAACAATAGTGCAGGAAGAGCATTGACCAAAGGTAGCAGTTGCTTTTGGATAGCTGAATCCCCTGTTCCAAGACCTCTGCTCTTCAAAGTATTAACAAATAATCTGGGGTGAGGATGTTGAAAATAGAATACCGTTCAGTTTGCAAATAATGTAACCTTGTGTGGGAAGGTAGATCAGCACACATCATTCAGTTAAGGTTAACATCTTAAGGGGGTCTGGATACTGGGCACCTTCATCAACAATGGAATTCAGCATCGAAGGCTGTGGGATAATAGTTCAATGGAAACTAAAAGTAACAAACCGGAAAGGGCGTGGCTTCTGTACGCTAGATGTGAGGGATGCACTTAAATTCCTCAGCCACTTTCTATCGGCATGCAAATTATTTTTCGTCACCTACAGGCACAATTACCCGTCCGGCATTCACTTCCACAGAGTTCAATAGAACTGAACATCAGGCAGAGTTTCTAACTGGTGCTGTCTGTTGCTTGTGCCCATTTTGCAGCCCAAGTCCAAGTCAAACTTCACCCCCACCCCTCTGGCATGTCTGTCCAACTATGAATACCCACAAGGGGATGTAAAGCTCATTTTAAGTAAAGGATAATTTTAGGTTAGGTCATTTGAAGCAGGGATTGCATCTATTCTGAATGAAGTTAGGAAGGAAAGGAAATATCCACTGAGTACACAAGTTATTTTTTGAGGGAGAATGAAGAATGTGGTCAGGAAGGTTGCCATGGAGAAGTATTTTTGTGCAAAAGCTAAGAAGGGAAAACCCAAAGGGCACAATGATAAACTGATGAGGCCTCATCCGCTTTGCACTCGAGAGTTGGTGATTTGTGGAACAGGCTGCCACCTAGTGTTCAGCTGGAACAAATAACAGGGAATTCGATCACATTTTATAATTCAGGCGAGGATAGAGGCAAGGTAAGAAAATGGTCCAAATGTCTGAAAGCATGAATCAGCCAGGAGGTTAACTCACACAAAAGCCATATACTGCAGGTACTGGAAATCTGAAATGGAAACAGAAAATACTGGATTGAGGGAACAATTGTGCAGTGGCTGTTGCAGGTTACTCATGAAGCCTTGCCTGAGGTGTGGTGATCCTCAGGTTAAATCACCACCAGTCAGCTCTTCCCCCCCCCTCAAAGGGGAAAGCAGCCTATGGTCATCTGGGAGGGTGGCGGCTTTACTTATTGGATTAGAAACCAGAAACCGCGACCGATGACCAGGACAAAAGAATGCAAATCTTGCCACAGCGGCTGGGGAATTTAAATTCAGTGAATTAAATAAATCTGGAATTAAAAATACAACATCGGGGGCAGCACGGTGGTGCAGTGGGTTAGCACTGCTGCCTCACGGCGCTGAGGTCCCAGGTTCGATCCCGGGTCTGGGTCACTGTCCGTGTGGAGTTTGCACATTCTCCCCGTGTCTGCGTGGGTTTCGCCCCCACAACCCAAAGATGTGCAGGCTAGGTGGATCGGCCACGCTAAATTGCCCCTTAATTGGAAAAATGAATTGGGTACGCTAAAAAAAATGTTTTTTAAATCTAACATCGATAATGGTGAACATGTAACTGTTGGATTGCCTTAAAAACCCATCAGGTTCACTGATGACCTTTCGGGAAATAGATCTACTGTCCTTATTTGTTCTTTCCTGGTATGTGACTGCAGACCCACAGAAATGTAGTTGGCTCTTAAGCGCCCCCTGCGATCGTCGAGTAAGCCACTCAGTTGTACCCAAGTGTTAAGAAAAAGTCTAAGAAGAATAAAATGGAATAGATCATATGGACTTGACCTTGACAATAAACATGGCAAAGGCACACTCAGCCCTGTCGCCTTTCCAAGTCACAAACTTCCCTGATTTAAGACCATAAGACAAAGGAGCAGATTAGGCCATTCGGCCCATCGAGTCTGTTCCGCCATTCAATCATGGCTGATGTGTTCCTCATCCCCATTCTCCTGCCTTCTCCCCATAACCCCTGATCCCCTTGTTAATCAAGAATCTATCTATCTCTGTCTTTATAAAAAATACATTTAGAATACCAATTATTTTCTTTTTCCAATTAAGGGCCAATTTAGCCTAAAGGGCTAACCTAACTAACACATCTTTGGGTTGTGAGGGTTAAACACACGCAGACGAGAATGTGCAAACTCCACATGGACAGTGACCCAGGGCTGGGATTCGAACCCAGGTCCTCAGCGCCACGTGCCACCCCCATCTATTTCTGTCTTAAAGCCACTCAGTGATTTAGCCTCCACAGCCTTCTGCGACAAAGAGTTCCTCCGATTCACCACCCTCTGGCTGAAGAAATTCCTTCTCATCTCTGTTTTAAGGCATCGTCCCTTCAAGTCTGAGGCTGTGCCCTTCGGTTCTAGTTTCTCCTACTAGTGGAAACATCCTCTCCATGTTCACTCTATCTAGGTCTCTCAGTATTCTGTAAGTGCTTGCAAATCCCAAAAATTCTGAAAATTCCTCCAGTATAATTCCTCCAGGGTGGCGCAGTGGTTAGCACTGCTGAGGACCCGGGTTCCATTACGGACCCAAGTCCTCTCTGTGTGGAGTTTGTACATTCTCCCCGTGTCTGCGTGGGCCTCACCCCCACAAACCCAAAGATGTGCAAGGTAGGTGGATTGGCCACGTTAAATTGCCCCTTAATTGCAAAAGAAAATTGGGCACTTTTAAATTTATTTTTAAAAAGTTCACATCGTACTTCCATGAATGGTACGGCAGCAAAATGAAGTCGGCAGCCGGACGTTTTCTTCAAATAGTGCTCACGGGGGTCTGTCATGCAGCTGAACACATGTTAATTTGGGAGTATTGTGAGAGTGTACGAACAGGACCTGAGCTAAAACGATGTTAGAGGCTGTTTGATGGTGACAGTATACCTGCTCCGCAGTGCTTCCAGTGTGTGCACGCACTAGTGACCTTACAGCCAGGGTACAACACAGGTTATGTTGGGAATGGTCAGAAATGTTCCAGCCAACGCTTTGCAGAGTTCCAAGCTTCTATAACACTGGTACCAGCGTGCAATGGAACTGGATTTCATCATGGCAGAGAAAAGTTCTATTGTCACCAAGGCAAAATTTCATCGGAGCTTTCCGTGTTTCAAAAACTAATGGAACATCTGTCCCTGTTATCCTTCCCCAGTGCACCCTTTTGGCTATGACAGCTAACATCTAAAACAACTGACTTGCAGCTTTGCAATTGCTCCTGATTCAGATGAGAATTTTAATTGGAATGATTCATCATCGTTGGGTCAAAGCACTGTGCCTTGGACTGCATTCTCCAGTCCTCCAGCCGCGTGTTGCAAGGGTGTTTCACGGCGGGATTATACCTTCCTGCCACTTGTCAATGTGAATTCAAGCCATCCCACATCACCAGGAAACCCGCTGGTGCGGCTGCATTGCCAATGGGAAAAGTGAATCTCGATGACAGGAGAATTCCGGCACTTCTCGTTAGCAGCTCAATTTCAACGTGTTTGTATTTTTTTTCAATTCTTTGTTCTTTTTTAAACATTCTAGATTCAGGCCCTTTTCACATTAAAAACAATATTTCCAGATTGTGAAATTAGCCATACACATATCTATGCTTACAAGGACTCCACAATATTTCTTGTCAGAATATAGTCCCCCATTTTACTTGCGAGCTAAATATGTGTGATGCAGTGGTACGTTATTCTTTGAGTTACAATCTGTCTTCACACTTACGGAAGAATCTTAAATAAGAGCAGTAAAGCAAATTGAGAAGAAAGCTTATTGGGCTGGATGTTTGCGGAGTCCGGGAGGCCCTACAGACCTTTACAAATAACAACCATGACTTAATTCCAGGATTCCTGACCCCCATCCCGGCATTTTTGAATTTCACCATTTTAAGAATGCAGGCTGCATTCCTGACTTGACGAGCTCCATTAGGTGGGTAGACACGTCCCAGTTCTCTGCAGTTCTAATGGGTTGCGGTCAGCTTTTCCAAATATCGCGGTTCACAGCACAACAGAGGTCTTGTAAACTATATTATGGGCAAGGGAACATTTTGAAAAGTAAATTGGAAAGATCTTCCTCATGGCCTCCATGCTAAGAGCTCTCCCTTCCCCAACCTTATAGCCCCTATGCCAAACAATGGCACTGGCATGTCCACCCATTCAATACTGTAGAACCAGTGATTCTTATAGTAACAATAGAATATGTAAGATAAGCTATAAAAAAGTTATTTATACATAATTTTCCACTTTATTGAAAAAAAAACCTTTTACTACAGGCCTTTAATATATCTTGAAGCACTTGAAACCTCTTTATCTTGTGTAAATAAGCATTGTGCAATTGACAGCATAGACCAAAGAGCCAGAGCTGTCAGTCAAGTAATGTTTTCCATGGGGGTCAGGTGTTTGAACAGGCCAATGGATATCAGGGGCTGGATTCACTGCCAGCGGGATGCTCCGTTTTGCCGGCAGCCCAGGGGTTTCACGACTCAACCCAACCCCATTGACCAGCCAGCGTAACGGAGCATCCCACCAGTGGGGTGAAATAGAAATGTGGCGCGGCGGGGCGGAGAATCCAGCCCACGGTCTCTTGAAAATCCGTATTATATATATTCTTGGCTGAAAGTCCAAACATCCATTAGAGTTTGAGAGTCCTGACACTTTCTCCCAAAGTTGGAAGGCTGGGCTGGGAATTGTCCCCACTCCCGCTCCCCGCCTTGAGGAGGAAAATCCATCCCATCATTTCTGGTCAACACCTAGTAAAGGATGGGCTGAAGAATTGGTCGGATTCTTTGATTTATAGTGGAGTCCAAGTCATTAAAAAGTAGCTTTAGATAACTGGGCAAGCTAATTGGCTAGTTGTTTCATGCGACATTGTTGTGATCTTGGTATATTTGTTGGACTGTTTCCATATCGCCTGACAGGCGGATTCCAGCGACTATAGGTTTCGGTGAACTCGATCATCAAGGGAGCCACGGGGGATGATGTTCAAAAGCATTTGAGCTTTACAAGGTTTTCAAGCTAGTATTCAAGAGGTTAGCACTGTATACGTGACTGCTATTGTATTAGAGGGAACAGACTATCTCTTGCTACCTGGTACTTGCTGAGTGGTAGATCATAGCAATGTATATTTTCATTGTGAGATCAAAAGCGGCTGTTTTTTCTTTTGTCATAAAAAGGTATATTTACAGAGCTAATGGGAAAATCTCACCAAAAGACATGTTTCACTCACTCGCTGTCCTATCTAGATGAGCCAATGTTATTTTGAAAGTTTCAGATTCCCTAATCACCTTTCACATTGCAACCCAGGAGAACACTTCTGGAAAATATTTCCACTTATCCTGTCAGCCCTTTGCAGGCAGCATGTTTAATTATTTATTTCCTTTTCAAAGCCTCTGATTGCTTATTTTGCAGAGGGCAAACTGCTTTGATTAGCCGATAAAAAGGGCTTGCGATAGGGGGGCCACCTGTGGGATCAAATTGAATTTGTTACACAACGCGGAGAGTGTACAGCGTCAAGATTCATTTAGTAAGATGCAAACTTGCAGAAAACAATTATGGTTGACTTCAGAAACTTTTGAATCATTCTTCCTTTAATCCGCGATTTTAGTTTCATCAAGAGATGTTTTATGAGCCTAACAGCAGGAGGCAAGTGAATTAATGTGCAAATTGAGATTACCAGATTGCTAAAACAACCCAAATTGATAACTGTATCTACTGATATTAGACCGGTTCCCTCACATTATCCTGCCTCCAATACCCACCCAGACAGTGCATTCCAGAATCTCATATCGTTTTTTTTTCTTGTAGTGTATTACCGGGTCATCAAATGTTTCAAAGAAGGTAATGCCCAATGAAGCACTTTTTGAAGTTTTAAATTAGGGATACCGCAGCTTCCAATTATTGCACAGCAAGCTCTCGCAGCCAACTATGTCAGAATGAACAGATAATTTGATTTTTATGAGGTGGATCCACATCGTAAAATATTGGCCAGGACTCCCTGGCTCTTCTTTGAAATAGTGCCAGGGGATACTTTCTGCAAGGAAAGTTGGAGCCTCGGTTTAACATCTCTTTCGATACCATCTACAGTGCAGTGCTCCCTCTGATGGCCTAGATTCTTCGGTCCACCCACCGCGTATTTCTTGGCGATGTGCCAATGGTATTTCCCATTGAAACCACCCCACACCGCCAGGAAACCCGTGGGCTGGTGTGCGCTGCAGGCAAGAACAGAGAACTCCAATGGCCCGAGAATTCCATCCGATATTTCTCATGGGAGAAAGGGAGGCTGAGAGAAGATTTGATAGACTTTTTATTTTATTTTTAAAAAATTTTGTTATAAATTTAGAGTACCCAATTCATTTTTTGCAATTAAGGGGCAATTTAGCGTGGCCAATCCACCGAACCTGCACATCTTTGGGTTGTGGGGGCGAAACCCACGCAAACACGGGGAGAATGTGCAAACTCCACACGGACAGTGACCCAGAGTCGGGATCGAACCTGGGACCTCAGCACCAGTGAGACTGCAGGGCTACCACTGCACCACTGTGCTGCCCCTCAGAGATTTGAGAGACAGGGGAGAAATTTCCCCGCTCGTAAACGTATCAAAACCGAGAGGGCGCAGATTGAAAGCGATTTGCAAAAATAAAAGCAAATGTGATGTGAGAAAAAAAACCAATAAGATACTCAAGTCTAGAATGCACTGCCTGGAAGTGGGGTGGAGGCAGGTCCAATCGAGGCATTCGAGAGGGCAATAGATGTTTTTTTGAATGGAAACAAAGTGCAGGGGGATGGGGAATAGGCAGGGGAGCAACGCCGAGTCACAATGCTCAGTTGGAGAACCTGGGTGTACACAGGATGGGCCGAATGGTCCCCTTCTGCACCGTAACAATTCTGTGATGCAATGAATCATTTCTCCTATTGGAAACTTAATGATCCAATCCACGGTTGCACCTTGTGTGGTTGCCCTGGGATTGCCATTCACTGGCTTCGTTTTCAGGCAAAGGTAAAATCTGACTTGAAAGTGACTAGCTTGGCAGCAGTAAGAAAGAAACTAAGATAATTTTATTGAATTTCAAAAGATAAAACTTTTTGAGTTGAGCTGAAAGTTGGCAACAGCCAACCATAAAATATGAAGACGGAATTCAGAAATCTGAACTCACCAAATACCTTTGGAGAGATTTAAAGGCAGGGCGGGTGAAATAGTCTCCCCACACCCCAACTTCACTCTCTGCCCTCCGCCATCCATTTATGGCTTTCTACAGTCACAACCTTTGAGACTTTACAATTGTCCTTTTCCTTTACTGATTAGTACAAGTTCTTGCCAGAAAATGCTGTGATCGAGAGATTGTTATTTGTTTCTATCGTCAGCCCAATAGAGGTATATTACGAATGGACATGCTACTACCCAGTTGGCGATGATGTAATTTCAACCAACATAGTCTAGCGTAGTAGTTAGTAACACATGGGTAACATTGCATAGAAGCAACTGATAGACCTCCAAATAAGCAGCATAAGGTTATTTCTCCTTTATTGGCCCTGTGTTTATTTTTCTCCTCCTTTGTTTTGCTGCAGCGGGAAGGTTATATATGGCCGGGGTGGGAGATGGGGGGTGGAGAATTGTTTAACCGGAATGCTTCAAAAACCCTGGGCGGGATTCTCCAACCCCCCCGCCGGGTCGGCGAATTGCCAGGAGGCGGCGTGGATCCCGCCCCGCCGGCTGCCGAATTCTCCGGCGCCGGAGTTTTGGCGGGGGCGGGAATCGCTCCGCGCCGGTAGGGGCCGTTGGCAGCGCCCCCCCCCCCCCCGACGATTCTCCGGCCTGCGTGGCCGCCCGTTTTCGGCCGGTGCCGCCGGCGTAAATCACAACAGGTCCTTACCGGCGGGACCTGGCTCCATGGGCGGCCTGCAGAGTCCTTGGGGTGGCGCGGGGGGGATCTGTCCCCGGGGGTGCCCCCACCGTGGCCTGGCCCGAGATCAGGGCCCACCGATCCGCGGGCGGGCCTGTGCCGAGGGGGCACTCTTTCCCCCCGCACCAGCCGCTGTCAACCTCCACCATGGCCGGTGCGGAGAAGAACCCTCCTGAGCATGCGCTGGGATGACGCCAGCACACGCTGGTGCTCCCACGCATGTGCCAACTCGCGCCGGCTGGCGTGGCGCCAAACACTCCGGCATCGGCCTAACCCATGAAGGTGCGGAGCATTCTGCACCTTCGGGGCGGCCCGACGCCGGAGTAGTTCACGCCCCTCCTCGGCGCCGGAGTGGCCCCCCCAGTTCGCAGAGAATCCCGCCCCCTGAGTATGAGACACGTTTCACAGACCAGCTGATAATTCTCATTCCCAACAATTTCATCACTTTGCCGTATGCTCCCCCCCCCCCCCCCCCCCCCCACCTCATCTTGCCTAGAAGGAAGTTGAGCATAGTTGGACCGGGGTGACCTGTGGAAGGTAGGGGACGGTGGGGTTAGTTTGTCCTCACCATGATCGAGGAAGGCCCACCAGTTAGAGTTAACAAGTTTCAGGGTGTTTTTTCTTTCTTTTAATTCTTATTCAGAGCATCGGTGCTCGGTAATTTTATCTTTTTAGGCCCAGGCCGAAGGAGGACTGGGCTATATTTGTCTGTTCCCTTGCATCAAGTCAGTTTTTTCTGCTGATGTGGCTGTTTTCATTATTGTTCGAGCTTTATGAGGACGAGGATGACCCTAAATATCCGGGAGTAGTTCTGTGATATGCCCCCCCCCCCCCCCGCCAACCCCCCCGCCACCCCCCCCCCCCCCCCCGACACTTTCCCTCCCCCCTCTCCCCAGCTTGTTACACATGGATCTTGCAATTGTGGGAGAAAGATGTTGGGGATTTTGCCCCCGACTCACCCAGCTTTATTTATTCTTGTGTTGGCAATGACTTCTGTGATTGTTTTGATGCAGCTACTGTAAAACAAAACTTGAAAACTTCACTAAAAATACATGGTAAATACAGAATAGTGGATTTCAAATGTGCAACCATTGCCGAAAAGAGAGACAGGTTGTCAAACTTTTTTGCCCTGCGCTCATCCGGACCAAGGCAAGACTGACAAATTCCAAACCATCGCCACAATTTAAAGTGCAAGAGCAAAGGAGTGCTGATTGGTTAGCAAATGTCCGGTAGTGTGACTGATTGGCCAAGGCGCGTCCAGTTCCTCATTGGCCGTGACGTTGTCACGGAGAAAGCAATCAGAGTCCACTTGCCAATCAATCAATCTTGCAGTATAAATTGTGTTTGTTTGAAAGTTGGCATTCTTATGTTTGTCCTAATAAGTGCAAGGCAACAAGCTTTGGCAGCATGTCTCTCTCTCGTCAACATGATTCGGGTTCTGTACAACCAAGTGACTGTTTAAGTGCAAATGTATAACTGACTTACTGTGACTTAATGCAGTCATGGCTAATCTGCGACTGACTAATTTAGGCTAATGGTAGATAAGTAATTAGGGAGCTGCAATTAACTGTGGTGAAGCAATATACTTCACAGAATGGCGCACAGCCGGAGGAAGGAACAGAGGAGGGGGGGGGGGGGGGGGGGGGAGGGGGGAGGGGCGGTGTGGAGGGAAAGTAAACCAATACGACTATGTTTTTGCAAACCTCAAGAATGGTTTGCTACCTCGTTCCTTTTGTGTTGTGGCGCTGCCAATTTTGCCAACAGGAGTGCACTTTGGATGAGATGAGTTGAACCTTGCCATTGAAAATTCTTTGAAGCAAATGAAAGATTTAACACAACGTTGCACCTTCCGCACGTTAGGAGAGCATCGCATCATCTACTCCAGCTGTAGATGGGTGGCGCCTCTCTGTTAAGTTTGGCACAGCTGTTCAGCCTCTATAATTAGTCTTACTGAGCAATGGTAATCTTCCATACAGTTCACATGCTGCATTTTGTTGAGGAGTAATTACATTAGTGCAGGGGAGCTAAAGGAGTCCTTACTTTGAATGAAAAGGACCAGCAGAATCACCTTCTATCTGAATGACTTTTTAAAGAGCATGCTTTTGACAATTGCTTACCCTTATATCAGCACTCGAATTTTATTGATCATCAAAATTGTAGAGGGTTCCATCTCTGCTACTCCACTACTGGGCCGATATCTGGGGTTTGAGTATCTGTGTGTGTCTCTCTCCAGCTGGCACTGAAACTTCAGAGGCCAGGGGATGCCGCACTGGGACACCTCCACGGAAGAGAGCACTGAATCAAGCCTGCCGTTTATCCCTAACCGGAAGCCTGAGGCTTATATCACACAGATATCCAGATCCCCACCAATGCCCAGGTGATTCTCTCTCTTGCCGGTGGTGCAACACCCACCCGGTTCCTACTTCGCTGGAGTAGCTTTCCCAAGAGAGAGAATAGGACACTGCTGTTTATTACCTAACCAGCAGCCTGTCCTGAGTGAATCGTTCAAGATGACCCTAGATTCTCGAACCCGGAATTAAGGTGAGGAATATCTTAACAATGACTTGGTCAGAGATCGCTGGTGAGAGATTGAAGAATTTAAACGACTCCAATTATCAGCAAATCAAGGTTTATTGCAAAACCCAGGTCAAAATCATCAAACAGAAGAAATTATAATAAAATCTTAAACTCTAACACAAACTAAGTCTATTCAGAAAGTACTATAACGGACACAACGTAAAATCTTATTGTTACACAGTTTTAGCAATGACACAGAACACAAATCAAGTCCCCTTCCCCAAAGCCTCAACCACTATCAAGGTCAAGGGAGTTTTGCAAGCTGCTGCAGGGTACTTACGGTCACAGGCTGCAGGAGGTCAAGTCGAAGGTGGAGAGGTCAAGCCAAGAGACCCTCAATCGAAACACAGCCCCTTTTATATCCGTTTTACCTGGCTTTTTCCTGTGTTCGGCCAGCCCCTTTTGCATTGAATTGGTAAGGTTTAAAGTTCCCGCTGGTCCCGCCCCCTTTGAGCCGGTCAGGGCTGTCGACTTCCGGGTTTTCCTCCCCCTTTGCGTTGTATCGGTCCAAGTTTAAAGTTCCCGCTGGTCCCGCCCCCTTTGAGCCGGTCAGAGCTGTTAGCTTCCGGGTTCTCCTCGCAGGTCCGCTCCTTCCAGCCAGGCAGACCTGCCGCGATTTGAATTTAGCGCCGACTCCGCCCCCTCCACCCAGTGAGTTCCTGCCGGTGGCTTCTGTCAGGATTGGAGTACCTCCCCCAGGTCCGCCTCCAACTTGGTTCTTTCTACCGTTTATCTTCAAGGGGCTTTTCCAGCGCAATATACTGAGCCCAGACAGTCTGCTTTTTGGGATAACAAGGTTAAGCTCTCTTGTGAAGATTTTCAAAGTCTTCCAGCTGCTCCGGAGATGGCTGCTATTCTCACCTTGCTATGTTGATGGGGTGTTAATTGGATTCTGCTCTGGTGGAGGCCAAGTCATTTACATCTGCATGGGGCTATGACCATCCCATTGTCCTGCTTGCAGGCAGGCCCCTTACAGCATTACCATGCCCCTTTGTCTGTGTTTTAATCTTATCTAGTTGTCTGGCTCCTTCTTCCTTGTAGCTCCTGGGGGGGTTTGTAAATACCTATGCCCCTACTCAGCTCAGCGGACCAAGCCTGCTGGGAAATTTGGTTACGTTCCCTTGGCTAAAAAGTGTCCAGTTTACAGTCTCTGGGTTTTATCCTTGGGCAGTCCAAAAAGGGCCGAATTGCCCGAAAACCTTACAAAATGAAGAGATTTTATCTTAAAAGAGTGACAGTACTTCCTGGGCTATTCCCCATTTTGGACTTTTCTATTGAAATGAGATGAGATCATGCTAAACAAGCCTCAACATGTTCAGATACCATTTTCAGACAATCCTCATGGAAAGTTCCATATAATCAACTGAACACTAAAAATACATTTCGGCCTGAATTTTGTTATTGCATTTTATAAGCACAATTATCAAGAGCTATAACCCAAAAACCTGGTCAGGCTCCATTCTACGCTGGACGAATCGATTGATTATTTTGCTCGCTAATGCTGATTTTTAGTAGGATGATGATCCCATTTTGTCCTAAGGATAGGACAAAGAAGCCTTTTCCGACCCATTTTAGGAGTGGGTGCTGCACCTCAATCTTCCCCGGCTGCTCCCTAAACTGCAGGATCTGCATCCGCCAGATCTTACCAGACCATTTCCATGCAGGGTCGTAGCTCCATGGCAGTTATAGCTCCAAGTCATGATTAAACATGGAGCTGGACTGAATAACGGAGAGAAAGTTCAAGGGGGCCATTAGGAAAAATGGGAGTGAGGGGAGAATAGGAACCAACTGTTCAGAATGATGACGGAAATTATTCAGGTACAAAAGCCATGAGATACGTTCCACATAATGAAGGGGGGACAAAACGTGCAAGAATCAGAAAGACTTGCATTGAGATTGCACCTTTCACGACCACAAGATGTCACAAAGCAATTTACAGCTAATGAAGTACTTTTCAAGTGTAGTCACTGTTGAAATGCAGGAAAGACAGCAGTCAATTTGCACACAGCAAGCTCCCTCCACACAGGAATATGATAATGACTGTCATAATATGCACCCATGCACATCATGAGGTAAAAACAGGCAGTGACAGACACCCAAGTTAGCCAATCAACATACAGGACAGAACACAACCAATTACCAGACAGAACACCAGAGGGGGGCTTCCAACTATAAAACACATGAGGCATCAGCACTCCGCCTCTTTTCCACTGCTGACAACTGTAGTGACAGTCAGGATGTATATATCAGTCAGCACCTTCTACACGTGGATCAGAGCTAGCCTGGTCTAGATAGTTAGAGTTAGTACACTCAGAGTAGTAGAGTGTCAACCCACTGCCAGCTGTGTGCATTGTTACAGAAGTTCAATAAATCGTATTGAACCAACGCCTACGTTTGGTGTCTGCTTTACCGTTCATCTGCATCCTGTTGCAGTCCGTGTTACCCCAGGGTGAATAACACAACATGATACCAGGGGTGGCTACTTCATCTCAGTAATTTACCTTCAAGAATTCAGTGACGACCAGCAAGTGCCTTCCAGCGGCACGGAGAAGATCCAGGCACCTCCACAGCTCCGGATCTCCGGAAATCTCGGCGCCAACTGGAGGGTCTTCAAGCAGAAGTTCAGTCTCTACATTGAGGCCTCGGGCCTCGAGGATGCGTCCGATGCCAGAAAAATCGCGCTGCTCCGATCGACTGCGGGGGAACAGGCCACCCAAACCTTCAATTCGCTCACTTTTGCCGACGGCGAGGACAAGACCAAGTTCCAGACTGTGTTAGCCAAATTCGACAGTCACTGTGAAGTCGAAACGAATGAGAGCTTTGAGCGCTTCAGGGTAAGGATGAGCCTTTCCAATCCTTTCTAACTCATCTCCGCATATTAGCGCAATCCTGCAACTACGGTAACACCGCTGATTCCCTCATCAGGGATCAGATCGTGTTTGGGGTCCACTCCGACGCCCGCAGCTCCTAAAAATAAAAAACATGACCCTGCCAGTAGCCATCGAGACGTGTACAGTGCATGAACAGGGGAAAAGTTGCTACTCCCGCCTTAAATCGGCAGAACAGGATCCACTTGCCTCCCACGAGGCAGAGTGTGTACAGGCCATCGTCCGAATGCGGCGCCTTAGCATCGATGAAGGAGGCCATTTCGCGCACTTTTCCCGGGGTGCCACGCATGCGCACCACGGACGGGAGAACGAAGCAGCCGAAGACCACACTGCGCAGGTGCGAGCGGCGGCTGACCGCACTACGCATGTGCAACGACGCACGGCGCGTTATGACGTCAACGTCATGACGTGCCCGAACTGCGGCACCGCCCACTTAAAGCAGCAATGCCCTGCAAGAGGCAGGAGATGTTTAAATTGTGGGAAACCTGGCCATTATGCAGCCATTATGCAGCCTTGTGCTGGCCTGCACCTCCGATCGTGGGCCAACGATCCCAGTTCCAGCGATCCCAGTTCCAGGGCTGCTGGATTCGGAACCTGGTAACACCACGGATCCAGAGGACAACTGCCTGGACATCATTACCACGTATGACAAGGCCTCCTCAAATTCAGCAATACGCCTACCCATCCTCAACGTGGATTCTGCGGACGAATGGCATGCTGTCGTACAAGTTAACCAACGCAGCATCCGGTTCAAGATGGACACTGGTGCTTCAGCCAATTTCATATCTCAAGCAGATCTTGCTCGCATCCAAAGGCAGCCAAAAATTCTTCCGCCGGCCTGCCAGCTGCTTGATTATAATGGCAATGCCATTACTGCGTTAGGGTCTTGTCACCTGCATGTCTCCAACAAGGCCATCCAAGCCACACTAAGATTCGAAATCGTCAAGCCTGACATGACTTCCCTGCTTGGTGCCCATGCATGCAAACTACTCAATCTCGTCCAGCGCGTACGTGCCATGTCCTCTGCCAATGTGAATCTTCAGGCTGACATTGACAAAATCCTGTCACAATACCCGGATGTGTTCAGTGGGATGGGCACGTTGCCGTACCGCTACAAAACCTTGCTCAGGCCTGATGCCACGCCTGTGATTGATGGACCACGCCGGGTGCCGGCTCCTCTGAAGGACCGTTTATAGGCGCAACTGCGGGAGCTCCAAGACCAGGGTATAATCTTTAAAGTGACGGAACCGACTGACTGGATCAGATCGATTGTCTGTGTGAAGAAGCCCTCTGGAGGACTACGCATTTGTATAAATCCCAAGGATCTTAACCGAAACATAATGCGGGAACACTACCCGATCCCGAAGTGGGAGGAGCTAACCAGTGAGATGGCACATGCCAAATTCTTCACGAAGCTAGATGCATCACATGGCTTCTGGCAGATACAACTGGACGAGTCCAGCAGGAAGCTCTGCACGTTTAATACACCTTTCGGAAGGTACTGTTACAACCGCATGCCGTTTGGTATTGTTTCAGCCTCTGAAATCTTTCACAGGATCATGGAACAGATGCTGGAGGGCTTTGAGGGTGTGCAGGTTTATGTTGATGACGTCATTATATGGTCCACGACCCCAGAGGAACACATCTCTCGTCTTCAACAAGTCTTTAGACGCATACATGCCAACGGCCTCAAGTTGAACAAGGCCAAATGCTCCTTTGGCCTGTCATCAATCATGTTTTTGGGTGATCAAATACCCCAGCAGGGCGTGCAACCGGACTCGGACAAAGTCAAGGCCATCAAAACCATGAAGACCCCGGAAGACAAAAAGGCGGTACTCCGCTTCCTGGGTATGGTTAACTTCTTGGGAAAGTTCATTCCCAACCTCGCATCACACACCACGCCTCTCAGGCATCTGGTGAAGAACTCCACTGCCTTTCAGTGGCTACCCACACATCAAGCAGAGTGGCTCGAGTTAAAGGCAAAGCTCACCACTGCTCCGGTACTAGCGTTTTTTGACCCAGAGCGGGAGACTAAAATCTCCACGGACACCAGCCAGGACAGCATTGGTGCGGTGCTCCTCCAGAAGGATGACTCCTCGTCCTGGGCTCCAGTGGCCTATGCGTCAAGAGCCATGACTCCCACTGAGCAGAGGTATGCTCAGATCGAGAAAGAGTGCCTGGGCCTCCTCACCGGTATTGTAAAGTTCCATGATTACGTCTACGGTCTACCAACCTTCACAATGGAGACTGACCACAGAGCCTTGGTCCAGATCATTCATAAGGACCTGAATGACATGACGCCCAGGCTTCAGCGCATTCTCCTTCGACTCCGCAGGTATGATTTCAAATTGGTTTACACACCGGGCAAGGAGCTAATCATTGCGGCTGACCTGTCTCGCGCCATCACCTCGTCCTGTGAACAGGTCGACTTAATCCACCAAATTGAGGCACAGGTGCAACTGTGTGCCAGCAACCTCCCGGCCTCAGATGAACGAGTCGTCAACATTCGAGAGGAGACTGCCAAGGACCCTCTTCTGCAGCAGGCCATGCATCACCTTTCAAATGGTTGGCAGAAAGGGCAATGCCCCCAGTTCTTTAATGTCAAGGATGACCTAACAGTTGTCGAGGGGATCCTCCTCAAGTTGGATCGTATCGTTATTCCTTGCAGCCTCCAGAGCTTAGTGCTCAAACAGATCAACGAGGGACACCTCGGTATCGAGAAATGCAGGCGCAGGGCCCGGCAGGCTGTCTATTGGCCCGGCATCAATGAGGACATATCCAACATGGTCCTCAATTGTGCGACTTGCCAGTGTTTCCAGCCTGCTCAGCCCAAAGAAACACTCCAGCAACACGAGATCGTGACCTCTCTGTGGTCTAAGGTGGGACTCGACCTTCTTCACGCCAATGGGCGTGACTACGTGCTTATAATTGACTACTTCTCGAGTTACCCCGAAGTGGTGAAACTGTCCGACCTCACATCAAGGACTGTCATCAAGGCCTGCAAGGAGACATTTGCCAGGCATGGTATTCCGCTCATGGTCATGAGCGACAACGGTCCCTGCTTCTCCAGCCAAGAGTGGTCCAACTTCGCGAAGCTATACCAGTTCAAGCACATTACCTCGAGCCCGCATTACCCGCAATCTAACGGGAAGGTCGAAAAAGGGGTCCATATAGTGAAGCAACTGCTCTGCAAGGCTGCGGACTCAGCTTCTGACTTTAACCTTGCACTCCTGGCGTACAGGGCAACCCCTCTGTCCACCGGTATGTCTCCGGCACAACTCCTTATGAATCGTGACCTGCGGACGACTGTTCCGCCATTCATTTACCTGACCTGGATCACCTCCCAGTGCTGCAAAAGATGTAGCACCACAGAAACCGGCAAAAGCTGACATACGATGCTCATGCTACTGATTTGCCTGTGCTCTCTCCAGAAGATGCTGTTCGCATCAAGTTGCCTGGTGGAGGCTGGTCAGCTCCAGCTGTTGTTGTTCGACAGGCTGCTCCCAGGTCGTTTGTGGTTCGCATGGCTAATGGATCCATTGTCAGGCGCAACAGAAGGGCACTACGCAAACTTGCCTGCCCACCACCGGATCTCACGTTCCCAGATGTCGTTCTGCCCTATCTGGACACCTCGCTCCACGAGGCCACCAATCTGGCTGCAATCCCGCCTGTCAAGATGCCGTCGTCCCCACCTTTACCTCTCAGGCGGTTGACAAGGATCCGACGCCAGCCCCAGAGATTGGACTGATAAATATTTCCTTTGTACATATTGTTCTGTATCTGCACGCTAGACACCTTAAATGTGCATATGCATTCACTCGCCTTTTGCTGTAAATAGTTATATCTGTAAATATGTTGTTTATGCTCTAAGCAACTGACAATTTTTTTTTTTAAAAGGGGGATGTCATAATATGCACCCATGCACATCATGAGGTAAAAACAGGCAGTGACAGAAACCCAGGTTAGCCAATCAACATACAGGACAGAACACAACCAATCACCATATAGAACACCAGAGGGGGCTTCCAATTATAAAACACTCGAGGCATCAGCACTCTGCCTCTTTTCCACTGGTGACAACTGTAGTGACAGTCAGGGTGTATATATCAGTCAGCACCTTCTACACGTGGATCAGAGCTAGCCTAGTCTAGTAAGTTTGAGTTAGTACACTTAGGGTAGTAGCGTGTCAACCCACAGCCAGCTGTGTGCATTGTTCCAGAGGTTCAATAAATCGTTGCCCATTGGCTGGAGCACCAATGCGATCTTTTAACGTAATGCTATTCAATCTTTTATATCTACCTCTGAGGGCAAGCAGGTCCTCAGTTTAACATCTCATCTGAAGGTCAGCACCCTTGACAGTCCCCTGCTTCATTAGTACTGAAATGGAACATCTTTTTTTTCCCAATATAGGGGCAATTTGAGGTGGCCAATCCACCTAACCTGCACATCTTTCGGGTTGTGGGGGTGAGACTCATGCAGACATGGGAAGAATGTGTAAACTCTACATGAACAGTGACCTGGGGCCGGGATCGCTAATGGGCCCTTGGCACCATGAGGCAGCAGTGCTAACCACTGCGCCACTGTGCTGCCCCGAAATGGAACATCAACCGAGGTTTTTTTTGTTCAAGCCCTGAATTAGGATTTGAACCCACAACCGTCCAACTCGAGAGAGCCATCCACTGAGCCACAGCTGACTCTTTTGGGCATCTCCCACTGGCAAGGAGTTGCAAATGGAGAGAATACTGCACTTGGGTATGGTGTCCTCAACCCCTTCGCTGTGGACAGAAAATGGTTCTAACTATTTACAAGTCTACATAATACTGCTTGCACAGAACACCTCCAGAGTATATCAATGTATAGGGAATGTTAAATACCATTTACTGTTTGCAATGATATCCCCGAGCATCTTCAGTATTATCTCTGCACAGTTTTAACAATGTTATGACTAACCAGACTTTGTTATTGCTATGATGATGAATTCTTTGTATTGTTGCACAAAGGATCCTGATATTTTATGACCTTAAATTTACAATCCCATGTGAGAAGCCACAACATTTAAAACTGGACGGCTTTGGAAGAAGCAGATTCAACATGGAAAAACTCCTCTTATTGCACAACAACATGCATTTATATAACACCATTAATAGAGTGAAACGTCTCAAGGTGCTTTTCAGAAGCCTGATCAGATACCTCAGTGTGTAGAGTGGCTGCTGTTCTTGTATTAGACTGAAACATAGGCCTTTAGCTTTCATGGAATGTGGTAAACACAGGCAAGACTGTACGTGTGTCCATCCCTGGAACTTTCAAATACTCATATTATTGAGAAACTGCGATGCCACCAGACGACACCGGCGGGATTCTCCGGCCAATGGCTGGTGGCTAGATTCGCTGGTCCCATTGGCAGGCCAACCCATGGTGGCATAGGCTGGTTTTAATGGGAAATTCCATTGACAAACGACAGGAGTAGAGAATCCCGGATCCAGTGAACGACACACAAAGATTCTCCGTTCCCGCTGGCCGGGGTAACGGGACGGAATCGCAACGGAGAATCCTGGCCCACATCCAAAGCCATTGGCTGGATTATTACTTGTTGAATGATTGTTGACTATTTGCTGCCTTCCATTTGTCACTGGTATGTCTGTGATAGTTCAAGCCCAAGTCCAAGAGCTGGCCGTATTTGACATTCAGCTCACTTGCCCATACTGGGACATTTTCTTTGCCCTCCCTTGGGTGTCTAGATATTGAGGAACACCCCAGTTAAGGGCAGGTGTAGGTAGTCAGGTGATTAAACCCCACTTTTCAAAGGGTATACTTAAAGATTACTCGCCAAGTGACCATTTAGAAAAGGAGAATAGTAACCTTTGAATATTGTGAAATTAATATTTGAATGGGAATGCCATTCCTGCAAACAAAGGAATACTTGCAAAACTGCTGTTCAGAAGAAACATTGGGGAATGTTTGGTAATCTTGTGTGGTGTGACCATTGCATGTAGTACCCACAAGCTCTGTTGCCCTCTCACTGCCACCATCCCTCATCTCGTCCACTGTCTGAGACCAAAGATGCTAAATATCAATGTAAGTAGTTGTTTTTAGTATGAGCGGGAAGGATATATAGAAAGCAGTAGAGCAAGTACCGTAACAAAATAGCCTGGGATGTATGTTCGTTCGCAGCAGTAATTACTTAAGTTATGACTAATACGTTTACAAAGCATATGGTCCAAAATATTTTTGCTCCATTTACTGAGTTTGTTAGTAACCAGAAGCTAATTAAAGGGGATTAAACAAAGATACACATGATAAAGAACTCTTTTCTTGCATCCCTGCAGAAACCAGTTCAAAACTCTCTGCACTGCCTTATCTTGTCGATAGAAGCTGAGAACTGTGGTTTCGTTTAAGGAATCAGCTTATCTCCATCACTTTATTTGTACAATGTGAAATGTCACAATAATTCTTAAGCAGGTCTTTTCTCTTGGCATTCATTGCAGCCTGATCAATAGCAGTGTGTTGAAAATAATGGAATTGGGAAGGACTGATGCAGTCCCCCTCACTTACTTACCAACTCTTGATTGCTTTTTCCTGAAATGGTGTGCAGAATTAATTTCCACACTTTACAGAATGTCTGAGAAAGCTGCAGTATGATTTCCAATGGCACTTTTTCTCTCTCAGCACCCAGTTCCTGTTTCACTCCATACTCCATTAAGAATGTTACTTTCTTAACAGATATCGCATTGTGCCCCGAGAAAGAGCTGATTGCTTTGATCACCCTGAAACGCAAAGCTTTTTAAAACATTGAATTTGCTTTTGGGAGGTGGGTGAAACTGCCTCTGCAAATAGAAATACGTAAGTATGATTTGATAGCCATCCCGGAGACATGGCTGCAGGATGATGCAGATTAGGACTTGAATATTGATGGGTCCGTGACATTTTGGAAGGGCAGGAAGCACGGAAAAGTTGAAGGGTGGCTCTGTTAATTAATGATGGTATTAGCACATTAGAGAGGAATGACCTAGGTTCAGGAAACCAGGATACAGAAGCAATGTGGGTTGAGATGAGAAATGTTAAAGACAAGAAGTCACTTGTGGGAGTGGTGTATAGGCCCCCTAATTGTAACGATACAGTAGGACAGATTTTTAAGGACAAGATCATGAGAGTATGTCAGAAAAGTATGGCAATAATCATGGGGGATTTTTAATCTTACATGTAGACTGGAAGAATCAGATGGCAAAGATAGCCTAAATGAAGAGCTTCCTGAATGTTTTTGGGATAGTTTCCTGGAACAGAATGTTCTGGAGTCAACCAGAGAACAGGCAAAATGAGAGAGGACTAGTTGATAGCCTCCTACCGAAGGCACTCCTGGGTAGCTGCGATCACAATATGATTGCATTTTACATTCAGTTTGAGGGAGAGAGGAGTGGGTCCGAAACTATTGTCAGGATTTCCCGGCCTGCTTCTGACGGGCAGCCCAATATCGAGAT
This sequence comes from Scyliorhinus torazame, assembly GCF_047496885.1. Taxonomy (NCBI): domain Eukaryota; kingdom Metazoa; phylum Chordata; class Chondrichthyes; order Carcharhiniformes; family Scyliorhinidae; genus Scyliorhinus; species Scyliorhinus torazame. The sequence continues at coordinate 15,923,539 of NC_092721.1, read as the reverse complement.
TTCCGCAGGAATCCCTCGTATTCAACGTCACGCATAAATTGCATGGCATGGAACATTGAATTGCATCCCGCTTTACAATCGCAAGGAGATTGTAAAACTCGTACGGTCTTCACTGTGGAGGATCCAAGTTCCATCCCAGAAATAGCTGTTAGTTTAGTCAGGAATTGGAAAGAAGGGAGGAACTCAAGAAAATTACAATCACCAAGGAAGTGGTGCTCCGGCTGACAAGTCTCTGGATCCTAGGTCATTGATGCATTTATTTAAATTTTTCAAAAATTCCCTGGATTTGTGGTAGGTGCCATAAGATTGGAAAATAGCAAATGTAACTCCTTTATTCGAAAAGGGAGGGAGGTGGACAATAAGAAACTACAGGCCAGATAGCTTAACATCTGTCTTTGGGACAATATTGGAAGCAATTATTAAAGATATTATAGCGGGGCACTGAGACTAAATCCAGGCAATCAACATGGTTTTGTGAAAGGGAAAGCATATTTGACAAATTGGAGTCCTTTGATGGAGTCAGATGCGCTCTGGGTAAAGAGGAATTGGTGGATGTACTGTACTTGGATTAACAGAAGGCATTTGATAAGGTGTTACATCAAAGATTATTGTGGAAAATGAAAGATCATGGTGTAACGGGTAACATATTGGCATGGATATAAGATTGCTAGCTAACAGGAAACATAGTCTGAATGGGGCTTTAACCAGTTGCCGAGATTTACTGAGTGTTGTACAACAGAGATGAGTGCTGGGCCCTCAAATGGGTGTTCCTTTTTTCTATTTTCTTTTATCTCCAGCCAGCATGACGTTGTGGGATCCGTCCTTACCTACTTTTGACAAAGTGTCAAAACGTATGGTGGGAAAAGCTGGCAGTGCAGCCAAAGGACTAGATTCCAATTTTCCCGTCCCAGTTGACACTTTGCCAAAAAAAATGGCAATGTTCTGCCCGTAGAGATGTAAAGTGCTAAATGTAGTTATGTTCAAGTTAATAGCTGTTCTGCCACAAGGAAAATACCAAGTGTGCATCAGAATTTCAATGTGCACCAGTGACAATACAGGATGGTAAAACTGTCTGTCCCTCATATCTAGTTTTCCCTCTAAGCCATCTGCCAGTGTCTGGTCTCAAGAGTAACTTCAAACTTAAGGGGTATAGTAGCCTAGTGACTGAATTACAGGACTAGTAATTGAAAGGCCTCGAGTGATGATCTGAAGACAAGTGTTCAAATCCCACCATAGCACTGGGGACATTTAAATTAAATTAATTAGGTAAATTCGGAATAAAAGGGTTGTATTAGTAATCATGGCTATGAAGCCGCTAGATTCTTGTAAAAAGCCATTTCGTTCACTAATATCCTTCAGGGAAGGAAACCTTCCATCCTTAGCTGGCTTATATTTGACTCCAGACTCAAGAGGGCTGAACTGCCCTGTGGAATGGGTTAGCACTCAGATGTTTATTACTTATGGGCACTTAGGAGCAGGCAGTAAACGCCGACCTTTCCAGTGATAGCCACGGCCTATGAATGAATTAAAAAAGATCTTGGATGCCTCTCTGTTTCCAGCCTACTTGTCCATTTTTTCGCTTTGTTCAGCTTCACTTTAGGGTTGATTTGGTTTTTCAGGTTCTTTCATTGTCTGAATCACTCAATTTTTGTTTTTATGTTGTCTGGCAGTTTTTCTGCTTCTTTCCAATTTTCCATGAATCAGTTGACCCCTTTGCGATAAGGCTGTTTCATATTTGACTCCCAATTTCCGTTGCTCTTCCTTTTTATCCCCACTGGTCATCCTTTCATTTTATTTCAACTTAGAGACTTGCTTATCTTCCAGGTCTGACAAAGGGTCCACAGCCAGCCCCTCAACCCTATCTTTTCAGATGCCGATCGACCAGCTGTTTATTTTTAAATAAATTAAAACTAATCTTTATTGTCACAAGTAGACTTAGATTGCAATGAAGTTACTGTGAAGAGCCCCTAGTCACCACATTCCGGCGCCTGTTCGGGTACACAGAGGGAGATATCAGAATGTCCAATTCACCTAACAGCACGTCTTTCAGGACTAGTGGGAGGAAACCGGAGCACCCCGAGGAAACCCACGCAGACACGGGGAGAACATGCAGACTCTGCACAGACAGCGACCCAAGTCGGGGAAACGAACCTGATACCCTGGCGCTGTGAAGCCACAGTGCTAACCACTGTGCTAACCACTGTGCTACCATGCTGGCCATATTTTCATTGCTTTCAGACTTTAACTGTCAGTTTGCTTGACACTCCTTTTTCCTTATGATACTGTGTGACTCTGCTACTTCCCACCTAATTGCTTCAAATTAATAATAGAAAAAAATCACCGTCCTTAGTAATTAGCTAATAATTCTGTCCAATCATTGCTCAAAGGGAAAACTGGTTCCAGTACAGATTAAAACTTTTAGCATGAGTTTTACTTACCTGATGCGAGAACTAGCAGATAGTTCTTTTAATTTTAAGATTGTAATCTCAAGGCTTAAGTGAGAGTCCAACTTTTCTTGAAGCTCACCATGTTATCTGAAGCCTTCAACAAGATTGCAAATTTGTAATCATTTCCAGGATTACATTATTCTTTCATACTGGAAATAAGTGAACAACTAATAATCTATTTCTTTACAAGTACGAATACAGTATATGACGTGTAAAACTTTGATGTTAAAACCCTCAACAGGATCCAACTTCATTGAAGTGTTAACGTAAGCATACTTGTGACAATAAAGTTTATTATTACAAGACGTTTTGACAGGATAAGGTTTTACCTTATAAGCGCACTGTAAGACGAGCAAAGATCATAACCCTTTACAGTGTTCAAAATCATCTGGATGCATCACATTAGAAAAGCAACTTGTATTTATATGGCACCTTTAACACATCCCTCACAAGAACAGGATGAAGCAAAGTGTATCACGGAGCCATCTAAGGATGTTGCAATATGCCTTGAAGGGTTTATCAACGTGACATCACGAGAAGAGAAATGTGTCCTGTGCCCAGCCCTAGTTTCACTTTTGCTTTGAGCAGAGCACACACAAGCACAGTTCTGATGCCTGCGAGCTTTATACACCAATGTACAACTATGGTCATGTGCCTAGTCTTAATCAATGAACCCGCAACATGTCTACCAAATTCCTCTGAGGCGACTGCAGGGTGTTTTGTGTATTGTACAGTAAATACGCCCAAGCTATTGTATCATTCTAATAACACAACAAAGCAGATAGGAGGGCAGATGGTCAGATGCTTGGTCAGAGAGGTAAGCGTTCATGAGCTCAAAAAAGAAATGCGGAGAGTTGTAAGAAGGGAATTTTAGAGTTTAACACCGAGGCAGCTGAAGACACAGCCACAGATGGATTCTCAAGAGTCCGGAATTAGCGGAGCGCAGATATCTCAGAGGGTTGTGGGGCTGGAAGTGGTTACAGAGGTAGGGATGGGCAATATCATAGAGGAATTTTAGAAACTGTAGAGGAGCCATAAACATAAGATGGTCACTAATAAGGGGCGTGATTCTCCGACCCCCGCCGGGTCGGAGAATCGCCGGGGGCTGGCGTGAATCCCGCCCCCGCCGGTTGCCGAAGTCTCCGGCACCAGAGATTCGGCGGGGGCGGGAATCGCGCCGCGCCGGTTGGCGGGCCCCCCCGCTCGATTCTTCAGCCCGGATGGGCCGAAGTCCCACCGCTAAAATGCCTGTCCCGGCAGCGTAAATTAAACCACCTACCTTACCGGAGGGACAAGGCGGCGTGGGCGGGCTTCAGGGTCCTGGGGGGGGGCGTGGGGCGATCTGGCCCCGGGGGGTGCCCCCACGGTGGCCTGGCCCGCGATCGGGGCCCACCGATCCGCGGGCGGGCCTGTGCCGTGGGGGCACTCTTTCCCTTCCGCCTTCGCCACGGTCTCCACCATGGCGGAGGCGGAAGAGACTCCCTCTACTGCGCATGCGTGGGAAGCTGTCAGCGGCCACTGACGCTCCCGCGCATGCTCCGCCCCGAGATGTCATTTCCGCACCAGCTGGCGGGGCACCAAAGGCCTTTTCCGCCAGCTGGCGGTGCGGAAATTCGTCCGGCGCCGACCTAGCCCCTCAATGTTGGGGCTCGGCCCCCAAAGATGCAGAGCATTCCGCACCTTTGGGGCGGTGCGATGCCCGTCTGATTTGCGTCGTTTTGGGCGCCAGTCGGCGGACATCGCGCCGATACCGGTGAATTTCGCCCAAGGTTCAAGAAAAGCTCCTTTATCCCGAGAGTACTTAGAATGCGGAACATGCAACACGAGTTGAAGCAAATAGTGTCGATACATAAGGGGAAATTAGGTAAGCACATGAGGGTGGAAGGGATAGAAAGATATGCTAATAGAGGGAGATGCAGTAGAATGAGAGAAAGCTTGTGTGGAAATTAAACACTGACATGAACCAGTTGGGCCAAATGGCCTGTATTTGTGCAGCTCTATATCAGCAACCTCCTAATAACCTTACTTGCAGGCGGGCGATGATGATGTTGTGCAATGTGGATCCACCTCCTCTTGGACCTGACGGTGATAAGTTGTTTTGCTTTCAGGTCTCTGTAGATCAAGCTTCAGTTCTAATCAATGCTGATCTGCCTTACATTGGTGTATCCCATTGAAACAGAATGAACATGGAGATCAAGGAAACCTGCACAGTCTGAAGTTTATTGCTACAGACTGGACTGCAGTCACACAAGTGTCGAGCTATTGGACTGCAATGAACCATAATAAATTGGTTCCTGAAGCAAGACTGCATATCCATTTTGACAATACTTGTAACCTACAGATAAGTACAAAGAGGAATGGCTCATTCTGTCCTTTGTACCTGTTCCAATATTCAATTTGATAATGACTGATCTCTAGCTTAACTTCATCTACCTGCCTTGGTTCCATTACTCCAAGTTTCCTTGTTCAACAGAAATCTATTAATCCTAGTTTGGGATTTTTACATTGACCCTTGACCTGAACAGTTTTGTGGGTAGAGAATTCCTGATTTCCACTAACATTTGTGCGAAGACGTGTTCACTGACACCACCACCAAATATCCTGGCTCTATTCCATTGTTCTAGGATTCCCCATCAAAGGAAATATTTTCTCCCTATCAACCCTATAAACTCCTTTGTTTATCTTCAACCCCTCAATTAGATCACCCCTTAATCTTTTTTATTCAAGGAAATACAAGTCTCGCCGATGCGAATTGTCCTCATAATTTAACTCTTTCAGCCATGGTACAATTCTGGTGAATCTACTCCTCACCCACTCCCACGCCAATATATCCTTTCTCGGGTACAGTGCCCACAACGGAATGTGGTACAGTAAATTGGATCTCAGAACTTTTATCTTCCATTAGTAGGTGGGCCTACACCATTAGGGAACTGTTTCCAATCCTGGTAATTGGGTTTGTAGCAGAAAACCACTTTTGAATGAATGGGACAGAAGATTGGTCTGAGAGGTACCTAACTTTTCTGTGCGTTGAACATCAAAGATGGTCTGCATAATTCATGTTTCAGGCACTTAAGATGCTCTCTACAGTGGCCACCGACCTGGGAACATGAGTGAAACACATGTGGCTTCAATGTTGACATGCGGGCAGGATTTACCGACTGTTCACGCCGGCAGAAAATTCCAGTCCCACGTTGGCACTCAGGGTTCCCCGCGACGAGGGCTGCTGCCAACCAGAAATCCCATTGGCAATGGCAGGACTGGTAGGTCCCGCTGGTGGGCCGCCTCTGCTGCCAAAACACGCGTGCCGGGGCGGCGGGAAAATTCTACCCATGATCCGACAACCCCAGAGCAAAACAATTAACTCTTTGAATCGGTAATGCGTGCTGTAGGAAATGACGCCCGACCAAAATTCCTGTCGGTCCAGACATTATACTGAATCAAATTCTTGTCATGATAGTGCCAGGATCATTCCTTAAAGGCAAACAAGGTAAAGGATTACTCTGGCCACTGACAACATCATAAATACATTCATGAAGATCCCCCTTGTTTGATATTGTAAAAATATAAATTGACACATTTAGAGTTCCTCCAGAGATACTGAACAAAACAAATCTTTGAAAACACATTGACAATGTCAGGACAGATAACAACCAGGGCTTATCTCATCAGAGTTGGCCCTTACAGTTTCTTATGATCCTGTATAAATGATAACTTCATATCTCCTTCCTCATAGGACGCCATAGTGGCAGCAATCTTCTTCAGAACATGAAGGCCTTGGGTTCAAACTCCACACCAGAGACTTGAGCACAATCTTGTCTGCCATTTCAGGACAGTGCTAAGGGAGTGCTACACTGTCAGACGTCTTGTCCTTCAGATGAGAATCCCAGATCCCATCTGCCTTGTTTGACAGATGGAACAGATCCCGTGACACACTGCAGAAAAGCAAGATCTCGCTGTGTGTGGACTGTACTGCTGTGTTCCTCTATAGTAAATCAGCAGCTATGCATCAAAAAAATGCTCCTTTCGCTGTGAAGCCTTTTGGAATATTCTGAGGTTGTGAAAAGTGAAGTATAAATTTAAGTTCTTTCTTTCTATAATTTCTATTCTACCTTTCAAGCCAATGACCTGGAAGGACAAGGGCAGCAGCTACATGGGAACACCACCACCTAGAAGTTCCTCACCAATCTATACACCATCCTGACTTGGAACTGCATCGCCGTTCCTTCACTGTCGCTGGGTCAATGCCCAGGAACTCCCTTCCTAACAGCACAGGGAGGGTGTACCAACACCACATGGACCGCAGCGGTTTAAGAAGTCAGCTCACCACCGCCTTCTCAAAAGAATTTCAGAATGGGAATAAACGATAGGCTAACCGCCATACATCCCATAAACAAATTTAAAAAAAATCATAAATGCTCATTTGTTGTCCCAATTCTTTTTCGGGAAAAGGGACTGGGTTCTCCATCGGCGGGGTCCTCCGTTATGCCGGCAGCGGACTCACGCTTGCGGATTTCACAACGGCATGGGGGTGCCCACAAATGGAAACCCCATTGGCTGGTTGCCCAGGACGGAGAATCCCGCTTGCGGTGGGGGCGCATCGCGTGAGAAAACGGGTGCGGCGGGACGGAGAATCCCGCCCAAGGTCATTTTGAATTATTTCACATACTCTCCCCATGTACACCTTTAAAACCAGTTTTACCTGAGGTATACGGAGTTGATAATAGGCACACTGTCAACGTCATTTGCAGATATTCAAAAATGCAACTTTGGGAAATGGCATCATGTACAGTGTTGGCTTTCCTTCCATGAAGCCTTTGCATCAGGGAGGTGCAAATGATCTGCAAGTGATTTGAGACAGAATGCAGGATTCAGAGGAATGTAATACCAGAGTAAGCAACTGGAGCCAAGAGCATGTTAACCGTAAAGAATTGATTGAACAGGTGGTTGAGGGCAAAAGAGATACACGAACAGGACAGGTACACATTACTCATGGCATAGGCTGCTTGGACTGACCAGTTTGTTTTACATTTACAATTCTATGTTATTCCACTTACCAGCCTGCAGCAACACTACTTGGAGTGTTATAGAGAGAGTAACCATTTAATGCCCTCCTTCGAGGCATGTTTGGTGTAAGGGGCATATTTAATCAGGCCAGTGAGACGCCAATGCCTTGCAGCATCTGCCCCAAGTGTGTCCATGGCCAGAAAGCTCACAGAGAGCCTTCCAGCTTCAATACCAATTGTGGCCCGTAAGTGGGCAAATAATGTGGGAATAATTAATACGGTGATAAAGTTTAGATGATGACGGGTGGAAGGAATCTCCTGTGGAGCGCAAGAACCAGTATGGATCAGTGGGACCGAATGGTCTATCCCTGTGCCGTTCCTTCAATAAAAGAGTGATCTGTACAAGTTCTTGTTCAAAATTGATTTCCTCTTCTGAAAGTAATCCTCGGTTTTCCATGTTCATCCTTCAACTTGGGATTTTACCGCTGTGAGGCTGATTTGCAACTGTCTGCTTCCACAACTGCGTTCCAGGCTAGAAGCCATGATTCAATGAATGAGCAAGCCCTCACACTTGCTTCTTACTGTAGCCCTGCACATTCTTCCTTTTCAGATAATGATCAAATTCCCTTTTGAAAGCCTTGATTGAACCTGCCTCTACCGCACTCTCAGGCAGCACATTCCAGATCCAAATCACTCGCTGCATAGAAAATGGTCCTCCCCATGTCACCAAGGCTTAATTTGCCAACTACATTAAATCTGTGTCCTCTTGTTCTTGATTGGCCGAGGCATGTTTGATGTATTTTGCCCCGAATTACCTGGAAGAATGAGGAGCACATGGTTCCCTATTTCTTTCTCTACGGAAGCACATGCAGCACGGTAGCATGGTGGTTAGCACAATTGCTTCACAGCTCCAGGTTCGATTCCCGGCTTGGGTCACTGTGTGCGGATCTGCACGTTCTCCACATGTGTGCGTGGGTTTCCTCCGGGTGCTCCAGTTTCCTCCCACAGTTCAAAGGTGTGCAGGTTAGGTGGATTGGTCATGCTAAATTGCCCTTCGTGTCCAAAATTGCCCTTAGTGTTGAGTCGGGTTACTGGGTTATGGGGACAGGGTGGGGGTGTGGGCTTGGGTAGGGTGCTCTTTCAAAGAGCAGGTGCAGACTCGATGGGCCGAATGGCCTCCTTCTGCACTGTAAATTCTATGAAACCCCTCGGCCAATCGGAATCAATCTGCCAACAAATCAGCACCCTTTTCCCCAGTAGTATAAATTGTTGTGATCGTTTGAAATTTGGCATTCTTGTCTTTGTCCTGATGAGTGTAAGGTAAAAAGCTTCAGCAACATGTCTCTCTTTTCAGCAATAGATACATTTTAGACTTTGTCTTTTTGAATTGATAAAGACTCCATATTGTTTCCATCATTCAACAGCAACAAATACTATGCAAATTCAACAACACATTAAAACAGCCACAGACTCGAGATAATGCTGGCCACTCACTGCATTTGTGTTCTTTATTATAGCAGCAGTCTCATTGGCTTATTTGCTTGCATTGAGTCTTATTAAACCATATTGCAAACACAAATCAATGTTCAGTCTGCATTGAAATGTTGCCGCTGACATTCCTCAACACTTAAGGTTGTGTGATGGATTTTTAATTCTGTTGTATTGATGAAATTATGATCCTCTCAAACTTTCCAGGAAAACAGTATTGTTTAAATGCATTTGAGGAACTTCAAAAACTGAAACACAGCCATACTGATGCCATTGTTGACTGTGGCAGCATTATAAAGACTGAGATAGGAACATCCACTGAAAGAAGAAATACTTGAAGGGAAGAAATACTAGCATGCATATAGCGCCTTTCATGAATACAATACATTCCAAAACACTTTACAACCAACTTTTCGAATGCGGCCAATGTTTGTATTACAGGAAACAGTGTAGACAATCTGTACGCAGCAAATTCCCACAGATAGCAATGTGATCAAGAACAGATACTCTGTTTTAGCAATGTCGACTGAGGAATTTGTATTATCGAGTGCTCCCCTGTTCTTCTTTGAAATAGTTCCGTGAGACGGCAGATGTTTAATGTCTCATCCAAAAGACAACATCACTGACAGTGCAGCACTCCTGTGGTACTACACTGGTAGTGTCAGCCTGGATTGTTGTGCTCAGGTCTTTGGAGTGTCTTTGGGGCGGGATCCTCCATCGGCGGGATCCTCCGCTTCGCTGGCAGTGCACTCATGTCCGCGGATTTCCTGGCGGCGTGGGGGTGGCCTCAATTGGCCGGCTGCAGGGACGGAGGGCTCCGCTGCTGGTGGAGGTGCGCCGCGCCAGAAAACGGGTCTGGCGGGACGGAGAATCCCGCCCTTGATCTTTCTATTCAATTCAGAGGAAAAAGTGCTACTGACTGAATCAGAGATACAGAGGTTCATTTCAAGCACCCTTTCTGAGTGCAATTGTCAATCCAGTGTTGAATTTGAAGACGATCTCTGCCGTGGAGAGCTTGGTTCAATCACACGCTTGAAGGTGGAAGAGTTATTCCAAAATATCCATGAGAGGTATGAGTGTTGATAGTTAATTGTAAAAGATTCCCCGCTGTATTTGAGTTGGTACAGACCTGCTTTTATTGCATGTACAAGAGCCATGTTGTTTGTTAAAGGCTGCCTATTTTTAAAAAAAGAAAAAGAGGATTGGCAATTGCGAACTAAAATTTGAGCTGTCGCATCCCTTTCAGTCTCTCGATGCCAAGATTTGTGTTTAATGACTCGCAGCTTTATGGGAAGATGAAAGGCTGGGGCCTCCTTGACTGGCAATTTACTTGAATGGGAATTAAAAGAAATCTATGTCACATGAGCAACTCGCAGTGATCAGCACGGCTGCGTTTCCGGCAGCTTGGACAGAACATGGAGAAGCCTAATGTAGTGACCTGAATACTGACGATGGATGTTTTCATCTCCACAAAGTCTGAGTCTATCAAACACACTTGTGTTAGACTTTGTAGCCATTCAACTCAGACTGCGTTGACAAAGCATGGAGTCATAGAGTCATTGGAGTTTTGCAACACAGAACGAGGCCCTTCAGCCCATCGTTTCTGCACCATCCATCTTTGGGAATGCGAGCATCAGTCGGACCATTATTAAAAACTTGAATCAACTGGAGGCTGAGATAGATGGTTCTTTTTGAATTCAAAGCTCTGAATGCCATGTTTTCCATTGCAATTGGCAATAGAGGAACAGGAGGAGATGATTCAGCCCCTTAAGCCTGATCCACCCTTTAATAAGGTCATGGCCGATATGTAACTTTCCTCCTTCTGCCCACCTTATTTCCGGAATCCTTAATACAGTTGTCTGACAAAAGCTCTCTAATTTCTGTTTTGAAATGTTCAATCGACTCCCAGCCTCAGCTGATTTTGGGGTGGGGAGGGGGGCTTCTGGATGTCCACCACTCTTTGTGTAAAGAAAAAAACGTGCATTTTGAACCGTCTGGATCTCATTTTAAGGTTACGCTCCCTTGTTCCGCGAACCAGAGGAAATGGGTCCTTTCTACCTCCCCTATCAAATGTTTGACTCACCCCCAAGTGCATCAAATAAGACCTACCACGGTTTTGTACATATCAAACAAATATTTCACGGAGTGGAGAGAGAATAAAATTAATGAGAGCAGGACCAATCGCACAAACCCAGTTTGGCATTTTGTTTTTCTCTTCACCTTTGCAGTACTCAAAAGCACAAGTCAGCAATTTTCACTGGGATGAAATCAGCAGGTCGCAAGGCAAAAAATAAAGGCGAGCATCTCAGTAAATGGCTCGACGTGTGGGGAATCTTCATTAATGTTGAACATCTGAGCTCATCTAAGCTGAACTCCTGCAGTGATATAACAACCTCCATACCACCAGCGAGTAGAACTGGAGTCATGTAATTAATAGCAGCTTGTGTTATAATTTACGTTTTGAGAGTGAGAGAAAAAAGCTCATGCAGATTCATGCTGTGCCTATAGTGTGTAGCAGTGAGATTGATAGGCAGATTTATCTCTAATGTCTTTGTCTAGGTATCTGTTACTATTCTTTCAGCACCAGTCGTGCTGGGTTTCGTTTTTAGTCAGGAAGTCAATCAGTTCTTTAGTGCAGCTTTTATTTTGTTCAGAGCGCTCCCATTCCCCCCTTAAAAATGACAGGGCAAAGGACGTCCAAGCATTAATAAGCTGTACCGCGGAGGTGCGAATGCCACGTTTATTGTAGCACTGTCCATGCAGGGAGTGACGAATTTCAAGATGTGTTTATTTTGACCTGTGCGGGGAAGGATGGGTGTTTCTCATGGGGAGGGGAAAAACATCACCTGGCCTCCTTGTGTGCACCTCCTAACCATTGGTAATAAAACCATGACAGGTCATCTGCTCACCCTTTCCAACAGGAGTAACAAGGGCAGAACAGGAAGAGATTTAAAAAGCGGGGGAGGAAACGTATGCAGTACTAAACAGTAGGAATGACTGGTAGAGATTTAAAAAATATAACATGGGAAGATGAAAAACAAAATTACATTTATATTGCACATATGACTGCAGGATGGCGCAAGACACCTTGGAGCCAATGACGTACTTTTGGAGTGTCTTCAATGTTGTGTGTCGAGAGCAGGAATGGAATATCTGATCCGATAATTGTGGTCAATTCACATTAGCCTGGTGCTTCTTGGGTAATCCTACATGGTGCTGGCCTGATGGCAAGGAGAATTAATGCAATCAAGAACTCAGTAACCTGGGAAAGAAAGACATGCATTTTATGTTGCCCCCTCCAAGACTAAACAGATAGCTAAAAGTGCGTCAGTGCCAATAGTGTCGTCACTGCTGCAATGGAGGAAACACAGCAGCCAATTTGTACAAAAAGCAGCAATTTAAATAAATGATCTGCGTCTTATCTGTGATGTTGTTTGAGGGATAAATATTAACCAGGCACATGGAGAGAACTTTTCTGGTCTTCTTTGAATCTTTCACATCCGCTGCAGCAGTCAGATGGGGCCTGGGTTTAATGTCTCATCCAAAATACAGCATTTCTTGACGCTGCATGGTGGTGCAGTGGTTAGCACTGCGGACTCATGGAGCCGATGACCCGGGTTCGATCACGGCCCCGGGTCACTGTCTGTGCGGAGTTTGCACATTCTCCCCGTGTCTGCGTGGGTTATCCCACCCACAACCCAAAGATATGCAGACTTGGTGGATTGGCCATGCTAAATTGCCTCTTAATTGGAAAAAACATTTTTACAGGAAAAAAAATCCAGCATTTCTCACCATGCAGCACACCCTCATTCCCACACTTGGATGTCAGCCTAGATTAGGGATTTAAGGGGCTGGATTCTCCGGTTGCAGACGCCGAAATCGCGTTCAACAATTGGCCGGAGAATCATAGTTCCCGACCCAATCGGGGGCAGCTCTGCTTTCACGATGCTCCGCCCCCTCCAAAGGTAAGCCGCATGCCATATCGACGGCCTTGGGATATTGCCTGAGGCCCACCCCCCGGCGCTACGCCCCCGACCGGCCGAATTCCCAACAGCGTGGGTCTCGCATGGTCTCACCCGTCGGGAACTCAGCGTGGCGGCTGTGGACTCAGTCCAGCACCACCACAGTCAGGGGAGGGCCGATCCACGGGCATGGGGATTTTATCAGGGGCTGGCGGCATTGTTGGGTGGTGGGCCGGGGCATGCGAACCGGCCAAAGGGGGGGGGGGAACTATTGCGCAGGCTGGGTCCGCGAACGGCCTTGTACAGTGCAGCCGCTGCAGGCCGCCGACGTATGCACTCATGGCCATGTTCCCAGCAATTTTCCGGGCCGTATCGGCAGCTAGAGCCGGGTGCTCCACGCTGCCTCCCTGCTAGCCCCCCGCCAAACAGAGGATCGGTGGCCATTTTACGCCATTGTTTCTGTCGGAAAACGCCACCGTTCCCAAGCCGGCATCGTGACATAGCCTCAACATCGTAGAATCCAGCCCAGGATTTCTGGAACGTAATTTGAATATACAGGGCGCTATCTACGGACTTGTTGCACCTGACTTGAGATTTATGACTCTCGTTACGCCTCACGAGATCTAAGGCCAGGATTTAGATTTGCATATTCAAGCGAGTCTCACTTGAATATCTCTATGCCAGAGTTACCCAAGGTGCGGGATCGAATGGCCTCACATCGGAGACCCCGACCAGAGACCCCGACCGGGCCCCGACCAGAGACCCCGACCGGGCCCCGACCAGAGACCCCGACCGGGCCCCGACCAGAGACCCCGACCGGGCGACGTTTAGCACTGGTTTCCACAAACGTGGACCAGGCAGGAAATGAGAATCAATGCGAACTCGGCGGGGCATTCTTCACTGAGGCCCAAAAATCAGCAGAGTCCTGTTCAATAGCGGGCTCGTTCGAGGCGCTGCAAACGCAGGGAAACAGCCTGCAAAACGCGCCCAAAAGGAGACTGTTTCTTTCCCATTAAATCACGTCCACAATCCCTTGACTCAGTTGAAAGTACTAGCAACAAAGCCAAGGTTAACATTCCCTGTCATATTTTAATTGCTCTGAAATATACGCTGAGACATATCCAATGAAATTATAACATACACATTTATGTAGTTCTAAAATCTTTCAAAGCTTTTGGCATTACTCCGTGACAGTTCTCCGAAACCCACTTCTCCAGCCCTTGCATCCGGCTGCTAGAGTCATTCAAGAAGGAAACTTTTAATATTGTGTGTGTGTCGTTGTTTTAAGATCACTTATCAGTCATCTTTGGTTAGCACTGTTGCTTCACAGCGCCGGGGACCCGGGTTTGATTCCCGGCTTGGGTCACTGTCTGTGCGGAGTCTGCAAGTTCTCCCCGTGTCTGCGTGGGTTTCCTCCGGGTGCTCCGGTTTCCTCCCACAGTCCAAAGACGTGCAGGTTAGGTGAATTGGACATTCTGAATTCTCCCACTGTGCATCCAGAATGTGACAGCTCGGGGGGTTTCACAGTAATTCATTGCAGTGTTAATGTAAGCCTACTTGTGAAACTAATAAAGATTATTATTATTATCTTTTGTAGGAGCTGCTACTTTGTCAGGCAGATGAGGAAAGTGAAGTTCGATAGAAACCATTTCACTGGTCTGGTTGTGGGCAAATTAGCTGCTCAAACATGAACTGGTTGGGCTGATTGGCTTGTCGGTGTGCCCTATATTCCATATGACAGCCTAACCCAAAAGAATGGCTGCCCGCTGCAGGAGCTTTTCAGATCTTTGATGGAGGCAGGGCTGCTGTTTGCACTGTGAGCTAACATCACACATTTGCATAATGGGAGGGATCCACTGGTGCCAAGAAACGACACCCACCTGAGTTTAAAACATCTGATTTGAGAAGCCGAGCCTTCAACAGTGCAGCCCTCGCTCTGTACTACGGCAGTGTCAGCCTCGCTTGTATACCCAATTCTCTAAGCTGGGGCTTGATGCCTTGACTTTCTGACTGAATCACAGAATCGCCACGGCGCAGAAGGAGGCCATTCAGCCCATCATTTCTGCACCGGCTCTTCGAATAAACATTGTGAGTTAGCGCCATTCTCCTGCCTTTTCCCAGTACCACTGCACCTTATTCCTATTCAATTTTTTAAATATAAATTTAGAGTACCCAATTATTTGTTTTTCCCAATTAAGGGGCAATTTAGTGTGGCCAATCCACCTATCCTGCACATCTTTGGGTTGTGGGGGTGAAACCCACGCCGACATGGGGAGAATGTGCAAACTCCACACGGACTGTAATGCAGGGCCGGGATTCGAACCCAGGTCCTCAACACCGTAGGCTGCAGTGCTAACTACTGTGCCACGTGCCGCCCTTCCTATTCAATTTTAAAGAATTATTTCAAGGGATGCCATCGCTGCTGGCTGGGCCAGCATTTATTGCCCATCCCTAATTTCCCTTGAGGGAGCTGTGGGTCTGGAATCACATGTCGGCCAGACCAGGTAAGGACGGCAGATTGCTACCGTGTCTGAAGCATGAATCCAGTGACAATACCACAATGCCACTGCATCCCCCTTTTGAATGCCTCGGCCATTTCATTTCAGTCCCTAACCACTCGCTGTGTGAAAGAGTTTCTTTCTCACATCGCATTTGCTTCTTTTCCAAATCACTTTGAACCTGTGCCCTCTCATTCCAGGTCCTTTTGTGTGCAGGATCAGTTACTCTGTCCAGTCCCCATCACGATTTTCAACATCTCTATCAAGTGTCCTCTCAGCCTTCTTCCCTCCAAGGAGAACAGTCCCGACCTCTCCAATCTAACCCCATAACTGAAGTTTCTCAATCCTTGGAACTATTCTTGCAAACCTCTTCTGCATACTCTCCAAGAATACTAGCAACTAAGTCCTGCCAATATACTTGGTGACATTCTGAAAAGTTGTGGAACTATTTTATTCGAAGTACAATTCTATTGGTCTAGTAAAAAGATATTGCAATAAATATTTCATGAAAGCATAAACGAGAAAGAATAAAATGCAGACACAATGCTCTATATTTAGAGTTTGCAAATCATTATTTGGTGCAGGCATAGCTAACTATGCATAGACATTATTTATATTTTCATAGTAGAAAGTTATCAAGTCGCAACAGTGGAATGAATTCCATTCATTATATAATAACATGCTATATATAAAAGCGCTGTTAGTTATTTTTGCTGTTGATTAGGTAAATAAATGACTGTACTGAAGATGGAAAATTATATCTAAAACCAGTTAGTTATCACTTAAAAAGCTGTTTCATGTGGTACATTCCCTAAGTGTGCTTTGAAGCAGAATGGATTTCTCTCATAAATGGAACATTGTTGGTGAATTACAGATCTTCTTTCATGCATGTACAAAGAACCCATCATTAATTCTGGGCAAATAAGGAGTCTTGAGACTTCTTGAAAAAATGCACGAGCCGAGTGCTCTCTCTCCCATCCTGTGATCCTCCCACATTCTGCCTCAGAGGGAATTTCCCCCCCCCCGCCTTCAATTATTGAATGTACAGTTTTGGTTCTTGGTATGCACATGTTGAGGGACAGTCCTGAACTAATGATGTGTGAGAGGAATTAATGTGGTAACAAGCCAGAACACATTTAATGTGCAGATATCCAGGCAGTGTCACCAGTTGGCAATGCTTGGGAAGTTGCCATCAATAATCCACCTTCTGACTGCCATTAATTTAGCTACGTATTTAGCGAAGACCCAAAACATGTAGCCTTTTATTCTACAATGATTGATAATCATGGCAGTGTGCAAACTTGATGGCTTTCTTCAGTGAAGATAATAATAAACTCTCTATCTCTCTCTCTCCTTTATCTATTGAAGCATGCTTTTGGCTAACTGCCTGACTATCTCTTTACGTGGCCCGGTGTCAAGGTTTATTTGATAACACACCCTGTTACAGACGCTATGAAATGCATGTTGTTGATGATGTACAATTAACAAAATGAACATTTCGGCTTGTATATCCTACTGCTACATAATTAAGCTGTGCACTTAAAAAGTAGCAATATCAGAGCCAGAGCATATGGTCATGAACGAGAGTTCCCTTTTCTCTTCCTCTATTTGCCAGCTAACAAACGCACACTGGAACAAAAGTTTGTCCTCTGCCTGTAACCATCCATAAAGTGAAAAGCAGATTTTTAAAAATGCATTCAATCGTGCCACGGGGACACCGCTGACCAGGCTGGCATTTATTGTCCATCTCTAGTTGCCCTCGAGGTGGTAGTGAGGAGCCGCCATCTTGAGTGGCTGTAGTCCATGTGGTGAAGATACTCCAACAGTGCTGTTATGCAGAGACTGGTCAGCAGTGAAGGAATGGTCATATATTCCCAAATCAGAATGGTGTTGTGTCTTGGTGGGGGACTTGTGGGTGATGGTGTGCCCATGCACCCTTGTTCATCTAAGTTGTAGAGGTTGTGGACTTGGAGGATGCTAGGAAAGTAAGGAGGCAAGCTGTTTGTCCTTGATGGCGTTGAACATCTTGAGCCGGACTGTACCAGGGAAGTGGAGAATATTCCATCACACTAAGAGCAGATAAAATGTCAACATTTCTCTCTCTCTGTTAAAAGATTTATGGTGGTAAAGTTCTCCGATGAAATGGACCGTCCCCAAAAATGACTTGTTTGAGAGTTTAGGCATTGCAGCAGAATAATTCAGTGTACATTGATTGTGTTAAGCTTATGGACCGTGAAGACCTTGATCTGGATTCTACCTCTTCAGCACAGTATAGCACACTAATAGGCTTCATGTTCGGTTGGATATCGTGACACTTGAAATAAAGCTGGAATGGATTCAGGATATCTGCCAGCTCGGTCAGGACCAGAACAGTATCACCGTTGGGGTTGGCTATCATCGTGTGAGAAAACTAGTCGCACATTCAAACAATTCCCTTCCATATTCCTTAACCGAGTTGCCTGTGCTCCTCGCAGTATTCACTGATCAGCTGCACTTACTGGGAAGGCATTTTGCATTTAATACATCAGTGGATCAGATCTATGTAAAACAGTGGATAATGGTTTTGTGTGTTGAGCAGTGAACTCTGGCGGAGATGATGAACTCCATATCATAAACGCATTGGTTGGGGGGGGAGGTGGTGGTGTCAGTGGTGATGGTTCACACACTGATGGCCCTGACTCATCCCTTGGCAGTGCCAGGCCTGTTCCCAAAGGAGAAAAAATGCTTTCACTTAGTGTTTATCCTTGTGTGCAAAGCATTCTTATGACAGGTAGATTGGTTCAGCAACTAAGCGCAATGGAACGGTTGCAAGAACCCATTTGCACTCTCTGTGCTATTAGTCTATCCACCTTTCAGTATTTTCCAACCACTCACACAGCATGGGATCAACATCGATGAGTTCTGCGCTTATCGAGCAAGACCTCAAATTGCCGTCATTGTGCTTTAAATATAATACTGAATGCACAAAAGATCCACTTGTCTTGATAAGATTCCCGTCCTGAGGTCATTTCCTCTGTGGAGGGTGAACAATGCTCCTCTGCAATGGTGATTTCATCTTTTTTTCCCTGAAGAGGCATGCCCTGAATGATTAGCATCATTTCTAAAGATGGCAAAGTGTCCTTTGTTCTGGAGCAGAAATGGCTACTTTAGACAGCTTCAGAGGGTCTCAAACTAAAGCCTGTCATTTTATATCCATGTCGAAGAACAGGGGATAGTTTGTGATCATTTTCTTTCTCTCCCCCACCCCCCCCCCCACACACACACACACACACACATCCCCCCCTCCTCCCCGAGTAATATGATAAGATAGAGGAGGACTTGGCATTGTCCATGTAGGGAAATCTATTGAGGCGAGGAAAGCTACCGCAACGTCATGGTGTTTGCAGTCCCCCAGAATAGCCCCCACCCCCTCGACACCACCCCTCCCTTGATCGGAGGCCTTGAGAATTTGTGTGAGGTCAGTCAGTGAGCTACACAGGAATGAAATTGCAATTCTGGGAGGCAATGTGTCTGAATGATGATATTTAGCATCACTGATGTGCAGAGGATGAATCTGTGATAGTACTGACTGGCGCTGCCAGTGCTGGCAATGATCAAGTACACAACTCCTCTTCAGCTATCCACAATGACGCTTTATTCAGCAATCCACAGGCCAAACCATTTTGTTTGTTCTCCGTTCAAAAACAAACTATGATTTGGTATCAGATCCAGCTGTAAATCAGCCTCTCAGGGCAAACCGAGTGTGTTCTTTTTAATGCTGCAACGGTCCACAGGCCTTGCTTTGGCTCTGCGTGCCTTTTTCTCTTTCTGTTCTTGCATTATCTGGGCTACTTTTTCTCCAACAACAATGGTATATTTACCAGGTGAAATAATCCACATTGGAGATTAAATCGAAGAGGATGTGTTCCCAATTGGTTACCCTCATTGGACCACCGCCCCCCCCCCCCCCCCATTCCCCCACCCCACCCTGAACCACTCGCCTTCATGATTACTCTACGCCGGTTCAAGATTCAGTTCCTCAGGATCAGGCCTCCACCCAAGAAATGGACCATGACCCCAAATTGGCGGCACGGTAGCACAGTGGTAAGCACAGTTGCTTCACAGCTCGAGGGGCCCAGGTTCGATTCCCGGCTTGGGTCGCTGCCTTTGCGGAGTTTGCACCTTCTCCCCGTGTCCGCGTGGGTTTCCTCCGGGTGCTCCGGTTTCCTCCCGCAGTCACAAAGATGTGCAAGTTAGGTGGATTGGCCATGATAAATTGTCCTTAGTGTCTAGAAAGGTGCGGTTACTGGGTTACGGGGATAGGGTAGTGGTGCGGGCTGAAGCAGGGTGCTCTTTCCAAGGGTTGGTGCATACTCGATGGGCCGAATGGCCTCCTGCTGTACTTATGATTCTATGATTCTAAATTGACCTCCCCCCCCTCCTCAGGACATTACAGGATCCTGATGACTACGCTGGTTGAGGGTTGCAGTTATTTTCTTTGATGCACAAGCAGCAGTTGGCACCTTGCGAACATTTTTGCATATCAAAGTATTTGATTTGCAGGGAAACTGGCTGGTGCACATGAATGAATCCATTAAATGGGTTCAGGGTAGTCTTTTTAGAGCCGTTTTCAGTGATTTTCAATCAGGTTGGTAACAGATGGAGGACAAGACACGCTGATTAAAAATGCTTATTTTTGGCGAAGAACCCATTTTAGGCTTTAATAATAAAAATGCACCAGATCGACCATGACCATATTGAATGAGGGAGCAGGCTTGAGGGGCCATATGGTCTACTCCTCCTATTTCTTATGTACATATGTTAGCTTACTGCTCTTGGATATATCCAGGAATTTTTTTTAATGGAAGAGACAGATTAAAAATAAACAATGGCGTTTCATTGTGCTGTTTAATTGCAGTGCTTCATGGGAAATGTTATATGTGGGATTGTGCAAATTAAATGAAGTATGGCAGAAACTCAAATAACCTACCCAGTCCAATTTTTGACCACAATTTCACAATTGCTTCCAAAGTGGAAAATCTGTCCAATTCCGGTCAGACAAAAAGGTGATGCGGGTGGGTGTACGATGGGGAAAGGGTTTATAGCCACATTTTACATGAAATTAGTGTAAATTGGCTCCCTGTCCATTCTGTCCAAAACACCCCTCCACTGCTATCATACTTGAGTTATTATAGCTATATAAAAGCACCAATCACTCATCAGGGGTTGAGTAAACAAGTTGTGGGTTTACTGAGACCAGGTGCACGAGAACAGTTACACATGGACGCAAAGTTTGAGGACACCAGCAGCAAGGATGTATGTGCTGCGCTCTGCTTGAAAGCAAAAGTGACACTACACTGGATGGCATGACACACCTCCCTGCTGGTGATGTCATGCTGCGTGTAATCCCCTGAAGGCATATTACAACAGACACCAGCCAACATTTGTTTGCGACGATTTCATTCTCCTCAAAGATGAAAAGTTCGAAAGGACAGCCCACCTGTCCGTCAGGTTTTACACCTATATTAAACTGGAGCATTTCATCTGACATGCATCATGCGAAGGGCCTCAAACTGACTCTTTCAAAATCATGTGAACACTCCGATGTGAAAACGCTGGATAAGTGAGTCTAATTTTTGCAGTAAATAGCCTGTTCTGGCCCTTTCAAAATGGCAAATGTCACATTTGCTGAAAATGTATTGGGATGTCAAAAGGCCGAAAGCAAATTACTTCCAGTTGGGGGAAAGTGGTGCTTCGAGAATTTTTGACATTTCTGCACTCACCAGTGCTCACCAGAATGGAGCGAACATGAAGAAAAATTTCAAACCGCGAATTCCAATTTTTTAGCCCATTTTGGCAGCCAAGGATTCAGCCAATTGATCGCAGGGCGATGTGGAAAAAGTGAGAGTCTTGTGGAAAAGAAAGATGTGAGCATTGAAACGAATGTATAAATCACATCAGTCTCTTCTCAGAGTAAAACTACAACTACTTGTATTAATGCAGCACCTTCAACATAGCCAAATGCCCCTTGATGTTTCTAAGGGACACTATCAAATAAAATTTGACACTGAATCACACAAGGTGATGTTAGCTTGAGTGACCAATAGCTCTAGCAAAGATGGAGGTTTTAGGGCTCATGTCAAAGGAGGAGAGAATCAAAGTCACAGAGTCATAGAGTCACAGAAGACGCCTTCAGCATATTGTGTCTGCACCGACAATACTACACCAAATCTACACTAATCCCGCTTTCCAGCACTTGCCCCATAACCTTGAATGTTATCACATTTCAAGTGCTCATCCAGGTACTTTTTTAAATATTGTGAAGTTTCATGCCTCTGCAACCCTCCCAGGAAGTGCATTCCAGACTCCCACCACCCTCTCGGCGAAAAACAACGTCCTTAATTCCCCTCTTGCCACGCACCTTAAAATTACGCCCCCTCGTTATTGACCCTTCAACTCAGGGGAAAAGCTGCTTCCTGTCCAGCCTGTCCATGCCGCTCATAATCTTATACCCTGCAGAACCATGACCTATATAATGATTACTATCTTTGGAATCACTGTCATTCTCGTCATCTCACTTTTCTGGCTTGAGAAAATACAGTGGGATTTTGGCTGAAGAGAGGCATCCTGCATTGACTTAGCAGCTTTAACATCCTTAGGTCATCCTAGAGCCTTTTACTGCCAATGAGGTACTTCATTGCACTCAAAAGAACAAAGATAAGTACAGCACAGGAACAGGCCCTTCGGCCCTCCAAGCCTACGTCGGACATGCTGCCCGTCTAAATTAAAACCTTCTGCACTTCCGGGGTCCTTATCCCTCTATTCCCATCCTATTCATGTATTTGTCAAGATGCCCCTTAAACGTCACTATCGTCCCTGCTTCCACCACCTCCTCCGGCCGCGAGTTCCAGGCACCCACTACCTTCTGTGTAAAAAACGTGCCTCGTACATCTCCTTGAAACCTTGCCCCTCGCACATTAAACCTATGCCCCCTAGTAATTGACTCCTCTACCCTGGGAAAAAGTCTCAGACTATCCACTCTGTCTATGCCCTTCATAAATTTTCTATCAGGTCGCCCCTCAACCTCCTTTGTTCCAGTGAGAACAAACCGAGTTTATTCAACCTCTCCTTATAGCTAATGCCCTCCACACCAGGCAACATCCTGGTAAATCTCTTCTGCACCCTCTCTAAAGCCTCCACATCCTTCTGGTAGTGTGGCGACCAGAATTGACTCCAAGTGTGGCCAAACTAAGGTTCTATACAGCTGCAACATGACTTGCCAATTTTTATATTCAATGCCCCGGCCAATGAAGGCAAGCATGCCATATGCCTTCTTGACTACCTTCTCCACCTGTGTTGCCCCTTTCAGTGACCTGTGGACCTGTACACCAAGATCTCTCTGACTGTCAATACTTTTGAGGGTTCTACCATTCACTGTATATTCCCTACCTGTATTAGGCCTACCAAAATGCATTACCTCATATTTGTCCGGATTAAATTCCATCTGCCATCTCTCTGCCCAAGTCTCCAAATGATCTAAATCCTGCTGTATCCTCTGACAGTCCTCATCGCTATCTCAATTAAGTCTTCCCTTAGCCTTCTAAGCTCTAAGGATAACAACCGCATCCTATCCAGCCTCTTCATGGTTCAAATTCTCCATCCCAAGCAACAACCTGGTGCATCTCCTCTGTACCCTCACCAGTGCAATCACACCCTCCCTGTATATAGTGAGTGATGCAGAGATTTATGGAAGGAATTTTAATGTTCAGGGCCTCCAAGAGCAGAGTGTTGAAAATCAAGAGCAAAATGCTGGAAATCTGAAAGCTAAATGAAAATTCTGGAAATAGTCAGGTAGTATCTGTGAAAGAAAGGAGTTAGTATTTCAGGTTGATGACGTTGCAATGGGAATTCTATGCCCACAGTTGGAAAGTTGTACTAGTGCTTATCTGAGATAAGGGTGCAACAGCATTGATTCTCCCCTGTTTGATACAGTTAGACTGTTCTGGGGTGATGGCCATTAACGCTCCTTCTCATAAAGACCACAAGACTATAAGACGTAGGAGCAGAATTAGGCCACTCGACCCATTGAGTCTGCTCCACCATTCAATCATGGCTGATATTTTCTCATCCCCATTATCCTGCCTTCTCCCTATAACCCCTGATCCCCTTATTAATCAAGAACCTAGCTATCTCTGTCTTAAAGACACACAGTGATTTGGCCTCCACAGCCTTCAATGGCAAAGAGTTCAACAGATTCACCACCCTCTGGCTGAAGAAATTCCTCCTCATCTCTGTTTTAAAGGATCACCCTTTTAGTCTGAGATGGTATCCTCTGGTTCTAGTTTCTCCTACAAGTGGAAACATCCTCTCCACGTCTACTCTATCCAGGCCTTGCAGTATCCTGTAAATTTCAATAAGATCCCCCCTCATCCGTCTAAACTCCAATGAGTACAGACCGAGAGTCCTCAACTGTTCCTCATACGACAGGTTCTTCATTCCAGGGATCATTCTTGTGAACCTCATCTGGACCCTTTCCATGGCCAGCACATCCTTCCTTACATACGGGGCCCAAAACTGCTCACAACACTCCAAATGAGGTCTGACCAGAGCCTTATACAGCCTCAGAAGTACCTCCCTGGTCTTGTATTCTAGCCCTCTTGACATGAATGCCAAGATTGCATTTGCCTTCTTAACTACCGACTGAACCTGCACATTAACCTTAAGAGAATCATGAACAAGGACTCCCAAGTCCCTTTGTGCTTCTGATTTCCTAAGCATTTCCCCATTTAGAAAATAGTCAGTGCCTCCATTCCTTCTCCCAACCTCACACTTTTCCACATTGTATTTCATTTGCCACTTCATTGCCCACTCTCTTAACTTGTCCAAATCCTTCTGCAGCCCCCTTGCTTCCTCAATACTACCTGTCCCTCTACAGATCTATCATTTGCAAACGTAGCAACACTGCCTTCAGCTCCTTCTTCCAGATCATGAATGTATATTGTAAAAAGTTGTGGTCCCAGGACCAATCCCCAAGGTGATTCTAGTTCACTAGTCACCGGCTGCCATCCTGAAAAGGACACCTTTATCCCCTCGCTCTGCCTTCTGCCAGTCAGCCAATCTTCTATCCATGCCATAATCTTACCCTTAACACCATGGGCTTTTAATTTATTTCACAGTCTCCTATGCGGCACCTTGTCAAAGGCCTTCTGGAAATCTAAATAAATCATGTCCACTGGTTCTCCTTTGTCTAACTTCCTTGTTACCTCCTCAAAGAACTCTAACAGATTTGTCAGACACAACCTCCCTTTGACAAAGCCGTGCTGACTCAGTCCTATTTTATCACGCATTTACAAGTACTTCGCCATCTCATCTTTAATAACAGACTCTAAAATCTTACCAATGACTGAAGTCAGGCTAACCGGTCTATAATTTCCGGTCTTCTGCCTCCCTCCCTTCTTAAACAGTGGTGTTACATTAGCCACTTTCCAGTCCTCTGGGACCCTTCCTGCCTCCAGTGATTCCTGAAAGATCATCACCAATGCCTCCACAATCTCCTCAGCTACCTCTTTTAGAATCCTGGGGTGTAGTCCATCCGGTCCAGGTGACGTATCCACCTTCAGACCTTTTAGTTTCCCCAGAACCTTCTCCTTCGTAATGATCACTGCACTCACCTCTGCCCCCTGGTTCTCCTGGAGCTCTGGCATCCCACTGGTGTCTTCCACCATGAAGACTGATGCAAAGTAACTATTCAGTTCTTCTGCCATTTCTTTGTTTCCTATTATTACTTCTCCAGCCACATTTTCCAGTGGTCCAATGTCTATATTTGCTTCTCTCTTACCTTTTATATATTGAAAAAAAACTCTTCCTATCTTTCTTTATATTGCTAGCGAGCTTGCACTCACAGTTCATCTTCTCCCCCCTTATTGCTTTTTTAATTGTCCTCTGCTCGCTTTTAAAGGCTTCCCAATCGTCTGGCTTCCCACTAATCCTCGCCACTTTTTCTTTAGCTTTTATGCTGTCCTTGACATCGCTCGTCAGCCATGGATGCCTTGTCCTCCCCTTAGCATGTTTCCTCCTCCTTGGATGAATTTCTGTTGTGCCTCCCTAATAACCCCCAAAAACGCCTGCCATTGCTGTTCCACTGTATTCCCTGCAAGGCTCCTTTTCCAATCAACTCTGGCCAGCTCCTCCCTCATATCTTTGTAGTTACCCTTATTTAATTGTAATACCATTACATCTGATTGCAGCTTCACCCTCTCAAACTGCAAGGTAAATTCTGTCCAGAATGTTATTGAGATTGGAGATTAATTGAAAATTTCATATCTGATATTTGTTAAGATTTTTGTTAAGGAACAGCTGTGATCTAACTGAAAGGTGGCAGAGGCTCAAGAGGGTTGATAGTCTACACTTGCAGCTTTGGGCTAGAATGACACATCTCAGCTGCTGCTGTGACTCTATGTGGATAATGGGGATGCTGTAGATGTAATATATCTGGACTTCCAGAAGGCATTTGATAAGGTGCAACACAGTGAGTTAATACACAAGTTTGGATCACATGGGATTAGGAGTAATTTACTAGCTTGGATAGAGGATTGCTGACTGGCAGACGGCAGAGAGTGGGGATAAAGCGGTCTTTTTCAGGATGGCCGCTGGTTACTAGTGATGTGCCTCAGGGGTCGGTGCTGGGAGCACAACGTTTCACAATAATTTTTTAAAAATAAATAAATTTAGAGTACCCAATTGGGGGCAATTTAGCGTGGCCAATCCACCTACCCTGCACATCTTTGGGTTGAGGGGGCGAAACCCACACTAACACGGGGAGAATGTGCAAACTCCACACAGACAGTGACCCAGAGCCGGAATCGAACCTGGGGCCTCGGTGCCGTGAGGCAGCAGGGCTAACCCACTGCGCCACCGTGCTGCCCTAACTTTTCACAATAATAAGAATAATCTTTATTAGTGTCACAAGTAGGCTTACATTAACACTGCAATGAAGTTACTGTGAAAACCCCTAGTCGCCACACTCCGGCGCCTGCTCAGATACACTGAGGGAGAATTTAGAATGTCCAATTCACCTAACAGCACGTCTTTCGATATAGATTAACGATCTGGAAGAAGGAACTGAGGGCATTGTTGCTAAGTTTGCAGATGATACAAAGATATGCAGAGGGACAGGTAGTATTGAGGAAGCAGGGGGGCTGCAGAAGGACTTGGACAGGCTAGGAGAGTGGGCAAAGAAATGACAGATGGAATACAATGTGGAAAAGTGTGAGGTTATGCACTTTGGAAGGCAAATGGAGGCACAGACTATTTTCTAAATTCTCAGGAAATCAGAAGCATAAATGGATTTAGGAGCCCTTGTTCGAGATTCTCTTAAGGTTAACGTGCAGGTTCAGTCAGCAGTTAGGAAGGCAAATGCAATAAAAGCATTCATGTCGAGGCTAGAATACAAGAGCAGGGATGTACTTCTGAGGCTGTATAAGGCTCTGGTCAGACCCCATTTGGAGTGTTGTGAGCAGTTTTGGGCCCCTTATCTAAGGA
Source organism: Scyliorhinus torazame (assembly GCF_047496885.1). NCBI lineage: Eukaryota > Metazoa > Chordata > Chondrichthyes > Carcharhiniformes > Scyliorhinidae > Scyliorhinus > Scyliorhinus torazame. Next base: position 15,896,621 of record NC_092721.1, on the reverse strand, counting down.
AGGATGTGTTGGCCTTTGAAAGGGTCCAAGAAGGATCACGAGAATAATCCCTGGAATGAAGAACTTGTCAAATGAGGAGCGGTTGATGACTCTGGGTCTGTACTCATTGGAGTTTAGAAGGAGGAGGGGGGATCTTATTGAAATTTACAGGATACTGAGAGACCTGGATTCAGTGGACCTGGAGAGGATGTTTCAACTTGTAGGAAAAACTAGAACCGGAGGACACCATCTCAGACTAAAGGGACGATTCTTTAAAACAGAGATGAGGAGGAATTTCTTCAGCCAGAGGGTGGTGAATCTGTGGCACTCTTTGCCAAAAAAGGCTGTGGAGGCCAAATCACTGAGTGTCTTTAAGACAGAGACAGATGGGTTCTTGATTAATAAGGGGATCAGGGATTATGGGGAGAAGGCAGAAGAATGGGGATGAGAAAAATATTAGCCATGATTGAATGGCGGGGCAGACTCGGTGAGCCGAATGACCTAATTCTCCGCCCATGGTTTATGGTCTTATGGCAAGATGTAACTAATGGCGTATCACTGGGGTTGGTCCTTGGATCCCAGGTATTTACATCAGTGACTTGGATAGAGGGATAGAAAGTTTCATAGCCAAATTTGCAGATTACACTAAAATAGGTGGGACAGTAAGTTACAATGAAGAAATAAGAACCTTACAAATGGATATGGATAGGTTGGGTAAGTAGTCTAAAATGTGGAAGATGGGGTTTTAGGTGGATAAGCATGATGTCATCCATTTTGTCGGAAAAATGGAAAGGCAACTTATTGTCTCAATGGGGAGAGACTTCAGGGTGCTCCGGTGCAGAGGGACCTGGGTGTCCTCGTTCCTGAGTCAATGAAAAGTAGCACGCAGGTACAGCAGGTAATAAAGAAAGCAAATGGAATGTTGGCATTTATAGCTAAAGGAATAGAGTATCAAGTAGAGTATCAAGGTAAGGAAGTGTTGTTGCAACTGTACAGGGCATTGGTGAGACCGTACAATTATGGTCCCCTTATTTGAGGAAAGATGTAGTGGCATTGGAGGCAGTCAGAGGAGGTTCACTAGATTGATTCCAGAGGTGAGGGGTTTGTCTTGTGAAGAGGGATTGACCAGTTTAGGCCCACTGTAGAGGTTAGACGAATGAGGAGAGATCAGATTGAGGTATATAAGATGACAAAACATATGGATAAAGTAGGCGTGGAACAGATGCTCCCTCTTGTGGAGCATCCTAAAACGAGAGGTCACCAGACTCAGGATAATGGGCAGCAAATTTATAACAGAGATGAGAAGCTACTTCTCTCAATGGAATCTGTGGAATTCGCTACCCCAGAGTGCGGTGGATGCTGGGACAGTGAGTAGATTTAAGGAGGAGTTAGACAGATTTTTAATTAAAAGTGGGTTGAATGGTTACAGAGAAAGGACAGGGCGGTGGAGTTGAGACCAGGATGAGATCAGCCATGATCCTATTGAACGGTGGAGCAGGCTCGGGAGGCTAAAGTGCCTGTTCCTCATCCTAATTCGTATGTCCTAAGAAAGATCTATTCTGTCTAATTCCAGCTCCTGGTCAGTAGCCCCTGTAGGTAACAGGACCTCAAGCACTAATCTGGTGTTCTTGATTAATAAGAGGATTTCTTGATTCCTTTTTTAAAAAAATAATTAGTGTACCCAATTCATTTTTCCAATTAAGGGGCAATTCAGCGTGGCCAATCCACCTACTCTGCACACTTTTGGATTGTGGGGGTGAAACCCACGCAGACACGGGGAGAATGTGCAAACTCCACACGGACAGTGACCCAGAGCTGGAATCGAACCTGGGACCTCGGCGCCGTGAGACTGCAGGGCTAACCCACTGCGCCACCATGCTGCTCAGGATTTCTTGATTCATAAGGGGATCAGGGGTTAAGGGAAGGAGGCAGGAGAATGGGAATGAGGAACATAACCCGCCATGATCGAGTCTGCTCTGGTGGGCTGAATGACCTAATTCTGCTCCTGTATCTTATGGTCTAATAACTGATTCAAATTCAACCAGTCAATAGCACCTAATCTTCTACCTCAAATTATTGTACCATTGTGCAATGTATTAATAAATAAGAAATTCTTGTTTAGCAGTCAGGTTCTTATCTTCAGGAAGTGTCTTATCTCACTCACTCACGCAATTGTATTAGTTTCTCTCTTTCATTGCTTCAGTCTCTCTCTTCGTTCCTCTAGACTGTTTCTTTTTCTCTTTGATAAGAGTACTTTGCTCAATAATGTAGATAATCTTTGTAGGTGGAGTCAAGGTTTTGTAATTGCTCAGACTTTATTATTATTAATGCCCGACACAATACTCCCAAAACAAGTGCTCTTCTCCGAGCTCCGCAATGGTAAGCGATCACCAGGAGGGCAGAGAAAACATTAGCACAAGTGAATCCTATAGCACAAAGCAGCACGATAGCACAAATGGATAGCACTGTGGCTTCACAGCACCAGGGTCCCAGGTTCGATTCCCTGCTGGGTCACTGTCTGTGCGGAGTTTGCACGTTCTCCCCGTGTCTGCGTGGGTTTCCTCCGGGTGCTCCGGTTTCCTCCCACAAGTTCCGAAAGACGTGCTTGTTAGGTAATTTGGACATTCTAAATTCTCCCTCAGTGTACCCGAACAGGTGCCGGAATGTGGTGACTAGGGGCTTTTCACAGTATTGCAGTGTTAATGTAAGCCTACTTGTGTCAATGAAGATTATTATTATTTAAATCCACAAAATAAAGTGCTTCTGATCATTCAAGCTGTTCATACACTCAGTGGTTAAGCAATGAATATCTCTTCCCTTTCTAAAAAGCACTCTGATGAGGGACAGTCCATAGATGTGCAGGCTAGGGGAACTGGCCATGCTAAATTGCCCTTAGGTTAGGTGGGGTTGCTGGGTTACGTGATAGGGTGGAGGTGTCGGCTTAAGTCAGGTGCTCTTTCCAAGAGCCGGTGCAGACCCGATGGGCCGAATGGCCTCCTTCTGCACTGTAAATTCTATGATTCTATGACAGATAGAGAAAGAAACAAAGGTTTCAGTTCTTCCTCCACCTGTCCATAATAAAGATCATGTCAATCAGCAGAACCAGTTGTGAGTGACATTGAATGACACTGCAATTGAACTGTCATACCACGGCTATAGACCCTTGAAAATCATAACCTGACCAGATCTCAGGGCGGTTCTTGATGCCAAGCTGTGGTGAGCTGACAATCAACAATTTGACTGCCAGCGCTTGAAACAAAGCAGAACTTTCTGCTGACTGCCAGATACTTGGTGTCTCCTTTGCTCCTCTTAGGAGCCTTATATGAACAAGTTAATAATTTTTGTGGTCCCTTAGTGGCTGATAAAGTATATTAACACCACATGCAATATTCACTTGTTTTTTCAAAGGGGATCCTAATTATCGCCTAGCTTTATGCTAACAGTTAAATTATGCTTTATGTAACGAGTATTTAATGATCCTGCTTGCCGGCGAACAAACAGTAACCGATGTCCTCTTATCCCCGCCCGCCCCCCGTCCTATCATTTGTACTGATCCAACCAGTTTGGGTGCTATTCAATTTTAGCGTGTTGAACAGCAAATTTTTGTTTTTTATTGCTTCAGATGTGAGCGTAGATCTGTTTCCCCCCTCCCCCCATCCCATCCCTTCCCCGAGGAAAACTTAACACGAGAGTGGGGAAATGGCAGCTTCGTTGCTGCCTGTTACTGCCAGAAAGTTTTGAGTTTTTGCTTTGCAATGCTGTTAAAGCTGCTCCAACAGCTCCATCTGCAGTCGAGAGAGAGAGAGACTGCGTGGCTTTCCAAAGCCAGCACAAAGGCGGGCCTGTATGTGTTACACAGTTGTCTTTTCAAATTAAATGTGAGTTCTGACACTACATAAAATTGTTTTGCAATTAAAATTTTGGCGTTGTCAGATTTTATATGATCCGAATTTACTCATCCACAAGCTTTGGAGATGACAGCTCGTTGAAAAAAAGGTATTAAGTGTTGCTGAAGGGCAGCAATCAAGCATAATAAACACTTCAGTCAGCTGTTTAAACAAGCACGCAGCAAATTACATTTTCAGTTTGTTGGAATGTTTTTTTTAATCGCAGAGATTGATTTATCAAGGCATTTTCTTTTCAATATGCAGCCTCAATCCAGCATTCAGCCAATTCCGCTGCAGATATGAGACAGGATTTTTCATTGTGAAATCCTGAGACTTATCTATTCAGGAGCCCTGTATTGTTGCTCTATTTCTATCACATTTGCCCAATATATTTTGCCCGTTTAATAGCATTAATTTGAAGTGGAGGAGTTGTGAGCTGAGTGAAAAGATGATGCCACGTGTTAGTGCCAGAAAGAAACAGACTAATTGCAGAATCCAGATGTATTTATTCAATTAATTAATTTACTCTGCTGCCTGTACCCGCCACGCATCGAGTCCTATTCACCCCTCACGACCGTGCTCTCTGGCCTAACATTGTCTCCACATCCAGCATCTCCTCAAATTTAAAATTCTCACCCCTTCCCGAGCTCTGTAATCTCCTCCAGTCCTCCAACCTCCAATTCCCACCTTACGCCCGTCCCCAAATTGCTGAGAGGGCCACCACTGGTGTCGGAGCCTTCAGCTGTCTGGACCCTAAGCTCCAGAATTCCCTCCTTAAACCGCAGTCCCTCCCCCTTTCAGACGCTCCATAAAACCGACATTTCTGACCGTGCTTCTGAGCACCCGCCTGAAATTTTCAGTGTTGAATTTTGTTCAGTAATATTCATGTGAAATGCCGAGGAACAATTTCCTAAAGGTGCTGTATGAATCCACATTGGCAGTGTGATTATTATCCGAGTGTTCAGATTTTCGATAATACCTGACTGAATGTTTTATCGTGGAGGATTGAACGAATTGGGGGGGGGGGGGGGGGGGGGCTTGCGGACATCATTCACAAATAACGCCTTTCTGTATTTGCCACTTGATAGGTTCTTCCTGTCCAGAATACATAATAAAAAAACTAAATATTTCTGCTCTGCAAAATGACACTTGCTAGAGAATCAAATTACAGGAATGTCACTCTCCTGTTATTGGCCTCCAAATAGCAAAGCAACAGAAAACATGACTATTGATTTCACATCCTTATGACAGCAGCGTACGAGAATTCATAATCTGCTCACCCACCCCAGGAGGTAATGTTACGTGATTTACCCTCCCCTGTAAATCACCAAAGTTGCCAACTCCTCCTGGATTGCCCTGAAGTCTCCATGAATTGAATTAATGCCCCGAGCAGACCATGGGGGAAAAACCATTGTGTCATCCGGACAACGTGTCCTTTGAATGTTTTCCCTTCCTTTGTTGTTTAAAAAAAAATTAAAGATTTGTATTTGGGTGGGTGGTGGGGTGGGCAGGGGGAAGGTTTTTTAAAAAATTAATTTAGAGTGTCCAATTCATTTTTTGCCAATTAAGGGGCAATTTAGTCTGGCCAATCCACCTGCCAGGGTGGCACGGCAGCACAATGGTTAGCAGAGTTGCTTCACAGCTCCAGGGTCCCAGGTTCGATTCCCGGCTTGGGTCACTGTCTGTGCGGAGTTCGCACTTTCTCCCCGTGTCTGCGTGGGTTTCCTCCGGGTGCTCCGGTTTCCTCCCACAGTCCAAAGATTTGCAGGTTAGGTGGATTGGCCATGATAAATTGCCCTTAGTGTCCAAAAAATGGTTGGGTGGGGTTACTGGGATAGGATGGAGGTTTGGGCTTAGGTTCGGGTGCTCTTTCCAAGGGCTGGTGCAGACTCGATGGGTCGAATGGCCTCTTTCTGCCCTGTAAATTCTATCATTCTACCCTGCATATCTGAGGGTTGTGGGGGCGAAACCCACGCAAACACGGGGAGAATGTATAAACTCCACACAGACAGTGACCCAGAGCCGGGATCGAACCTGGGACCTCAGTGCCGTGAGGCATCAGTGCTAACCACTGTGCCACCGTGCTGCAATGGGCAGGGGGAATTTTGAGCGTGCACAAGGCAGCTGGAGTTGGGAGGTCTGAGGGACACCTCCAGGAATATGTCCCAACAGAGTTGGCAACCCGAAATGTCAGAAGGAGACTGAGAAATAGGCTGGAAAGGAAGAACTATGAAGCAATAGCAGAACAGACCATCAGCAAATTGAAAGATTGTCAGTGTGGTGAGCCACGTGTGGCTATTGTATATACTCACTGTTGTTCTATTATTACTATTGTCATCGACATCCACTATTGTATATACTTACTGTTATTACTGTTGCTGTTGAATTGTTGTGTTGATGCTGCTGTTGGCTCCGCCTGTGGCTCCGCCCCTCTGAGGAGGTAGAAAACCGGCCGATCTGAGACAGGCTCTCAGTGCGGGAGAAGCTACAGGTTGGCACACATCTAGTTGATTAAAGCCACTGTTCTTTGGTACAAACTGTCTCGACTGAATTGATGGTCATCAATTTAATCAACTCGTTTTTTTTTCACAATGGACACCGCTCTGAAACCTGATCGTCTTGAACTCGAGCCGCAGGCAGCTGAAGCTACGGCAATCTTTGAGCATTGGCTCAGTTGCTCCGAGGCCTACCTCGACTCCTCAGCCGCCGTGGTCTCCCACGGTACTCAAACAGCGTCTCCTGAACGCCCGGGTGAGCCACAGGATTTTCGGCCAATCCGGGACGCGGCCTCGTACACGGAGGCAGGGGAGCTGCTCAAAGGACAGTTTGTGAGGCCAGTGAACGAGGTACTCGCTCGACACCTCCTGGCCACGCGGCGTCAGCGCCAGGGTGAGTCGCTGGCTGAATATTTGTGCGAACTGAGTGTCCTCGTCCAGAGTTGTAACTGCCAGACGGTCACGGCAGTACAGCACGCAGAGCTGATGATCCGAGGCACCTATGTGGCAGGGGTCAAGTCCAGCTACATCCGGCAACGGCTTCTCGAGAAAGGGTCCCTCGACCTCGAGGAGACAGTGAAACAAGTTACCTCGCTGGAAGTGACCTTCCAGATCATGGAGGCCTTTCCATCCGACCACGCGGCATCCTCGGGGGCGTCGGAGGCGCAGCTATAACCCGACCCGGGTGTGCCCCATACCTGCGCCGCACGGCAGCCTGCCAGCTCCGGAGGGGCGTATTGTTACTTCTGCGGGCAGGGCCAGCACCCCAGGCAGTGTTCCCCAGCTCGAAACGCGACCTGCAACGAGTGTGGCAAGAAAGGGCACTTTGCTAAGGTATGCCTGGCCCCACCCAAAGTCCAAAAATCAAAAGCCTGCCAGGCCCGGCCTGAGGCTCACAGACCCCGCAGCGTGGCATCGTGCCTGCCGGGACCGCCCTCTTCTGACGTGTCGCCCGCCTCGTGCGACCTGTGGGGGCAGCCATCTTGGTCGCCATCTGCGGCGACGCCCGCCACGTGTGACTGGTGGGGGCCGCCATTTGGCCGACATCCTCGATGCCGCCCGGCACGTGCGTCTCATCGGGGCCGCCATGTTGGGATCATCCCGCCACTGCCACTACCGGTCGCCCGCAACTCGGCTCGATTCAGCTCAACCAGTCCCGGCCTTATCACCTTCAAAACTCCATGATGATCGTCCGACTCAATGGACAGGAGACTTCTGCCTCTTCGACTCCGGGAGCACAGATAGCTTCGTCCACCTGGATATGGTAAGGCATTGCTCCCTCCAGGTCCTCCCTGTCTCACAAACCATGTCCCTTGCTTCCGGATCACACTCCGTGCAGATCCGGGGGTATTGCATCGCTAACCTTGCGATACAGGGCGTCGAGTATGCCGATTTCAAGCTTTACGTCCTCCCCCATCTCTGCGCCCCGCTGCTACTAGGTTTAGACTTTCAATGCAACCTCCGAAGCCTGACCTTAAAATTTGGGGGACCCCTGCCCCCTCTCACCGTCTGCAGCCTCACGACCCTGAAGGCCGCCCCTCCCTCGCTCTTCACTGTAAGCCCGTCACCACACGGAGCAGACGGTACAGTGCTCAAGACAGGCCTTCATCAGGTCAGAGGTCCAGTGGCTCCTGAAGGAAGGGATCATTGAGGCCAGTAACAGCCCCTGGAGAGCACAAGTGGTGGTCGTCAGGACCAGGGAGACGAACCGGATGGTAGTCGACTACAGTCAGACGATCAACCGGTACACGCAGCTCGATGCGTACCCACTCCCCTGCATATCTGACATGGTCAATCAGATTGCGCACTACCGAGTCTTTTCCACGGTAGACTTGAAGTCTGCATACCACCAGCTCCCTATCCGCCCGGAGGACCGCCAATACACTGCCTTTGAGGCAGACGGCCGCCTCTTCCATTTCGTCAGGGTTCCCATCGGCGTCACCAATGGGGTTTCGGTCTCCCAATGAACGATGGACCGAATGGTCGACCAGTACGGGCTGCGGGCCACGTTCCCGTATTTGGATAATGTCACCATCTGTGGCCATGACCTGCAGGACCACGACGCCAATCTTAGAAAATTCCTCCGCACGGCCCAACTCCTTAATGACGTACAATAAGGAGAAATGCGTTTTCCGCACAGCCCGGCTAGCCATCCTCGGCTATGTCGTGGAAAACGGAGTCCTAGGGCCTGACCCCGACTGCATGCGCCCCCTCCTGCAGCTCCCCCTTCCCCACTGCCCCAAGACCCTGAAGAGATGCCTGGGGTTCTTTCCTTGCTATGCCCAGTGGGTCCCCAATTACGCGGACAAGGCCCGCCCACTTATTAAGTCCACTACTTTTCCCTGACAGCTGAGGCCCACCTGGCTTTCAACCGTATCTGAACCGACATTACCAAGGCCACGATGCGCGCTGTGGACGAATCCATCCCACTCCAAGTGGAGAGCGATGCGTCAGACTTTGCCTTGGCAGCCACTCTTAACCAGGCAGGGAGGCCTGTCGCCTTTTTTTCCCGTATCCTCCATGCCTCTGAGATTCGACACTCCTCTGTCGAAAAGGAGGCGCAAGCCATTATGGAAGCTGTGTGACACTGGAGGCATTACCTGGCCGGCAGGAGATTCACTCTCCTCACAGACCAACGGTCGGTTGCCTTCATGTTTAACAACACAGTGGGGCAAAATTAAGAAGAACATGATTTTGCAGCGGAGGATCGAGCTCTCCACTTATAACTACGAGATCTTGTATCGTCCAGGGAAGCTCAGTGAGCCCCCAGATGCCCTGTCCCACGGTATCTACGCCAGCGCGCAAGCAGACAGGTTACGGGCTATCCACAATGACCTCTGTCATCCGGGGGTCACCCGGTTCTCCACTTCATCAAGGCCCGCAACCTGCCTTACTCCACTGAGGAGGTCAGGGCCATGACCAGGGACTGCCAAATCTGCGCAGAGTGCAAACCACACGTCTATCGGCCAGACAAGGCCCACCTTCGAACGCCTCAGCATGGATTTCAAAGGGCCCCTCCCCTCCACTGACCGTAACGTGTACTTTCTCAACGTACTCACGTTTTCCCTTTGCCATCCCATGCCCCGACATGACCTCTGCCACTGTCATCAAGGCCCTGCGCAGCATCGTCACCCTGTTCGGTTTCCCTACCTACATACATAGTGATCGGGGTGCCTCTTTTATGAGTATTGAGCTGCGTCAGTACCTGCTCAGTAAGGGCATCGCCTCGAGCAGAACCACCAGCTACAACCCCGGGGAAACGGGCAGGTGGAGGGGGAGAATCCTACGGTCTGGAAGGCCGTCCTTCTGGGCCTACAGTCTAGAAGTCTCTCAGTCTCCCGCTGGCAGGAGGTCATCCCCGATGCGCTCCACTCCATCCGGTCGCTCTTGTGTACTGCAACTAATGAGACCCCTCACGACCGGCTATTTGTCTTTCCCAGGACGTCGATCTCCGGGGTCTTGCTTCCATCCTGGCTAACAACACCTGGGCCAGTCCTCCTCCGGAAACACATGAGGAGCCAGAAGGCCGACCCTCTGGTCGAGAGGATCCAGCTCCTCCACACAAACCCTCAGTATGCCTCCGTGGCACACCGCGACGGACGGCAGGACACAGTCTCCCTCCGGGACCTGGCTCCCGTGGGTATCCCCATGCCCACCATGATCGCGTCCCTTCCGTCTACCTCCCCATCTGCACTAACATCCCTCCCGAGGTCCATTAGCTCCGCCCCTGCGCCGGCGCCCTGTCCGGGACCCTGTTGTGAGGACGACATGTTCCCGGAGCCGAAGGTCTCGACACCTGTGCCCACACTGCAGCCGGGGCTGCGGCGTTCACAGCGGACAATACGGGCTCCTGTGAGACTTAACCTATGAGCCCGCTTCACCACCGCTGGACTTTTTTTTTCTTAACAGGGGGTGAATGTGGTGAGCCACGTATGGCTATTGTATATACTCACTGTGGTTCTATTATTACTATTGTCATCGACATCCACTATTGTATACACTTACTGATGTTGCTGTTACTGTTGCTGTTGAATTGTTGGTTGATGCTGCTGTTAGCATCGTGTCGCCCTCCACTGTGCTACCGTGTCACCCACCACTGTGCTACCGTGTCGCCCATCACTGTGCTACTGTGTCGCCCATCACTGTGCTACCGTGTCGCCCATCACTGTGCTACCGTGTCACCCACCACTGTGCTATCGTGTCGCCCTCCACTGTGCTACCGTATCGCCCTCCACTGTGCTACCGTGTCGCCCTCCACTGTGCTACCGTGTCGCCCTCCACTGTGCTACCGTGTCACCCACCACTGTGCTACCGTGTCGCCCATCACTGTGCTACTGTGTCGCCCATCACTGTGCTACCGTGTCGCCCATCACTGTGCTACCGTGTCGCCCATCACTGTGCTACCGTGTCGCCCTCCACTGTGCTACCGTGTCACCCACCACTGTGCTACCGTGTCGCCCATCACTGTGCTACCGTGTCGCCCTCCACTGTGCTACCGTGTCGCCCATCACTGTGCTACCGTGTCGCCCATCACTGTGCTACCGTGTCGCCCTCCACTGTGCTACCGTGTCGCCCATCACTGTGCTACCGTGTCGCCCTCCACTTTGCTACTGTGTCGCCCATCACTGTGCTACCGTATCACCCATCACTGTGCTACCGTGTCGCCCATCACTGTGCTACCGTGTCGCCCATCACTGTGCTACCGTATCACCCATCACTGTGCTACCGTGTCGCCCATCACTGTGCTATCGTGTCGCCCACCACTGTGCTACCGTGTCGCCCATCACTGTGCTACCGTGTCGCCCTCCACTGTGCTACCGTATCACCCATCACTGTGCTACCGTGTCGCCCATCACTGTGCTATCGTGTCGCCCACCACTGTGCTACCGTGTCGGCCCATCACTGTGCTACCGTGTCGCCCATCACTGTGCTACCGTGTCGCCCTCCACTGTGCTACCGTGTCGCCCATCACTGTGCTACCGTGTCGCCCATCACTGTGCTACCGTGTCGCCCTCCACTGTGCTACCGTGTCGCCCATCACTGTGCTACCGTGTCGCCCTCCACTGTGCTACTGTGTCGCCCATCACTGTGCTACCGTGTCGCCCATCACTGTGCTACCGTATCACCCATCACTGTGCTACCGTGTCGCCCATCACTGTGCTACCGTGTCGCCCATCACTGTGCTACCGTATCACCCATCACTGTGCTACCGTGTCGCCCATCACTGTGCTATCGTGTCGCCCACCACTGTGCTACCGTGTCGCCCATCACTGTGCTACCGTGTCGCCCTCCACTGTGCTACTGTGTCGCCCATCACTGTGCTACCGTGTCGCCCATCACTGTGCTACCGTGCCGATCAGAGACAGGCTCTCAGTGCAGGAGAAGCTACAGGTTGGCACACATCTAGTTGATTAAAGACACTGTTCTTTGGTACAAACTATCTCGACTGAATTGATGGTCAGCAGTCAGGAGGAAGCAAAAAAACACCACAAAATAAGGATTTTGAAAAAGGAAAAGGAAGGATATGATGTTCAGGAAAGAGGGGATGATTCTGGATAAAATTTGAGAAAACACAAACAGAGATAGCCTGGTGCTGGAGGGGAAGGGTACACCCTGTCTTGGTGAAGGCCAGCTTTAGTTCCCTGTGCTGCTGTGGTTTCTAATGCAATCCTTGGGGAAACATCAAGTTGAGGAATGGGAGCAGGAGTGGGACATTCAGCCCCTCGAGTCTGTTCTGACACGCAGTCAGCTCACATGGTTAATCAGCCCCCCCATTCCATTCAGCCACCTTTGCGCCCCAATGCCAGGGCCCGGTATTGTCTCGGGCAGGAGGAGAAATTTGCAGGGTGATGTGGAGGGAGAGGCGGGCGATTTCTCCTCCTGGTCACTCTTATCCATCTTTCTGAAGCTGGGACATTACTCGTGGAGGATAGAAATACAGGTTGAGCCTGTGCTCTGCAGTTGATACGCGATGTGGGAAAAGACGGAGAAAAACAGTTGGCTCGAGCCTCATTGCACTCTTTAAAATTACAAAAAGGCGAGCAAGTAAACAGAGAATCAGAATAAGGAGAAATGGAAAAGCATTTTTTTCCATTTCCATTGAGCAGAATGAAGAGGAACCACAAGGAAGGAATCGCACAATTATTTTACCTCACTCCTGGTCACATATGCATTGGCAACCAGGCAATGGCAAACATGCTCTCTCGCCGCTTGTCACCTTGCCTGGCTTTGATCAGGTTTTTAGAAATTGAGACAGCTCCACTAAATACTATCGTAAGACCTGGGACTTCTGCAGGAACTGTAGGTTGTTAAATGACCGTAGCATAGTATGGGGAAAGGGAGAGGAAGGTTTGAGGGAGTGGCATTCCATTACTCTCTTCAATTTGGGGGTTTGCCAAAGCCCCGTGGACCCTTTCCTTCCCTGACATTGAGAGTGGACGCATTAAACGTCACGAAAAATGTGACACGCAGTGCTATAAGCTGGGGAGCAACAGAGCTTTGCCAATCTGGGCACATCACGAGGAAAATTCAAGTGCAAGCAATGGGCTTATGCTTCTACCGACGTGAATCGCACACTCAGAACTTGGGGAGCCCGATCTCAAAGCCTGAATCAATTCCTTGGTTACAAAACACTTGGTGAGAGAACAAATTTGGATTATGTGCTGCAGGTGACATAGCAGAGCTGCCAAATGGTAACTGCGGGCAACAATGTAATTTTCCGCTATATTAGCTCTCCGATGTTCTCGCGTCTCTGGGTTCTGGCAGCACTCAGCCACCACATGGTATCAGAGAAAGGAACAGGTTGGATCAAAATAACATGGCTGCCTGCAGTTACCATTTGCCAGTTCTGCTGTGTCAGCTACAGCGCACAATTCCAAATGTGTTCTGTTGCTCGGTGTTATTCACATTAAGAAATTGACTTAGGGGCCTCGAGATCAGGCCTCCCTTGTTTTGTTTTGAAGTGAGATTTGTTCTATTGGTGGAAACATAAACACAGTAATGTAAGTTACCTTGCAACCTGTCTCACACTGGGGGCCAGAATTCTCCGATCCCGCTACCAAGTTCCGACGCCGGCGTCAAAAGAGGCGCGATCCACTCCGGCGTCAACGGGCCACTCCGGCCCCGGCCAATATGGCGGAGCCCGACAGGGGCCCGGCGCGGAGGAATATAGGCCCCCCACAGAACTAGTCCGCCCGACGATCGGTAGGCCACGATCGTGGGCCAGGCCACCATGGAGGCCCCCCCGCAGTCGGATCCCCCCGACCCCTTTACCAGGACGGCCCCCGCAGCCAGAACACCGAGGTCCCGCCGGGTGGGACTATACGTAACCCACACCGGCAGGACTTGGTCGAACTTGGCGGGGACTCGGCCCATCGAGGCCCAGAGAATCGCCGGGGTGGGCCTTTCAACGGCCCCCGACCGGCGCAGCGGCGATCCCGCGGGTGCCCAGGAATCGGCTGGCCGCCGTCGGGGTGGCGTGGCGCGATTCTCCCGCCCCCCCGGGATTCTCCGACCTGGCGCGGGGTCGGATCCCGGCCTGGGTGTTTGCAATTCTGGCCATCATTTGTTAGTTTTGATCTGTACCAAGTTTGAGGTTTGTTGGCCTGCTCTACATGTCTTGGGTCTTTAAATATTACTGTCATGGCACAAAGTCCTGTCCTCAATGGCTTGATTGAAGCATATATAATTTTATATACATACTACCAATGGGGAAAGTTGCACTTTCGGAACTTGGGAAGCCCAATCTCCAAGTCTGAATCAATTGGTTATAACACACTGACTGTTCAAATAATTAGTGTCATTTTTAACTCTGAGATGAAGGAGTTTTGATGGGTAAGTTGTTCCCATCCTGCCTTTGAAGAGATTGAAGAACACGACCCCTCACAAACATGGCGGCCATGCAGGCATCTCAATGCATATCGCCCCTCACAAACATGGCGATGGCCCATGCGCCCTGCCACACATTTTCTGCTGGAAACATGGCGGCCGTTAGGCAGGGTTCCTGGGATAGGGCAGAGGAGTGGGCCTGGGTCGGGTGTTCTTTCGGAGGGTCTTCGTTCTTTCGGTGCAGACTCAATGGGCTGAATGGCCTCCTTCTGCACTGGAGGGAATCTATGATATGTACGTTTTAAACCTTTTGAGAGGTAGAAACTGTGTGCTGTTGGAAAGTGGGTGCAGGCCTTGATTGAACTCGAGGAATTTCGCAGAAATGCAAAGCGTCAACTATTGAGGCCTCCCAGCATAATTCAAACCCATTAAAGAAATAGGTAGTTTACGTCTGCTTCCACACCTCATGTGTTTGCCCGATGCGGCATTTAGCCATTCAATCCGGTTCAATCAACGCTGCTGACCTCTATCAGGCTAGCAGTGGGACAGAGCTGCTAATGTGAGGTGTTAACAGTTAATTTTATGATGGCAAATCTATTGAAAATATATGCCTTCGGAGGGATTTGTCACCTGAGCTGACTGACATTTAATACCTCATTGTGTTTTCAGTCTGTGAGCATGGATTCCCCAGCTGAAGCTGGGCAAGCAGGGGATTGGGGCTCAAGCTCTTCCCATCCTACAATTGCCTTGGGGTGTCCTGTGACCTCGCAAGTTGCCGTATGCATTAAAATCCTTCTTCAACCAACTTGCCTGCGCCAATGCGGGAGGAGAGAAACTAAAGAGAAACTTTTCTCCTGTCCCCGGATTGAGCCGAAAAAAAGACTCGCAGAAACCAGGACAATTTTAACTGGTCTGTGAAGCAAGGCAGTTCCAGGCAGAGACTTCAAACTTCCCACATTCCAGAGTGCTCCCAGAAACGCCAAACATTGCATTCCTCCAATTCCCTGATTTTCACCACTCCGCAAATGAATGGCCGTTCCTTCAGCTGCCCAAACCATAAACCCTGGAATTCCCTCCCTCAACCTCTCTGCTTTGATCTTCTCCTTTAAGATACTCCTCACATGAAGCTTTTGGTTCGTGTCCTTGTCCTCGTTGCTTATGGACCATCTCAAGGGCATTAAATTCCGGCCGAGCCAGCGAATCCCACATTCTATGAGACAATTTTTGTTTAAATGTCCACTTTATGTGGCTCCTTCACAATTTTCAGTTCGCTGATGGTACGTTTTACAATTAATGTCAAAACTAGTACATATGTGCAGCTTGTTGTTGTTGTTTGAATATTCCTGTTTACAACATTGGCAAGATCCAGCAACAGATCATCCCTCAGTGAAGAATTTCCGTCATAATATTAAGAGCCGAGGAGCATTAACAACAGTGGGCAGGATTCTCCGACCCCCCGCCGGGTGGGAGAGTCGCCGGGGGTCGGCGTGAATCCCGCCCCCGCTGTCTTTCCAATTCTCCCGCTCCCCAAAAACCGACGTGGCGTGAGTCGCGCCGCAGGCCTTGGAGAATGGCAGGGTCCGGCGTGACTCAATGGGCCCCGGGGCTGTCCGGATTCTCCGGCCCGCGATGGGCCAAAGTCCCACCCGTTCTATGCCGGTCCCGCCGGCGTAAATTGGAGTTGGTCCCTTACCGGCGGGACCTGGCGGCGCGGGCGTGCTCCGGGCTTCATGGAGGGTCGCAGGGGGATCTGGCCCCGGGAGGTGCCCCCACGGTGGCCTGGCCCGCGATCGGGGCCCACCGATCCGCGGGCGGGCCTGTGCCGTGGGGGCATTCTATTCCTTCCGCACCGGAGGCTGTGGTCATCCGCCATTCCCGGTGCGGAAGTGACTCCATGTGCGCATGCGCGGGGATGACGCCAGCACGCGCTGGCGCTCACGCACATGCGCTGACTCATGCCGGCCGGCGGAGGCCCTTCGGCGCCGGTTGGCATGGCGCCAGGCTCCTATCCCACCAGACGGCGGGGCGCCAACCACTCCGGGGCGGGCCTTGTCCCTGAAGGTGCGGAGGATTCTGCACCTTTGGGGTGGCCCATCACCGAAGTGGTTCACACCACTCCGTCCCGCCGTGACCCCCCGCCCCACCGGGTACGGGAGAATCCCGCCCAGTATCTTTGTCGTAACATCTTCATTGTAATAAAATTCCCCCCTCAGATCAGTTCCTATTGTCAGGAACGGGGAAAATTAACAATGAATTGGAGATGAAAATAAAACAACAGAAAAGTAACAACACCTGAAGGAATATTAAATGCAATCTGCCCAGTAACAAGATTAGCAGAAATCTAGAGACAATGAGGTCTGAATGGCCATTTCAAAATTAATATTTATCAGAGATCAGTGGGGCTACGCGAATGGTAACTTCTAACGGCAAGGAATTTGAGCTAGGTAGACAGCAGAATCCACAGAGGGGAATATCAATGAAATTGAACAGTATAACTCTTCGCACTCTCGTTGGGGAAGAGGCTTGTTATCCATCCAACCGCCAGGCAGGCCATTTCCAGCTGTGATCAAAGCCACAGAGACCTGCTCCAGCTAACATTTAGAGTCACGGCAGATTGCAGATATTCTTCTCTAACAGACGCAGTTCTGTGCCTTCGCTGAACCAGGAAGAAATATTTCCTAGACTTGGCCACCTAAAAGTGATGTTGTGTGGTAACTGGTAACTGGATTTGACTTATAGTTACTAAAATTGGATGTTGCTTGGGAAAAGGGGTGCCTCAGTGGAGGCTTTAGAGAGTGTGCAGAAGAGATTTACCAGGATGTTGCCTGGTATGGAGGACATTAGTTATGAGGATAGGGTGAATAAACTTGGTTTGTTCTCACTGGCACGAAGGAGGTTGAGGGGCGATCTGATAGAGACCTCCAAAATTATGAGGGGCATAGACAGAGTGGATAGTCAGAGGCTTTTCCCCAGGGGAGAGGGGTCAATTACTAGGGGGCATAGGTTTAAGGTGCGAGGGGCAAGATTTAGAGGAGATGTACGAGGTAAGTTTTTTACACAGAGGGTAGTGGGTGCCTGGAACTCGCTGCCGGAGGAGGTAGTGGAAGCAGGGACGACAGTGACATTTAAGGGGCATCTTGACAAATACATGAATAGGATGGGAATAGACGGATACGGACCCAGGAAGTGTAGAAGATTTTAGTTTAGACGGGCAGCATGGTCGGTGCAGGCTTGGAGGGCCGAAGGGCCTGTGCTGTACTTCTCTTTGTTCTTTGTTCTTTGTTCAGTGAGTTCAGGGAATGTGGGTATATTTCTGAAACAGAAGGTAATTTCAGATAAAGTGATGTGTTTAATTATTCATATACTTAAGGAGTTTAGTATATTTTGTCTATTTTTTTTCTTTTACGTCAATAAATAATCTTTATTAATTGTTTACACAATGACTAGACTGGTTCCTCACTGGGTTGCACATGGTCCCTCGCATTATTCCAAGCCAAAATGCACCATTAAAACCAGAGTTATCCTTTGAGATTTTGAGACACTCTCGCAGGTAACATCAGTGTGGTCCTTAACACTATGAGATACAGGCAATGCCCAGTTTGAAATTCCAAAGTTACTGATATCCATAAAACTCAGTAAAAAGGTATCCCTTTTCAGAGATGGAGAGGGACAACTGGTGGGAAAATAAAACAGCCACCTCACCGCAGCAGGATTACTGCATACAGCAACAACATGAGTCCAGGACACAATAAAAATGATTGGATGATTCACCCATCAGTCACTCCAGGAGACTGTACTGCTGTAGGTGACAGAGATTGATTTTGTACCCAGAATTTGTAGGTTACTACCCCATACTTACTGCGATAAAAGACAAAGTGTTGGGAAAACGCCGCAGGTCTGGAAGCATCTGACTCTTCACAAGCTCAACTTCAAAAACAGTGGACTTGAAACTCTTATATAATAATAATAATCTTTAGTGTCACAAGTCGGCTTACATTAACACTGCAATGAAGTTACTGTGAAAAGCCCCCAGTCGCCACACTCTGGCCCCTGTTCAGGTACACGGAGGGAGAATTCAGAATGTCCAAATTACCTAACAAGCCCGTCTTTCAGGACTAGTGGGAGGAAACCAGAGCACCCGGAGGAAACCCACGCAGACACGGGGGGGCTCCGCACAGACAGTGACCCAGCTGAGAATCGAACCTGGGACCCTGGCGCTGTGAAGCCACAGTGCTACCCACTGTGCTACCTTTAAATCGTCCGTTGAATTTTCCATCCTGTCTGCGATGATTCCCGTGGTAGGCTTGCAAGACCGGAACATCTACCCCTCTGTTTATTACTCCATAAATGCATCCAGACCTGCTGGGTGTTTCCAGCAATTTTCATTTTCGCTTCCGATCGCCACCATCCGCAGCACCTTGCTTTCATTTTACTCCACTCACTGCATGTTACTGGATGAAATCGGCCTGTTTTTCAAAACCAAGATTGATAAGTTATTATGAAGTAAGGCTTTGAAAGGCCACAAGGACAAACGATAGATGGGAGTTAAGATACAGATCAGCCCTAATCTAATTGAATGGTAGCGCAGGGTCGAGGGGATTGAAAGGCCGACTTCTTATGTCAACATTATACCAAACATTTCCAATAGTCTTCATTTTCTGTGCCATGTAACTAGTTAAAAGGAAAATCTTTTATTCTCTCTGGATCCACGTGCCAAGCGTGATTCTGGAGTGCCATCATTTCATTGTACGACAATGGGCCTCAGAGCTTGACGTATCACTGCTGCTTAGAAATGGTGAATCGAGGAAGTGTTTGGAGTGCAATGTTTTATATTGCTTGCAAATGTACAGAATTATACTCACAACCATCAAAAGAAAAGATTGCTGTGTAAAAAAAAAAAAATCTTCCAAAATGTCACCCAAATCAGATGAAAATGTACTTAACTAGAATAATTTTATTTCTTATTTGAGAAAACAAACCCTTCATATTAAAAAAATAATTATTAAGTGGCAGTGACTGGATTGTGTGGTGTAGGCAGAATGTTTGCAACAAGCACCTTAGGGATTGCAGCAACCTGAAGCTGGAGTTCTTTAATGTAGCTGCTGATTTTCAGATATAATTCTGAGGAATATACATAATTCTTCTCAAGTTTCATGGTATAATTGGCTCCAATGAAGTAGCCAGTGGTGTTATAATCACAGAATAATAGGGCAGCACGGTGGCGCAGTGGTTAAACTGCTGCCTATGGCGCTGAGGACCCGGGTTTGATCCCAGCCCAGGGTCGCTGTCCGTGTGGAGTTTGCACGTTCTCCCCGTGTCTGCGTGGGTTTCACCCCCACAACGCAAAGATGTGCAGTTTAGGTGGATTGGCCACGCTAAATTACCCCTTAATTGGAAAAAAAGTAATTGGGTACTCTAACTTTATTTTTTTTTAAATAATCACAGAATAATACAGCTCAGAAGAGGCAATTCAGCCCGTCGAGTCCGCACCGACGCATGAAAAACACCTGACCTGCCTATCTAATCGCATTGGCCAGCACTTGTCCCACAGCCTTGAATGTTAAGATGTGCCAAGTGCTCATCCAGGTACTTTTTAAAGGATGTGAGGCAACCCACCTCGACCACCCTCCCAGGCAGTGCGTTCCAGACCATCACCACCCCTTGGGTAAAAAACGTTTTTCCTCAAATCCTCCCCGAAACCTCCTGCCCTGACCTTGAATTTGTGTCCCCTCGAAACTAACCCTTCAAGTGAGGGGAACAGTTGCTCCCTATCCACCCTGTCCATGCCCCTGATAAGCATGTACACCACGATCAGGTCGCCTCTCAATCTTCTCTGCTCCAGCGAAAACAACCCAAGCCTATCCAACCTCTCTTCAGAACTTAAATGTTAAACTTAACCAGAATTGTACACAGTACTCCAGCTGTGGTCTCACCAAAGTTCTATACAACTCCAACATGAGCTCCCTGCTTTTGTAATCTATGCCTTGATTAATAAAGGCAAGTGTCCCATATGCCTTTTTTACCACCCTAGTAACCTGCCCTTCTGCCTTCAGAGACCTATGGACAAACATGCAAATGTCCCTTGTTCCTTGGAACTTCCCAGTGTCATGCCATTCATTGAATGCGTGCTTGTCACATATAATTGTCACAATGCTCCTCCATCATTTGAGATTGGGAAGTTCGAAAGAATGGTCGGGCTGAAATGAAATTAAAATCGCTTATTGTCACAAGTAGGCTTCAAATGAAGTTACTGTGAAAAGCCCCTAGTCGCCACATTCCGGGGCCTGTTCGGGGAGGCTGGTACGGGAATTGAACCTGCGCTGCTGGCCTTCTTCTGTTTTATAAGCCAGCTGTTTAGCCCACTGTGCTAAACCAGCCCCTGTGCTAAATCAGGGCTGAATGACTGGATTCACTTTTATTTCTTCATTCTTTCGTCGGATGTGTTCATCGCCGATAGAGCCAGCATTTTTGTATTCCCCCTAATTGCCCTTTAACTGAATGGCTTGCAAGTTGGTTCAGAGGGCAATTAAGAGTCAACCACACTGCTGTGGGTCTGGGGTCACATGTAGGCCAGACCAGGGTAAGGACAGAAGATTTCCTTCCCTAAAGGACGTTAATGAACTAGATGAGCTCTTGCAATCGATGGCTTCATGGTCACCATTACTGAGACTAGCTTTCAATTCCGGATTTATTGAATTTAAATTCCACCAGCTGCCGTGGTGGGATTTGAACCCGTGTCCCCAGAGCATTAGCATGGGTATCTGGACAACTAGTCCAGTGATATTACCACTATGCAACAATCTCCCCTTGTCCAAGCTAAAGACGTGCAAGAACATGAGGGATAAATAAGGAAGTGAACGGTAAATAAAAGAGGTAGAATCAAATGAGCCTTCTGCCTCACAAATAGAATAAATAGCTCCCACATTTGGGACTAGAAAAACAATAAATCCCTGACATGTAAACACAAGTGTGCGTAATTTAACTCGTACATTATCCAATGGCATTATTTTGATGAAAAACTGAAGCATTCTGTCTCCTCTCTCCCCCCCCCCCCCAACCCAACACCCTGATATCTTGGCCAATATTTATCTATCAAACAACATCTAAAAACGGATTATCTAGTCATTAACAAATAGATCCCATAGTGCGTTGGGCTTGGTGTGGGGCGGGTTGGGAGTCACATCGAGGTCCTCAGAGATCTGGATGCTTTTTGAAAATGGCATTCCGATCTCTCACTACACTGAGGAGTTCCCATGAGCTGAATCGTCAGTGCGATAAAATGGGACTATGTGCGGCGTCGACCACACGTTCCCCACTGCGGTCCCTTATCAAACGCGGTGTTTTCTAGCCATGTGTTTCTTAGCTCTGTGAGCACCGGGAAACGTGGCTAAACGCGCTCGCTATGGGACTTTGATTCCATTTCGTAAAAACGCGACCCATCTTTCAACAGAACTTCATTTAACAGTAAGGATGGCCTGAGAGGGTGACAGATGTAAAGAGAAATGCAACTATACCTTTCTTCCTTTGTCTCGACAACGCTTGCTCATCTTACTTCTTCCAAACATTGGCATTGTTACATCTTTAAAAATATACAATAATGCCCGTGTGTCTGTTATTCTTCCTTGCTCCAGAGCTCCTGCTGTAACTTCCCACAGCCATCTACAATAAGCACAACTGATATGTGGGCCGAGAACTTCCAATCTCCAGGACCTCATACGTGGGAAATACCCCAGAAGACGTGCTGGGAGAGCTCTTGGAAAGTCCCATGCAAGTTCAAACTTCCACTGGGCAATTACCTTGCACTGCAAACCCTTCAAAACTCCGATTTAAATCCAAGAATTCAGATGGTTAATAATCTCTTCACAGAATAGTTACCCGGGAAAACTTAGAAGGATTAAAACCACTTCTAATGCTCGGGTATCTATAGTACGAATCCTTGCCATCGAGAAGGAAAAAACAGTAAAATGGGGAAATAAGAAAATTGGTCTGAACTGGTCTTGTATAGTTTAAAATGAAACACCAGTAAAACAGGGCAATAAGAATACTGTCTGCTGGTGTGGTAAAAAGGGGGATGGATTCACTTCGAATGATGCTGCCGCCTTGCACTGGAGATTCCCAGCCGCTGCTACGTGGCACATTTCTCACCAGGTCCGAGTTGGATGGTTTGGGCGCGCAATGTGTGGCTCACGGCTAAGCTAAGCAAAGAAGAGCTCATCTTCTTTGGCAATCCGACTGCAATTGCCTCTCCTTGGATGTTCTGGCACTTTAACACAAGTATCAATGGGAAACGTTCATTGACCAAGAGTGCAACACTTGCAAGCAATGTACAATTCCCCCTTGATTGACTTCAGCAGTTTACAAGCAACTGCAAACATCCAGATTTCCAGTTTCTCTCTTTTAATAAAACTGACTTGTGTTTTTACACAGCACTTTTCATAATCTTAGCTGCCCTGAAGCACTTTGCAGCCAATGAAATACTTTGGAAGTGTTACGACACTGTTGTCATGTAGGAAGCATGGCAGCTAACCTACACACAGTGAGTTCCCACAAACAATGACATGGCAATGTCCAGTGCACGAAGGACAACTTCTCTCACTCTTCTTAAAAGTAATGCCATTTGGATCATTGACATATACCTGAGAGGGCAGTCGGAGCCTTGGTTTAGCGTCTCAATCAAAAGATGGCATCTCTAATACTGCTGCACTGGGAGGAGCATCCTAGTTTTGTGTGCTCGGGTTCTGGGGGGGATCTTTAACACACAACCTTCTGATTCAGAGGCATTGTGAACAGCTGACTTCCCGTGTACAAGCACTTGAGTCTGAAAGAGAAACTTGGGACGAGCAGGTAAAATTCAGAACCTTGGGCGTGATCCCATGGCCACGCTGCGCCGGAAAAGCAGCTCGCCACTGCGCAGCATGACCATGGATAGTCGGGAGACCCCGCTCCCTGGATCTACCCGGCTCGCAACACGCCGCGGGTTCCAATGCAATGTCGCGAGATGTTGTGAGGTGAATCCCGGCCACAATGGGTGGGATCAATTTTTGGCAAATTTGTGTATTAGAGCGAGGCAGTAAGTCTTCCTCTCATGTGCAGATTCCTGAGGTGCCTCAGGTTTTGGGATTCAATCCCTTCACCTTGTGGACCTCAGGTGAGCGCTGTTTAGCACTGGTCCCCACAAACGGAACCAGATGAAACGGCTCTTGTGGGGTCTCCAAGAGGATCGGAGACCCCCACCTGCATGCTGTTTTGGCAGGGTGGTGCCCTGGCACTGCTGGTGCCACCTGAGTACAGTGGCAGCCTGACACACTGGCAGTGCCACCTGGGTGCCAGCCTGGCACTCCCAAGGTACCCAAAGTGCAAGCTGGCATTTTCCGCACGTGCGCAGTCAGGCCATGGTTTCCCGCATGGTCTTGGGGGAGGTGCGGGAGGGGGTTGGCGGACGGGAACCTCCCATATTTCATTCGGGCCGGTGGGGAGGTTGGCGATTCTGTTGTGGGCCTCGGAGATGTCATCCCGATCTCTCGCTACAATGTAGAGTTCCGGCAAGCGGAGCTCCCCATTGTATAAAACGGGGCGATGTGTAGCCTCGGCCACGCATTCCCCATTTAGGCCCCTCATTTAATTCAAGTCGCGTTGAATAGCCATGTGTTTCTCGATACTGCGAGCGCCGGGAAACACGCGGCTAAACGCACTGGCTAGGACGCTTTATTCCTTTTTGGGAAGATCACGCCTCTTGTTTCCGACCTCAGATTGTACACGGGTAACGTGACAGATCTACTAGTATGTGTATAGTATTTGCACATTGCCAGCTCCAGATTCAGCTGATGGAATAAATAGTCGTGCTTTCTTCTTGCTCTGAGTCAGAGAATCCTTAAGCTGGGGGAATTAATTTAGGAACTCGGATCTTCTCTGTGATGTTAGGTTCTGTGGTTTGGAACGGCCACACCTGCCAAGGGTATGGCATCAATCGTCAATTTATTGCAAGCTGTTTCAGTGCTGCCAAGTCCTACATTCATGTTGGCGAACATCTTTCTCATCGCGAATACAATGTTTGTTGTGGCAAACAATCTAAATCACTAGAAAGGAAAACACAGTAATTCAGCTCCTGTTAGCTACTATAAACACGGCACATTAAGACCCAGATTAAATAAACCTCGCATTGCTCGCTGAGTTTTATTCTGTGATGATTTAGCTTCTGCTGGTGCGGATGCTGGCGGCCGCCACAGCTGAATTCACAGCTGCCAAGTGACATGGCTGATGTCTTTCCTCCCACTGCCTGGCATCTTCTTTATGCACTTCAAAATGCCTTTAAAACGAGTGGAGGAAGGATAACAAGAAGATTCGACGACGGGCCAAAATGCACTGTCTATGCACAACATGCACAGCATTTCATTGTACTCAGTTTGTTCTGGAATTGTTTACAAAAATAAACCAGCGCCTTTCTGCTTTGCTTTTGAACAGTGCCAAAATGCAGGCATTGATAAGGTGAGCAACTCCCCCCCCCCCCCCCCACCCCCCCACACTCGTTTACCAGCTCAATCGGTTTCGGAGCAAGACAAGTCAATTTATCTCAGCAGTGACCAAGGCCCCCAAGTGTGACAGTCTGACCAACAGGAGCTGGAAGCATTGAGCCCAAAGAATACATTGAAGTAAGCCAACAACCTTTGTAAAATATGAAAATCAGGCCCATGAAAAGGTTCCACCAATAACATTTTGCACCCGTATCATCTCCTGTGAGTGAAGTGCACTTAAAGCAGATGCTCGCAGCAGCAGGAATATCAAGATTGTAACGTAACTGTCTGTAATTTACAGAGTTTACTTAGAGTTGACTTGACACTAACCAGATGTAATGCAATTCCAGAGTTTCCAATGGCTGGGAACTACCGTGAGCAGTTTTAAGATCCAAGCACTTTATGCACTTGCTACAGATTCCAATTTGCACTATTTTAATTTATGTCGCAATCTGTTTAGTTCCAAGGGGTTAATGTCTCCAGCGCAAAGAAAAATTTGATAAGGTCTTGTCAAACATCTGTACAGCGATACCATAAGTATTTGCTTTTAGAGCAAAGAAAGCTTAGAACAAACATGTTATGACACAAAGTGGATGTGCACCTCAAGGATTCTGGGACTTCTTATTGTAGCTCGCGATGCTTGACTTGAGAAATGTGGAGCATTAAAAAGGAATGCAGATGTGTAGGAGCTTTCTTTGTTTCACATTGAAAGTGTGCTTCGGGTGTATCCAGCAGGTTATTTTGTGCGAACGAACAGGCCATTGAAAAACATGCACTTCTGTCTGTGTATAGTGTAAGCACACCAAAACTCATGGCATTATTTATTGAGCCTGATTATTTAGAATTACAGGCAATTTCACAGCACAGAAACAAGCCTTTTGACTGAACTGCTCTGCGCTGACACTCCAATGAACCTCCGCCCACCCTACTTCGCTTCACCCTATCAATACACCATTAACTGGCAATAGAGGCCGGGTTAGCTGAGTTGGCTGGATGGCTGGTTCGTGAAACAGCGCGGATTCAATTCCCCGTACTGTCTGAGGTTATTAGCGAAGGCCACTGCCGTCTCTACCTTACCCCTCGCCTGAGGTGTGGTGATCCTCAGGTTAAATCACCACCAGTCAGCTCTCCCCCTCAAAGGGGGAAACAACCTATGGTCATCTGGGACAATGGCGACTTTACTTAAATGGCATTAAAGTCCTCTTCGACTTTGGGCTGAGTTTGCCATGTATAGTCTCCATTTTGCTGGTTACAGTAGCACCTTACAAGGTTTATATTCCGCGCGACAACGCAGAATCGCCGAGCAGAAACTTATAGCCAAGTTCCGCACACGTGAGTGCGGCCTCAACCGGGACCTGGGATTCATGTCGCATTACATTCATCCCCCACCATCTGGCCTGCGAAGTCCTACCAACTGTCCTGACTTGACACAATTCACACCTCTTTAACCTGGGGTCACCCCATCTCTGGATCTGTAACGATTTAATCACCTGCTAATGATCGCATTCCAAGCATTGTTTGGCATCTTTGAATTTGTCTATATATGTGTTTCTGGAACAGACCTCTTCATTCACCTGAGGAAGGAGCAGCGCTCCGAAAACTAGTGACATCGAAACAAACCTGTTGGACTTTAACCTGGTGTCGTAAGACTTCGTACTGTGCTCACCCCAGTCCAACGCCGGCATCTCCACATCATATACTGGCACAGACCAGTTGGGCCAAATAGTCTATTTTGTTGCTGTAAAGTTCTATGTAATTCTAATAGCTCCATTATTCAAAAGAGGGAAAGACCAGGGCTAAAGAAAATAAAACTTATGTGAAACCGAATGCGCATTCAGCATGTTTGTTAAGCAGGATATCAGTGAAGCTTTACGGATGGTTTTGGCGATGAATACCCGTGATGGTCTAGTGTTAAAGCATTAAGGTGGCTGGTTTTAGGCACAATTCCTGTTGAGTCTTCAGTTAGTTGATCTCACCTGTGGGCAGCTACGAGCATTCTTAATTGGCCCCAGGTTAGCTTAGGATGTGAAAAAGATACTCCCATGCTCCTGCTTCCGATCCCGCTTCAGTAGCCCTTGCTCAGAAGTGCATGTCTATGGATCTTTACTGAGAAGAGGGCCATCCTTGGATTTGAATTCTTCCACAGTCAAATGGCACTCTGATGGTTCGCATATGAAGAATGGACCAAGTAAGTTAAATGCCAGAGCATTGTCAGCTCCCATGGAATACAGCGAGAGAATGGGAGTTGAAACTGGATTTGCTGTGCTGCCTGCCATTTACATGTTTCAGCTTTTAAAATTGTTGCTGAAAGTTTGAACTAATATTGTTGCCATGTAGGGAAACCAGCGACTGGGATCTGAAGGAACAGGGCAAGCAACTGCATGTCTCCAAAACCAATCAGATTGAAGTATTGCGTATCTGTCAGGATGAAGACGGAAGTGTTACTTTGAGTGGACAAAATCAATGTCAATTCGAGTAAAGAAAGGGAAATAAAGCGAGAGAAGGATTGCATTGTGAGCGAGAGGCAGAAAGGAGTAGTATACTCATTTGGTGAAGGTGAAACAAGTGCTAGTCTTTACTGGAATAGATTTATTCACAGAGTGAAGCATTATAGGTATATGTCTCCCAACTCCACTCTATTCCTGTGCCAGTCAGGGTCTCTTGAGATGTGCTCAAGTAATCATCCAATCACCGCCATCCACCTGTATGTACTTAATCGCGATTGATACAATTAAAGAGATGTAAACAGAAGTGTTTTTAATTTAAAATGTGAATCTTCAACAATTAAAACCTAAAGAAATAAGACTCTGTTTTTGTAATGGTTAATTTTCCCATTACATTTCTGCAATGGGAATTGAACACAGAACCACTTGTTCAATAGGCAAGAAGGCTGCCACTGAGACGCTGCATAAAATGCTAATAATTAATTTTCAATGCCAGAGTGGTTATCTGGTCGTAATTGACAATAATCCCATTGCCAGGGTACTCAGACTGAAATTGGTGGCACCTTCTGTGGTGAGTTTAATTTGTAACTACTGCACAAATACAGGAATTTCAGACCTTCCAATGAGTTTCAATAATGGGGTTGATTTAATTGGTCAGGTGGATGGACGACAGGGTCTCATCGTTCAGATAGATCCTAGATGTCCTGCTGCCTTCAGTTCCAGCAATATGCAGTGGAAAAAAAAGCTTTCGAGCTGAGGAGTGCAAGGGAAAGAAAAATCACGACGAAATGCCCCACTCCGACAAATTCTGAATTGTTCTTTTTTTAACACCTTCCTCTCTCCCTATCATTGCCATTTTGAATTGAAATGCACAATTTGGTAGGTTTTGCTATCTACAAATTTGTTATTGTACTGAAGCGACTTTGGATGGCATTTAACTAAATGGGAACAAAGTCCCATAGTGAGCGTGTTTCGTCGCGTGTTTCCCGGCACTCGCTGCACCAAGGAATACAATGCTATAAAATGGCACCCTCGTTAGATGAGGGGCTTCAGCAGGGAACATGCGGTGAGGCCGCACATAGTTCTGGTTTGTGCACTGAGGATCTCCGCTCGCTGAAATTCCTCAGTGTAGCGAGAGATCGGGACGCCTCTGGAGCCCCGAATCAATCCCTGATCCCACCCCGCAAGCCCCAACCCAAACTATGGGAGGGGCCCTGTGCACCCCCTGCACCCACCCCCCACCCCCCAACAGCCCGCAGGCCACCCCCGGCCAGATCGGCACAATGCAAAAAATGCCAGCTGGCATTACTGGTGCGCACCTTGGCAGTGTCAGGCTGGCACCCAGGTGGCAATGCTCGGGTGCGAGGTTGGCACTGCCAGGGTGCTGAGTGGCACCAGTCGTGCCAGTGTACCATCCTACCATGCACATGGGGCCTCCAATCCCCAGGGAGACCTCCACGAGTGCTGTTCCGTCTGGTCCCCATTTGTGGAGATCAGTGCTGAATGGTGCTCGCCCGAGGTCTCCGAGGCGAAAGGGATAGATCCCAATGCCTCAGGTACCTCGGGAAACTTCATTTTAAAGTGAGACTATCTGTCTTGCTTTAATATGCAGATTTGCCAAAATGTGATGCTCTCCACAATGGGTGGGATTTACATCGCAACATCTCGCGAGATCACGTTAGGTCTCGTAAGGCGTTGTGAGCCGGGTGGATCCCGGGTGTGGGGGTCTCCCGGCCTCTATTGGCCACGCTGTGTAGCGGCAAACTGTTTATTGGGCGCAGCGTGGCCGTTCGATTGCGCCCTTCTTTTTGATTTAGCATATTATTATTCCGGACTTTACGGAATAATAATCTCTGATATCATCATGGAAATGTGACCCCGAAGCTGGAGATATGGATCCATGTTTTTTGAAAATTGAATCGTCAAAAGTACTCCTTCATCTGAACCTATCTTGTGACTGTTTGCTTTGGATTCCTGACTAACCGCGTGGGGTCAAAACAGTGAAGCAGTCTATTGGTGCCCCATAGAAATGCAGTCAGGAGCCCAATAAAGGAATGCACTCGAGGCTAGTGCGAACGTGAAAAAAAATCATTTTGCAGATAATTACCAGATGTTCAGGGCAATGTGGAAGAGTGTGGACGATTAGGGATGGTCCAACAATAGATTAGAGTGCGTTACACCATAACATTCTGAACAAGAATATGGGGAGGTTAATGCTTTGGTGAAAAGGAAAGGTTAGTTGTTGGGGGCAGTCTGTTTATGGGAAAGGGTTGTAAGTTCACTTAATAATGAAGTGATTTATTGCTGTTTTCCGGAGGGATTGCCCTGCCATTATATGCAGCGAAGTTGTCTCTGTATTACTGCAACTGATCAATAGAATGTTACACACAATATAAGTTGTGGAAAAAGAAAATATCCCTCTGCTTCAGAATATTAGCTGGATTTATACAAAACGGGAGCATATTTTCCTGGGTTTATCAATGGGAAAGACTCACCAGGTGAATAAGATGGGCTGCGTGTTATAGTGGTGCTGTCTTTCGTTGTCATTAGGGAACAGAGGAAAACATATCTATTCAATCTCATAATCAGTTTGAGGCTACTTGCTATGTTTTACAAATTGCTGTGTGGATGGTAATGCTGATTTAGCTGTTACTGTACAGAGCAGCAGGCTTGATTCCGAGGATCTGACAGACTGGATGCTCAATGACAATGTTGATTGCAAAGGTTCGGCACCATCGATGGACGTGACCTGAATGTGAACAGTAACCAGCCAGCATTTAGTACCTGTGGATTGGAGGCAGGGACTTTATCAAACAACGTTTGGCTTGTACGAAAAATTATTGATCAGTTTGAAGTCCATCAGTGTCAGCTGAATAGGGCTGCCACCATGACAAGTGTTTGGCTGGTCATTTCCAGTCCCATTTTCCACCCGATTTCTTGGTTGTAGATGAACCAAACCATCTTCAGGGATATGCCATGTTAAAATGCATAAGATGAGCGCAGGCAGGATATGGATAGTGGGTTCACACCGTACTTACAGTCTGCGTTCCGCAATGGAATCATTCTGGCGCAAGCAACAATGTGAGAAACCTTTTTCAAATTATATTGAGTAAGTCCAAATTGGAGTGGGACAGTCAATACTGTGGAGGACTGCAACAAATTACAGGTGAATTACAGGAGGGCCGGCACTGTGACACCGTGGTTAGCACTGCTGCTTGACAGCTCCAGGAACCCAGGTTCGATTCCCGGCGACTTGGGTTACTGTCTTTGCAGAATCTGCACATCCCCCCCCCCCCCCCCCCCGGTGTCTTTGTGGGTTTCCACCGGGTGCTCCGGTTTCCTCCCACAGTCCAAAGGTGTGCAGGTTAGATGGATTGGCCGTGATAAATTGCCCTTTGTGTCCAAAAAAAGGTTAGGTGGGTTACGGGGATAGGGTGGAGGCGTGGGCTTAAGTCGGGTGCTCTTTTCAAGGTGCAGACTCGATGTGCCGAATGCCTCTTCTGTACTGTAAATTCTATGATTCTATAATTCTATCATTTGCTGGGCGGGGGTTCCTGTGTATTCGCCAGCCTCCTGCAGAATATAGAAGGTGAATCAGGAAAACCACTGCAAAATGTTCAGATCAAAGTTTCAGAGTAATGATGACATTATATGAGGAAAGGTGAAGGATTGCAACATAATAATTTTATTACCTAATATCTCTTGTTTTAGGTGCTGTGGGATCAAATTCCTAACTCTTTCCATTATTCTGTAAATGAGTGACTTTTATAATTTCAATACTTATATAAGTATTTCCCTCTTCTCCCTTCCTGCTTATGAAGCTGAGGGTGCAGAGTAATATGCAAGGCAAGCTGTATTAGTTGGATTTTGGTGCTGTAAGAGAAATGGCCCTGGGGTTTGGTAGCACTGGGGGTAGGTGGTGTGATGATATGCATAAACAATCATGTAAGTAGTATTGGTTACGACCTCCAACCACCAGGTGGCAGTAGAGAACAATCACGTGACTATACTTCAAGGATTTGGGAGATAGTCGTGCTAGTGGATAGTCATACTTGCAGTAGCTCTAGGATAATTTATTACAGTTAGTGGTTGGTAATATATTTCTCAGAGTTATTTGGACCACGCATTAATTTTATAATAAATACTTTGACGAGTCAAGAACTAGACGTTCTGTTGTGCATAATTCCGACCGACCAAGCACCAGAACGTAACAGGCGGGTCGGTGCTAGAGTTTGGCAAAACCAAGCATAGACTCTTGGAGTTTCAATTGCACATCCACTGATGGTCCACTGAAGAAGTCCCGATTAATCAGGACATCTGCCCTGAAAACCTAACCTTGTAATATTATTGATAGGCTTAGGTGATCTAGCACAAAGCCACAGAAGTTTAGAGAGGGGATAAAACCAATTATGAGATTATTGGCTGGAAATCTATTTGTTTAGAAATAATCTGACTATTGTAAAGCTGATGCAGGTGGCTTCATTTTCACTACAAAATCTTTTCAAAGTATTGTCAGCTCCGAGCAGCCCTGGAGGTGGAGCAGAGTTGGTAACGTTTCTCATTAAGGATTAATGTTGTGGACGATACGCAGGGGTCAGCGTTGGGGGAATAACGCAATATCATTCACAACCTTAAACATCACTGTCTTTGAAGATTAACAAAAGAACATATCAAGCATTTTTAAAAGCAAATCACTGTGGATGCTGGAATCTGAAACAAAAGAGAAAATGCTGGAAAATCTCAGCAAGTCTGGCAGCATCTGTCGGGAGAGAAAAGAGCTAACGTTTTGAGTCCGACGTCAAAGAGCTTTGACAAAGAGTCATCGGACTCGAAACGTTAGCTCTTTTCTCTCCCGACAGATGCTGCCAGACTTGCTGAGATTTTCCAGCATTTTCTCTTTCGTCGCATATAAAGCATTTTTTCCAGGTCCCTTGCGCACTCGTTCAGTGGAAGCATTAACCCTTTTAAAATAAGTGTGTTAAGGAACTGCATACAGTCACAATATGCTCGCAGAGTAATTCGAAGGTGACCTGAATGAGAGAGTCAGACTGGGTCCAGACGTGACAGAGAGCACACTGCAATGTGCCATTGCTACCTCTACAGATATTTGTAACTCATACTGAATGGAGGCCTGGGGCAGAATCTTATTTTATGCCCCTCCCTGCTGTCAAGAAAAATAAAAATGCTGGCAGGCTTGTTTACTGAAGGTCTCCATTGCCAAACTCACACTCAGCAGGCACAATTCCATTAGTACACATCGTGGAGAGGAAAGGAACTGCCTGGCACTACTCGGCAACTTGCAATGCCGGCTACATTGCAACTTCATTCAGAACAAAACGACTGAAATATTGTCTCAGGAGTTTATTGGAATTCATCTGGAAAATATGAAAAAGCGGCATTGCTACTTTCGTCCAATCACTACATTTTTGTCCATTCTTTCATGGTATGTGGGCATCTCTGGCAAGGTCGGCATTTGTTACCCATCCCAGATTGCCCTTGAACTGGGTGGATTAAAGGCCATTTCAAGCCTGTTCAAAGCCTGAAAAATCGAAATCGACACATCCGCTGGGACATTCCTGTCCCCGCCACAGCAGGGATTCCCGCAACGGATGCGACGATTCGTTCAAATCCCCGTTCACTTCAGCGGGACCGCTTGATACGACCACCCGTGGTTTTTAAACAACCTTCACCCATACAGAAACAAAAGCTAAATACTGGGGAAAAGGAAAAGTGGAAAATGGTGGTAACACACAGCAGGTCAGCTGCGTCGGAGGAGAGAAAGAAAGTTGGCATCTCGGGTTAATCGCTTTCATCAGAACGGCTGAATGCAAATCAGCTGCCGTGTTTTCCCCACCTTGCAGCAATGGCTACACTTTGCAAAACATATCGGAATCTTCCACCCATTTAAAGTGTCGGTCCTGGCGGGAAAACCAGGGAGAATCCCGTTGGTGGGAAAACTGGCCGTGTATTCAGCCTGCTTTTTTCCCCCCACATGTTTCATGCCGCACCCGTGGCGGCTTGCCTCTCATTCGCTCGCCCCGGAAAAAACGTAATCTCTGCAATAAGCGGGCTGCTCCTTTGAAAAACTGCGGCAGCACTGCCCAGCGCGTGTTCCAACTCCAATCAGGGAGGGGGGTGCGAGGAGGGCACAGCACCTCCTTTCACGGAGGGAGCCCTCATCAAACCTCTGGATGGTGTCGAGCAGAGGCATGACATCCTGTACCATAATTGGCCAGACATCCAGCAAGCAAGATCACCAACCCTGCCTGGGAGGCTGTAGCCGCGATAGTGAGTGCCAACTCGCTCCACAAGAGGACGGAGCTGCAGTGCCAAAAGAAGATGAATGACCTTCTTTGTGCAGCCAGGATAAGTCTGCCTCCACATGTCTCCCGCTGCACCCCTTAACACGCCCATCACAGCTCCAGGGTCATCTCACTCCCAGCCATCTCACAGAGTCCCAAGACTTGTTATGCCACCCTTATCTCCCTCCACCCGCCCGCACTACTCCCCATGGTTCCTCCCCCCCAGTAGATAATCTGCTCCTCACAGCCCACTTTCACTCATCTCCCATGCCACTATGGGGAGCGCAGGGCCACACTGGTGCAGTAGATGACACCTTGCACCTGGAGCATGCCTGCCAGGTGGGTGAAGCCTATGGCTTGCTGGGTTCCAGTCCATGTTGATGTTTATGTGGGTCCTCGCAAACAGTGCATCTGTGACCTCCCTTATGCACTGATGCGTGGCAGGCTGGGAAATGCAGTGTAGGTCACCCGTGCTGCCCTGAAAGAGCCACTAGCATGGACATTCAGAGCAGCAGTGACTTTCAGGGTCAGAGGCCATGGGAAACCTCAGTCCATGTGGCGCTAACTCTTGCATCAGCTGGTCCACCGTCCATGCCCAGCAATCTTCTCCAGCACTGAACTTCTGACATCTGGAGGTAGGAAGTAGTGGGACAGAATACCCTCGGCCGGTACTGTCACCTCCAAGGTTCCACTATCTGTGTCCCTGCTCCCAGCAGATCAATGGGTTCAGCGTATCTTTCCTCTTCAGGGCACTGGTCTTAGCCCTGTGCAGCGACTTATCGATCTCAATGCTTCTGTCCAATAGCAACCAAAAGAATTGCCGGCTCGCCTGGCTCCATAATTCTCCCAAATCGAAAACTTAAAGGAAGGAAAATTCAAAGAGAGCGATAAGAATTCCTGACATTGTCCTGACCCACAGGCCTCTCAGGATCTGGGATATCTACCCATGTGAGCGCCTTTCAACTAAGCCTCACTCCCTCCCTAGTCACACAATAGTCTCTTCCCCCCCAGTTATCCCTCTCAACTGCACGTGAGTGGAACACTTTTACTCTTAGAACCTCAGAGGGCCACATGCACTCCCCATGGGTGAGGACTGAGGGCAGTTGAATGCATTTGGTGGACCTGCTTTCTGACCTCACAGGGGAACGAGACACTGCCTCCGATCATGCCCTGAACGGGGTGACTGATGAGCACATTCACCATAGTGCCTTGCATTGGGAGCCACTTTTGTGTTACCTCTCTGTTATGGAGGTGTGAGTATCAGCCTTGGAGTTCAATGCTTGGGGGCTGGGCTTCCAACTATTTTGCATAAACAATTAAACTAAATCAAATAAACTGAGGGATAAATTAAAAGGGGCCGCCCCTTAAAGGGAAACTGCCTTAAACAAAACGAAATCACAAATGAGACTTAAAACATCAAACACAAAATGTGATTAAGGGGGGCAGTGAGATACCCCAGCCACAGCGGTGCCCAGCGGGCATAGAAGGTCTCCAGTGGACACCATATGCTCTCTCCCCAGGGGCACCCAGCCATGAATGTAGCCACGGTACAGGGACAGACAGTCTAGTCTGACAACCCCCTCGATCACCCACTGCCTAGACCTGTTTATGACAAGTTTGGCCAGGCCCAGGGGCAGGTTCACAAGGAGATCCACCTCCTTCCATGCCTCTCTCCGCACCCTGTTAACAATTAGAAGCAATCAGTGGCACACTACTACATTGCAATTCTGACTAAATTGGCACAATTGACTCATCAAGGAAGAGTCAGGGAGCTGATTCAGCAACTGGTTTACCCTTGTGGCAGATGAGCATACATCTAATGTATGTGAAGACAGCAATTTGCAGTCAACTTCATACTGAGTCAGCCAGCTCTTATGGGCTCCGGATAAAAGGAGCCCAACTGGAACAGCCAGTCACCCAGACACTAATCCCTGGCCTCCAGATATCCCCCCCCCCCACCCTGATTGAGGGTCTTCAGCCCTCATGAGGCTGGGAACCATGCGTTTATCAGCCTGGCATCTCACGGGGCCCCACCCATGGCCATCACAGTCACCCCCTGCGCTGACCCTGTAGATTTAGCTGCTCCCACCCACTTTCCAGCTGCCACTCTGGAAGGCTAATCCCTCACCGGTGATATCACCACAAGCCCGGCAAAGAGGACATGGGAAACATTGTCTGCAAACCAGTCGCCAGCCCCCTTTAAACCTAGAGGATCAGTTACTGGGCAAATTTCCAAGGAGGTTTTTTTGTCCCCAATAGTCTGTCGTATTGATTTCTGGGAATGACATCGCTCTTCCACCAGAGTTACGGCAGATGTACGGGAGAACCTCTGCCAGAAGCACTGTTTCTTAATGCCTGCTATCAGGCAGAAAACATGCACATCTTCAAGGAGCTGCAGTTCTCAAGAGGTTAAACAGTCCTGTGTTCACTCGCGATAAAGGACATAAAGCTTACATTTTATATTCCCCCCCTCCTCCCCAAGAGTGTGAGAGCACAGCGTTGGGTTTTAGAATTAGGCATTTCCAGCCTGTCAGAGTAAATCAATTGCTTATCAGTGCTGTGCTGCCTGAAAGAATTCCATTCGGGTTACATTGGCGGCTTCGGATAAAAAAAGAAGCGAACCGCTATTCAGCAAAGGATGCTGCTTTTATCCAAATCCACTGCACATTCCTTTCTGGGGTGTTCAGAACTGTTAGAGTCTGGAGGTTCGAAGAATGGCGTTTTGTTTTCTGAATCTCTTCCTTTGAAAAGGATAAAATTGAAGATAGTTAGAGAAACAGTGGTTTGTGTTTTTGGTCTTTAAAACTAAAGGTTAGAGCTACTTTCCAGCGTGCGGAACAATGGGATGCATTGTGGCATTCATTACTGCGTTAGTGCCTCGAATCCAATGAATCAGTCCCATTATTGAAGCTACCACCTTCACTTTGCAAAGCTGAAAATTAAATTTAAACGGTGCGGGAATTGTGTGGAATAAATTGGATTTGGCGTTGCACCAGGCAGACTTACCCATTCTGACCTTGTAATCCCTGAGAAACCCCCAGTCGACACAATGTACCCACCTCTGCTAGTCCATTAAAGGGGTCAGCACTTTTCCTGAACTGTACAAAGATTGCGGTGAAGGTGAGATTAGGTTACAACATGGGACTGGAAGGAAAATGCAGGGTTCAACCCTGATGTTTTACTTGCCAAGATATTTGTAACCTATTACCGCACGCGGTACTTGGGGCCAGCTAACTTTCCAGCTTCTGACACATATCTCGTTCCACAGTGAAGGAAATACAGCAGCTAAATCGGCTAGCAGTGACCCATCATTGCCCTGACAATGTGGCCTTGAGCTTGTCAGGCACCAGGAATTCACAGTTTTAAAACTCAGACAAAATTGTTTTCCCCTTTCATTCAGGTTGAGGTTCAATTTGTGATTTGATTGTTGAATTGAGTGCGGAAGAGGCGATACAAAGGCCACAGCCTGTTGCGGTTCTGCTGAAAGTGACACAGGCCCTCACGGAGCCAGGTGACATAGGAAAATAGATGCAGCCCGGAGGAAGCCAAGGTCACATTTGGAGTCTTTCAGAGAATTTTCTCCTGTGCGCCAACTTATTGTAAGGACAGTAATACCTGAGTTTCAAATGAAGGTTGTTCAGAGCACTTCGAAGTATAGAAGCGGAGGCCATTGTCTGTGTGACAGCACACAAGGAGGGCTTGTAGTTCGACAGTGCAGGGTCAAGTAGAATTTGATCAAATTTGAAGTAAGTGACTCCAATTACCCCCATGGTTTCCATATAATTTAGATACAAATTAGGGTTGAGTACCAGAACTGCAGATTTAAGGTGACTGCACAAAAGGGTCAATGGCAACATGAGGAGAAGTTATTTTTACACAGCAAGTGGTTTGGATCTGAAATGCACTGTCTGATAGCATTGTGGAGGCAGATTCGAACCTGGCTGTCAAGAGGGATTGATAAATAAGGGAAAGAGGGAAAGAAAAGGAAATTGCAGGACTGCAGGGGAAAGGCAGGGGTTCGGTAAGTTGCTCTTACAGGGAGCCAGCACGAATATGATGGGCCGAGTGGCCTCATTCTGTACTGTAATCCTTCCATGATTCTATTACTCTGCGGTTTCGCGAAGAACATTGCCAGCCATCACTGATTAAAGCGTCTTTTTTTTAACCATAATTCTGTTTTCAACCTTTTTAATCACACTTCACCAAGTTTCCCACAGTGTGCTGTCTCAGGCACTGAAACTTCAAAAATAAACATTGACATCCAATTTGTTAATTGTTGGAAAGAATCCTCTTCCCTGTCACAATTTCTGTTGCTGTCAATGCCCACATTTTTGTTGACCCTTTAACAGTTCATGCATTGCTGTCCAAATGGATGTGACTGATTTGTTCTCTTCCTTCTGCCATGAGGAAATTGCATGCACTAAAACAATGGTGAAAAACGGAATAAATTGCTGGTCGCTGACAAAGCTGTGCGTTGCACTGAAGTGAGCCATCACACCTCCGGCATTTGTTGTGTACACTTTTGTCAGTGATATAAATAATTCTCGGACACTGTGTTTGAGTGCCCCTCCTACATGCCCCTCACATATTTTCAAAAGCAATAAGTGATTCTGAGATTGAAGCTGTCATTTTGGATGATTGATTTGCATGGCGGAGCTTTAGACCTGGCCTTCAATCCCTTGCTGTCTTATTAGGCTTCTGTTTATTGAATTGCCTATGTGTATCCATCTATGCTGAAAGCCATTTATGGAGGGATTTTCCATGCACCCCTCCAATGATAATAGTTAAACAAGAGCGCAACCAACCTGGAAATCCCTCTTTGCGTTTCTCTCTCTCTGCTCCTTTAAGATGGTCTTTAAAACATACACCTTTTACAAAGCTTTTAAAGTCCCCCTAACTAATATCTCCTCCAGTGTTTCAGTTGATCAGCACCTTGGGAAAGGTTACTCTGTCAACAGCACGACAGAAATGCGCGATGTAGATGTGGCCGGGAATTCTCCGGCCATTTGCTGGCGGCGGGATTCTCTGCGCCCCCCCCCCCCCCCCCACCCCCGGCAGCACACCCGGGGTTTCCCGGCGGCATGGGGCGGCTTCAATGGGAAAACCCATTGACAGCGGCGGGAGCAGAGAATGCCACCACTAGAGAACGGCGCGCTGCCTCCTGCTGTCGAGAAACATGCGTCTGGGAGGGAGGAGGATCCCACCTGTGATCTGTAGGCAGTCGATAACAGCTATCAGGGCTTTGTTTGTATAATCCTAGAACACCTATAGTTTGCCTCTGTTTGGGAATAGTCTTCTTTCCTCTGACTTG
The DNA here is from genome assembly GCF_047496885.1 of Scyliorhinus torazame. NCBI lineage: Eukaryota > Metazoa > Chordata > Chondrichthyes > Carcharhiniformes > Scyliorhinidae > Scyliorhinus > Scyliorhinus torazame. The sequence continues at coordinate 15,857,865 of NC_092721.1, read as the reverse complement.
AGCCTTAATTGATGTACATTTTACTTTGCGTGTTTGGACACATTACTACATTCAAGGCACCATAGAAACGTATGTGGCTCTTCCATCATTACACACACTTGGATGAAACAAGATTGAGAGGAGAAACATATATTATGAAATATTTGAATATAGAATTGCATTTTTGGTAAATCCTTTCTCTCTGGTGTGGGAGCTTATTATAGACGGAATTGGCACCAAATGATTCTGTAATCCTGGTTGGGGGGGAGGGGGTGTGGGTGACTGAAAAAGACCCACAATAATTTGTCCTAAATTGGGGGGGCTGGTAAAGCAAAGAAGAGCATTAACTTCCATGTTCTTTGCCCTTCTTTCTAGTCTCAGCGCCGGGTTACATTTCATCTGCCCGACGGCTCCCAGGAAAGCTGCAGTGATAGTGGTTTAGGAGAGCACGAACCAGTAAGTGGTGGCACGCTGATCTCACACCCTCTCCCTCTGGTTCAGCCGCAGGACGAGTTCTACGAGCAGGCTTCCCCAGACAAGAGGACCGAGGCCGACGGCAACTCTGATCCAAATTCTAGTAAGTGACCACCTTTTTCCGTTTCGCCTTTCCAGATGTGGCTGTTGTAAACTGGAAATGTACGCGCAACCTTGCTTTGTGCCAAATTGACTTTCGGAGCAAGCCAACAGCACACCCTCCCCCCATCTGCCCGCCGTCCGTCAAGGGTCCCACTTTCAAACTTCTGTTTCTGAACACCTTCCTGCTTCCTTTTTGATTCTGAATGTGCCCATGAGCAATGTGTGGAGCTGCTGCAGATTTTATTGATTGCTACACAATATTATTACATCTTTGTTCCTGCACAGCACTAAGGCGGGGGTGGGGTGCTGTTGGGCGGGGGTGGGGTGCTGTCGGGCAGGGGAGGGTGCATTTGATGTTTTACTACCAAAACCTATAAAGAGGGTGAAATCTCTCCTCCAACTAAAAAATTTAAGCGGCGAATGCCTGCTTTTTTCTCGAGTTAACAACTCGTGCCATCTCGTTCTCGGAAATCGGACAGTTTGGACCTGTGTATTCCTGGGATTTGATTACCGGGTCAGTAAGCAGGGAGAAAAGCAGGCAAAGCCCTAATCACTGTTATACGAGGAACTTCACTTCTGCATCCTCCCAATATTCACATCATTTTACACTCGGTACTCTACTCCAGGTTTATATGTTGTGTGTTTGCCTTCCTTTTGAGCTGTGCCACATTACAGCAACAAAAGAGTGCCAATAAATAATTTGGGCTATTTCTACTATTTGGGAAGGCACATTGACTTTTGGATACCACTTGACACTGATTGATGACTTCTTTTATACTGACACCATTGACTGTCAAGATGATCTACTTGCATTGTTAAATTTTCATGTTGAATTGGCTTTTGCAAGGGGCGTCATCTTTTGGATACTTACTCTGGCCTAAGTATGATGGAGCAGTTAGGAGTCCTGTTTTGGTGCTGCTTTCAACATATTCACAATTGGTCAGTAAGTTATCAGCATGGAATGATCCACTGGTCTGATCTTTATCTCTGTCACCCGGCTCCTATCAGAAGTGCATGTGGGTTAGTTCTGTTAATGCTATTGGTTCCCAGTGATGCAATTGGGTCCCAATGATGTCATGAGATCCCAGTGATGTCATTCGGTTCCAGTGATACCATTGGATTCCAGTGATGTCATGAGTTCAAATGTTGTAATGGTTCCCAGTGATGTCATTTGTTCCAGTGATGCCATTTGTCCAGTGATGCCATTTGTCCCAGTGATATCATTGACCACAGTGATATTATTGGTCCTGATATCATTGATTCCCATGATGTCATTGGTCCAGTGATGTAATTGGTCCCTGTGATATTATTGGTTCCCGTGATGTTGTTGGTCCAAGTGATATCATTGACCACAGTAATATTATTGGTCCTGATATCATTGGTCCCAGTGATGTCATTGGTCCCAGTGATGTAATTGGTCCCAGTGATGTAATTGGACCCAGCGATGTCATTGGTCTAGTGATGTCATTGGTCCCTGTGATATTATTGGTTCCTGTGCTGCTATTGGTCCCATTGACATCATGAGTTCCAGTGGCACATTGAGTTCCAGTGATGTCATCAGTCTGGGAGACATCAGGACCTGGCTGAGGATTGGGGGGGGGGAGGGTGGGGGGGTGGACATCATTGGAATTTCCATCAGATGTGACGAGGATTATGGGGCAAAAAGATGCCGATGCGGGAATTTTTTTTGTTGCTTTCAAATGTTATTTTTCTCTTTGCATTGTTTAACCAAGTGGAGTTTAAATGCGTGTGCTGAACATTTCAGAATGTATTGGCTGAGTAAGACTAGAAATTCCATGGAAGTGTTGTCTTTCGTTAAAGTAAACTGTGTGGCATTTGTGACATGTGGCATTATAGTAACTGCAAAAGTAAATAAAGAGCACACTTTAGAGAGAAATAGTTTGTTCATAACAGTGCACCAAGTGCAAGGGATTGCACTGCATGAGTGAGTGAGCAAGATAGACCTTGACGTGCCATTTATTTCTGTTTAAACCACTGTTCCCCAATTTGTATCCTGTCCGTAAAATATGTTTCAATTTTTTTTGACAGCTTAAGTGAGCCTTCCATCATTTTCCAGCACTAACATAATTGTGAGAGGTTGAAGAGTGAGGCTGAGAAACACTGGGTGTTGCTGGTGAAACGAGGAGAGAGATTGTTCCTTAAAATTCACAAAGAAAATAAGACTTTTCATGATAATGTGTTTAAATATTCAGAGACCGTAACGTGGTTTATGTAAAATGAAGACAGCCCCATCATGAACATTGGAGGTGGGAGGGCGATAATGACAAATGATTGGGTTCAGTGACAAACTGCAGAGTGTGAGATGTGCATTAAGTGATGGGGAAGGGCTCTCTTCAGATTATTTCCTCTAACCAAGGGTTGGATGCAATGTTGTGCCAATCACATCCACATAAGAATGCAGCAAATAGGAGGAGGTCACTCAGTCAGGAAGTTCATGGCTGATCTAAGGTGCCCTTAGCTCCATTTTCCTGCCTGTCCCCCATAACTCTTAATCCCATTGTGGATCAAAATACTATCGAACTCTGCCTTGAATATATTTAGTGAACCAGGCTTGCTGGTCAAGAGAACTGCAAACAATTTCCGTTTGTGGGAAGAAATTCCTCCTCATATACTAACTATGCAAGACCGCACCTGGAGTATTGCGCGCAGTTTTGGTCCCCTTATTTGGGGAAAGATGTAGTGGCATTGGAAGTAGTTAAGAGGAGGTTCACTAGATTGATTCCAGAGATGAGAGGATTGTTGTATGAGGAGAGATTGAATGGCTTAGGCCTATACTCCCTTTTTAGAAGAAAGAATTTCGAAAAATGAGATCTAATTGAGGTATACATGATGCTAAAAGGTATGGACAAATGCTCCTCTTGTGGAGCATTCTAAAATGGGAGGTCTTAGAATAAGAGGTAGCAAATTTAAGACAGATTTGAGGAGAAACTACGGGCGGGATTCTCCAATCTCGCGCAGAGTGTCCACGCCATCGTAAACGCTGTCGCGTTTTATGATGGCGTGAAGGGGCCGCTCCCACGACTAATTCTGGCCCGTCCAGGGGGCCAGCACGGCGCTGGAATGTATCGTGTCGCTCCAGCTGCAGATCCTGGCGCGGACTGTGCGCCCTGGGATCCGCGCATGCGCAGTTGCACTGGCGCCAATGAGGACATGCGCAGTGGCACCGGCACCAACGCGCGCATGTGCAGTGGCCTCCTTCAACGTGCCGGCCCCGACGCAACATGGCGCAGGACTATAGGGGCCGGCACGTAGGAAAGGAGGTTCCCAGCCACAGAGGCCGGCCCTCCGATCGGTGGGCCCTGATGGCGGGCCAGGCCACATCGGAGGCCCCCCCTCGGGTCGGACCCCTCTCCCCCCCAAAGGCCGCCACCCGACCCTTACACGCCGAGGTCCCGCCGGCCCTGAGCAGGTTAGAACGGCGCCGGCGGGACTCGGCTCCTTTCTTATGGCCGCTCGGCCCATCTGGGCCGGAGAACCGGTGGGCCGGCCGTGAAGAGCGGCCCGCGACCGGCGCCGCGCCAACCACGCTGGTGTGGGGTCGGAGAATCCCCCCCCTACTTTTCCCAAAGGATTGTGAATCTGTGGATTTAGCTACCCCAGACTGCGATGGATGTAGATTCAGTGAGTACATTTAAGGAGGAGTTAGACAGATTTTTAATTGGTAATAAAATGAAATGAAAATGAAATTGCCACAAGTAGGCTTCAAATGAAGTTACTGTGAAAAGCCCCTAGTCGCCACATTCCGCGCCTGTTCGGGGAGGCTGTTACGGGAATTGAACCGTGCTGCTGGCCTGCCTTGGTCTGTTTTCAAAGCCAGGGTTGAAGGGTTATGGAGAATGGGCAGAACGGTGGAGTTGAGGCCAGGATGGGATCAGCCATGATCACATTGAGCGTGTTAGGCTCGGGAGGCTAAATTGCCGACTCCTGCTCCTAGGTTATGTGCTCTAGGGAGGAGATGTTCTGGCTGATTTTGCAATCCAGCTCTTGGTCTGTAGCATTGTAGGTAACAGATGAGGAACATATCAGCCATGATAGAATGGCGGAACAGACTCGATGGGCCGAAGAACATAATTCTGCTGCTATATCTTATGAGCTTATTGTAGCGCACAAAGACTCACGAGAGACGAATAGAGATGAAGTCGATGAGGTTTTATTAAGCGTGACTTGTTCCCCGCAGTACAGCAACAGACTGGCCTGCGGGGGAGAACTCCTGGTTCTTATACTCCGCCTTCAGGGCGGAGCTAGAGGTCAACAGCCAACCAGGACCCGGGATCTGTCAGCCAATGACATCACGGCTTCACAGTCCCACATGACCCCTAATGCATACTACCACACTTATGAACTCATCTCCATCTTAAATGGGAAACCCCTTATTTTGAAACTATGTCCCCTCGTTCTACATTCCCCCACAAGGGGAGACATCCTTTCAGCATCTACCTTGTCAAGTCCCCTCAGAATCTTATGTGTTTCAATAAGGTCACCTCTCATTCTTCTAAACTCCAATGAGAATAGATCCAAGCTGCTGAAACTTCCCTCACGAGCAATAGCCTGATTGTGATGAGTTTTGGTTGGTAATTATGGGATGATACTTGTTAAGCAATCTGGATATTCTGAGATGAATGGCCACAAGTTTGCATCATCAGGAGATTGCCATGGAAATGTCACACATCTTGCTGATGTCCGCCTCCACAGCCATTTACTTCTTGCTCTGGGATCATCTGCTTCTCTCATCGTTCCAGACGGAGTATTTCACGCCGGAGTCAACGGGCGTCTTGGGCCAGCGATTCTGTAGCCCACAGGGGTCCAGCACGGCGCCGGAGTGCTCCGCGCTGCTCCGGCTGCCGTACGTGGTCCTGCACTGCGGGCCGCGCGTCCGTGCAAGCGTGCGGCGGCCGGAAACAGGCCTGCGCCTGCGCGCGGCGGCCGCTTCCGCGCCGGCGCCGCACAACATGGCGGAGCAAAACAGCTTGCCGGCGTGGAAGAAGGTAGCCCCCCCCCCCCCCCCCAGATCGCGCGCGCCCACCAATCGGTGGCCCCCGATCACGGGCCTGGCCTTCGTAGAGGCCCCCCCCAGAGACTGATCCCCCTGCCCCCCACCAGGACGGCCACTGCAGCCGCGACGCCTAGCTCCCTCCGGGGGGAACCATACGTGGACCACGGCGGCAGGATCTCAGCCGGTCGACTGCGGAGAATCGCCACAGTGGCCTCTTTCGATGGCCCCGACTGGGGCCGATTTTCCAGTCGCCGGAGAATCTCGTCCAGGCGTCGGACCCGATTGCAGGTCAGACGGCCCATTCTCTACCATTTTGGCAGGGAGACTCGGAGAATCCCGGCCCATGTTTTCAGCGGGGTAACATTCCCTATCTACACCAAACAAAGCCGATGGTACTCTCATCAGCTGGGGAGAGCTACCAGGATATGCCCACTGGTCTACACTACCAGCTGTTTAGAAGCATAAGTGAGAACTCAGGGCAGTGTGGGGCATCAGTAAATATTACCCACATTCAAAACTGGAGTGTACGGCTGGTACTGACTCAATGATACTATCCATGTCGCAGAGAATTTGGCTTCATTTTTAACAACAACCTTTATCATTAATAATAATAAAACCACATAATGAAACTCCACTCCACATTCAGTAACGTCTGGACCCAACCTGAAAGAGTTTGATGCTGACACTGCGTCATATCCGAAACACTTTCCAATTTAACAAATAGCAGATGGAGTATAATGTGGGAAAATGTGAACTTTTCCACTTTGTCAGGAAGATTCGAAAAGCAGTACGTCACTTAAATGGAGAGAGATTGCAAAACCTGGCGGTACAGAGGGATCTAGGTATCCTATTTGCCACATGAACCACAAAATGTTAGTATGCAGATGCAGCAAGTGGCTAGGATGGCAAATGGAATGTTGGAAATGGAATAGAAAAGTTGATAAGGTTTACTGCAGCTGGATAGAACCTTGGTTAGACCACTCCTGGAATGCTGCGTACAGTTTTGGTCTCCTTATTTGAGACAGGGTATAATTGCATCAGAAGCAGGGGCGGGATTCTCCGACCCCCCCCCGCCGTGGGGGCACTCCTTCCTTCCGCGCCTGCCCCTGTAGGGCTCCGCCATCGCTGGCACGGAGAAGAGAAATCCCCGCGCATGTGCCAAAACACGCCGGTGGTTCCGTGCATGGACCAGATCACGCCGGCCCTTTGGGCATGCGTGAACTCGCGCAGTCCCTTCGACGCCGGCTAGAGCGCCACCTACCCCTCTGGCGTCCACCTCGGCCCCGAGACAGGTGAGAATTCCTCACCTTGGGGGCCCATTGACGCCGGAGTCGTTGGCACCGGTTTTCCCGCCGGCGTGGGGACTTAGTCCCCGGAAAGGCGAATCCCTGCCATAAGGTCCAAGGGAATTTGATACGAATGTACCAAGAGGATGTTTCCACTTGTGGGGGGGAGACCAGAACTAATGGGAATAGTTTAAGTATAAGGGGCTGGATTCTCCGCAGCCCAGTGCCGAAATCGCGTTCGGCGCCGGGGCGAGAATCTGTTTTGACCCCAATATTGGGAGCGGCGCAGATTTTTGTGTTCTCCGCTCCCTGAAAAGCGGCGTACTCCTATGTGCAGATTAACCACGGCCCCAAGCCAATGCCTGAGGCCCGCCCACAATGCTCCGTCCCCGACTGGCCGAGTTTCTGACAGCGTGGGCTACATGTGCTCACACCATCCGGGAGCCTCGCGTTGTGGCTGCGGACTCAGCCCAACGCCACCACAGTTGGTGGAGGGCCAATCTGCGGGCAGGGGTGGGGGGGGGGGTTTCATTCAGAGCTGGCGGCACTGTGGATGGGCGGTCCCGGGCGCGCGAGCGGCCAAAGGGGGGCACTTCATTTGTGGTCCAGGTCAGCGAGCTGAGTCCGCCATGAAGCACGGCGTGGCCGCTGCAGGCTGCCGCCATGCGCTTGCACGGCCACGGAACCGGAAGTGCGGGGACCCGTATCGGCAGCTCGAGCTGTACGCTGCCTCCCTGCTAGCCCCCAGCAAAACGGGGAATCGGTGGCCGTTTTGCGCCAGTTGTTCTGCCGTAAAAGTCCACCGTTCCCACGCCGGCGTGAGGACTTAGTCTCCAAAACAGAAAATCCAGCCCAAGGTGTCTCCCTTTTCAGATGGCGAGAAGAAGATCTTTCTTTCCCTCAGATAATCATTAGTCTGTGGATTTCTATTCCGCGGAAAGCAGTGGAGGCTGGGTCATTGAATTTATTCAAGGCTGAGTTCAACAGATTTTTGATGGACAAGGAAGCAAAGGGTTTGGGGGGGGCAGACAGGAAAATGGAGTTGAGATGCAATCAGATTGACCATGATCTTATTGAACAGTGGTGCCGGCTGGAAGGGCTGTGTGGCCTACTCATGATGCCATGTCCTATGATCTGACATCCCCAGTACACCACTGAAGCAATAATTTTGTGGGCGAGACATCAATGCGCTCGAACACACTATCAACATGGTTTGGCAGTGCGGGAACACACCAGAATGATGGAATGGGATTCTGGAAACCGATTTCGGGCTGGAAACAGAAAAAGATCTGAGAACTATGGGTGCTGTTAGATGATGGTGTGAATCATAGAATCATAGAATTTACAGAGCAGAAGGAGGCCATTCGGCCCATCGAGTCTGCACCAGCTCTTGGAAAGAGCACCCTACCTAACGTCCACACCTCCACCCTATCCCCATAACCCAGTAACCCCACCCAACATTAAGGGCAATTTTGGACACTAAGGGCAATTTATCACGGCCAATCCACCTAACCCGCACATCTTTGGAATGTGGGAGGAAACCGGAGCACCCGGAGGAAACCCACGCAGACACGGGGAGACCGTGCAGACTCCGCACAGACAGTGACCCAAGCCGGGAATCGAACCTGGGACCCCGGAGCTGTGAAGCAATTGTGCTATCCACAATGCTACCGTGCTGCCCAAAGCGGGGCCTGAAAGTGGGGACTGGGAACAGGATACGTTAATCAAATGCATCTCGTGCTCTCTTGCAAAGTTGTTTGGTAATTTAATTTTGTTGATTGATTAAACACTTAAAGTTATCATAAGCAACACTAAAATTGCTTCTTTTGAATCCCTCATTATTATTTTAATTGAGTTGTTAACTCATTTAAAATTAATTGTTTAAGGTGAACATTAAAATAATGAAGAGACAAACTTTGTATCAGCCGTTAAGTATGTGATAACATCACTGTCAGTAATTCCTGGATTGAAAAGTCTCCAACAGTGTTTCTTGTTTGACCCTTGCATGTGGTGAAACTCTTAAGGTATTGAAACTGTTTTCTGTTTTGCAGTGTTCATGTCTTCATCACCTCATAACTTGTACAGAGTCTCTACAGGTACCTGTAACATATTTGTAGCATGATTTGTTTTGATATGAGAAATATGAACTGAGCCCATCTCAAAGGCTTTGCGTCACTTCATAAGTACCCAAAGAAGCCTCTTGCCATGTTAAAAAATCCTCAAAGTGCTGGTTCGGGTTAGAGAACGTATTTCCTAGTTTTAAAATGGTTTTCAATGCAGGTTTGTAAGTAATGATCTGGCACATTTACCTCTTCCCCCTACCCTGCCCCATGTATTACAAATGCTCACTCTGTTCCCCGGTGTCTTCCTCAGTCGTTTAACGCGATTTGCAAGACGTCATTCTCAGTGCTCCATGGGATATACACTTTATTGTCCATTCTACCTGCTTCTGTGTATGTTTGCCTGAGGAATTTTGAGTATCGGGGATAAATCTGGCTGGACATGGTGATTCTTGTGTGCTTCGGTGGGGGTGCAATTGAAAAGTAGGTATTTGAACATGCTAACCATGCATTGAGTTGCAAGACTGAGAGTTGAATTCATCCAAATTGGGATCAGTTATTTTTTAGGGACAACAATTAAGGGGAGTGGGATGTGTTTTGAATGTGGCAGTGAGCGTCAGCAACAAACTCTACCAGGTGAGATCCAGGCTTCACCAGATGCCGAGGACAGCATCATAATATTGTTTGGGTATAGTTTCCTCAGCATTAACCCCAGAGGAGGAACCCCGACTGTATTCACTCTGATTGGCTCGGTCAGAAGATTGTGGTTTAACCCCCGCCCCATATTGGTGGGGCACAAAATCTGGGGTGACACACAATGCCACCTTTCAGAAGAGTCATTAAAATGAGGCCTCCATCCACCCTCTCAGGTGGGCAGAAAAGGTCTTAAGGCCAGATTTTGAAGAAGGTGGGGAGTTATCCCCAGGTGTCCTGGCTTATGTTTACCATCTTGTTCTTGTCACATTGCTGTTTGTGGGAACGTGCTGGCTGCCGATTTCTCTGCTGCCTCGTGACTTTTGAAAAAAGTGTTTCATTGGCTTGTAAAGTGTTTTGGGATGTGCTGAAGGCGCGAAAGGTGCGATATAAACACTAGCTTTACTTTCTTTGAATGATCCCAGATTTTGCACCAATTGTCCTTGTGGCCTCTGAGAGAGTCTACCTGCCTAATGCCAATAAATGACGAACTATAATTGACTTTTTAAGTTTGGCTTTGTGCCCGAAAATCAGTCTCACAACTGCCTAAGCTTATTTTACTGCGAAACCTGGCAGCAAGGAAAGAAAAGAACCTTTTACACCATCAGTATTGGCTCGGTTCCAACTCGAGTCCATCAGTTGAAAGGATACTGTGCTCACCCACCGATCTTTACTGATGCCTGATGTATTTGCTGGCAGATGCTTTCTAACCAGTGTGAAGGTTTTAGATTTTTCTTTTTGCTTGCTCCTTCCCACAGTAAAATTGACTAATTTTCTACTGACTTCCTCCGAACCCATTACTTTCGGATTGAAAATTGATTCACTGCGCCCCGAGGGAGCCTTGTTAAATTACCCGAGGACATCAGTATATGATTGCTGTGGTCATACTTTCATTCACATATATGGCTTCTCTTCCTATCATCGCTTATAGCTCCACAGAGATTGTGTTAAGTTGAAATCAGGACTATCCTTTGAGTTTCAATCAAGATCGCGCAGGTTGAGTCCGAGGGTTAACGTTTATGGCTGTGCAAATTGCTTTATTTGGCGGACAATGTTAATCCCGGTGTCTATGCTGGGTGCTTGTTTGCTACAGGGAAGAACAATGACGTTTACCCACAGGTACTTCGTACCTGAATCCAGGGCAATTAAAGGAGAATGAGACTCTGAATCGTTGGTTGGATCATTCATTGCAAAAGGTTTATGGCATTGAGGCTGACATTTGTATAGGGCCTTGTGGCATGTTTGAGCCCCATGCATCCCTTGAAACCTGGCTTGTGAAACTCGGTTTAATTTGGGATTATATATTTACTGCTTTGTTCTGTTTAAATTGTACAGGACTAGAGGAGGATTGACAGCCCTCCAGGATAGTCCTGGAGTCCCCAGGCATTAAAGATTTATCTCCACGGAACTGCTTTGAACAGTAAAATCAATGAGACATTAAAAAAATCCTTTTATTTTCAGTTTTCTTTGACACTTTAGTTTAATAATATTGGAGATGGATTAAAGGCTGTTCGACTGGAAGGGTTTGGGGATAAGAGACCATCTGGTGAAACCGCCAAAGATACATCTGACTAGATGGGGAGGCTGTGGCGTAGTGGGATTTTCACTGGCCTAGTAATCCAGAGACCCAGGTTCAAATCCCACCACTGCAGATGCTGAAATTTGAATTCAAAAAGTCTAATGATGACCATGAAACCATTGTCGATTGTCGTAATAATCTATCTGGTTCACTAATGTCCTTTAGGGAAGGAAATCTGCCATCTTTACCGTACCTGGTCTGGCCTACATGTGACTCCAAACCCACAGTGTGGTTGACTGTTAACTGCCCCCTCAAGGGCAATTAGGGATGGGCAATAAATGTTGGCACAGCTTGCGATGCCCATGTCACATGAACAAATAAAAAAAAAAATCCTCGCATGAAGGATTGGGAAATGCATTGTTCCTGGTGCGGTTGCTACATTAATGAATTAATTCTACACTGAGTCCTGTTACACTGTGTTCATGCTTCCCAATGTTAGAGGAACGATAGAGCATGGCATTTGAGAGTATCTCAGACTTGAAAGTCCAAATTGACTCCAAAGCAAAGTGGTATGAGTCTCCTTTATCCTTCGCTTTGTTGGAGTGCCAGGCTGCACCAATTCCTGGATCCTACGCTGTGACAAAATATTTGTGGCATGACCTCCTCCCTCTGACAGCAGGAGGAACCAAGAAGGTGTGGCCGTAATAATGTCACTGGGTTAGCCATCCAGAGGCCCAGGCTAATGTCCTAGAGAGACTGGAGCAAATTCCACCACAGCAGCTGGTGGAATTTGAACTTAGTCAATAAAATCTGGATTGGAAAGCTAGTCTAAATAATGGTGACCATGAAATAATCTTCAGTTCCATCTGGTTCACTAATGTAACCTTTCGGGAAGTAAATCTGCCATCATTACCTGTCCTGGCCGATGTGTGATTGCAGCCCCATAGCAACTTGTATTTTTAACCAAATTTTGAGTACCCAATTATTTTGTTTTCCAATTAAGGGGCAATTTAATGTGGCCAATCCACCTAAACTGCACATCTTTGGGTTGTGGGGGGTGAGACTCAAACAGACACGGGGAGAATGTGCAAACTCCACACGGACAGTGACCTGGGGCTGGGATTGAACCCGGGTCCTTGGCGCCGTTAGGCATCAGCGCTAACCGCTGCGCCACTGTGCTGCCTTTAATGTGGTTGACTCTTAACTGTCTTCTGAATTGGCCGAGCAAACCATCCAGTATAAAGCGCAATTAGGGGTGGGCAACAGCCTTGCAATCCAAGCCCCTTGAAATATATGTATATATATTTTTATAGACCCTTATACACGCTGTTGAGCAGCTGATTCTCTGGTCGATGAATTATTTTATAATGTCATGGTGACGCCACGTGTACCCTGTTTTTAAGGAAATGAAGCGCCTGCAGTTAGATACGGAGAAATGGACGCTCTCTGGTTGCATACCGTGCCTTAAAATGTAATGTCATCAAACCGTTTGACTCAAAATACAATGCCATGGACTTTCCTTTCACTGAACCTTTGAGACTAAAAACATTTTCCGTGCATTCTGTAGCACAGTCCCCTGCCTCTTCCAGCTATCACTGTGATGTCCAGCAACCATAAATCAGCAGTTCCAGTAAATGTGTCATTATGTCAAGTAAATTATGTCAAGAAGCCACTGAATATTTCTTCCTTTACATGCAATGTTTTCAGAACCTGTTACTAGTCACTATTTCAGGGTTTAATCATGCGGAAATGCCTCTAAAGAACACACAGGTTGTCGGGATTTTGGGGTACTAGCAACATTTGCCAAATCTTTGCTACCTTCTGGAGGAAGGAAATGCTCAGCTTCAGCGCAGTTGCATCGCATACGAGTAGCTTAATGGTTTGAGCATGACTTACATGGCCATCTGTGTTTATCTGTGCTTATCTTGTATGGGTGAACATAAATCGCTTATTGGTGCCCCAGACCTATATACATATCCAAGGTGCAGCCCTACATGGGTGCTATCTTCATGCTGTCCAGACTCTCTTGCTCAGACAGTCGACTATCATGTGACGCTCTACATCATACCGTGCCTGGTACTTATTAACCCCTACTTTGCCAAATAGACTTATTCTACAATAGGAACAGGATTAGGCTATTCAACAATGCCTTGTGCTTAAACAGCAGTTTTGAATGAAATGCCCCAAGGTGAAAATTGTGCCACTAAGCCAGTTAAGAAGATGTAAAGATCGGTGACCAAAAGAATAATCGAAGAGGTAGGTTCAAAGGAGTGTCTTCGAGGTTGAAAATGAAGCAGAGGAGCAGGACCTCGGCAACTGAAGGCCCAAGCACCAATGGCTGAGTGACTAACATTGGGGATGCTGGCCAAAATTATACAAGCATAGGTACCTCAGGCCGGAGGAGATTGCAGAGATAGGGAAGAGTGCAACCATGAAAGGATTTGAAAATAAGGATGAGGATTAAAATTGAGGCATTCTGCCTCTTGGACCTGATACAGCTGACCTTTATCTTAACTCCATTTACCCCACCTTGGTTCCATAACCCATAGTACCTACCCTTGTCGTAACAAAAATCTGTCCGTTTCAGTTTCGACATTCTCAATAGCAACTACACACCCATGCCCCTCCCCACCCCTCCCACCGGCTTCAACAGCCTGTCATAGATTTCCACTACCTTTTCTGTGAAAGAAGTATTAAAGCTTTGGGGGTGAGAGTCTGGGCAGCAGAATGGAAATAGAGCAGATGATTGATGCAAAGAGAAATATTGGCACAATTTGATGGATCAAGTGCACGGTCTGCATCTGCATCTGTGCTGAAACAGGCTCTAATTTTATGTGTGCTCTTTAAACTGGATTGTCCCTTTAATTCACAGTCAGTGCAGCTGGTAACTCAGGTGAGTTACAATCGTAATCTGTAAAACCCAACTGCAGTTCGCAAATCAAAAACATAAAAGTGAAACCACCCAGAGTACCTTTCTTTCACTGTCAAAAGTAGGGAACAAGAACAGACATTTTGTGATATTCATTTGGACGAGAAAATGGGTAAAGATGTGACATTAATCCACAAGGGGTTAAAGCACAATCCTTGCAGGTCGATGTGTCCAACGATGTGCAGATTAGGTGGATTGACCGTGCTAAAAAAATATTGCCTCTCGGTGTCCAAAGGTGTGCAGGTTAGACGGGGTCACGGGGAGAGGGCGGGGATATGGGCCAAGGTAGGGTTTTCTTTCGGAGGGTTGGTGCAGACCCGCTGGCCGAAAGGCCCCCTTCTGCACTGGAGGGATTGTATGATCCTGTGCGAATAGACACAGCCATTTCCCTTTCACTATTGTTCTCTCCTGTAAGGAGCTCAGTAGGTATTGGCTTCCTGTCTGCAGTCTATTCCCATGCGTCTTATAATCACTTTCATATTTCTTTATGAAAATTGCTGTGAGTGAGTAACTCCATTTATTTGTGATTGCAGCTTGGCAAAGTCTTTCATATGGGCTGAGCAGAGGGCTAGCTGCATTAATAATCTTAATGGAATTCTTTTGACCTGCTGCTTGGAAGCATTTGAAATTCAGTTCCCAGATCTTTTTTATTTTGTTTAGCTGCTTTGAATGAGTTAACGTGTGAATTTGTTCCAGTTGAAGAAATGTTTTGCTTGAAACGCGAGTCTTTTATTGAAACTGCAAGATTAAAAGATGTGTTGAATAATGCGTGATTGGTGGACTCAAATCTGAAAATCCCAATAATGTATCATTCATTTAGTCCTCCATTCCTCCTCCCCACCTCTTTATTCCCATATATTACTGAACTGGAACAGTTTTTGAATTCAGTGATTCGCTTGAACGGATTTGCTAATTTTGGCTTATCAAAAATTAACCATTTCCATCCCTCTTTCCTGCTCCCCCCCCCCCCCCTCCCCCTTCACCACAAAACAAATGAATGTGATTTCTATGTTCCCAACATGCTGAACATTCCAGGATGTTTTTCCAGCACAGCAACTGGATGGCACGATGGCACAGTGGCTAGCACTGTTGCTTCACGGCGCTAGGGAACCGGGTTCGGTTCCCGGCTTGGGCCACTGTCTGTGCAGAGTCTGCACGTTCTCCCCGTGTCTGCATGAGTTTCCTCTGGGCGCTCCGGTTTCCTCCCACAAGTCCGGAAAGACGTGCTTGTAAGGTGAGTTGGACATTTCGAATTTTCCCTCTGTGTACCGGAACAGGCACCGGAGTGTGGCGACTAGGGGATTTTCACAGTAACTTCATTGCAGTGTTGATGTAAGCCTACTTGTGACACTAATTAAGATTATTATTAACAGCTCTAGCCTGTGCAGCAATCCAGGCCTATTCTCACCTTGTGTGCACTTTGGCTTTAACCCTCTCTGAGGCAGTGCCCATGCCCTATCTGAATAAGTCTGAAATTAATTGCGAGTGAATTTGCAAAGTGAGACTCCAACCACCTCTTCCTCCTCACCGTCAACTCCCACGACGTTTTATCAACTTACTGAATTCAATGAGCCAGCACTGATGCCATAGAAACCTAGTTGGACTTCATTGCTCCTATCTTTCCATTGTTGCACCCTTTTTAATGAGAGAATCTGGCAGTAGAGCCGATCCAAGCTGCGCTCTTCAATTGAGTAGAATTATCACCATGTCTCCTGACCACAATGTCAAACCAAAGTTTGTGTATTTGCTGTAACATCTAAAATGACAAGTAGACTTGGCCGTTGCCGACAAGGAAAACAGACACAGGTATTTGCTGCTGGCACAAGTGTTGGGCCCATTTGAAGGCCAAGTGACTGTGATGGTTTCCTGACCACCATGAAAATTCAGCTCTTGCTGAACCTGCACGATTTTTGCCTGGGGTTCCAGCTTATGCCAATACAATCCAAGTATGGACCTGCAGTCGTTTGTCTTCCAATTATCTGTATAGTATAGAGCATGTTATGGGTCAATGCTTAGAAACTACAAAGTGTATTATGAAGCTCACCTGACCCATAACCTTTATGTTGAATTTGGCTAGAATGAGCACAAGAGCTTTCACTTCGGGTGTGACTCATCAGACACCTTAGACACTTTAATCCAAACAAGGTTTATTATAAGAATGTAGTTAACATATATAAAATGATTATCAAGAAATGGTTATCAATTGCAAACATGAAAAACACACAACAGCTACAGTAATATATGTATATGACTCTTAATGAATCCCCCCTTAGCTGTTCCAATTCAATACAAAATCTAATAAACTAAAATCCCTTTCAAGGGCATGGCCCAGCACACTGTAATCTCACTTGAATGGGACTGGTCCCCTCCCTGAGATTCTGATCCAGTTTCCAACTCAGCAGATTCAAAACTCCTTCCAGAAAGCAACTCTATCTTTAAAGTTACCAAGACAGTTTGTCACACCCAATGTGGTTTCAGTTCACAGGAACAGCTTTAAACTAAAACAGAGAAAACAGGAAAACGTCCTGCAGTTTAACACAGTGCTTTCCAACACTGCTTCTTTTTCTGCAGTCCAAACCGAAAATGAAACCAAAACACTAAACCTCCTCTCACCTGACAGCCACAGCCCAGCTCCACCCACAAATGACATCACTGAAGCCGGGCTACAAGCTGCGTGGTCAAACAAACCCTTTCTTAAAGGGACACTCACATGACAAGAGTTACTCGATTTCTGTGCCAAAGAGCATCCATTGGGCGGGATTCCCCCATCCCACGGCAGAGTGTCCACGCCGTCGGAACGGCCGCTCCCACCACTAATTCTGGCCCCTACAGGGGGCCAGCACGGCGCTGGAGTGGTTCGCACCGCTCCAGCCTGCAGCTCCCATCACGAACTGTGCGCCGTGGGATCCGCGCATGCGCAGTTGTGCCGGCGCCAACGAGGACAAGCGGAGTGGCACCGGCGCCAACGCGCGCATGTGCAGTAGCCTCCTTCAATGCGCCGGCCCCGACGCAACATGGCGCAGGACTACAGGGGTCGGCGCGTAGGAAAGGAGGCCCCCAGCCACAGAAGCCTGCCCGCCGATCAGTGGACCCCGATCGTGGGCCAGGCCACATCGGAGGCCTCCCCCCTGAGGTCAGACCCCCCCTTTCCCCGCAAAGGCCGTCACCCGACCCTTACAAGCCGAGGTCCCGCCGGCCTAGAGCAGGTTAGAACGGCGCTGGCGGGACTCGGCTCCTTTCTTACAGCCGCCCGGCCCATGTGGGTCGGAGAATCGGCGAGCCGGCCATGTAGAGTGGCCCGCGACCGGTGCTGCGCCAACTACGCCGGCTCTGCGGAGAATTGCGTGCCAGCGTCAGGGCGGCATGGCACGATTCACGCGGCCCGCCGGCTATTCTCCGACCCGGAGAATCCCGCCCCCAGTGTTCTATGTCACAATGCATGTTGGCAGTGTGATGCTGAGAGTGAAAGCCACTGATAGTGGTGCCATAACCTGGACAATTGGTGAACCCAATGTTTTGTTGCGCTTTTGTCAACACTGGTCCGTGCAGGTGCCAAGTGATGTCAAGAGACCTTCTCGCAGAGAGCAGAGTAGACCTCACGGAGACCTGGCCCTGGGCTGCCCTTTCATGTCAAGCATCAGAACTCCTAGCTGGACACTGATTGTTCACCCTGTCCCAAGCACCAGCAGAGGGGACGCTAATGGGAATTGGGAAGAAATAGAAGGTTTTCTCCTCACAGAAAGAAAAGCAAATGCTTAAAATATTAAATTTCAGTGAACTCAGATAAACTAAAAGCTATGATCACAAAATAACAGGCAGCGGTTTAATTTAAGCAACACTGACTTAGTACAAACAGTTTTTACATCACCCAGATTATGACCCAATATTTGGTTAACTATCAATCTTATCATAAATTTCTAAAA
Source organism: Scyliorhinus torazame (assembly GCF_047496885.1). Taxonomy (NCBI): domain Eukaryota; kingdom Metazoa; phylum Chordata; class Chondrichthyes; order Carcharhiniformes; family Scyliorhinidae; genus Scyliorhinus; species Scyliorhinus torazame. The sequence continues at coordinate 15,839,886 of NC_092721.1, read as the reverse complement.
TTAGATGGGAAGTTCCGTTCATCAAGATGAGAGAAATGAGTGTTTTGACGAGCTTTCACTTGCTTTGAGTGAATTGGAGGTATAGCTTTTCTTAAACTATTTAATTAGAACTATTTACGGCCAAGACCTCATGGTAGATACATTGCTCTACGGATTCAGGTGTGTTCTGTGTCTTGCTCCCTTGGAGCCTCTGACACTGATATCTTGCGTAAATCATCATGGCCCTCTGTGCCACAGCTATCTGCCCCCACACTATCTTATTGCCAGTTTGATTCCCTGAGCCCATGTCAAACGGGAATGGCCCAGAATCCATTGCACAGCCAAGACCTTCAGTCCAATTCACTTCCCAATATTCTGTACAATATTTTGAAGATGCACGTGAATGGAAAATCCTGTTAGTACAATAAGGCAATTTCCGGCTTTGACACCATCTCAATGCTACTGAAAACTAGGAATGGCATAAATGCCGCCCCTGGCTGAAACCACTGCAGGATGTTCATTTGGAGAATAAAGGCCAGCCCAGACCAGTTAGGCCAAAAGGCCTGTTTTTTGCACCATGCCATTCTATGTTGATATTTTGATTGTCTCATGAATGGCCCTTGAAAACTCCTTCACCATTTTCAAGCCAAAATTATTTGTATCATAGGGTTTACAGTGCAGAAGGAGGCCATTCGGCCCATCGAGTCTGCACCGGCTCTTGGAAAGAGCACCCTAACCAAGGTCAACACCTCCACCCTATCCCCATAACCCAGTAAGCCCACCCAACAGTAAGGGCAATTTTGGACACTAAGGGCAATTTAGCGTGGCCAATCCACCTAACCTGCACATCTTTGGACTGTGGGAGGAAACCGGAGCACCCGGAGGAAACCCACGAACACACGGGGAGGATGTGCAGACTCTGCACAGACAGTGAGTCAAGCCGGAATCGAACCGGGGACCCTGGAGCTGTGAAGCAATTGTGCTATCCACAATGCTACCGAGCTGCCCCTTCAGATTAAGGCACAAAAAGACTCTGTTTAAAGTATCAGACATCTCCCAGGAATTCCTTTTCCCTGCAATCTCCTGACACAGTATAGACGAACAATCTTTCAGCTATCCATTTAAAAGTTAGCTGACAGACTCACTATAGCTGTGGGAACTTGTGGTTTGGGGAAAATGGGTTTACAAAGAGAGATGGCCACGAATCCTGTTGTCTTTCCGGCTGTGATGACTTGTAAAATATTCCAAGCAATATTCAAACCCAGTGGTCAATGAGATCCCTTCATCGTTTCCCCTACATCCCCCTTCTCCTCTTCCTCTCTCCCCAGTGATCAACACCAGCTACCTGTGATTAGTCACTGTGCACATCCACTAATTGATATACCTGCAGGTCATGTGCTTCCGCAAGAGCATGATATGCTCTGTTTCTTTTTAATTTACCATAATCCACAAAAAAAGTCAACCCTTCTAAAAATCTCGGAAGAAATGAACAGTTAGTGCTGGGGACGGGGAAGGACATTGCAGCACCCCAAACATCCCCTGCAATAATGAGTAACTGTGTGATAAATTATCTGCACGGGGTGATGCAATAAGTCAGGAGCAGCAGCGGACATTGTAAATGGGATGTGTCCAGCTTAACCGCATAGACTGCACTAATTAAATTTGTGACGGACGCTCTGTTTATGCTTGAAGATGACAATGACTGTCGGAGAGATTCCCCGTTTAGAATAGAATTCGTACAGTGCAGAAGGAAACCATTCAGCCCATCGAGTCTGCACTGACCCTCGGGAAGAGCACCCTACCGAGGCCCACTCCCCCAGCTCATCTCTGTAACCCCACCTAACCTGCACATCCCTGGACACTAAGGGGCAATTTAACGCGACCAATCCACCTAACCTGCACAACTGTGGACTGTGGAAGGAAACCGGAGCACCGGGAGGAAACTCATGCAGTCTAAGGGAGAACGTGCAAACTCCACACAGGCAGTCACCCAAGGCTGGAATTGAACCCGGGTCCCTTGGCACTGTGAGACAGCAGTGCTAACCACTGTGCCACCGTGCCGTCCTTTGAGAAGCTTCAATGGACAGCAGTCTGCTTTACTTCAGTGATGTTGGGAATTCAGGCAGTGAGCTCAGATTAAGGCACAAAAAGGCTCTGTTTAAAGTATCAGACATCTCCCAGGAATTCCTTTTCCCTGCAATCTCCTGACACAGTATGTAATCAGAACCTTTACATTTCCACTCCATCTAGCCTTTTGAGTTAGTTTCCTCAAATGATACCAACTGGCAATAAGAAATTCTAGGGGGTGGAGCTGGAAAAAAGTACATGAGTCCATGGAGGGATTTGAGAACTTATCCATGTATCTGTCAACGAGCTGTGAGTACGGTCAGGGGCAGAATAGTCACAATTTGAGCCTTTCCTCATGTTTCACTTATGGGGAGCAAGTAGCCACACCTTGCCCCGGCCTGTCCTCAAGCAGCTGAGGGTTGCCCAGATTTTCTGTGGAGACCGGTGGTCCCCAGAAGGTGTGAGCCATCGAGAGCTGGGGATGCCAGTGTATAGGGTGTGGAATCCAGTGCAGTGACACTGAGAGTGCTTCATCAGCTGTCAGTGAACACAAACAGAAAATGCTACCTACGTTCAGCATCAGCACCCACAACGGCAGGATGAACATTTCCGGTTTTAAGCAAGGTATGATTGCAGAGAGAGGCGGGGAGGAGAGGGGAAATGAATTCTGTGATGGGGTGGAATGAGATGCATACAGGGAAGGTGCGAATGGCAGCACCCGAATCACTGCCAGTACCCCCGTCTGAAAAGATGATTGCAGTGGTCATGATTACTAAATCATAGGATGTGCTCGGCCTGAATACACCAGGACAAAACAAATAAATAGATGCAGAAATAAATAAGCAAATTTACAAGAGAATTGTGAGGCTGGTAAAAATAGAAGCAGTGAGATCTGAACTGCTTCTTGAAGAGGGATAAGCCCACCAAAGATGACCATCTTGAGTTGCTATTGTAGACGTGGCCGACTGAAATGTTTACTTACTGCTAAGAGGTTAATTAAAAATAAACCAATTAATGTTATCCTTTAATAATTAATGTTTCAAAAGGTCTCTTGCATCAACAATTAGTATGACTTAATTGCCAGATGAATACCTCTAAATCAGAAGTTCACTTTGAAGATTGTTGCACCATTCACAGACCACACACACACACATACTCCAACATATACACACACACCAACATATACCACACATACACACACCGACATATACCACACATACACACACACACCAACATATACCACATACACACACCGACATATACCACACACACATACTCCAACATATACACACACACCAACATATACCACACATACACACACCAACATATACCACACATACACACACCAACATATACCACACATACACACACACCAACATATACCACACATACACACAGCTTCATATACCACACATACACACACACACCAACATATACCACATACACACACCGACATATACCACACGCACATACTCCAACATATACACACACACCAACATATACCACACATACACACACCAACACATACCACACATAGACACACACCAGCATATACCACACATACACACACCACCATATACCACACATACACACACTGACATAGACCACACATACACATGCACCAACATAGACCACACATACACACACACCAGCATATACCACACACACACCTCAACATATCACTCACATACGCACCCCAACATAGACCACAGACACATACACCCCAACACATACTGCACACACACACCAACATATACCAAACGCACACATATGCACCCCAACATATCCCACACACACACACACCCCAACAGATACCACACATACACACACCACCATATACCACACATACACACACTGACATAGACCACACATACACATGCACCAACATAGACCACACATACACACACCACCATATACCACACATATAGACACATACACACAGGCATAGACTACACACATACAAACCAAAATGTACCACACATACACACACAAACATACACATATACATGCACCAATACATACCTCATACGCACACAAGCACGCCTCACCCAACGCATGCATACACACATCTAAATATAAACCACACACATAACACCACACACAAACCTTTTATAAGGAAGCATTGGATAGAAATTTATTTTCAGAATTGCGAATTGTGCTGAATCGCACAGGCCATCAGTTATACCGCCCGCCTGCTATTCAGTTCCACTCGTCAATCGAATTCTGTAAAATAGCGACAGAACCAATACCCATTTTGTGCTGCAAATTCATGCCCCAGTATTGTGTTCTTCCCAAGAAGATGGGAAAACTCACTGCTGCTGTTCAAAATGGCTTCAGTCATGTCGAGACCACATGTGCCTCAAATAACGAATTGGTTCAATGATCTCTGCTCCCACACAACAATGGGGAAATGTGGCATCAATGAATGGGACTCTCTGGCCTCGCTGCGGCGTGTTTCTCAGAGGCGGGAGGTGGCCCGACGTTAGCGGACGGCGGGATCACCTGGTGCCACCGCTGTCCGTAGGATTTCCTATTGAATCCACCCCACACTGTCGAGGAACCCACGGCGGAGGTGCACCGTCGGTGGGAGTGGAAGATTCCACCGGTGTGAACAGACAGAAGATCATGCCCAATGTCTTTCACTTCTAATTGGTGCTGCTCTCACATCAGAAGCAGACGGTAGACCAATCAGAAATGTTCCTGGTGTGAAGATATCCGGAGAGTGGGCACCAGCAACAACTCTGATAAGTTCCAATACGGAATCCACTTCCACATATCAGCAAAGGTGAACTGAGATCAGACAATAGTGCAACTCCTCTGGCTAGTGTTGGCCGCATTGATACCCTTTGTTTTTGGATGGTCTTGTTTAATCCCAAGTTTCTTTACCCGTCAGTCTGGCCTCAATAAAAGTCGAGATGGATTTGCAGGTACAGCATTAGTTATTTTATTTTGCTTGCAAGCTTTCCTCAGTTCCTAGGAGCATGAAGCACATACTGCTCCATGGACTTCTGGAATCAAGTGAGGATATGAGACAAAGGAATCTGTACTGATACATTCAAATGGCATCAAGTTTCACATACTCGACGCCCATAGGTCATCCTATATCCCTCCTGACCTGTTTGATCTATTCTGATTGGCTCACTTCCAATCCCTTCCTCTGGCCCCTATTACCCAGCATCCTTTTCTCCTGCTTTGGTGGACACACCTCTTCCTGCTTTTCCATGCGGTCTGAAATCCTTTGTCTGTGAACTAACCAGAATTAGACTGGCCTACCTCTACATTACATTAACTAATATCTCTAAAGTAACTATTTTATATCACATTCGTCAGTCTGTCCTCTGATTGGACCTCTGAAAGTTTCAGCATCCCCCTGCCCCACTTCCCCAGAAAGGAATATACCCCTGATTTAGGACCTTTGGATAATGGATGCCTCAGGAGGCGATCTTTGTTTTTTTCTGATATTTCTTGCAACATAAAAGTAGATTATTTCTCATGAAATAGTATTGTAGACATGAGTTTAGAATTTTGTTTTAAAAATTGTTGATAAAGGGCGGCAGTGTGGCGCAGTGGTTAGCATTGCTGCCTCACGGCGCCGAGGTCCCAGGTTCGATCCCGGCTCTGGGTCACTGTCCGTGTGCAGTTTGCACATTCTCCCTGTGTTTGCGTGGGTTTCACCCCCACAACCGAAAGGTGTGCAGGATAGGTGGATTGGCCACGCTAAATTGCCCCTAAATTGGAAAAAATGAATTGGTACTCTAAATTTGTATTTTAAAAAATTGTCAATAAGGCGCCTTATGGAACATTATTTATCAATGAATCGGATAATAATAATAATCTTTATTGTCACTAGTAGGCTTACGTTAACACTGCAATGAAGTTACTGTGAAAAGCTCCCAGTCGCCACATTCCGGTACCTGTTCGGGGACACAGAGGGAGAATTCAGAATTCCCCGAACAGCACATCTTTGGATTGTGGGAGGAAACCGGAGCACCCGGAGGAAACCCACGCAGAAACGGGGAGAACGTGCAGACTCCGCACAGACAGTGACCCAAGCCGGGAATCGAACCCGGGACTCTGGTGCTGTGAAGCCACGGTGCTAACCACTGTGCTACCGTGCTGCCCTGTGTTATAACAAACAATTTTTTGACAAATAAAACCTTTCATGAAATTAGCTCCAGCTCTTCATCACGAAAAGCCTATTGAATCCATCCTCAAGTGGCAGTCTCATGGAAATGTACATCTTTCCTTTTCACTTACTTCAGATCATACCACTGCACAAGTCTCATGATTGCCCTATTTATGTGCCCGTTTGTTTATTCTCCTTTGCTCGCCTCAAGCAATGATGAAAAGGGATAGGTCTGTGAGCCAGCTCTTTGTTTTCTTTGGTACTGATTTGAACTCGGCAGGGTGGTGGTGGAGGGCTTGCACTAACTGCTCAGGGTTAACTCTTCGCTCTTCCGAGGATGCAGCAGAGTTCTATCAGTTTCCTCGCACAGCGGGTGCTGCAGAGATTGAGAAGTCATTTGTTTTGGTGGGGAATTGAACCTGGGAAGTGACCCCCCCCCCCCCCACCATCCCGCCTACGCTGTGACGCTACAAACATTAGAACCTCCATCACTCTTATGTCAGGTTTTTAAAAAAAAGATTTTCGCTTTGTTAATAAACCAGTCGACTTTTTTGTTATCATGTTCAACTTCCACATTCATCGTGAATCTTCACATTATTGTTGCTGAACTTTAATGCCCGTCTTTTGCAAAAGCGATGTTCTAGTGCAGGCAGGAATAGCACGTTCTTTAAGGAAGAAACACACCTTGGAAAGATATTCTCTGCGCTAATTGTAGAAAAATCATAACCACATTTACACATCTTCTATAAATAATAAGTTTTTAAAAAGATGTGCAAGATAAATATAGAGCATATGAAAAAAAACATGAGTAATGTGAGCATGATAGAAAGGTGGGTGAGAGAGAAATTGGCAAAGCAGATCAGGACTGCGAAAGGAGTTGCTGGTTAACGTAAATTGATACACTAAGGGTTTTCTGGAAAAGAAGAGTGAGGCTACTTGATGCCAAAAAGCAAAAGGGCTCGTGCTTAAGCATCCTGGCAGCGATGCTAAGCGTGCTAAACCATCTTAGTTTTGAGAGGAAGGTAAAAGTAGGGCCTCAGGATGGCCGGCTGAAGATGTGAACTGGGGGCTGGGGATAGTGATGGCACAAAGTATGATTTTCTTCAGAAAATGAGAATTGTACGAGAAGAGCACAGGGTGACCAATGTTAAAACATCCGCTCAAGCAAGCGAAAAGTTGGGAGATTATTGGTCTCTTAGTCTCACAAGGGTAAACTTCCAATTTTAATGGTGCAGCGAGTTATGGATTGTGCAGCTGTGCTTAGTTTAGCTGTTTGCAAGGGGAATTTAGAAAATTTCCTCACGCGCCGGCTGTTATTCAAACATTAAATATTTTATTGCCATTGTCTGTACAAAGTGGAATCTGAGAAGTATGAATACAGGGAAGTAGAATTTATTTACATAGCTCTGCGATTCTCCTGTCCTCAATCTGCATGCATACTTTGCAGAGGCTGTGAAAAGAGGCAAGGATATATAGTCAGAAACAGACAGCAAAATTGTCACTCTAGCCCATTTCTCCCTCAGTGAGATGGCGAGATCTTAACAAAGTGAATGGGGCATTCATGGTCCTGAATTGATACATCTTTTTTGCAGCAAGATTTACTCCAGGGTACAATGTGTTGGTGACAGCCTAAATATAGCAGCAGATGATTTGCTATCTTGCTATTTCTATTGAAATTTCGAAAAAGCGTTTTTAAAAGAAGGCGTTCATGAATGTCATGGAAATATGATAAAAGGACCACTACCCTGCTGCGCTTACAATGTTGCTAACATTCAGTGAACAGAGGAGCTCTATCCCTTCCACTCTTTAACCGTGGTAGCAGTCAATGTAACAGTCACAAGCTGTGTGGCGCAGGGTTGCTCACAATGCCTTCCAGCCCTCTTGAGCTCCTTTATTGAAGCTGAGATCTATGCAACTATAGTTAGGAGACATAGTCCCATTGTAATCATCCGTCCCTCCTGCACACTTCAATCCATTTATTGCAATCAACTTTAGACACTGTGGAGCGCTGACACGATCAGTCCATTGAAGCAGCTGGCCTGTTAACAATACATCGTGATCCAGCAAGTTGCCAGTTGAATTCTTAGGACACAGAAAACTCCATGGATCTGTTCAATACGGTGCAGTTAGTTCAGATGATATAGATTATATTTCTCAGGCAAAAGCTGCACCTAAGCTCTTCAATTTTGTCCTTAGCAAGGCAGGTGACTCATTGCACCGTAACAATACAATATAGATTGGAAAATAAAAGCATGGATTCGACTGCGGGTTTGTAAAGCAATGCAAAAGGAAATTAAAGATCCTACACGTGTTTTATTAATTATTTTCACCATCAGGAGGCCAAAAGATTGTGGCCTTTCGAAGAGGAATTGGTAAGAGTTGTGACACCAGCACTTCCCATTTGAACATATTAAAAACTAACAATATATCGAACAAGCAGAAACTAATAACAGTAAATGCCAATGGGCAAATCTGATTCATAAATGGAACCAAAACACATGTCATCACTTTGTTATTGAAAAGCTGACACTGAGTAAATTTTTTGCCCCGGGTTACAGTGAGTTTAAAGGATTTGTGTCTTGAAAGAAAAATTGGAAATAACTTCAAGGTCAGGCGAGAAGAAAGGGCTATTGATGCTTCACTTTCATTAACTAGCTAAGCAGGAGTAGCTGTGGATTGATGGCAGCGGTGGATGGAGGAGAGCGTTCTAGACACATATTTGGAGGTAACACATTATCAGAGAGAATTGACACAAATCAGGATGTCCAAAAATGGTACGTTTCAATCATTCGATAGTAACTGGGCATGATCGCTCTTTCAAGGAGCCAGTACAATGGGCCAAATGGCCTCTTTCTGTGCTGTTTGTTGTGATTTGATGAAGAAAAAACCCAGGTTTGCACCTGACACGCTAAGCCTTAACGGCAGAAAACAAAGAGGTGTGTTGGGGTCAGGTCACAGCTTAAAATGCAAAGTATCTGGACCAGGAATTAAACCTCCCCACTTTTTTGTTTCAACGGAGACAGCTGAGGTGTGAGAAGCCAATTAATTTGCGGAAAGAGCGTCCAGTCATTCAAATATTACAATGAGCTGTGTTCTGTCATTTCAACAGTCATTCTATTTTTAACCGCAGACTGTTGCGATTCGCAGACCTTGGGGCGCTCAGCAGCTCAAAGCAGGTCAGAGGGGCTGAATCCAGGAAGTAAGCGGCCTTACAGCACAGTTTGTGGGTCAGGAGGGCCATGAGTGTATCCTCCAAGACCGACAAACGGCCCAACAAAGTCTCACTCACCGACAACTGTCTTTTCTCCTCCGCCACCCTCAGACCATTTTATCATCATTGTCGAACCACCTTATTCCCATCTGAAAGACTTCCGAAACATCATCAGGGCTCCCACCATGATCAGGATTTCCTTGAACCACCATCTGCCCAAGTCCATTCACCCCCCTCCCCTCACTCCATCTTTGACAAGACTATTGGAGCTGATAAACTAAGTTTTGCATTTTGATTTATTTTGAGTCAATTGCTCAGCGGTGCATTAATCTCCCTGTACAAGAGACAATAGTGGATAGCTAACAGTAAATTACATGACAAGAATCCAGGTAACTCTTGGGCCAACCTTTTAGAGTGTCCACGAAACGTAAAGAGATGGTTTTGAACTCATGTTAAGAGCAGAAAATGTTGAAAACACTTGGCAGGCCAGTCAGCGCCTGTGGAGCGAGTTAGAGAGAGACAGAGTTAACATTTCAGGGCATCAACTCAGAATTCAAAGTAGATGGAGATTTAACAGTTTTACAGTGGTGGAGAATATTAGAGAGGAGTGGGAGGTAACAAAGGGGAAGGTTTGTGAAGGCTGGAGGGCAGGCGAGATCAGATGACAAATTAGATGAATGATGGTGCAAGGGGGAGGTCCTTGTGGCATAGTGGGTTGTGTCCCTCTGGTTCATAGTGGGCTGAAGAGCCTGTCCTCTTTCTGTGCCATAATGCTCGATGATTCTAAGTTCCAGTTCAGGACTTGATGGCCACAGGAGGTGCATTCATAATGTGGCCTAACAGGTTGACCAGCTTGCAAATACTTCCAGTGCTTAAGGCGGGTGGTAAGAAGTGGGACAGTCTCTTGGTCAGCCATACTGCGGGAGGCAACGACAAGCCTCTGTGCGACTTTGCCAAGCAAGTGGCTCAATCCAATGTAAGTCCATGGAGACCAATGCCCGCTTGGGGCATGGTACCAGGAGAAGGGGAATTTTGTCGGACAAAAGGAGATGGTGAAGGGACAAGTAAAAAAAAAAAGAATATGGGTCCAGCAGAGCCTGTAAATGGTAACAGCAGAACCATTACCAGCAACAGCTGGCCGAAAGATTGAGAGCAATGTTTATGATCCTACGTTTTTGAAATCAATGTGGAATCCGGAAGGATTCAAATTGCCTGAGCGAAGCTCGCTGTTGTCTGTTTCATATCAGCATGAAAATACACATAAAACAATATATTTAATGGAGCAGATCTAAATTGTTCACCAGCTGAATACAGAAAAATAGTGGATGAGGAATGATGTAGGGCAATGAAGCCAACTAAACTATGCTTACATCATGCTCTCTGGAATGGAGGACAGTAAAATCTATCTGTACTTTGATAGAAGCTCCTCTCAGTGCAACCTCTCAGGCTGATTCGTCAAGTCTATCCATCAGGGTTTGAGGCTCTTATTTCCAGTTGTGGGTAACACTATCGATGTCGCTGTTAGCCATGACTTCCCTTTCCAATGCACACACAAATACTGAGCGTTATCATTGCTCCTCGTTCACCAAGACTTGAGGTTGTATGTTTCGACATGAATTTAAGAATGTAAGAAAAGGGCGCAGGAGTAGATCTTCACAATTAAATCATGGCTGATCGTATACCTCAATTCCACTTTCCCACCTGTTCTCCATATCCCTTGGTTCCCTAGGAAACCAACAATCTACCTAGCTCGGTCTCAAATATGTTCAATGATGGAGCATGCAGTAAAGAGTTCCAAGAATTTGCTACCCCTCTGAGTGCAGATATTTGTCCTCATCACAGTGCTGTAATGTTCTATGTTCTATGTCCTAAATGATCAACCCCTTATCCTGAGAATGTGTCACACTGAAGAAGCAGTGAAGTGTCACGCGCGGTCCTATTTGTACATAGGGGGCTGGGTTCTGCGCTGTCGGGATTTTCTGTCGCGGCGGCAGCCCAGGGATTTCTCGACGGCGTGGGGCGGCCCTCAATGGGAAACCCCATTGGCCGGCTGGCGATCCGGGGGCGGGCCGCAACAGAAATCTGGTGCAGCAGGACGGAGAATCCCGCAGCTTATCTATTTACTCTTTTAAAAAAAATTTAAAGTGCTCAATTCATCTTTTCCAATTAAGGGGCAATTTAGCATCGTCAATCCACCTAACCTGCACATCTTTGGGTTGTGGGGGCAAAACCCACGCAGGCACGGGGAGAATGTGCAAACTCCACACGGACAGTGACCCAGAGCCGGGATTGAACCTGGGACCCCAGCGCCGTGAGGCAGCAGTGCTAACCACTGTGCCACGGTGCTGCCCCATCTGTTTACTCTTAAACAAAACGTAATACTCTAAAATATATTCCCAAATCTCAAGCAGTGGAGGGACTTGCTTGGAATCTTTTAGAAGGAAGCAAGACAGTCGCGAATAAAGTCTATGAGATGCAACTGAGGACAGGAAAACACTAAAGTCTGTAAGATATTAAGGTGAAAACTATAGGCATGTTAACCTGTCATCAAATATTATGCCCAGAAATATAGAGTGGAAGATGACATGTTATGTGTATTAATTTGAAAAGTACGCAGACCACAGGAGTAATCTTGCAGTAATCAGAATAGTTTTGGCAGCACAGGTCATCACTCACTAATCTGCTGGAATTATTTGACGAGGTAACTCAATCAGTGAATGAATTGAAATTAGGGGAATATAATTTCACCAAAATGTTTAGACAGCATCTGATCAGTTTGCACATGCGAAGATTTTCAAAGACGTCTTTGGCTCATGCTCTGAATGTCAAATTAACAAGCTGGAAAAGTCTATTAAAAAGCAAAAGTGTTCGCGAATGCAAAACAAAATGAACTGTCTGAGCAGCAGTGACTAATGGAGTTCTGAGGGGATCCATTCTGGGTCCCCTGCTGTTCATATTATATTGAAGTAGCAAGGAGAAGGATGCTTCAAGTAGCAGTACCATACCTGTTGCAGTTACTAAGCCCAATTTTCAGTTGACTGGTTTAAGAGAGATAGATAGCATGTAAAAGGGATTTGGGCAAATTAGGTGTATGGACCGAGGCACAGAAAATTGATTTCATTGCTACTAAATGTATATTAATGCGCACTGGACTTGGAAATTATGAGCAAAGATAGAAAATGAGAAAGATTTTTATCACACTGCCCTTGGAAAATATCTAATCAATAATATACCAGACTAACTGGGCATTGAAATCTACCTCGGTCACTTGGTTCTAAATTAAAGCAAATTGTTTGAACCCCATGTGGCTGGGGAGAGTGGGGGAGGTTCTTCGGGTCCACTCGTTAGTGGTGGGGTTTTGCAATGACCCGTGAAATCAGGCACCAGGCACAAAATGGGTCTCACGCCAGGTGTCAAGCACATTGCGAGTCTCTCGGCCTGTCCTACCAGACCCGACGGGTTTCCCACGTAGACCCTGTGGGAAAATGTAAAGTCTTCATCCACATTCATTTAAAAGCAATGATCAGGTTGGAAGCCTGATGCAACGGCCTCCTTGATGCTGCCGCCACCCCCACCCCCCCACCCCCAGCTGGGAGTCCCACTGCCGTGCATTGGTGCAAGCCCTGATGAGCGAGAACCTGTTGGTTTGCACACCAAAGGGGTAAAGAGGGTGAGCACCTTCCCTACACTTGAGTCCAGGGTGCTAGTGGGACCCTTAATTGGAGGTGGGGGGGGGGGGGGACTCTCAGGGGCCTTGGCCTGACTTGAAGAATATTCTTTGAGAATAAAGTGGAAGTCTTCCCATTTCTAGCCTTAAACATTTTAAACTGTCCGTCAGCACACCAAGTTCAAAGATCTGTGAGATGATGGTAAAAGTATTCCCTTTAATGTGGTGGAAATCTTTGGAATGTTTTTTTTCAATGTCAATGTCATCGTCCGTGGTCTTTTCAAGTCTGTGTGCATGCCTAGAAGCCTAAAAGCTTCGTACTGCATTGTTTACATTCAATTTTACAGACCATTGTCTTTTTAAAATTACTTGATTGACAGGTCCAGGCAGTTTCAAAGGGAGGGTCACCATTGTTTATTTATATAACTCTACAGGGGTCCATTAACTCTGAAGATCAAATGTTGTTTGAACTGCAGTTTTTAAAAAGAGCCTGTATCTTTGTTCTGAGCACCTGGTCTTTCTCGGAAGCTCTATTCAGACTGAGCGCTCCTTGTGCCAACGGGAATCACTCTGGTTTTCCGGCTGGCGGGAGCACTTAGCCAGTAATCAGGAGAATCGAGCCCTTTGTTGCAAAACCATATTCAGAACATTTTGAGTGCGCGATCTTCCGTGGGACACTTGCTAATTGTCTACTGCTTATATTTAATTGCATGCAAGCATATTTAATTGCATTAACCTGCCCCTGTAAAGTACATGAGATTGAAACTGTGGTTGCTGGATTAGGAGTTATCTATTTGTGATGTATAACTCTGTAAACAAATGCTTATGAAAGTGTGTAAAGATTGGCTCCAGTTCAGTCCTTCACCCATTGGCTTTCTGCAATATAACAGCACCGACAAAAAGACTGAGATCAAACTTGGAAGATTCTGAGACCCGTGAACATTGGTCGAAGAACAAAACATGTTTTCATTAGAGAAGAGAATACTAAAAGGCCACATGATTCATAGTTTTTGAAATCATGGGAGTTGCAAGTAAAGTAGATGTCTCCAGGACATTTAATTTGGACTCTCATGACAGAACTCGAGCACAACAATGCAGGCTTTGAGGTTAATTTGTGATTTCTCACTTCCATGCCGAGACGTGAGTCTTCTGCAAAAAAAGATCTATGTTCGTCAAGTTAATTTGTTCTGATGCGGATTGCGGGGTGGGCGACCAAATATAGGAACATAGAAAATAGGAGCTGGAGTAGGCCATTCGGCCCCTCCCCTCAATCCTGCTCCACCAGTCAATAAATCATGGCCGACCTGATGTAATTACTCTCAATGGCCTTTTCTCATTTCACACTCTCGCATGTTCTGAAATGAAGGAAGATATCAGGGACACATGCAAACACATATCAGAATTTAAGAAAGCTTCTAACTTTCAGAGCGGCATGGTAGCACAGTGGTTAGCACTGTTGCTGCACAGCTCCAGGGTCCCAGGTTCGATTCCCAGCTTGGGTCACTGTCTGTGTGGAGTCTGCACATTCCCCCCGTATCTGTGTGGGTTTCCTCCGGGGGCTCCGGTTTCCTCCCACAGTCCAAATATGTGCAGGTTAGGTGGATTGGCTGTGCTAAATTGCCGCTTAGTGTCCAAAAGGTTGGGTCGGGTTACGGGGATAGGGCAAAGGTGTGGGCTTGGGTGCGGTGCTCTTTCCAGGGGCCGGTACGGACTCGATGGGCCGGGTGGCCTCCTTCTGCACTGAAGGTTCTGTGATTCTCAGAGGGTCTGGGAGCTGCTTGGGTGTAACAGGATAAATCAATAAACTTACAACAGAGCCTATTCCAACATTGTGTTTGTAAATGGCACAGAAAGGCATATCTACATCGAGGACAAAAGCAAACCATTTCAGATCACCTCGCTATTAAGGAAGGAGCCGTAAAGAATGAGAGTTCTTGCAGAGGTCACAGTCCCTTGGAGCATGTGAAAGTGATGGAGTACTGAAGTGTTTGAAAGCAAAATCCAGAATCATCAGGGAAGTAAATTGCATTTAGAGACGGGGTAGACCATTATAACAGTGACCAGAGTTGCTGATTATTTTCTTTCTGTAACCATCTCCACACAAAGGTACATTAAATGGATTGCTTATTTAAATTGTTGAAACAATACTGCCAAATTTATTGATTGCTTCCCTATGGAAAATTAAAGGCATTTAGACGCCTCATTAAATAAATAATGAAGCTTTTTAGAAATTGCCTATTGACCAACATTCTGCAAATGACTGATTTAATTCTGCATAAAAAGAAGCACTGAGAGAATCCTGGAATCTCATTAAAATGAAGGATGGCAAGGCTAGGATTTAACTACTCAAGGTTTCACCTACGTGTGGATTCATTGAAAAATATCCTCAGTAACCTAAACAGAAGTGAGCAATAAATAACTGATTGTGGCCATTTTATTACCGCAGCATTTCATCAGGGCTGTTTGCAGACACAGTCCGTGATTCTAATGATAGATTTGTATGAATATCATTTTTTAAATACAGAATAGAGAGAATGAGATTTTTTTTTGCGAATGTAAATCAGAACGAGCAACTGCTGGAGATTTGTAGCAGGGCCATCTTACAAAGCGAGGAAAGATGTCTAATGTTTCAGGTATTGAGCCATCTCCCTCACAGGTCCATTAGTTTTTGAAGCATTTAGTGATTTTGAAAAGAAAACAATTTAAAATGGAAAGTCAATACCTTTGCATTCCAAAACAGCATTTCAGCACAGAAACAGGCCATTCAAGCCAAAATGGTCCATGTCGCTGTTTATGTTCTACATGAGCCTCCTCCCTTCATCTCATCCTATCAACATATCCTTCAAATACTCTCACTTTCAAGCTTGCCTTAAATGCATCTCCACTTTTCGCCTAAACTGCTCCATGTGTTATAACCCCCTCGAGATCCCTGGGGATGACTGTGGAGTATGAGCTCCCCCGCTCTTGGGCCTTCACCCCCAAGCGGGCTCGTTAACTAATTTCCTTAAAAGCCAACCCAATTGGGAGTCATGCTGCAGAGTAGTCCCGGCTGGGACTGGGATAGTTACTTATAGATACTTACCTTTGGGGTAATAAACCCATTCTTTTGACTCTCCTTTCCGACTGCTCCTTGACTACTGACGCGTGTGACAGTGAGCTCCACATTCTCCCCACTCTTTGGATAAAGAAGTTTCTCCAGAATTCCCCACTGGATTTATTAGCGTCTTGGCTAGAATTTTCCGGCCGTCGGGATTCCCGGTGGCCTGTGGTGGCTTCAATGGGAAACCCCATCGGTAAGCGGCGGAGGAGAGAATCCTGCCGGCAGCGAACGGCACGCTGCCAAGAAACACATGGCTGGCGGACGGGAGATTCCTGCCCCGTATCGATCCGATCTCCGGCAGTTTTGGACTCCAACGCAAGCAATTGAAGTCGCAATCTTTGCCACTGCCGGTGAGTGTTAACATGGAAATACAGCATCCCATGTAACCAAATCCACTGATCATTGACACGACTTCATAGTGACAGTGCAGTTAATTCCAACCCAAGCAGGAAGTTTGGATTCACCATCGGGCCATCAACCATTTTTGACATTCTGCTTAACTATAAGTATTGGAAGTAATAGTTACATAAGGCAAATATATTTTAGCCGTCAATATTCCGTTACAGTTTTATGAAGTGCTTGGTGATCAGAACAGCGTCCAACGCTTCCAAAACACAACCATCCTCAATATTTGTTGACAGCAATGCAATGGCAGCAGGTAAACAACCAAGCAAAATGATAAATGGAAAGTGGAGCAATGGAATATTGCACACATATGTAAGTGCATCAAGAATGGCACGGGGAAATGAAGACAGCATCAAATCTCGAGGAGATGCTAGCTGCATGCTCAATAACATGAAACCCAACTTTACAGAGGGAGCAAACCACTACAAATAGAAACTGACAAGTGCAACTTAGCTGAGGACAGAGAACAAAATGCAGCAAATTACAGGGCCTGCCTTCAGGCACCAGTCAAATTGTTACAAGTAAAGACAGAAAACGAACCTGAAGCTGTACAAGTACAAAGCAGGTCAGAGCAAGGCTCACAACCCCTACAACTACAACAACAACAATTTGCAATGAGGAAAGAGAGGATGACAGACCTGTATTAATGTAGCACTTGGCATGACCCACCAGATATCTCAAAGCTCTTTACAAAGGATCTTTGAAAGGTGGCCAGTGTTGCTTTAGGGAATGGGGAAACCAATTTGCACACAGCAAACTCTTAACAAATCCGTGATGTGATATTGAGGGACAAATACCGGCCAGGATAGCACCGTTAATGTCGTAAAATGTCCCAATGGAGCATTACCAGACATGATTGGATGCCGAACCACGTAAAGAGATATTATGAAATATGATCAAAAGCTTGTTCGCAGAGGTAAGTTTTAAGGATCACATAAAAAGGAAGAGAGAGAGGGGTAAAATGGGATCATCAAAGACTAAGGACCAGATTTTAATACTGAAATGGATAGCGTGAGTTGGGAAATTCCTGCCTCGCCAGGCTAGCCTGGTCACACATAATTATTGCAGCTGCGAAATGGAGTTGGGCTGACCAGCGCCTGAAGCAGATCGGAGACCACGAGAGGGCAGGTGAATGCTGAGATGGGCTGGTTAGAAGGACCCAACTCTGTTCTCCAGGATTTTGTCCTCGTTATAATAATCTTCACCCCAGACAGCTTCCTCACACCCACTCTCTACAGTCCCTCTCAGACTCACAAAACGGATGAACCCTGTGGCAGTCTTGTTTTCATAGCTGGAGAGAACTGGCAGCTTTGCCTGTGCCTGATTTGCATCTTTTTGTGATTATAGTAAGGCATTTTCCTTTGGCCTCTTTCATCGATTAAGAGTTATGAAGTGGTTAAAGTTTCTGTCATTGATTTATTAATATTCTGTTCAATTGGCACTTTATGGATTGCAGTTAGACCAGTTTTGTTCCTCCAAAGAGTTTCTGAATGGGTATTATTTTCTAAGCGATTTCACACATGCCATTGTTACCATAGGGATTCATTAGTTTTGTGCATAGTTTATACTGGATTAATGGGTCTGGAAGGTCCATGAGTTGACATGGAGAGAATGAGTGGTGTTTGTGGTGGATGGGGACCTGAATTGGCATTGAGCTGGCATGGGGTTTAGAAAGGGGCTATGGAGGTGAATAATGTCACATGTGGGCATAATTAAGACCCTTTGAACCAACCTTTCAGAAGATTCCAAAATGCAACAATATTTCACGACTCCTCTGAGATCGATAAACGACAAGCCATGGAAAAGCTGGCATGACTCTGAAAATTATTGGGCGGGGGGGGGGGGCGGCGCTAGGATGTATGTCCCCGAAATCAAAAAACTGTCTAGGTTGCGAGTGTAGGATGGGGCTACCTACCCATATGATTACCCTGTGGCAGTGAAAATTGGAGGTGATGGAAATGGGGACAAGAATCCCAAAAGAGGGTTCACCGGCCATTGTTAAATAGCTCTGGAGTCTTTACAACTCTCCGAAAATCCAGGCCAGTGTTCAAGTTGCAGATCATTTATTCTTTAACAATGCTCAACCTCTCGGTATGCTTTGTGACAGCTTCCAGCAAGTCACCAAGTTAAAGGTGATATATGAACGCAAGGTGCTGCATTGTTTGCTGTCTTTCTAACCATCCCTCCATTCAACATTGGATGTTTTGTTTTACAACAATGCTAATAGCCCACTGTGTGACAAAATTAAAAAGTGTGTTGCAATTCTGTGTGCCTTATTATGACATGTTGTTTAAGAAAAACAATTAAGTAGAAAATATGCTGTAAGTTAAGCTGCGGTGAAAACGTGGCAACTGATCACCCTGTTTACAGTTGAAGACACAGTCAAGTTATTGGAGTAACTTGAGGCAGTTAATGATGGACATGGCTCATGGCTAGAGTGGTCAGTGACACTGGTTGACAATGCCCCTCCCGCCGTGTAAGACATTGGTTTGTCATGTGTCTCTAAACAGTCTATAAATAGCCATTTCAGAATTAATAAACAGAATTTCCCCACGGTAGGCGTCTTCTCCTTTAACAATTACCAACGATTTTCTTTACAATTTGTTGACATGAGCAAATGATTTAGGAACTGCACAGATCGGATAATGCCTTTGTAATCATTCCAGTGCAGAAGGAGGCCATTCGACCCATCGAGTCTGCATCGGCTCTTGGAAAGAGCACCCTACCCAAGGGCAACACCTCCACCCTATCCCCATAACCCAGTAACCCCACCCAATACTAAGGGCAATTTTGGACACTAAGGGCAATTTAGCACGGCCAATCCACCTAACCTGCACATCTTTGGACTGTGGGAGGAAACCGGAGCACCCGGAGGAAACCCACGCACACACGGGGAGGATGTGCAGACTCCGCACAGACAGTGACCCAAGCCGGAATCATACCTGGGACCCTGGAGCTGTGAAGCAATTGTGCTATCCATAATGCTACCGTGCTGCCCAATGTACGGTACAATGTACCGTGATGTACAGAGAAAGTATGTGTGAACTGGGCATTGCCAACTGAACGTCAATGCAGGTTTAAAGCAATATATCGAACTTTCACAGAGCAGTTCCACTGTAATCACAAAATGTGAAGGGAAACAAAGATACAGTAACGTCCACTGATCGTTGGAGTACCTTCAGCAGTTGCCTTATAGTCAGTGAGCACATGTGCAAAGTCCACTTCTGTCAGCCAAGTTTGCAGGGACATGACTTAGTTTCTTTTACATTATTTAGCTGGACAATAAAGATGTGTCAGCGTGTGAGCAATGTTGACTACGAACAAAGGACAAAGAAAATGACAGCACAGGAGCAGGCCCTTCGACCCTCCAAGCCTGCGCCGGCCATGCTACCCGTCTGAGCTAAAACCCGTCCCCTTCCAGGGACTATATCGCTCTATTCCCATCCTATTCACGTATTTATCAAGACGCCACTATCGCATCTGCTTCTGCCACCTCCCCCGGCAGCAAGTTCCAGGCTCCCATCACCCTCTGTGTAAAAACCTTGCCCCGTACATCTCCTTTAAACCTTGTCCCTCGCACTTAAACCTATGCCCCCTGGTAAATGACTCTTCCATCCTGGGAAAAGGCTTCTGACTATACACTCTGTCCATGCCCCTCATAATTTTGTAGACTTCTATCAGGTAACCCCTCATCTTCCGTCGTTCCAGTGAGAACAAACCAAAATTCTCCAACCTCTCCTCATAGCTAATGCCCTCCATACCAGGCTACATTCTGGTAAATCTTTTCTGTACCCTTTCCAAAGCCTCCACATCCTTCTGGTAGTGTGTCCGCCAGAATTGAACACTATATTCCAAGTGCAGCCTCACTAAGGTTCTATAAAGCTGCAACATGACTTGCCAATTTTTAATCTCAATGCCCCGGCCGATGAAGGAAAGCATGCCGTACGCCTTCTTCACTACCTTCCCCAGTTGCGTTGCCATTTTCAGTGACCTGTGTACCTGTACACCCAGATCCCTCTGCCTATCAATACTCTTGAGGGTTCTGCCATTTACTGTTTTACCCATCTACGTTAGACCTTCCAAAATGCATTACCTCACATTTGTCCGGATTAAACTCTATCTGCCATCTCTCTGGCCAAGCCTCCAACCATTCTATATCCAGCTGTATCCTCTGATGATCCTCTTCGCTATCCGCAATTCCACCAACCTTTGTGTCGTCCGCAAACTTACTAATCAAACCAGTTATATTTTCCTCCAAATCATTTATATATATTACGAACTGCAAAGATTCAAGCAAAGGGCGGCACTGATCCCTGAGGAATACCACTAGTCACAGCCCTCCAATCAGAAACGCACCCTTCTGCTGCTACCCTCTGTCTTCTATGACTGAGCCAATTCTGTACCCAACTTGCCAGCTCACCTCTGATCCCATGTGACTTCACCTTTTGTACCAGTCTGCCATGAGGAACCTTGTCAAAAACATTACTGAAGTCCATGAAGACAACATTCACTGCCCTACCCTCACCAATCATCTTTGTCACTTCCTCAAAAAACTCGATCAATGTTGACTCTCGCTAATATGTTTAGGGGCTGGTTTAGCACAGGGCTAAATCGCTGACTTTGAAAGCAGACCAAGGCAGGCCAGCAGCATGATTCAATTCCACGAACAGGCGCCGGATTGTGGCGACTAGGGGCCTTTCACAGTAACTTCATTGAAGCTTGTGACAATAAGCGATTTTCATTTCATTTCATTTCATATGTCCACTTATTTCCAAGTTGGGGTAAATCCTGTCTCGAAGAATCCTCTCCAATAATTTCCCCAACACTGCGTAAGGCTCACCGGCCTGTAATTACCTGGATTATCGTCGCTAACCTTCTTAATCAAAGGAACAACATTGGCTTTTCTCCAATCCTCTGGGACCTCCCCTGTAGCCAGCGAGGATGCAAAGATTTCTCTCATGGCCCCAGCAATTTCCTCCCTTGCATCTCTCAGTATTCTGGGATATATCCCATCAGACCCTGGGACATGTCTACATGTGCGGGTCCTGAATTCCTATCAACTTACACTTAAACCTCCCACATGCCAGATGTTGATTTGCCTTCAAACATCTGCCCCCAATCTACATTCTTCAGTTCCTGCCTAATAATACTGTAATTAGCCTTCCCTCAATTCTGGGACTGTCCCGGTTGCTCGAGTACCAGTCCTTTGTTTTGGTGAAGATGGACCATCAAATGCTAATCGGCCCCATTAAAATGCTAATTGGACGGAGTTTCAATACCGTCTGGACTTCTTGCTTACAAATATGCATTTCAGGCTCTGAGCCTGCCTGAGTCTTGGCTTGTCCATTTTACCCACCAGGCTTTGCGAGCTTCTCTGTACCTAGTTGGAAGTGGCCACCCCAGATGGTTACAGTCCTTACAAACTCTGCCCCATCCACAGCCCTAGCACTAAGTGAGACCCAGTCAATATAGGGGAAGTTAAAATCACCCATCACAACAGCCCTGTTACTTTTACACCCTGCCAAAATCGCCCTACATAGTTGTTTCTCTATCTCATGTTGGCTGTTGGGACGTCTATAATAATCCCCCAACATTGTGACTACACCCTTCCTATTCCTGAGCTCTACCCATATTGCCTCGCTGTATGAGCCCTCCGAGATGACCTCCCGCAGCACAGCTGTGATATTCTCCTTAACCAGTCATGCAAATCCCCCACCCCTTTTACATCCCCCTCTATCCCGCCTGAAACATCTGTATCCTGGAACGTTAAGCTGCCAATCCTATCCTTCCCTTAACCAAGTCTGTGTAATGGCAACAACATCATAGTTCCAAGTACTAATCCAAGCTCTAAGTTCATCTGCCTTCCCTGTTACACTTCTCTCATTGAAACAAATGCCCTTCAGTCCACCAGACCCTCTTTGATCAGCAACCACGCCCTGCCTGTTCTTCCTGTGAGTCTTACTGACCCTGCTCTCTAGTTCCCCTCCAGTTAATTCAGTTAATTATCCTCAAAACAGGGAAAATAATGAGGATACTGATGCACCAATATTACAGACTAAACCTGCTCGAAGAAGCATCCAGAATATCAAATGATGAAAGGCTATGATTAATGCAGTCCTTAATTTGTTGTGACCTGATCAATTGCTTTACCTTGCTCATCAGCTAACCTTGGAAACTGTGGGATCTGATATGTTTTGGGGCCCTGGTGATGATGGTTGTATTGAAGTCAGTTTAGAAAGCTTGGATTGTGGACACGGAAAAAGGAACAATGGGTTCAGTGAGTTGACTGTCTCTGATGGGGCAGTCACCCTGACGTGCTCACACCTCAGTCCTGTTGTCACAGACGTACAATGACTCCTGGTCCAGCAATGCCTTCAGATGGCCTAACCTCCAAGAATTCCCAATGTAAGCATCTTCACCCGACTTAAAAATGCACCCCGCTCTTGTCCCAATGTCTCGTTGTGTGGTTTGGTGTCAGATATTGCTTGGTGACTCTCCTGTGAATTGTAGTGGTACCCTTTGACTACCGTTTAAAGTGCTGTACATTTAAAAAAATTAATTGAGTGAATTGCCCATCTTGAACTGAGTGGCTTGCCAGACCATTTCAGAGGGCATTGAAGTGTCAACCACATTGCTGTGGACCTGGAGTCACATGTGTGCCAGATTCGTAAGGGTGGCAGGTTTCCTTCCCTGAACCAGATGGGTTTACACAACAATGATTTCATGGTCAACGTTAGACTTTTAATTCCAGATTTTTATTGAATTCAAATTCCACCATCTGCCAGGGTGGGATTTGAACCGGGGTCGCCAGACCATTACCATGGGTCTCTGGATTACTAGCCCAGTGACGATACCACTACTACACCACCATCCTATATTGGTAAACAGCTGATGCAATATAATTGGCTACTCGGACATAGAACCAAATTCAGATTGGTTTTCTTTGGCTCCCATTGGCTCATATTTTGTGGTGGTAATGATGGCAATTTGTCCGTGTTCCACATTATTACTCCACTGAAACTGACAGCAACTGGAGCCAGCACAGGCACAAAATGATATGGAAATCCAGAAGTTTCTGTCAATAATTTTCGTATTTTGACGAAGGGTGCACTGTTGAGCAATGATCGGATGGCAATCAATGGGCCTCAGTTGAATTGAAGAAAACTCCCATTCTTACACAGTTAGTTTCCGTGTAAAGACCCTTCTTGATTGAGGACTGTCAACAGTGTCCGATTCTTTTAGTTACTGCTGACCCCGTCACTGACCCCAAGTTAATTTTATACCAGCGCAATGCTGAAATTCTCCAAAATTATATTTTTGAAAACTACATTTTGAAATTATTTATTTATTCAAAAAGGCTTGTCCATCTTTATTTTAGCTTTTGTCTTCATCCAATCACAATCACTTATTTTGCTGTCTGAAGAGTTAAATTTAGAATGCCCAATTCATTTTTTCCAATTAAGGGGCAATTTAGCGTGGCCAATCCACCTACCCTGCACATCTTTGGGTTGTGGGGGTGAAACCCACACAAACACGGGGAGAATGTGCAAACTCCACACGGACAGTGACCCAGCGCTGAGATTGAACCTGGGACGTCGGCGCCGTAAGGCAACGGTGCTAACCACTACACCATCATGCTGCCCAGAGTTAAATTAAATATGATTGGTATTTTGTATGCTTAGCCACTGATTTGCTGTGTCTGAACACTTTGATGTGATTGGCTGCTTATCTGCTTGATGACATCTCTGCTGCCGGATGCCTAGATCCCCTTGACTTGGTACCAGATCTAAATGGACACTAGGAAAAGGGGAAATCCATGCCCCAGAGATTGCCAGATCTTTGTTGGCATCTTTCCTGATTATAGCAGCAAATAACCATTGCTTCGCTGCTGACTGCAAAATTGTGTCAAAATATTAAAACGATAGTCACGATATAAGGCATCACTCCAGGTGATAACGGTCCAACGTAGGAATTTTAAACAAATGCAAGCACTAAACTGCTGAAGAAATGGTTTACTGTGATATAATGAGATATGAGTTAATGGAACATTCCATTAAACTTCCATCGGAACAATCCGTATCATGTACCCTTTTTCCAAATAAGTGCAAGATCAGAAAACAAGGCAGTGATTGAAAACTCAATAAACGATTTACAAATATGTTATCCGTCCATTATTGTCTCCTGATTCTCATAGGAGCGTCACACCCAACACCTGCGCAAGTGAATAGGATTAGAGTTCATCCAAATGGGAATTTTATTTTTAAATAGAGTGCCCTTGGGATGTTTCACCAAGTTAAAGGCATTGTGCAGATGAAAGTTGTTGTTCCCTTTCTGTAAATGATTTTTATTTTTTTATTCAATATTTTCTGAGCAGGAAAACAAATTATTGTCGAATACCGTATAATCATTTGGGTTGTGTGTTGCATTGGGTTGTCAAGCTTCTTCCGGAGCCTTGAGTTTGAATTCAGCCTGAATTGGTGCCAATTGACCTGGCAAGAGGCCATTTGGACCATCGAGTAGGATGATAGGATGAACGTTTTCCTTCCTCTGCCACTGACAAGGGCAATGAGCATAGTTGCTCAGGAGATATTGATACGGTTCCTGGTTGCCAGAGGTTCATGGAACAAAACTACCCATAATTTGTTGTTAAGTAACATTAAATTGTCAACCCCAATTATAAGCCGCAAGGATGTCTGGTGCGGAAAATGCCAGCAGTATTTCTGCCAGCGGCAAAACCTAAATCATGCATTCAGAATTTAACTGCAATAATTGACAGTTACCACCTTAACTTCCGCAAGGAAGCTACTTGACCGTTGCAAATAATTTTTCTTTCCACTCCGCACAGGCGGAAAGCAGACGGAAATGGTGGCCACAGTAGCTAAACTGCGGAAGGTTAAATTCTCCACGGTGGCTATGCACATGCTTGTGAAGCAGTTCACAAGATTACAAAGAATATACCTGGCCACGAAACCTAAAATGCCCACTAGTGAGGGTCACCGACGTGGCGGGAACCTCATTGCTGCAAAAGCCGACAAAAGTTCCAAAGTAGCTCGAACAGCCGAGGACTGTCGAAAGTGCATCAATGAATTGAGACTTGCCGCTCGACAAAAAGTCGCTTTTAACAAAAAGAAAGGTACAGTCCAACACACAGATGTGGCAAAAGAGCAAGTCCTGACATGGGAGGAAGAAAAAGTGGTAGTCCACCTTGTGGAACGTGGACCTGATGCGTCCTCTGACTCCAGTGATTCTGGTGAGTGTTGCATTGTTTTGTCAAAACCATCATTGCTTACCTCAGATATTATAGTCTCCATTGTTACCATTAAGTATGCATTGCAACGATTATGTACGCAAGCCCTTCAAAGCATATGTAAATATTCTTGCTCTATCATCAATTGCCAGCTTTCTTGTATTCAATATTCTTGCAAAGCCTTATTCTGATCGAACCCTTCAGTTTATGCGTTGTCCATCATCCACTAAGCCACATTTATGTCTTTTTATCTCCCCAGACGAATGTTGCACTTCAAAACTCTTAAGATCAGAACAGCAGCAAACCACTGTCATCTTGGAAGAGGAGAAGGTGTCAACCCAGCGACAAGGGTCTGCAGTGGCCATGGAAAGTGCAGAGAGCGACAAGGTACAACAAGATTCATGTGGGGGACGTAAAGAAGACTTTGCAGGTGGGCAATGGAAAGCAGCATCTTATATGAAAGTGCCCTCCTCGGAGCAACCTGAGCAAAGAGGGGCGCATGAGGCAGAGGCGACTGGTGCCGTCAATTCGTCGTCACCATCGGACTCCCAAAATGCTAATGGTGGGGAGCTTTGCCCCATATGTCGCAGGTTAGATACACTTGTGAGCACTGTGCAGCGTGGGTTCAACCACATGCACAGGGACATAAACACATTGCAAAATGCTTCGCAGTATCGTGGTGCTCGGTTGTCCCAGAATGTCATGTCCCTAGTTGGTGCGATGCACACACTTGTGAGACTCCATCATTTTTCCACCTTGCCACGCAGAGATGTGGGTATCCAGACCTCCATTGTGCTGACTGGAAGGCACCTGGGGGACAATGCCGGCCCCGCATCCAGTGACGCCACAACTGTAGCGAGTGACAACGTAACTACACTCAATAACACCCAACCTACACCCAGTCACAGTGTAATGGCATCCAGTGTCACAGGGGTTGCCTCCAGTGTCACAGGGGTTGCCTCCAGTGTCACAGGGGTTGCCTCCAGTGTCACAGGGGGTGCATCCAGTGACACTGTGATTGAAGTATCACTTGATCCTGATATAGACACTGCTGAGAGTATGTCCATTGAAGAATCCTCTCCAAATTCTTCAGACAGCGATTGGTAAAGTCAGTAATAACATATAGCAAACGTACATGGATTTGTCTGTTTGAATTTAGCTACTTAACTTTCTTACAATTAGACTGTGAAGTTATATATTTGACTTGGTAGCTCAACTAATTTATACAGTGACAGATGAGCTTAAAATAGTTTCTGCATGCAAGTATTTACCATGGGTATTAATGTAAGATTAGCAGTTTTGTACTTAATGCAGTGTCATTTTAAATGCATATAATCTAGAATCCAAATAGCATCTTCATCTGTCCGTCTTGTTTGGAATTCTTTGAAAATGTTTTCCATTTCCATGATTATTAATGTTGTTTGCAATGAAAAAAAAAAACATTATCCATCCTCTGCCATGATCTGTGTTGCTTTGTTGTTTGGAATGGAGTCTTGTACTTCTCTTTTCATCTTCCATAGTTATCTGTGTTGTGTGAAATAAACATTTTGTGTCAGTCATTCCTTGCCCTGTGTCTGTTTTTATTGCCCATGGTGCCCTTGCTTTTCCACTTCATCTAAATTTTACACGTGTGCCCAAGTTGGCAGAGCAGCCCGAGGTATCTAGAGTTTTCTAGACTTGTGTGGTTGTCTTTCATCCTCTGCCGCGGGGCTCGTTTATGTTATTGGTGAAGCATGAAGTTTGGATTTCACCATTTCACAGATGCATTATTTTGCATGATTATAAGTTTGCAGCAGCATGTTTTAAAACGGTGCCTTTCCACGCAGTGGATAAGAAAGCAGCATCACAGTGGTTTAAAGTAAGACATTTTAGAACTCAGTGGCTGCTTTGCTGGATAAATATACAAAAAATGTGAAATTCATCAGCAAAAAATGTTTCTTTCTTCCGGGTCGCTGGCAATATATTTTTGAATCTCTACTCGGGTAGATTTAATGTGCAGTTATACTGGAGTGATGCGTTTTTCATTACCCTCCAAAGCGACACTTGTCATGTGAGTGCGCAGAATGCAGCTTAAGCTCGGAGTTCCAGATGCTGGGCACAGTTTAGCTCAAGCAAATGTATAGCAGGCTTTAAAATATGCATATAATTTAAAGAATATTACTCATTCTTCAAGCTACGCCACCTTTCCATTCCGTGAAACATTTCATAAGCTGTTTCCATCTGGTGTTGACAACGCTGCCTGAGTTCATTCTGGTATGCAAGTTTTGGTCTCCCTATACATTTCAGGGGCGCCATTCTCCGATCCTCCGCCGGGTCGGAGAATCGCCGGGGGCTGGCGTGAATCCCGCCCCCGCCGGTTGCCAAAGTCTCCACCACCGGATATTCAGCGGGGGCGGGTATCGCGCCGCGCCGGTTGGCGGGCCACCCCCGCTCGATTCTCCGGCCCGAATGGGCCGAAGTCCCGCCGCTAAAATGCCTGTCCCGCCGGCGTAAATTAAACCACCTACCTTACCGGCGGGACAAGGCGGCGCGGGCGGGCTCCGGGGTCCTGGGGGGGGGCCGCAGGCCGATCTGGCCCCGGGAGGTGCCCCCACGGTGGCCTGGCCCGCGATCGGAGCCCACCGATCCGCGGGCGGGCCTGTGCCGTGGAAGCACTCTTTCCCTTCCGCCTCCGCCACGGTCTCCACCATGGCGGAGGCGGAAGAGACTCCCTCCACTGCGCATGCGTGGGAAGCTGTCAGCGGCCGCTGACGCTCCTGCGCATGCGCCGCCCGGAGACGTAATTTCCGCGCCAGCTGGCGGGGCACCAAAGGCCTTTTCCGCTAGCTGGCGGGGCGGAAATTCAACCGGCGCCGACCTAGCCCCTCAATGGTGGGGCTCGGCCCCCAAAGATGCGGAGCATTCCGCACCTTTGGGGCGGCGCGATACCCGTCTGATTTGCGCCGTTTTGGGCGCCAGTCGGCGGACATCGCGCCGTTTCTGGAGAATTTCGCCCCTGATCTCCATATTACAAAATGGGTAGAGAGTTACTGAATGAGGTTTAAAAAAACTATATATATATGTATGTGTTTTGGAATGGTAACTGAACTGAGAGGTTATAGGAATCAGGAAACATTCAAACAGGTTGAGGCCTTTTTCTCTCGGCCTCAACCTGTTTGGCTGACTGTTGACTTAATAGAGATCTTTATAATTAGGAAGGCTTTTGATAGGGTGGATGTGCAGAAGATTTTTCTGCATGCGGAATGTCCAAAACTCAAGGTCATAAATATAAGAGAGTCACAAATATGTCCATCCAGGAATTAAGGAGAAACTTTCTTCTCCCGAGAGTGGGGAGAATGCGACACACTCTACTACATGGAGTAGGTGAGGTTAATATCATAGATATCTGGAAGAGGAAGCTGGATAATTACATGAGGAAGAAGGTATCAAGGGGGTGAGACGAAGTAAGGTGAAAACAGACTCATGTGGGGCATGAACAGGGGTATAGACCAGATGTACCAAATAGCCTATTTCTATGCACTGGTCTCTCTACTTTGATGCAAGTGCACATCACCATCTGGCCAACAGCTTAATATTTGATAGCAGCAAGCAGACTGGTGTGACTTCTGCCATCACTGGTAAAAATTTACTCCGCTTTGCACAAAATAGAATCTGCACCTTGCGAAAGACATCAGTTCCACTAATTGCTGATGAGAATAGATGGTTCTCTAATAGTTGGTTAATTTGTTGTCTTTGACACTCCTACGGCCTAGTGATATTGGTCACTGAACTGGTAAATTACAAACCTAATGCTGTGGGGTCCCTGGCTCGAATCCCACCATGGTAGATGGTTTTTGTAGCGCACAAAGACTCCATGAGACGAATATAGTGAAGTCGATGAGGCTTTATTAAGCGTGTCTGTTCCCCAGCAGCCCGATAGTAAACTGGCATGCGGGGGAAGACACCGGCTTCTTATACTTCGCCTTCAGGGCGGAGCTTGAGGTCAACGGCCAACCAGGACCCGGGATCTGTCAGCCAATGACATTAGGGCTTCCAGTCCCACATGACCCCCAATACATACTACCACAGTTTTATAGTCGGCACAAAGCATGCCTTGAAAGACGTGACCGCGGGTACAAAGTTCAGCCTGCTGCAAGGGGAGCTAGCATCCACTTTTCTGCTGCTCAACCTCAAATATTTTGCTGACTGGAGAAGAGTGTCAGATTCCAGCCACCTCCCTGTGGAGAAGCAGTTTACCTTTTACTTAAACCTGCTTATCCCAAACTTGAGGGAGTGCTTGATGCTCACACTGGATTGAAAAGTGAAAGAGTGTTCAACTGCCCAGTCTAATGTCCCTCACCTAACAAGCGGAAAAATGGACAGGCAATTGGATCTCAAAAATTTGTAACTGATGACTTTAGAGGTTTTTATTGCAATTGTATTAATGTTAGATCGTACAACTGGCCAAGGGAATATCATTGATAGCATAGGGATGGACGAGGCCAGAATGCCATAAGCTGAATAAATGTCTGATAATTTCACCATTTTTTCAAAAAGAATATGAGTATTTCTGAAAAAAGAGCTATGCTGTCAAAGTTTTTCTTCTTACACTATTCAAGTCAGAATTACAAGAATACCAAGGGGCAATTTTCCAGCCGTATTGCGCCCAGTGCAAATCCCGCTGTCGGACAAATTCTGGGAGAGGCTTGAAATGCGATTTGTGCTGGGCGCAAAACAGTTCACCATGTTACTTGCCCTCCTGGCAAATGTAAACAGATTCACATCTAGCGAGGGCATGAACCAGATTACTATTCAGTTAAATATATTTTAATATTCAAAATCGTCCGAAGGTTGAATCATCCGGGAACGTACTTTGTTCCTACCCACCAGCATGACGTGACGTCAGCGGGAATCTCGACTGGTATCAACAACGAAGAGCAAACATGATGACCATGCCAGGGAGCTCGAAGGCCATTGTAGCCCGGAGGTGGTCAGGGTCGTGGCAAGACAATTTGGCGGGGGGGGGGGGGAGGGAGGTGGAGGTATGGGTGGACATGCCATCAATGAAGGGGGGTGGAGTTTTCCTGATGTCTATGAACTAAAGAAAACTAACTGACATCCCTGAAATCTTAACCCATTTAATAGTTATCGATGTGGCTTTAAAGGTGTTAGTTTTCATTGCTGTATGTTAAAGCATTTAAGTGGAACTACATTGTAAGAATTGCATGCTATCAGATTGCTACCATTTACTGACCATGGACTAATGATCTCCCATTTCTGTTTAAAACAAAGGATTTTATTAACACCAATTCATTCTCGTTCTTACAGTCGCTTAATATTTCTTCAAAATTTGTCTCTCCAGTTACACAATATTAAGAAAGGATATTCATCCCATTTCATAAAGCATTGTTGTAATAAATTTATAAATTTTCTTTAACACTATTGGCAAGTTAAATGGAGTACGGTAGGCGGGTGGGAGCGATTACATTGAGAAAATGGGTGATTGCAAGAAACTAATCTCATTAGTGGGTTCAGATCATGTCATGAACAGCAAAGTGAAGCTGCAGTGATTCATTTTCATCTGAATCCATGTAGTCAGATTTTCTTTTTGTTTCATTAATATACTTAGAATTGTTTCGAACACGTTGCAGCATTGGAACCGGTCACGGTTTCGTTGCCAGCAATGTCGCCGCTGAGTCTGAAGGGTCTTGGGTCCAGGTCCCACCACCGGGACTTGAATATGAAACCCAGGCTGACAATTCCAGTGCAGTCGTGGGAGCGCTGCAGTGTCAGAGGTGCTGAACTGCGGGAAGTATCGTTAAACTGTGGCATTGTCTGCCCTCTTGAGTGGACGCGAAAGATCGCATTGCATTATTCCAGAGAAGCGCAGGGAAATTCTCCCTGCTGTCCTGGCCGATACCTGTTGCTTAATCAACACCACGGGAAAAAATGCACTATTTGATAATTATCACGTTGCTGTTTGTGGGGCCTTGCCGTGTAGGCTATAATACTGTTTCATTTAGCATGCAACAGCTTATGGTGGTTTTATTTTACAGTTTTACTTTGGGTACGTTTAAATGTTACATTGTGTCGAAATTCCATTACCACCGCTGAGAATATTGTCACGCCAGACTATTGACCGCTCTCCTGTTAGAAAAAGTTACACAGACTGATGAGATAGTATCAATTGCCAGTCAGAACACATTTAGAGAGACATTGCTTTGGCAGTGTAGTGCTGGCCAGGGTAGAAAATTGCAGCATTTCCTTACAGGCTTTTAAACACAGACACACAGAAGGCACGCATGAGCTTATTGAATGTGAAAAATTAGTGGTGACAGCGACTGTGAAGAGATTAAACTGCGTCCAAGTTCCTTTCTTCTGTTCTCTCTGGTTTTACAGTAGGTTTTGTTATTGAGTGTCCTCAAAGATGATAATGTCACCCTGTTCAACATTTTCGAGAAGCTTTTGTAAAATAGCCAGTGCAGATCTTGATGACGGATGGAAACCTTAGTAAACTGAAAGTTGCTCCAAACATGTGCTTTCAACTGGAAAACATTGAGTTCCCATGGTAAGTTCGAACCCCTCCGAGCTATAAAGGAAATCCACATAATGCGATATTAGATACCGCCGCCCTCTATTATTACTCATGTATTTGCATTCTTGTGTTCAAAACAAATCGTGGGAATTATTCGGAATTTCGTAAAATGGTGGCCGAAGTTTTCCAGCCTTCCTGATGCTGGGACCTTCCAGTCCCACCGATGTCAACTCCCTGCTCCATCCCCCCCCCCCACCCCCACCCCCTCTAATGTGTCCCCTGGCAGTGGAGGGTACCTGGGCACGCAAAACCCTACAGACATGGGCGGGACTGGAAGCTCCCATTTGCCAGCAATGGGAGCTTCCAGTCCCGCCCATGTCTGGGGGGGGGGGGGGGGAGTCCTGGCCAGTGACATGCCATTTATTCTGCCACATTTCCATTCCATATTCTGAAAGATCATCATGGGCTATATATCAGAGACTTTAAACCATAGTCGTACTGCAAAGAAAGTATTCCTGTTATAAATAAATTGTAGTTCTGTTTCAACTTACAAACCTGGTGACTGTAATTATTGGGCAGCCAAGGGCCAAAGATTTGCAGAATTTTTATCAGAGTTATTGATTAATTCACTTGGGTTGTGGCTCTGGGTCCCGTGAGGCTAGAACTGACTGTGCACCAGCCCAGGATATCGTAAAATGGGACAATTTCTGAAGAAAAGCCATATTGGACTAAGAGCGTTAACTTTCTGGGCTGGATTCTTTGTCCCGCCGCGCCACATTTCTGTTTCACCCCACCGGCAGAATGCCCCGTTACGCCGGCTGGTCAATGGGGTATCCCATTGTGGGGCAGCCCCACAACGTCGGGAAACCCCGGGCTGCCGGCAAAGTGGAGCAACCCGCCAGCGGAGAATCCAGCCCTCTGTTTCCACAAATGCTGTTTAACCTGCTGAGCGTTTCTAGCACTTCCTGCTTATTTTTCAGAATTCCGGCATCCTCGGTATTTTGCTTTTATAGCAGACACTTAATTTTACTGCAATCAATTATTCTGAACTCATTCATTCAAATGTACTCACCAGGTCACCGAGGCAAGAAAATTGGCTTAAATTCAAAATTGTTGTTGACTTGAGTTGACTGTGATTTGGATTTATGCCATTATTTTCCATTAAAAGCACTGACACCACTTAAGACTAGAAAATAATGCTGTGGATGACCTGGCAATGTGTGATTTATGGTCATCACATGACATGCAGCATGAGATCAATAAAGAGGCTGGAGCTTCAACTGGAATTCCGTCTCAAGAATAATGTTCTTAAGTTTCAAATCCTATTGATAGTTTGGTTCAGCCTTCACCTCTGTGCTCATTGACCTACTTTAACCCCCAGGCCAACAATGTGCCTCAAATTTAAAATTTTCATCCTTGTTTTCAAATCCCTTAATAGCCTCTCCCCTCTCTACCTCCAGCCCTGCAACCCTTCGAGATATCTGTGTGGCATAACCCCCACGAGGACCAAGGAGAAACCATTATTGATCTTCCCACGGAGCTTGTGGAGTCGGGGGCAGAAGCTACCCAGTTTGGGCCCATTATGAGCTCACAGAAAAGCAGGCCCCATACAGGGCCCGATGTGGTTAATCCTCCCAGCTAGGCTTGGAGCAATAAGTTGTGTTATCCAGACCTTTGTAAATAGTGTAAATAAATCTATTTTCATTTACCGCTAGCCTCCTCTGAGTCATTAAGCTGGTGACGAGGATTAAAAGAAACGCCAGGCTCATTCAGAGATTCATCAAGCCGCCAGACGTTTGCTCTTGTGTGGTCGAAGGACCCATGAGGGTGAGGGCCCCCGGTTTGGCGCAAGAAATGCAGTCCGTGCCTTGCACATGGACACCCCGGATGAGGATAACTGTTTAACGCAATTAGACTGTGTCTTGGTTCCGAGAGCTTTACCATTCCAGATCTCCTTGAAGACCAATGGCCATCCAGTACTGATGGCAATGGACACTGGGGCCGTCGTCTTCATTGTCGACCTCCCAACGTTTCGGCAGCTTCATACAGGGATCATACCACTGGCATTGCGTGACACCAAAGTGAGGTTGGCAACCTACATGAGGAAGCCTTTGAAGATCGTACGGACCACCATTATTCCGGGAACAGACGGGCAGCAGTTGGTCCGCCTTCCTTTGGTTGTGATCCAAAGACTGGGTCCAAACTTGTTGGGGCGAGACTGGTTAAGCATTATCCATTTCGACTGGCAACAGGTCGTCAGGGTGGATGCTGGGAATCTCTGTGAAGTGCTGGGTAAATAGCCCGAGGTATTCCGGGAGGGTCTGGGCAGGATGAAAGGAGCCAAGGCCCATATCTACGTGCATCCTTCTGCTCTGCACCAATACTTCAGGATGATGCTTGTCTCTTACGCTCTGCTTCCAAAAACTATGGCGCCTACAGGATCTGGGGGTCATATCTCCTGTTCACAGGATCTGGGGGTCATACCCCCTGTTCATTTTGCGGATTGGGCCGCGCCTGTGGTGCCAGTGATGAAATCCGATAAAACCGACCGGCCCTACGGCGATTTCAAAATCACCGTGAACAGGGCTTTGCAAGTGGACCGGTACCTGAAGCCTCAGTTGAGGATTTGTACCCCAAATTTGCTGAAGGATGCTCCTTCACGAAGCTGGACATGAACCATGCTTATTTGCAGGTGGGATCTCAACCCGGAGTCGAGAAAGTTTGCACCGTCAATTGCATCGAGGATTGTTTGAGAATACCTGCCTCCTATTCCGGGTTTAGTCGTGCCGGCGATTTTTCAATGGGTGACGGAGAACATCTTGCAGGGCCTAGTGAAGGCAGTCGTCAGTTTGGGCAGCGTACTTATTACGGGATCATCAGCAAAGGAACATATGGCGGGAACCTGCAGAAAGTGCTCTGTCATTTTTCCCATATGGGCACCAGACTGAAGTACAGTAAGTGTGTCTTCCATACTATCTCGGTTACAGTGTGGACAAGGATGGTCTGGGCATAAGGTGGAGGCTAAAGTTCGCTCTATAAAGGGCGCCCCTACCCCAAAGAACGCAGCTGAGCTCCGACCGTTTTTGGGCCTGGTCAATTACTACGTGAAGTTCATGGCCAACCTGTACACTCTGCTCTCTCCGCTCCATGTACTGTTGATGAAGGACCTTGAGTGATGCTGGGGAGCTTCTCAAGACAAGGGGTTTATTGCCATTAAGTAGCGTCTGTTGTCAAAGCAGCTTCTTACACATTATGATCTGGCTAATTTTAACATGTGATGCTTCCCCTACAGCATGGGGCTGTGCTGGCCCATGGCTGGGATGACGACATGGAACGCCCCATTGCGTTTGCTTCACGTACCCCAGTGGATGCAGAGTGATGTTACTCACAGTTAGAGAAGGAGGGTTCAATGGTGATTTTCGGAATAAAGAAGTTCCATCAATACGTTTATGGGCAACACTTTTTGTGACAACAGATCACAAGAATCTGCTTGGATTCTTCAGGGAGGATAAAGACATCCCGCCAATAACATCGGCTAGGATCCAGGGTGGGCGCTCCTGCTCACTGCGTACGAATATTCCTTCCACTCGGTGCAAAGATTTCCAATGCAGGTGCCGTCTACCATTGCCCATGAGCGCCCCGTCCCCACCAATCGTGAATAAGGTGGTTGCAACACTCAGTTTCATGGACATCTTGCTGGTGACAGTGGATTGGGTGTGTGTGAACACAGCGGGACCTGGAATTGGTGAAGCTTCACCTCATGCTGTTGAGCGGCAGGAACAATGAGGCCCGTCTGGTGACCCTTCGGTCTTCCGCCCAGAAGTTCTCCGATTTCAGTTTGGAGGATGCCGTTATATTGTGAGGAGCTCGGGTGGTCACACCACCCCCCCCCCCCCCCCCCCCCACAGGGTCAATATGACCTGCTACAGGACCTGACCAGTGGCCATCCGAAGATTGAAGATGTTGGCCTGCAGTTATGTCTGCTGGACCGGTTTTGATGGGGACATCGACAAAGTTGTGCAAAACTGTCTAGTGTACCGTGAACTTGAGAAACTCCCACCCATGTCCTCCCTTAACCCTTGAGAATAGCCGGGACACTCATGGGTTTGCCTCCATGCTGATTTTGCGGGACCGTTATGATCGTGAATGCCCATTCAAAGAGGCTGAAGGTGTACAGGATAACCTCCCTGACATCCAGGGCCATAATTGCAAAGCTCTGGGGTGGTTTTAGCACCTTTGGGATCTCGGAAGTCGTAGTGATGGATAACGGGATGCTGTTCACCAGTGAAGAATTTGCCATGTTGAAGTGGCAGTACGGCATTCGACATATTCGAATCGCTCCATATCATCCCTCCTCCAATGGACTAACAGAAAGGGCTGTCCCGACCTTTAAAATGAGCTTGAAATACAGTCAACAGGGTACATGGACATACGGTTGCAATTTTCCTTTTTAGTTATCACACAATGCCGTATGTGACGATGGGAATCGCCCTGCGGAGCTATTGATGGACTGACAGCTCAGGACTCAGCTGAGTCTGAATTTACCAAACTCAGCCGTAATGTAGACAGGCATCAAGGGTGGCAGAAGAGGCATCGCGGTCTGGGAACGCCGGAGTGGCCGTTTCACACCTGGAATGTCGTCTACGCTCGCAATTCTGGTGATGGAGCACTCTGACTGCCAGGTGTGACACTGAAACACAGTTCCGGACATATAAAGTCCGGGTTCAGGGAAGGATCGAGGGAAAACACTTGGACCACTTGGCGAAGCGTGAACCCGCCCTTCGAAATGCCCGGCTGGCAGTGGTAGCACCTTCGCCACATCTGCTATCACCCATTGGTCTAGGTCTCAGACTTCTGGGTCGTCACGTCTTGTCCAGCAAGAGGAGGATGATTTTGGGTCCAAGGCGCACGCAAAGGAGTCAGTGCCAGCGGACGATGGCGTGTGCAGGCCAAACCCCCGGCAGCCACTCTTCGATGGTCAGCCAGGAAACGCCGATCGGCCAGTCGCTACACTCCACCCGACCCAGAGCCTCCACAGGCAGAGAGGCAGCCACGAGTGAAATGGCGTATGATGCCCCCATCATTGGAGGCTGAAGGGGGCGTTTTGGACTTTGGGGGGAGCTATGACACCATTATTAATCTCCCCGAGGGACTTGTGGAGTACGGACCTCCGAGGCTAACTGCCTGGGGTTCGTTATGAGCTAACATAAAAGCAGGCCCAAAACAGGGCCTGATGTGATTAATCCTCCCAGCTAGGATAGTACTGGGAGCGATGTGCTGCGTCATGCCGACCTTTGTAAGTCGTGTAAATAAATCTATGTTCGCTTACCGAACTGAGCCTTCTCCGAGTCACTAAACCGTGTTTCTCAAATCCTGGCCTCAGAAGATCACCAAATTCCTCCTCTTCACCATTGGCAGCCACACCTTCAAGCACCAGGGTTCTAAGCAGAGTAACTCCTTTCCAAAGCCTGTACCTCTCTCTCCTTTAAAACCCTCCTTAAAATGCCCACCTTAACTAGGGTTTAGGCCCCTAAGTAGTGTTCAGTTGAGCTGTTCAATTTAATTGTCTGTTGACTGCTCGCTGTGAATGATTAGTTAGTTCTGGGTTAGGTTACTTGGAAAAGAAAACTATATTCGGGGCAAACAGCTCTAAGCATGAGAGCTGACCCTTTAAAGCATTGAATAAAACTCTTGCTACACACATAGAATCTGGTGTATCTCCGATGCATAAAACAAATTTTGGTAACATTTCTATGAAATGCCTTGTGGCTTTTTATTACATTAAATGGGCTATATAAATGCAAGTAGCTGTTGTTGATGATGCCAATTAATTTCAGTTACCTGACCTTTTTCTACTTGATAAGAAATTGAAAGCATTGCCTTGGTTGACCCTCCCATGTTCATGATATTCATAGACAATCTGGAGGAGGAGCAGGTGAAGCAGTATCAAGTCTGTAATTAAACCATTGCTACTACCCCCTCACAGAGGGTGTGCAGAAAATGAATACCGTTCAAGGTACTGTTGGAAGAGTTGTGCATGCTTAGATTACGCTTTAACCAAGAACGTGATTCATGTTACAATCCCCGCAGGGGCCGATAAAGCTGAAAAAGAAATTTGAACTTCCAATTAAAAGTTAAAAAGGATGACAGACAAGATTTAATGTTTTAAGAATTTTCACTAAATGACTAAAAACACTATTAACTAAAGACAATCTTTGGAGGCAACTTATACTTTAAAGCACACAAAGGAATGTTCCTCTTTTATGCTTATCACACACCACACTCACCATGCAATTACAGTCCATATAGAAAACAGTCAGCATTTGCTTTTAGTTTCCAGCGAGTTCATATTTTCTAGTTCCGCCGAGTGGTAAATTTGAGTTATCGTCTCTAGGTGCTTCTCTCAGTTTTCTGAGAGTTTCCCAAATCCAGTACCAGCGGTGAAGCCAATGATTGATCTTCCCCCTGATTGTGTCAGGGAAAATCTCCTGGGCTTTTTCTATGGCTCATTGACTAGAAACTGTCACACCTCCCCCCTTCCCCCCCCCCCCCGGCATCCGTCTTTGGTAGCTCGCAAGGAACCACACCAACATCTTCCAAGATTATGGAAAATTTCACACTTTCATTGACATGTGTACCAAGGTACAGTGAAAAGAAATGTTCTGCATCCAGTCCAGACAGATCATTCCATACATGAAAAAAATAGGACATACGGCAAACGCACAATGTAAATACATGGACACAGGCATCAGGTGAAGCATACGCAGTGTAGTACTACTCAGGAT
This sequence comes from Scyliorhinus torazame, assembly GCF_047496885.1. Taxonomy (NCBI): domain Eukaryota; kingdom Metazoa; phylum Chordata; class Chondrichthyes; order Carcharhiniformes; family Scyliorhinidae; genus Scyliorhinus; species Scyliorhinus torazame. The sequence goes on along the minus strand of NC_092721.1, from coordinate 15,800,785 downwards.
AGAAGATGTGTGGAGAGATCAGTTCAGTCCACAAGAAGGTCATTCAGGAGTCTGGTACTACCGGGGAAGAAGCTGTTTTTAAACCTGTTGGTGCACATTCTCAGACGTTTGCATCTCTTGTTGGAGGAAGAAGTTGGAAGTTGAATTGAATAGTCACCCTCTTCATTTTAACTTAAATTTAAAGAAGTCTCTCAACACCAGGTTAAAGTCCAACAGATTTATTTGGTTTGGAATCACGAGCTTTCTGAGCATAGCTCCTTCATCAAGTGAGTGATCACTCACCTTATGAAGGAGCTACGCTCCGAAAACTCTTGATTGAAAACAAACCTGTTGGACTTTAATGTTGTGTTGTAAGATTTCTTAATGTGCCCACCCCAGTCCAACGCCGGCATCTCCACATAATAAATTTAAAGAGGCAGTCAAAAACATAATAATCATAGAATCAGAATGTTTTACAGCACAAAAAGTGGCCCTACTGTCTCTCTTGTCTGCACAGCCATCTACTTGAATCCCATTTTCCAGCACTTGGCCCACAGCCTGGTATGCTATGCCGTTTCAAGTGCGCACCTAAATGCTTTTTAAATGTTGTGAGTGTTCCTGCCTCTACCACCCTTTGAGGCAGTGAGTTCCAGATTCCCACCACCCTCTGAGTAAAACATTTTTTCCTCAAACCCCACTAAATCTCCTGCCCCTCTACCAAAAGGAAAAGTTCCTTCCTATCTACGTCCCTCATAATTTTGTCCACCTCGATCAGATCCCCGCTCAGCCACCAGCCTCTCTCCATAGCGGAAATGCTCCAGCCCAGGCGACCCTCCTCTGCACCCTCTCTAGCTCAATCAAATCTTTCAGAACTGCACACATGCCTCCAGCTCCAAGAAATTTAATTCCAGATTTATATTATTGAATTCAAATTTCACCAGCTGCCACGGTGGGATTTGAACCCTTGTCCCCAGAATATTAGCCTGGGTTTCTGGATGACTAGACCTGTGATATTACCGCTGTTCCACCAATCTCATAAACCGCATCATTGTAGCATTGACCAACACTGCAAAATGCTCTATGAGGATTTAAAACCACGGCATATCTTTTCCAAGGAGGCTGCATTGTTGGAGGCTAATTCTTGGCCATCAAACCCTGTGATACTTGTTCTTCTGGCAAATTGCCTGGGGCTGCAGGGGAGAAGTAGAACTGGAGTCCACTGCCTTCCTGCTTCCCTGCAGCCAGCCCTTTAGGGACCACAACTGAAGCTGTCAAATTCATCATCTGTGTGCTTTGAAAAGACTATCCCCAAGGCGACCGACGTTTGCAACTTAATTGTCTTAGGTTCTGCCATGAGCAAACCTTGTCTTGAAATAGCTTAATCTTCCCTCGCTCCACAGGCATTGAAGATTCAGGACAGTTCGCATCCACAGCTGGGATCAGACTTTCCAAACAGCAGATAACTTTGCTATTTGATGAAATTGGGAGTTCTGAATTGAAGCAATGGGAGCGTTTACCTTTCACCCTGGTTAGGTTATTGCAGCTTTAATGCTGCTGGTCCCTTGGATTGTGGAACGGCAGCCTTCAGTCACACACTAGCACTCCCAACCCAACTAAAAAAGTATGTTGAATGAGACGTGGGTGCCAGTCATTTCTGTCAGGGTTTCCCTGATTGTCAGCTGCAAGTTTGATGAAACCTTTGCAGTGGTTTCAAACGAGACACCAGAAAAGAAGAATCATAGGGCGGGATTCATCCGCCCGGCGACCGGAGAATCGCGCCCGAGGTCAATGGACTTCTCCATTGTCTGTGGCTCGCCCCTGGGGTTCCTGCAGCGGGCGGGGAGGGAGAATCCAGCCTATAATTCCAGTTGAAAGAAAGAAAGATGTGTGTTCATATAGCACCTGTCACAACCCCAGGTCATCCCAAAGTGCTTCACAACCAATGATGTACTTTTGAAGGACAGTCACTGTTGTAATGTAGGAAGAACTGCAGCCCAATTTGCGCACAGCCTGTTCCCACAAACAGCGATGTGAGAAGAATAACAGATAACCTGTATTTTTTGTGGTGTTGTTTGTGCGAGAGGTTTTGGTCAGTTCACCAGGGGTAACACTCTTCCTCAAAACGGTATGATGGGACCCTTTACGTCCACCTGAGAGAGCAGAAGAGGCCGCAATTTGACGTCTCGTCCACAGGATAGCAAGTCCAACAATGCTGCGCTCGGTACGTCAGCCATGCTTTGTGCGTTCGAGTGATTGGATCTGGATCCCCAACCATTTGATTCTAGAGGCAGGAGTGCCACTCGCTGAGCCAGATCACGAAATTGTTATGGTGCGGAACGAGGCCATTTGGGCCATACTGTCTGCACCGGCTCTCCGAATGAGCAACTCACCAAGTTCCATTCTCCTCCCTTCTCACTGTAAACCTGCCCATTCGCTCTTTTCAAATAACAGTCTAATTCTCTTTTACTCCTTCAGTTGGACCTGCCTCTTGCACGATTCCAGACCCTAACTACTTTCTGTGTAAACGATTTTCCTCATATCACCATTGTTTCTTTTACGGATCACTTTAAATCTCTTTCTCGTTCCTGTCCCGGCGGAGGGCGGGTGGGGGACAGTTCCTTCCTATCTACTCAATCCAGACCCCTAGTGATTTTGAACATCACCATCAAATCTCTTCCCAGTCTTCTTTTTCCTCCGGAAAACAGTCCCAACTTCTCGATTCCATCTTCAGAACTGAAATTCCTCATCCCAGGAACCATTCTCGTGAATCACCTCTGCAATCTCTGTCACCAATGTTCAGAATATCGCAAGGCTGCGCAGGCTGCAAACTATTTGTCGGGGGCCACAATGTTTAATCACCCCGATGAAGCCAAACATTCACCGTCGGCACTTAAGTAGTTAAAGGAAAGCAATATTTAGTGAAAAGAGATGCCAAGCAAAGATGCATTGTTACAATAACCCAATAATGGCACATGCTGAAATTAACTTGTCTCAACTCTCAACTGATACAAAATTGCTTGAAATGTCAATAAAAGGAATCGCTCAGAAAGGGCAGGGTCTATTAGTGTCCCAGGTTGCCGAAGGGATTCTTCCTGCTTAGTGAGAAACCTTGATGTGGAATTTTCCACCGATTCGTGTAAAAACTAATAATCACTGCTCGTTGATTGTTGAATGCAGCAAATTAAATTAAACATCCTCTGTTTATTGAGCTGTTTTTTTTTTCCAAGGTTGCTTTTCTTAAAAAGTATGTGCGGAATCTGTATATAAATTGCGGAGTTCATTCAGCAGAAATCCTATTACCTGATTTAATCAACCTGGCAGAATGAATCCTAATTACTATCAGAGTGGTGACTGTTGTTGAGATTGCTGCTCACCAATTTCTTGCTGAAAATATTATCTTTTATTTTGATGCTGTTTTTTTCTCTTTGCTTTACTCATTTATGAAGTTCACAGCTGGATCTGTATTTCCTGTGGATTGTATTAATCGCACTCAGGTGAAATACTGGCTGGAATCTACAGTTCCGGGATCTAAATTCTGTGACGCGCGATCTTGGATTGTTCTATCATTACATATGCACCCGGCAGGAGTTCACCAATTCTCACAGCGGGGGGGTGGGGGCGGGAAGGAAGTCGCCGTCCCCATTGACACCTCATGGGGGTCAAAGGTCCGGGCGCCATATTTAAAGGACACTCGGACAGCCTGCGCTATCCCTTCTACCTTTATCCTGCCATTGCTCCACCCTCCCCCCCCGCTAATCTTTCCTCCCTTCCTTCGTCACCCTCTACGCAACTTGTGCTACCGCAGCCCGGTCTCAAGCCGAGGATGCCGTTTACAGACACCAGAGAGGACAATGCAGTGGCAACTCACCGTTAATCATGGAAGACGTCCACCTTGCCAGGTGCACACCAGGGTCGCAGGTTCGATTCCCAGCTTGAGTCACTGTCTGTGCGGGGTCTGTGCGTTCTCCCTGTGTCTCCGTGGGTTGCCTCCGGGTGCTCCGGCTTCCTCCCACAAGTCCGGAAAGATGTGCTTGTTAGGTGAATTGGACATTCTGAATTCTCCCTCAGTGTACCCGAACAGGTGCCAGAATGTGGCGACTAGGGGATTTTCACAGTAACTTCATTGCAGTGTTAATGTAAGCCTACTTGTGACAATAATAAAGATTATTATTATTCTGTGCAGCCACAAAAGTGAACGTTCTAGCGGGAAACTTTATTTGGGAGGGGGAATTTAATTCTGACCAGGTGTCCTTTCAATGAGAATATGCGACGTGCTAATGCATGTAAAAGGCTCGTGAAGCACAACCCATCTTTAATCTGCTTTTCAAGTCTGTAGGGGCTGTTTAGCACAGGGCTAAATCGCTGGCTTTGAAAGCAGACCATGGCAGGCCAGCAGCATGGTTCGATTCCCGTAACAGCCTCCCCGAACAGGTGCCGGAATGTGGCAACTAGGGGCTTTTCACAGTAACTTCATTTGAAGCCTACTTGTGACAATAAGCGATTTTCATTTCATTCATTTCATTTCAAGTCCCAGGAACCCAATTCTTAAAGTTCATCCCACCATTGGGAAACTGATTTTTGCCCCCCTCAGCAAATTAAAGTACCCACCAATTACATCCCCCACCCCGCCCCTGCACCCACCAATTTCCCTGCTGCCGGTGGGACCACAAGATTGCACCACTAAAAGTTGCAAATTGTGCCGTCCTCAAAGAAGATTTTGGGGGGGCTGGTATCAGTCGTTGGCCTGACAGTGAAATCTGCAAATGGAAACTCTCAAAGTCTTATTGAGACCCCAACTATCTTGCATGGTGAAATCTACAAGAGGCAACCTGGAATCACAGGCATTGGCGCGTGAGGCACTTTAACCAGCCTTCATTACACCCAGCACATTTTGCACCTTCAAGCATGAGACTCTGCAGGTCGGTGTGAAGGGGAAATGTTTCCCGTGAAGGGGCATAGCCAATTTCTGTGCCTAAGGTGTCCTTTATTTACAGGCCTCCATGTATGTGGCTTTGCAGAGGTAACATCTTCAACGTGAGTCCTGTTTGCTGACTGAAGATGCAGTTAATAGGCAAAGCAACTTTGTTCTTCTGAAGCAAGTCAGTACGCAGAGTTCATCAAATAAAACTAAACCCAACTACCTGTGCAGGAAAGGATGTTTACCTGAGACCTGGTGAGTCACGCTCCACTTACACAACCGATGGGAAATGAGCTGTGATCCTGTTGTAAATTACAGTGGGTATACACATTTCAATTCACCGTGGAAAATGTCATGAGGAAAATCAATGCCTGTGTGTGAGGAGCTTATATTTGTTCTAACATTATTCTGGGAATTCAGGGGCGAAATTCTCCCCCAACGGCGGGATGCCCGCCGACTGGCGCCAAAGCCGGCGCAAATCAGACGGGCATCGCGCCGGCAAAAAGGTGCGGAAGTCTCCGCATCTTTGGCGGCCTAGCCCCAACATTGAGGGGCTAGGCCGACGCCGGAGGGATTTCCGCCCCGCCAGCTGGCGGAAATGGCGTTTGTTGCCCCGCCAGCTGGCGCGGAAATGCGGCGCATGCGCGGGAGCGTCAGCGGCCGCTGTCAGTTTCCCCGCGCATGCGCGGGAGCGTCAGCGGCCGCCGAAAGTTTCCCGCGCATGCGCAGTGGGGAGAGTCTCTTCCGCCTCCGCCATGGTGGAGGCCGTAGCGGAGGCGGAAGGGAAAGAGTGCCCCCACGGCACAGGCCCGCCCGCGGATCGGTGGGCCCCGATCGCGGGCCAGGCCACCGTGGGGGCACCCCCCGGGGTCAGATCGCCCCGCGCCCCCCCCCAGGACCCCGGAGCCCGCCCACGCCGCCTGGTCCCGCCGGTAAATACCAGGTTTGATTTACGTCGGCGGGACAGGCAATTCCTGGGCGGGACTTCGGCCCATCCGGGCCGGAGAATCCAGCGGGGGGTCCCGCCAACCGGCGCGGCTGGATTCCCGCCCCCGCCCAATCTCCGGGAGCGGAGACTTCGGCGGGGGCGGGGGCGGGATTCACGGCGGCCAACGGCCATTCTCCGACCCGGCGGGGGGTCGGAGAATGACGCCCCAGAAAGATCAACATTAGTATCTTTCCACGTTGTAGAAAGTGCAGATTTTCCCCTCAGGAAAACTTTCACAAGATGTGCATGAAAGACAAATAAAATCTAGGGACATTCCAAATGTATGCAAATGTTAAACCTAAAAATAGTTCACTTTTGTTTTTTGAACCTGATAAAAATGCATACAGACCGAATTCGCAAACAACGACAACTTATATTTCTATTGCATCTTTAACATCCCAAGGTGCTTGGCAGGAGCGTTATCAAGCAAAGTATGGCACGTGAGCTCCATGACGACACATTTGGTCAGATGATCAAAACCTTGGTCAACAACTGTCTTGGAGGAGGAAAGTCAGGTTGTGAGGTGGAGGTTTGTAGTGAGGGAATTCCAGTGCTTGAGGCCTAGGTAACTGAAAGCCCCACTGATGGAGAAAGTATGATTGGGAATGCACAAGAGACATGAATTTGAGGAGCGCAGATATCTCGGAGGGTTTTGGAGCTCGGGGCGATTACAGAGATAAGGGGGGAAATGAAGACATTTGAAAAAAAGGATGGGAGCTTTAGAAAATCAAGGCACTGCTTGGTCGGGCACCAATGCAGGTCAGTGAGCACAAGGGTGATTGGGGGATTGGGACTTGGTGATGAAGACACAAGTGGGAGTTTCAAAGATGTGCAGGTTAGGTGGATTGGCCATTCTAAATTGTCCAAAAAGGTTAGATTGGGGACAGGGTAGAGGTGTGGGGTTAATTAGGGTGCTCTTTCCAAGGGCCGGCGCAGACTCGATGGGCTGAATGGCCTCCTTCTGCACTGTAAGTTCTATGATTCTATGATTCAGCTGAGCTGAGATAGGGCTGAAATTGAGCAATGTTATGGAAGTGGGAATAGGTAGTCTTATAGATAGCATGAGTATGGACAGAAGGTTGTCTCGGGATCAAAAGTGTCAACAAGGTTGTGAATAGACGGTCTTAATCTCAGACTGTTGCCTCAAGACTTTTGATCTCAGGACATAATTTAATTCTCTCACTACTGGAATATTTGTGTTTATAGGCATTCATAGTTTATATTGCTACCCAGTGCAATCTCTGGTTTTGTAAAGAAAAATCACAAGTGAATAGCTAATCTTGGTGGGGGCCTACCGTGCTTAAATCCCGTCACCGCCATTCCCACCTGATTCACGGTGTAATGTTCTTGTCGGATGGCCTAATTTATATCATAAGAACACTTGGAGCTAAAGCGAGAAATGGTTCATTAACATTAACTGTGGGTCAAATAAATGCAAAACAAAAGATGCATAACAGTATGAACATGCACAAGCCATTATCGCTCTCCCAGCTCCCTAGTCAGTCTGAGGTCACCTGACTCTAATGTTTACTCATATATAATGAAACTACTATTGGTCGGTCTGTGAATTACAATACAACCTTGATATCACAACACCCGTAACCTCCATGTATGTCCCTGTCAGGCAGGGAAGAGATGGTCGAGTGAGGGAACCATGGTTGACAAGAGAGGTTGAATGTCTTGTTAAGAGGAAAAAGGAGACTTATGTAAGGCTGAGGAAACAAGATTCAGACAGGGCATTGGAGGGATACAAGATAGCCAGGAGGGAACTGAAGAAAGGGATTAGGAGAGCTAAGAGAGGGCATGAACAATCTTTGGCGGGTAGGATCAAGGAAAACCCCAAGGCCTTTTACACATATGTGAGAAATATGAGAATGACTAGAGCGAGGGTAGGTCCGATCAAGGACAGTAGCGGGAGATTGTGTATTGAGTCTGAAGAGATAGGAGAGGTCTTGAACGAGTACTTTTCTTCTGTATTTACAAATGAGAGGGGCGATATTGTTGGAGAGGACAGTGTGAAACAGATTGGTAAGCTTGAGGAAATACTTGTTAGGAAGGAAGATGTGTTGGGCATTTTGAAAAACTTGAGGATAGACAAGTCCCCCGGGCCTGACGGGATATATCCAAGGATTCTATGGGAAGCAAGAGATGAAATTGCAGAGCCGTTGACAATGATCTTTTCGTCCTCACTGTCAACAGGAGTGGTACCAGGGGATTGGAGAGTGGCGAATGTCGTGCCCCTGTTCAAAAAAGGGACGAGGGATAACCCTGGGAATTACAGGCCAGTTAGTCTTACTTCGGTGGTAGGCAAAGTAATGGAAAGGGTACTGAAGGATAGGATTTCTGAGCATCTGGAAAGACACTGCTTGATTAGGGATAGTCAGCACGGATTTGTGAGGGTAGGTCTTGCCTTACAAGTCTTATTGAATTCTTTGAGGAGGTGACCAAGCATGTGGATGAAGGTAAAGCAGTGGATGTAGTGTACATGGATTTTAGTAAGGCATTTGATAAGGTTCCCCATGGTAGGCTTATGCAGAAAGTAAGGAGGCATGGGATAGTGGGAAATTTGGCCAGTTGGATAACGAACTGGCTAACCGATAGAAGTCAGAGAGTGGTGGTGGATGGTAAATATTCAGCCTGGATCCCAGTTACCAGTGGCGTACCGCAGGGATCAGTTCTGGGTCCTCTGCTGTTTGTGATTTTCATTAATGACTTGGATGAGGGAGTTGAAGGGTGGGTCAGTAAATTTGCAGACGATACGAAGATTGGTGGAGTTGTGGATAGTGAGGAGGGCTGTTGTCGGCTGCAAAGAGACATAGATAGGATGCAGAGCTGGGCTGAGAAGTGGCAGATGGAGTTTAACCCTGAAAAGTGTGAGGTTGTCCATTTTGGAAGGACAAATATGAATGCGGAATACAGGGTTAACGGTAGAGTTCTTGGCAATGTGGAGGAGCAGAGAGATCTTGGGGTCTATGTTCATACATCTTTGAAAGTTGCCACTCAAGTGGATAGAGCTGTGAAGAAGGCCTATGGTGTGCTCGCGTTCATTAACAGAGGGATTGAATTTAAGAGCCGTGAGGTGATGATGCAACTGTACAAAACTTTGGTAAGGCCACATTTGGAGTACTGTGTACAGTTCTGGTCGCCTCATTTTAGGAAGGATGTGGAAGCTTTGGAAAAGGTGCAAAGAAGATTTACCAGGATGTTGCCTGGAATGGAGAGTAGGTCTTACGAGGAAAGGTTGAGGGTGCTAGGCCTTTTCTCATTAGAACGGAGAAGGATGAGGGGCGACTTGATAGAGGTTTATAAGATGATCAGGGGAATAGATAGAGTAGACAGTCAGAGACTTTTTCCCCGGGTGGAACAAACCATTACAAGGGGACATAAATTTAAGGTGAAAGGTGGAAGATATAGGAGGGATATCAGAGGTAGGTTCTTCACCCAGAGAGTAGTGGGGGCATGGAATGCACTGCCTGTGGAAGTAGTTGAGTCGGAAACATTAGGGACCTTCAAGCAGCTATTGGATAGGTACATGGATTACGGTAAAATGATATAGTGTAGATTTATTTGTTCTTAAGGGCAGCACGGTAGCATCGTGGATAGCACAATGCTTCACAGCTCCAGGGTCCCAGGTTCGATTCCAGCTTGGGTCACTGTCTGTGCGGAGTCTGCACGTCCTCCCCGTGTCTGCGTGGGTTTCCTCCGGGTGCTCCGGTTTCCTCCCACAGTCCAAAGATGTGCAGGTTAGGTAAATTGGCCAATGATAAATTGCCCTTAATGTCCAAAATTGCCCTTGGTGTTGGGTGGAGGTGTTGAGTTTGGGTAGGGTGCTCTTCCCAGGAGCCGGTGCAGACTCAAAGGGCCGAATGGCCTCCTTCTGCACTGTAAATTCAGTGATAATCTATGATTAATCTAGGACAAAGGTTCGGCACAACATCGTGGGCCGAAGGGCCTGCTCTGTGCTGTATTTTCTATGTTCTATGTTCTCTGTCCACTAGTCCTGCAACTATGCTGCAATCCTCATACATTCTCCCTTCCTATGACTCCAACCTCTTGTGTACCCTCACACCTTTCCTCCCACCTTTGACACCCACACCTTCAGGTGCCTGGACCTCACCTATGGGGAAAACCTCACCCTTATTTTCAAATCCCTCCATGTCTTTGCCCCATCCCTAGCTTTGTAGCCTCCTCCTGCCCGACAATCTTCCAAAATCTCTCCACTCCTCCAATTCTGGCCTCTTGCACATTCCTGATTTTCATTGCTCCACCATTGGCGGTCCTACCTTCAGCTGCCTTGGCCCCAAGCTTCAGGATTCCCTCCCTAAACCTCTCCTCCCCTCTTCCCTCCTTCGAGATGCTCCGTGAAACCTATCTCTTTCACCAACCTTTGGTCACCTGTCCTTATATCTCCTTCTATGGCAAAAAGTCATATTGTGTGCAGTAATGTCCCTGTGAAGTGCTTTGTGATGCCTTGCTTTGTTAATCATAGAATTTACAGTGCAGAAGGAGGCCATTCGACCCATCGGGTCTGCACCGGCTCTTGGAAAGAGCACCCCACCCAAGGTCAACACCTCCACCCTATTCCCATAACGCAGTAACCCCACCCAACACTAAGGGCAATTTTGGACACTAAGGGCAATTTATCATGGCCAATCCACCTAACCTGCACATCTTTGGACTGTGGGAGGAAACCAGAGCACCCGGAGGAAACCCACGCACACACGGGGAGAACGTGCAGACTCCGCACAGACAGTGACCCAAGCCGGAATCGAACCTGGGACCCTGGAACTGTGAAGCAATTGTGCTATCCACAATGCTACCGTAAAGATGCGATATAAATGCAAATTGTTGTTCTTACGATACATCTACAATGGTAGTGATGTTGTACGATCGATTCCAGAACATGCAAGTCATTAACCAGCCTTAGTTACATTTATGTTTGTCTTTCATGAAAATTCTAGCTTCAAAGCCACGCTCGCAACCAAAGAATTAAGTTATGCATATTCAATTGGCTCAGCTGATCACCTCCTTCGGCAGAAGTTTGTTCATAAAAATTCAGACCTCTGTTTCTTTCACAAGTTTACAGTCTGGGGTCTGACTGAATCCAAGAGTGGTAATTTGGTAAGTCTTCACAAAAAATCTTTTTGCATATTCACTGAACACAATAAGTAATATACAAACATCAAACCAATTTCCTGTCAATGATGCAAAATACTGAGGCCTTCTTATTCCTCTGAACTGCACTGATTTTCTGACGAGATTGCTTTTCAAATGACTGTGCTTTCCGTTCCATTCAGTCCTGTGGTCTTATTTCTTTACATAGCCAGTAACTGTGCGGTTGAATTGGTTGAAATATTGTCCATTGCTGGCATCTGAGTGCCAATCTAAACTGAATAGATGCGATGAGAAGTCTTCACTCCGATGCCCTTCGACGGTTGTTGTTTGAAATGAGTTTAGCCAAAGAGGGTCTGGGTGGGCGCCCTTCCTCAATAATAAACTAAGAGAATCTGGCAGGCAGCTTCAATCCCAACTGTGAGATACCAAAACGATAGTGTGAGCACGCCTGCGCGTAGAATACACAGTTGCGTGGAACATGGAGAGAGTGGAGCAGTTTTCAGGATATCAATGTCGTCTTAACTGGATGTTGAGAAGAAAATGCGCCATTGTGTGAAGTACTGGCCGGAATTCTCCGGCCATTGGGATACCTGGGCCGGGATTCTCCTCTACCCGGCGGGGCGGGGGGTCCCGGCGGGATGGAGTGGCGGGAACCACTCTGGCGTCGGCCACCCCAAAGGTGCGGATTTCTCCTCACCTTTAGGGGCCAAGCCCTCACCGTGAGGGGCTAGGTCCGCGCCGGAGTGTGGCGACTAGGGGCTTTTCACAGTAACTTCATTTGAAGCCTACTTGTGACAAGAACCAATTTTCATTTCATCTCATTTCATTTCCGCTCCACCGGCTGGCATGGAAGGCCTTTGGCGCCATGCCAGCCGGAGCTGAAAGGAATTCGCCGGCCGGCGGAAGTCTGCGCATGCGCGGGAGCGTCAGCGGCTGCTGACGTCATCCCCGCGCATGCGCAGGGGGGTCTCCTCTGCGTCGGGCATGGTGAAGGCCATGGCCAAGACGGAGGGAAAAGAGTGCCCCCATGGCACAGGCCTGTCCGCAGATCGCTGGGCCCCGATCGCGGGTCAGACCAACGTGGGGGCACCCCCCGGGACCAGATCACCCCCGGAGCCCCGCCCACGCCGCCAGTCCCACCGGTAAGATAGATGGTTTGATTCACGCCGGCGGGACTGGCATGACAGCAGCGGGACTTCGGCCCATCGTGGGCCGGAGAATCGCCAGGGGGGGGGGCTACACGTCCGGCGCGGCGCGATTCCCGCCCGGCCGAATATCCGGTGCCGGACAATTCGGCGGCCGGCGGGGGCGGGATTCATGCCAGCCCCCGGTGATTCGCCCGCGGGTTTCCCGGAGGCATGAGGTGGCTTCAATGGGAAATTCCACTGAGAAGCAGCGGGAGGAGAGAATCCCACTGTCAGCGGACGGCGTGCCAAGAAACAGGCGACTGGGAGACCGGAGAACCCAGCCCTTTATCCGGCATTGTCATGAGGACAAATCTCAGCTAAATCTGCTCTTGACCCTTCCATCTTTGTCAGGCTTATTTGACAGTTCCTTTCTTTTTCTTTCTCCCCATGTTCTGTTCTCTCATTCACACCGGAGTGATGTACAATAAATGGAAAACAGCAGTCAATCCTATTGATAACACCTCATTCTGTGTCCCTCCCTTCCTGTCCCAACCCCTGCCTGGGTTTTATATAGTACTGCCCAGTCCTGCTGGCAGTGTGCGGTGTGAAGCACAAGCCTAATTTAACTAAATCCAATAAAAGAGGCAATCAAAGAAAACCTAAATCTACCAGCTCATCTTGTTGAGACGCCTGAATGAAATATTCACATGTGTGTGGGTTAAAGGTCTTTCTTCGGGTGGCTGCTCGTGTTTGGCAAAAGCCATCCACTTGTTTATCAATTGTTGGAAATTATTTTTCTTTTGGGACATGACTCAATTTTCTACTTGCCTCCTGGATATAAAATTGGCATTGGCCATTATTAAATCCCACCCAGTGTGTTGCAGGGGTTAGGACCACTGCCTGATGAAGAGGTGGACGTCTGATAGGGCAATCTAGGGTTATACTGCCTTCTGTACAGGTGTTTGGGGGTCCAATGGGTCACTTTTCTTTTATACAACTGAGTACCTGACATGATTTATGCTTCCATTCCCTAACCCATCCTCAGGAGGGTTGCAATAGGGTTAGGGCAGGGTGTATTGCGACATTTGTGAGATGGACCAAGGTAGGATGTTCCTTGTTGGCTTTAGGACCCTGGCGTGAGGGATAAATGGTGTTCAGAAGTCCACTATATCTGGGGAACAGGCATTCACCCTGGAAGGCAAGTCCCAGAGAAGGAGGAAGCTCAAAAATGGACTCGCCCTCTCGCCAAATATTCCTGTAGCTGAGCACCACCCGTGGGATGAGGGGGAGGGGGAGGGGAGATTTGGAGGGTGGCAGGAAGCCCTTCCACCGGGCAACCAATGAATGCTGCTGAAACCAGGCAGGCAGGAGACCCTCAGAGCCAGTCTGGTGCCATCTAACCACCAGGTCCGCCATTGCAAGGTCACCTCTTGCCAACCAAACTGCTGTACGCTGCCTGAGGGGTCCTGGGCTAAAACTCTGCCCTCTGGTGTACAATGTCAGACTACCATCCTTCTACATGCTGCATACTATTTGATGCCGATGCTTAGAAGCGTTTCATCAGTTTTCCAGGAGTGTGTGTGGAATGTCTTTTGGAATTCTGTGCACCACTCACAGTTTGACAATAGTACTTAATTTCATCATGTGTATCCAACTAAGACATTACACATGGCTCAGAAATTATTCATATGAAACAGTGAGGTGATATTCTTTTGACAGCATGCAGAATCATTTAAACTAGTTAATCCCAGCTAGATTACTGTACTTTATATTTCACACACCGATTTCAAGGATTACATTTCCATTTTTTTCTAAATCCCACTAGACAAGGCAACTGTATTTCAATACATACAAGGTGATATTAATAGTCTTAACATGATTTTTGAGATCTCTGTACTTCTAACAAGGGAGCTATGTACATTTAACAATGACATCTTGGCCGGGATTCTCCGCTACCCGGCGGGGTGGGCCGTACCGGAGCCGAGGGTTGGCGCGTGCCAAGTGGCGCCGAAGGGCCTCCGCCGGCCGGTGGGGGTTGGTGCACGTGCGGGAGCGCCAGCGTGTGCTGGCGTCATCCCAGCGCATGTGCAGGGGTGTTCTTCTCCGTGCCAGCCATGGCATCCCATTACAGCGGCCGGCGCAGAGGGAACGAGTGCCCCCATGGCACAGGCCCGCCTGCGTGTGCCAGGCCACCATGGCGGCGCCCCAGGGGCCAGATCCCCCGCGCCCGCCCAAGGACTCCACAGAGCCAGGTCCCGCCGGTAAGGACCTGGTGTAATATACGCCGGCGGGACTGGCCAAAAGTGGGCGGCCACTCGGACCATCGCGGGACGGAGAATCGCCGGGGGTGGGGGGGCCATTGCCAGCGGCCCCCGACCGGCGTAACGCGATTTCCGCCCCCGCCGAAAAACTGGCGTCGGAGAATCCGGCAGCCGGCGCCGGGCGGCAGGGCGGGATTCACGCCCCCGCCGAAAAACCGGCGCAGGAGAATCCGGCAGCCGGCATCGCGGCGGGATTCACACCGCCCCCCCGGCGATTCTCCAGCCCAGCGGGGGGTTGGAAAATCCCGCCCCTTATGTGACTGTGACAGAGAAAAACCTCCCCTCCTCATCCGTCTCGTCCTGTCTGAAGCTTTTGACATGGTTTACCACACCACCCTCCTCTGCTGTCTCTCCACCACCATCCAACTGGGTGGTACAGCACTCGCCTGCTTCCAATCCTATCGATCTAGTCGTAGCAAAGAATTACCTGCAATATATATTTGTCCCACTCCCATACCATGGGTTCTATCTTGGTTTCCTCTTACTATCTAATCACAGTGATAGCGTATAGTGTCATTTGGTTCACAATGTGCTTGGAACTCATTATGTGAACATATATCATGGTGCACCATGTTCACTGTCGCACTGTAGCCATAGCGCAGAGTAGCAATGTATCAGCCTGTTCGTCTACTAGTCACATGAGAAGGGGAAGATTATTTCTGAGATGTACGCTGACAACTCTACGCCACCACTACTTCCCTTGATGACTCGACTGTCTCTAAACTGTTGGAAAGTTTATCCGCCATCCTCCATCCACTGGGGGGCTAGCAGCCGCGCAGCATAAAGCCCCCAGCTTTACCTGCATATACAGTTGGAGAATGGCCGGGTCCGTGGCCACGCTTGCGCATGGCAGCAGCCTGTGGCGGTCGTGCCGTGCAACATGGCGCCGGCCACGCGTGGACCCGGCCTGCCAAAATCTGCCCCTCTGTAACGAGCCTCGCTACCCCAGACGACCCCACACCAATCCCCCCCCAGCCCCCGCCGAAGCTGCCCCTGCCAGTGGAACGGCTGCCCCCCTGACTGTGCCGGCGTTGGACTCAGTCCGCAGTCGCCATGCGAGGACCCTGAACGGTGTGAGCACACGTGAGTGACGCCATCGGGGACATGGCCCATCGGGGGCAGAGCATCGGGGGGAGGGCCTCAGGTGATGTCCTGAGTTCGTCCATACGGCGAGAGGCAGCTTTCCCGAGTACGCCGTTTTTGAGGGGGCGGAGCATTGCAAAAATGTCGCTGCCCCTGGTTCCGGCGTAAACGGGGATTCTCTGGCCGATGTCCGAATGAGATTTCGGCGCGCCGTTCGGAGAATCCAGCCCATTACCTTCAGATCGCGCCACAAACTCGGTTTTCACTTGTTACCGACTCCATCCCTCTCCCTGACAACAATTTCAAGCTGTTCACAGCCTTAATGGTGTATGTGACTCTGACCGCATACCTTTTTTTAAAATTTAGAGTACCCAATTCATTTTTTCCAATTAAGGGGCAATTTTAGCATGGCCAATCCACCTAGCCCGCACATCTTTGTTTTTTTGGGTTGTGGGGGCGAAACCCACGCAGACACGGGGAGAATGTGCAAACTCCACACGGACAATGACCCAGAGCCGGGATCGAACCTGGGACTGATGTGTTGAGTGTTCTGGATCACATACAGGTCACCAACACTTGAAGTAGTGCAACACTATTTTATTAAAAGGTTAACTATTTAAACATACTTGAACTGTGGGTAAATACGATACCAGCTTTAACTAAAGACCTTTGCCTTGTCCTAACCAGTTGATGCACTCAGCACATGGTGAATGTCTGTGTTGCAGGCTGTGAGCTCTGTCCTCCTAGCTAGCTGCTACTCGAATGAGCGGGAACTCTGATGCCCCCTGTCTTTATAGTGCGTGTACTCTCACTGGTGATTGGCTGCGGTGTTGTGTATGTTGATTGGTCCCACTGTGTGTCCATCAGTGTGTGTCTGCACCATGATATACTGGTGTGTATTATGACAGGGACCTCGGCGCCGTGAGGCAGCAGGGCTAACCCACTGCGCCACCGTGCTGCCCTCTCTGACCAGTGATACCAGTCTTTAGTTAAAGCTGGTATCGTATTTACCCACAGTTCAAGTATGTTTAAATAGTTAACCTTTTAATAAAATAGTGTTGCACTACTTCAAATGTTGGTGACCTGTATGTGATCCAGAACACCCATCACTAAGACTGTAACACCCCCCACTCTAACATTAAACGATTCTATACCTGCGTCAGCTTATCTGCTGCTGAAACTCTCTTCCTTGCCTTTGTTACCGCTTGGTTATTGATATGCTTCTCTGGGCTGACCTCTTATATTTCAAGCCCCAAGTTCCTCCAGATCTCTGCTGCTCTTATCCTGACTTGCACCAAGGCATTTTGCACCTGCCAGCCCTCTGCTTATTGACCTTCATTAGCTTCTGTTCCCGCAATGCCTCAATTTTGCAAGTCTCCTCTCTGTTTTCAATTCCCTCCATGATCTCCCTCCCCTCCCTATCTCTACAACCTCCTCCAACACTCCAAGATAGCAGCATTCCTCCAATTCTGGTCCCTCAGCATTCCCAGCTCAGCGTCTTCAGCCCCCTAAGCACAAAGTTCTGGAATCGCCTCGTTAGTTCTCTCTGCCTTTGTATCTCCCCATCGCCCTTCAAGATACTTCTTAAAACCTACCTTTTTCATTAACATTCTAATTGTCCTGATACTTCTTTGTGGGTTTGGTGTCAAAAGGGTTGCTAAGTACAGTTGGAGAGAGAAAGATAGCCAACTATGGACATTGGAACATAAGGCCCAATGGTCTTGTCAAGGATTGAAGGAGAAATTGAGGGTAAAAATCAGAAGAGGAAGAAGAAATATCGGATGGATGGATAACATTGAGGTACGGACTGAGGGAGGCTGAAGGAAAGTCAGAGTAGAAACAAGGCAATGCCATTGGCCCCATTAATACCATGGTTACAATGAATTGTATTTTGTGAATAACACCTTGGGATGTTTTATTGTATAAACAGCTCTTTATATGTGCAAGTTGTTGTTGCTGATTGCTCTTATATTTTGTGTTCTCTACTGGAGTGATTATAGTGATACCAAAAATCTAATATGGATACACCAGGGCTTTACTCGACAAATAGGTCCTTGCCAGTGATATGCTGAGTCTTGCTGTCCTTTGGAGTAAGAGATATTAACAAGGTCCACACAAGGGTCAACCCATTCCTCTGTTAAGCAAGGAGTTGAAATATAGACACAGTTCCTTCAGCACCCTCCCCACCCCTGCCCCACCTGCAACTCAGGAGTCGATTATCCTTTTTACATGACAGGAGGCAGCTAAGCTCTGCAACGTGCTACTGAGCCATATTTAACTCGCAAGTTCCCTATTCACTCTTTGGTTCATTTTGAATGAGCTGATCCAAATGGGGATAGTAACGATGATGTTACAGTTGGGAGCAATGGTCCCAGGTTGAGTCCATCCAATACTACATGCATGAAGCTCGATGAGGGCTTAGAATTCGACCGATGATGCTTCCTGCAGTTGAATGTTCATTTGCCATTCACTGTATAAATACTTAGCTACCACATTCATGTATTGAACACATTTTTGTGTGATATCTGTACACAAGCTTGATGGAAACACCAGACAGTAGGGGCGGGATTCTCCACTCCCGCGCCGAAGTGGCCGCGCCGTCGTGAACGCCGTTTAGGTTCACGACGGCCCCGATCCCGAACGATTCAGGCCCTGACAATGGGCTTGGATCGGGGCCGTGTCATCTACATGCGCCAGGCCTTGTCGCCCGCGTAAAGGCGGCGCCGCATAGATGACGCGGCCGACGCCGCATAACTGGCGTCATCTGCGCATGCATGGTTGCCGTCCTCTCTAAGTCCGCCCCGCAAGAAGATGGCGGACGGATCTTGCGGGGCCGCGGAAGGAAGGAGGTCCTCCTTCAGAGAGGACGGCCCGACAATCGGTGGGCACCGATCGCCGGGCCACCCCACATTTGAGGTACCCCCCGGTGCAGGATCCCCCCTCCCCCCCCCCCCCACTGCAGGCCGCCCCCCCCCGCGTTCACGCACTGTTCACGACAGCAGCGACCGGGTGTGGACGGCGCCAGGGGGAATCCGCCGTTTTGGCCTGGCCGCTCGGCCCATCCGGGCCTGAGAATAGCGGGGGTGTCTCCGGCGATTCTCCGGCCTGCGGCCGCGGAGCTCGACCGGGCCGTTCCCGCCGCTTGGGAGAATCGCGGGAGGGCGTCGGACCGGCGTCCCGGGGAATTTTGACAGCCCAGGCGATTCTCCCAACCGGCGCGGGAGAATCTTGCCCTATGTTCCTGCAATGTCTCAATCAGGCTGGTTAAAGGGATATTGAAAAATTCAATTATTTTAAAGCATGTTTCCTTTATCTCAGGGAAAGTCAGCAGTGTGAGACAAGTTGGATAAATTCACTTTGCGTTATTGCAGTGAAATCTGTATGTGCTGTGCATGAGGTAACGTTTTATATGAGGAAAAATGATAAGGAAATGATTTTTGGTGATAAACATTGTGGGTAGCGATGTAGTCATACTGCTCATAACCTTCAGAGGTTTTATTAATATTTTATGTGGCATAATAAATGTTTGCCTTCAACACTTATCAATTTGCTGGCCTTATATTTAATTAGCCCATAATTGTTCAATATTGAGAATTGTGCCAAATGTCGAACTGTTTAAATACTGCGTTACAGGTTAACTTGGCTCTTGATTAGATGGGTTCACTCCATGTTTTGACCGAGTGAATTTTTATTTGGTGGCCTAGATTAAAAATGGTGTGTAATTTAATAATGTCAGACTGGGGATAGAATTTCTAACTAGAACAGAGCTTTGTGAAAAACTACTCTGTTCGGTTCAATTGATAGGAGTTGTGCATTTTCCAAAATTTGACTTCCATTAGAAATGATACATTTTCCAAATCTAATATAATTCTGAGCTTGCATGATTCAAAATTTCACTTTCCCAGAAAAGCTTTCTGTGTGCTAAAATGAGTGCAGTGTTCATTTGCACAATTGTTCGGTGGCATAGGGGTGAAATAGCTTTAATGATTAGAAAGACTATCACCTCAATGGTGAGGGAGGATATAATAAGGAGAATGCGACCAGTGGAGACCATATGGGTGGAACTGAGGAACAGAAAAGTATCTAAAGTTGCAATGGGTGCTGTATTTGGGAGCAGTTCTGAGGTTTTTGATGCAGAAAGTAGGCAATTATATAGCAAAGGCAGAGTAGCATTAATGGGGGATTTTAACTTATGCATAGATTGGAAGAGGCAGAAAACCATCTGTCAGAAAGGTAGTGAATTTCTGGAATGTGTCCGGGCTAGTTTCAAAGAACAAAGAACAAATACAGCACAGGAACAAGCCCTTTGGCCCTCCAAGCCTGTACCGACCATGATACCACCCTTGGCCAAAACCCTAAAGAACAGCGATAAACCCTAAAGAACAGCAATAAAGAGAAGCAATATGTTCCAGATGCAACAAGGAGACAGGCAACATTAGATTTAGTTATGAGTAATGAGCCAAATTTAATTGGTAGCCTAACTGTGCACAAACATTTATCAAATAGTGATCACAACATGATGAATTCAGTGTAGCATTTGAAAGTGAAAAGCACGATTCAGATACTGGAATTTTAGACTTGGTTAAAGCTGACATTAACAGGTTGAGACAGAGACTGTCAACAGTAAACAGGGGAGATCTGTCAATGGGTCAAATGATTGAAGATCAGTGGAGAATATTTAAAGAAACTTTTCGCGAGATACAGAGCGAGTATATATGCCTGAGAGGAAAAGCTCTACTTCACAAAAAAGTACAGTCTTGGATAACTAAAGAGTTATTCAGCATAAAACTGAAACAAAGGGCTTACAAAAATACAAAACACAGCACAAGTCCAGATGAGATAGATACAAAGACCAGCAAAGGGTTACAAAGCAGTTTATCAGAGCCACTAAAAGGGATTATGAAAGGAAACTTGCAAGAGACATCAAAATCAATAAGAAGAAATGTTATCGTTATATAAAGGGAACTTGGGTGATCAAGAGCAATGTGGGCCCAGTAAAAGTTGAAAATGGAGATATTGTCAGCGATAATGGAGGAATAGCAGACATGTTGAATAGTATTTACAGTTAAAAAGGAGGATAAATTGCCAAAAGTCCCGTAAAAAGTAATAGTCGATAAAGGACAGGGACTTAATAAAATTAACATAAGTACAGCATCAGTAACTATGGAATTAATGGAACTAAAGATAAACAAATCCCCAGGACCTGACGGCTTCCGTCCGAGGATGTTAAAGGAAGGAGGGGAGCACATTGTCGATGCCCTAAATGAAATCTTCCAGAGTTTCCTAGATTCTGGAGTAGTCCCCTAGATTGGAAATTTTTAAAGAAGGGTGAAAAGGGGAAATCAGGGAAATACAGCCGGTTAGCCTAACGTCTGTGGTGGGGAAATTACTGGAGTCCAGAATCAGGGATGGGATAACTGAACACCTCGAAAAATTCCAGGAAGGCATTTGATACAGTCCCACACAAGAGACTGTTAACTAAGGTGAAGCCCACGGTGTTGAGGGCAGATTATTGACATGGTTAAGAAATTGGTTGAATGGCAAGTGACAGAGAGTGGGGATAATGGGTAATTACCCAAATTGGCAAAGGGGAATAGTGATGTAACACAGGGATCTGAGTTGGCATCTCAATTATTCACACTATTCATTGATTGAGAGCACAGAAAGTCATAGATCCAAATTTGTGAATGATATAAAGTTAGGTGACATTGTAGAGAGTCTAGAGTCGAGCAGAAAATTGCAAAGCGAGATCGGCGATTGATGAATGGGCAAAATTGTGGCAGATGGAATTCACTGTGAGCAAGTGTGAGGTTATCTATTCTGGACCATAAAAGGATAGAGCAGAGTACTTTATACTGGAAAGAGGTTAGATACAGTCGATGTCCAAAGAGACTTAGGGGATCAGGTGTATAGATCGTTAAAATGCATGAACAAGTGCAGTAAATAATCAAAAAGGCTAATGGAATGCTAGCCTTTATATATAGAGAATTGGAGTATAAAGACATAGAGGTTATGCTGCAGCTGTACAAAACCCCGGTTAGACCTCACTAGGAGTACCGTGTGCAGCCCTGGGCACCATACCATTGGAAGGATACTTTGGCCTTTGGGGGAGTGCAACGCAGGTTTACAAAACTGATACCTGGACCACAGGAGTTACGTTACGTGGAGAGATTACACAAATTAGCCCTGTTTTTGCAGAAATTTATAAGGTTAAAGGGTGACCTGATTGAAGTATTCGAGATACTGACAGTGAAAGACAGGGTAGATAAAGTTAAACTATTTCCACTGGTTGGAGGTACTAAAACTATGGGGCATAGTCTAAAAATTAGGGCTAGACCATTTAGGAGAGATGTTAGGAAGCATTTCTTCACTCAAAGGGTGGTAGAGGTTTGGAACTCTCTCCCACAAACAACAGATGAAGTCTTTTAAATCAGAGATAGATAGAATTTTGTTCAGCAAAGATATTAAGGGATATGGGCCTAAGATAGGTATATGGGCTGCGATTCTCCTATGCCGCGCCGTATGGGAGAATCGCCGTTCGCGCCATTATTTCCCGTGGCGCCGATCCGGCGCCGGCAGGCGATTCTCCGAGGAGCGGAGAATCGGCGCCATTTGCACCAGCGCGTTTGGCACGGCGCCGGTCGTGGGCCGCTGTCCGCGGCCGGCCGCCGATTCTCCAGCCTTGATGGGCCGAGTGGCCGTGCGGATACGGCAGAGTCCCGCCGGCGCCGTTCACACCTGCTCGCAGCCGATGGGAAATCTGCACGTAGGGTCGGGGGGGCGGCCTGTGGGGGAGGGGGAGAGGCGCTCCTTCACAGGGAGGGGCCTCCGATGGGGTCTGGCCCGCGATTGGGGCCCACCTATCGGCGGGACGGCCTCTCCAGCCCCAGCCCTATTTTATTACGCAGCCGGCCTCTGAACCCCCACGCCATGTTGCGTCGGGGCTGGCGAGCTGAGGAAGTCCCCCGTGCATTCGCGGGTTGGCGCGGCTCAACTGCGCATGCGCGGGTTGGCACGGCGCCCATTTGGCGCCGGGAAGGGAGGCTGGAGCAGCGTGAACCACTCCAGCGCCATGCTGGCCCCTGCTGGGGGCCAGAATCAGTAGTGCCCGCGCCCGTTCACGCGGCAGCGTTCACGACGGCGCGAACACTCTGTCTCCATTTCGGAGAATCACGCCCATGGAGTTTGGACACAGATCTGTCATGATCTCATTAAATGGCGGGACACGCTCGAGGGCTGAATGGTCTACTCCTGTTCCTATGTTTCTGTGTTCTGTTAATCAAATATGATAACTGATCTATGTTCAATGTGCTTGATTGATTGAGTCTGGGTGTGGACTCTGAGCAACCACGAGCTACTATAAACTGAGTTGCAAGCATGAGTTCAGAGTTGGGTGATTACAGGGACATTTTAAAACTCATGTAAATAAACCTGTTGCACACTTTGAAACTAATGTTGTCTTTGTGTTGCTCTGAGACATGTAGAATACTCAACAGATGGAAAATCACAGGTTGAATGGGGTATAGTTTTGGTATGTGCTGAACACGACGACATCCTTCACAACATAAAATTATAAATCTGTTCCATCCAATAACATCAAGTCCACTGCACAAAAAGCAGACATTCGGCCCATCTAGTTTATGCTGGTATTTATGTTTCATATTAATTTCATTCTTCATCTAACAGGATACCCTTCTTGCCCCCTCATGCTTTTATCTAAATTCCCCTTAAATAGGTCTATGCTATTCCCCACCTACTCCACATTCTCCCCCATCCATGAGTAAAGCATTTTCTCCTGAATTTCCGATTGGATTTATAAAGTTGGATTTATCAAGGACTATTTTATTTTCAAGGTCTATAATTTTGGCCTTCTCCACAAGTAGAAATTGTGAATTGTTCAAAAGAGCTGGCGAACCAGTGGGCCGGCGGAATGGGCCATAGCCACGCTATGATGCTTACATTCAATCGGGCCAAATTGCCAGTGCTCTGCATGGGCCAGAATGGCGATTAAGGAGGGAAGATTCCCTGTATATTACCATACCCCAGTCAAACGGAACTCTGCACACCTTTCTGCATCTCCCCAGTCATGATCATTTTTCCTGAGTGGCTGCCTGTAACATGAAAACCAGAATCTCCCTGAGGGATGCCCATCATGAATTTGCAAAGCAGGAAACTCCAACAGTTGTACGGCGGGATACATCAAAAGATCCAGGGAGGGATCTTGAAGAGACAAAAACACACACCACAGCGGGCATGCACTGCGCCACAACATCTGGTAGGAACGTCCAACGAACAAGGGATCTCTGCCAGCAGGGTGAAGCCAGATACGTCTCCCGTAAGTACAAGACATGAAAGAGTCACATTTATAACATGTAAAAAGGTTTCCATGATGGATTCACAGCTTAAATTACGTCTTACTGTTCTGATTTTTTTTTTTGCCAGCCAAATAAATGCAACTAACACCACACAGTTTCCAACAAAAGCCACTTTTCAACCAAGCCATTGAAGCCCCTTTTTGCATTGGCTGCCAGTTTGCACGCTGGTAGAGTTTCCAAATACAGTGGCCATTTCGAGAGAGCTGCCTGCGCCTTTACTGATAAGGAAATAAGAATAAAAGTGCCTGTCGGTATGAACAGTTGTCGGAAGACAACAAGAACTGACAGGAGTGAGGTCTATATGTTACAGTCTGCCTCTGGCTGCAGGACTGATATGTTCTGGAATTGGAAGCTGAATTAACAAATATCACTACCTCCAGGTGCTCAAAGATGCACCTAAGGAGATTTTTTCTCCCCCTGGCCTCTGTGGAGGAAGCATTAATATTCTTTGCAGAAAATCACTATATTTTCTTGCTGTCTCGTCCCTCTTTTCTTTCTGTCTCACTGCGATGTAAGTGTTTTACACAGCCATGAGAAAAAGTGCCGGCAAGGAAACTGATATTACCAACATTTAAACAAATCATAGAATTTACAGTGCAGAAGTAGGTCATTCGGCCCATCGAGTCGGCATAAGCCCTTGGAAAGAGCACCCTACTTAAGCCCATGCCCGCACTCTATCCCCTTAACCCTGAAACCCCACCTAATCTTTTTGACACTAAGGGGCAATTTATCATGGCCAATCCACCTCACCCGCACATCTTTGGACTGTGGGAAGAAACCGGAGCACCCGGAGGAAACCCACGCAGACACGGGGAGGAAGTGCAAAGTCTACAGTCACCCGAGGCCAAAATTGAACCTGGGGCCCTGGAGCTGTAAGACAGCAGTGCTAACCACTGTGCCACCATGCCTCAATGTTCAGATTGGTACACTTTTTTTTTTAAATTTGGAGTACCCAAATCATTTTTTCCAATTAAGGGGCAACTTAGCATGCTCAATCCACCTACCTTGCACATCTTTGGGTTGTGGGGGTGAAACCCACGCGAACACGGGGAGAATGTACAAAGATTGGTACACTGTTAACGTGTTGTTCTGCCATGGTCCAACTCACCCGACAACACAAGGAATATCTCAGCAGCTTTCTCTATTCAAGAAGGCAAAGGTGCCAACTTAATGATTGTAGTAACATTGTCATTCTAAAATCGCATTAAGAACTTACTGAAAGGTATTGAGAATGGGGAGGCGACAGCAATAAAATTGTATTCTTTAATATTTTGTCGATGATAGAATAATTGGAGTATTCAGGACTGAATTAATCGACCTTTGTTCAGTAAAGGTATCAGGAAATAGGGATCAAGGCTGAGTCAGAGGTGTTGGGATATAGCTCGGCCATGATCTCATTGGTCAGGCTCGAAGGAAATGAACGACAAATTTCTGCAATATGAAAAGTCGTAGATTGAGCACCATAATCTACTTGTTGTTGTGTCCTGTCTGTTTGTCTGTGCACATTATAGTTTTCTCAATTGCAGAAGATTTGTTTCAAGCATGGAATTGTGCAAAATACTGTTTTAGTTGAGAAAACAATTTAAAGGCAGCACTCTTTTGGAGGTTACCTAATAAAACAAATGGTGCAACATGTTAATTTTCGATTCTTTTTTAAATTCTTTCATGTGATGTGGATATTTCTGGCAAGGTCAGTGTTAGTGACTCATCCCTAATCGCCCTTATGAAGGTGATGGTGAGTTGCCTTCTTGAATCGCTGCAGTCCGTGAAGTGGGAGGAACACCGACAGTGCTGCTAGGAAAGAAGCTCCGGGATTTTGACTCAGCGACAGTGAAGAACAGCCACTGTTGTTCCAAGTCAGGGTGGTGATTGGCTTGGAGGGGAACCTGCTGGTTGTCATGACCTTATACATCTGCAGCCCTTGTCCTTCTAGGTGTTGGAGACCACAGGCTGAAAGGCACTGGTGAAGGAGCCTAAGCTACACTGCATCTTGTAGCTGGTCCAGCCTACTGTCAGTGTATGTTGGTGATGGAAGGAGTGAATGTTTAAGGTAGTGGATGGGGACCTACCAAATGGGCTTCATTGTCATGGATAGTGTCAAGCTTCTTGACTGTTCTTGAAGCTTCACACATCAGGCTAGTGGAGAGTATTCCATCACACTCCTGACTTGTACCTTGTAGATGGCGGACAGGCTTTGGGGAAACAGGAGATGAGTTACCCGCCACAGAATTCCCAGCCTCTGATCTGTTCTTATGTCCACAGTATTGAAATGGTTGGTTCAGTTCATGGTCAATGATAACCCAAAGGATGTTAAAAATTGGGGGAATCGGCCCAAGTTAATGGCATTGAATGTCAAGAGGAGGTGGTCAGGTCAGATATTTTACTCTTGGTTGTTACCTGGTGTTTGTGTGTTGTGGCCATTACTTGTCACTCACCAGCCTGAGCCTGAATGTTGTCCATGTCTCGCTGCATGCTGGCACAGACTGCTTCAGCATCTGAGTAGTTGCGAATAGGGAATGAACATTGTCCAGTTGCCAGCGAACATCTCCATGTCTGACCTTATAATTGGTGGAAGGTCATTGTTGAAGATGGTTGGGCCTTGGACACTAACCTGAGGACCTACTGCAGCAATGTCCTGGGACTATGATGATTGACCTCTGACAACTACAGCTATTTTCCTTTGTGTAATTGATGAATAATATAGCTTTGCAGCTGTGGGAGAGCATTGAGCTTTTATTTCTAATTGAAAGCATTAAGTTTATTGAGTTTAATTTGTGTCTTTTCTTTTTAATTGCATGGGAATGAATTTGATTTGTGTCTATGTTAGAGGTAAAATTTAAAGTTAAAGATGTTCTGATTCCTGAATGACAGCGTTAGAGCCTTATAACTACAATGCTTTCACACACCTCCGACGCAAGTTCTTCAGTCCATGATTTAGCAAGTCCAAACATACTTTATTTCAATATCGTCTTGTTACGGGCCAGGGTTTAGAAACTCCAAAGTATATTATCGAGTTCACCTGACCTATAACGTTTTTGTTGTTTGGCTAGGATGAGCACAAGAGTCGTCACTTGAGGTGTGATTCAACAGTCTCCCTCGACACTTTAATCAAAATAAGTTTTATTCGAAGAACTTAGTTAACATTTATGTCAAAACAAACAGCAAGATTTTTTTAACAATTACAAACATAAAGATACCCCATAGCTACAGTAATCTATGTATCACACTTAATGAACTCCCTCTTTTACTGTTCCAATTCAAAAACAAAATCCCATAAACCCAAAAAACCTTTTTAAGGGTGTGGCCCAGCACTCTGCATTCTCACTTGAATAAGACTGGCTTTTCCTGAGATGCCACCATCCCACCAGCAGGTTTATGCCCTTCAAGAAAGCAAGCTATATTTTTTAAGTTACTAAAGCTGGTAGCTATAATCAATGTTTTTTTCCCCCTTTGAAATCAAAATAGAAAGACAGGAACAAAACACAAATCTGAAAGTGAA
The DNA here is from genome assembly GCF_047496885.1 of Scyliorhinus torazame. NCBI lineage: Eukaryota > Metazoa > Chordata > Chondrichthyes > Carcharhiniformes > Scyliorhinidae > Scyliorhinus > Scyliorhinus torazame. Next base: position 15,773,380 of record NC_092721.1, on the reverse strand, counting down.
ACTAAGAAAAACTCACAGCCACAGCTCAGCTCCACCAACAAATGACATCACTGAAGCCATGCGATAAGGCAAAAAATGTTCTTAAAGGGACACTCCCATGACAGTCTGTACTGCAGAAGAGGTGTTTCCTGACCCAGGCAGCGAGAATCACATTTAGTTTATTAGTCTGGGAGAGAGCGTGAGAAAATAAGTGAATACCTGTTGGTCTGAAGAGTCATTACAGATAAATGGCTTCTTTTTCTTATTCATTCTTGGGATATGAGCATTGCTGGCTAGATCAGCATTTATTACCCACCCCTAATTGCCCTTGAGAAGGTGGTGGTGTTCTGCCTTCTTGAATCTCTGCAGTGCATGCAGCGGAGGTACACCCACAGTGTCATTAAGTGGGAGGCCTTCCACAATTTTGACTCAGCGACAGTGAAGGAACAGCGATAAATTTCCAAATCAGGACAACGTGTAGCTTGGAGGGGAACCTTCAGGAAGTGGCATTCCTATGTGCCTGCTGCTCTTGTCCTCCCAGATGCTAATGGTCGAGGATTTGGAAGGTGATGTCCCAGGAGCCTTAATGGGCTCCTGCAGTGCATCTTGTGTTGATAATCCTCTGATATTCAAAAGTAAAGTGTTTCATATGCAATGCATCTGAATATTTTGTCTGCCATGGACACCTTACAGAAAGAAATTACTTGCATTTATGCAACACCTTTCACAACCTCAGGACATCCCAGGGCACTTTATACGCATAGAAGTACTTTTGAAATATGATCACTGTTTTAATGCGTCCAATTTGCATACAGCAAACGCCCACAAACAACACTGAAAGAATGACAGGATAACTTGTGATGTTGGTTATGGAATAGACACGGGCCAGGTGCAGGGAGGGACCCTCCGGATCTTTGTCAAAATAGTGCAATGGGATCCTTTGCATCTACTTGGGAGGGAGGACTTGATTTAATTTCCCATTAATAAGATACTACTTTCAACAGTGCTCCACTCACTTAGTATTGCATTGGTGTGTGCCAGCCTACATGATATACTCATGTCTCTGAAGTAGAACCTGAACCCTCCACCGAGAGGTAACCTTCCCACTGAGTTACAGCGAACACCTCAGACCAATACATTTTCAGCAATTATATTGAAAGATACCTAAAATCTGAATTATTGGATTAAATGGATTTAATTGATTTTGTTAAAGAACAATATTGCACATATAAACACTTATTAAAGCACCACTTGGTAATTAATTACAATTTCCAAAGATTTCAACATCCTTTTCATAATTTGTTTCATCTCTTGTGCCAAGTAGTTCATTGGTTCTCAACTTAGATGAAAAAAATGAGCATATTCGAACATGTGATCATAAGGTTTGCAGCTACTAAGGTTTACAGTTAGAAAGATTCACATGCTCAGTCAGAATACCCATTACAATTAAATGGCAGCTCAAAGCAATATGCTCAACAAACTCTGATTGACTCCACCTCTAAAGATTGGCCCTTAACATCCATTGACATTGGGAGAGGTCAAATTCACTTTTTTTTTTTCAAAATGCTGTGGGGGCGGGGGGGGGGGTTTCATTCAGGATCTTATGGATTTTCTTAACTACTGTGGTGGAAATTGTCAGGGCTGTCGGAATATGAGCAGAGTTTGTAGAGCAGGTTGTTGGTTGTCGATTGGCCTCAAATCTCCTCAGTGTGATGGGAAGCTCTCTATAAAACGTTTTGATTATATTTCAGCTTTGTAGTTACAGTGCAGCAACCAGGGAGGGAGGAACTTCATGGAAGAGCTGTGTAGTTACAATAATGTTGAGTTAACACAGCATGGCAGAGGTATGTGCTCCATTCAGTGCCCTCTTCACTTGCACCATATCACTGCATGACCAGTATGTCACAACACAGCAACTGAATCATAGCTGGTAAATCATTGCTGGACCATTAACAACATTGTGATCCACAAGGCAGTATTTACATGATTCTACCCCCTGTGTAGAGTATTGCTTCCATGGTCTTTGTGAGCCTTGTGCTGTTCTATTCACACGTTCAACTATTCCGGATCTTTACAGCATAACCAATTGAAGGAAAATAAAACACGGATCTATCTGCAGTGAAGCAAAATAGCAATTTTCTAATTGAACTTATCACTTCATCTGTCAGAAACTATATGAGGAACCCACAGAAAATATCACAATTGTCTTATCGGTTGGCTTCCTAAATCAAGCTGACACATCTGCCTTGCAAAAAAAACAAACAGGCAATGCTTTAAGTAAAGCAGAAAATGCAGAAAGAAAGGATAGTTTTGGATGTCCTTCAGTTTATTGATGAGCCGAATGTTCTATAAGCTGAGTGACATACTGAGTGTCTTCAGAATTCTCTGTGATTGGTGTCCCAATTCCAGTTTTGGCAGACTTTTCATTAACCTCTGCTGTTTAATTCCCCTGTTCAGTCAGAAAATGTGGCTTTCTCTCGTGCACTTCAAAACGGGCTGTGCGGTTATATTTCAATATACTTTTAATGTGCAGCGATGGTGAGGGTCCATTGAGCAGATCAACAAGAAGGTATGGGCAGCACAGTAGCATAGTGGTTAGCACAATTGCTTCACAGCTCCAGGGTCCCAGGTTCGATTCCCGGCTTGGGTCACTGTCTGTGCGGAGTCTGCACGTTCTCCCTGTGTGTGTGTGGGTTTCCTCTGGATGCTCCGGTTTCCTCCCAGCCCAAAGATGTGCAACCCTTACCCTCCCAAATTGACCGGGAGGAATCTTTTTATGAACTGCTTATTACCAGCCAGCATTGCTAACTGGGAAGTTTATTTTGTTAGGTGGATTGGCCGTGCGAAATTGCCCTTTGTGTCCAAAATTGCCCTTAATGTTAGGTGGGGTTACTGGGTTGTGGAGATAGGGTGGAGGTGTGAGCTTGGGTAGGGTGCTCTTTCCAAGGGCCGGTGCAGACTCGATGGGCCGAATGGCCTCCTTCTGCACTGCAAATTCTATTAAATCTATGTATGACTCGAGCCAACTTATCTTGTGCACCTCCACATCAATATCCAGGGCAAAGGCAAAAGTGACTGTCTTAGTATGTTTGGAAAGGGAACAGAGTGGGACTGCTCAAATCACAGTGACAGCAATTCCACTGTCGAGTGTGCCAAATTAATATGTGGAGCTTATTTTAAAAACACGAGAGTCTGAATACAACCGCATTTGCTCTGTTTTGCAAAGATGGGCACAACAGTGATAAATATAGCAGTAGAAATGTCCAGGAATACATGGGTTCCCAAGCCTCTGCTCAATTTATCAAGGCCTTTCTATCATTTGGATCATCCATTTGAAGATTGCCATCCACATTCCTGGACCTGCTCTCTAAATTGGTGAATGGTATTTGGAGCTTGTGGGGCAATAACCTTCCAACTACTTGCTTCTTTGAGGTGTTATGGGCCAGGGTTTAAAAACTCCAAAGTGAATTATGGAGTTCACCTGACCTATAAGTTTTTATTTTTAAAGTTAATTTTTTTTTTTAAGAGTATCCAATTCATTTTTGTTTCCAATTAAAGGGCAATTTAGTGTGGCCAATCCACCTATCTTGCACATCTTTTACGTTGTGGTGGCGAAACCCACGCAAACACGGGGCGAATGTGCAAACTCCACACGGACAGTGACCCAGAGCCGGGATCGAACCTGGGACCTCAGCGCCATGAGGCAGCAGGGCTAACCCACTGCGCCATCATGCTGCCCACGACCTATAAGTTTTTATGTTGAATTTTGCTAGGTTGCGCACCTTCAGGTGTTATTCAACAATCTTCGCAGACACTTTAATCAAAATAAGCTTTATTCTAAGAACTGAGTTAACATTTATCTGAACACACAGCAAGAATTTGTATCAATTACAAACATAAAGACACTCCACAGCTACAGTAATCTATGTATAACACTGAATGAATTCCCTCTTAACTGTTCCAATTCAAAAACAAAATCCCATAAACCAAAAACCCGTTTACAAGGGTGAGGCCCAGCACTCTGCATTCTCACTTGAATAAGACTGGCTTTTCCTGAGGTATTGACCCCATCTCACCAGCAGGTTTAAACCCTTCCGGAAAGCAAACTATAGCTAAAGCCACCACCAAGGTGATTTTTACTGGAACAGATATTTAAAGTGAAACTAGAGAGACAGGCCAAAACACTTCTGTTCTCTGTCTGAGTCCACAGCAGCCAAATGTGAAAGCAATACCAAAAACAGCTCACAGAGCCACCCGCACAATGGCATCACTGAAGCCATGTGATAAGACAAAAATCTTTCTTAAAGGGACACTCACATGACAGAGGCTCCATGACAGCCTAATTAGAGGGCCTTTGGCGGCGTGCTGGAGGTGGGGGAAGAAGCAGATGAGTATGTTTTTCCAACCAATTTTGGGATGCAGCCAGCGAAAGCAGTATTCTTCCTGCCCCCACGTTAATCCTGACCATTGCTAGCCTGCTTTTGATTTCCACCCCCTTCCCTTTCTGATTATTCCCCCCCCCCCCCCCCAGCCCTTGTGTGTATCAGCTACCTCAAAATCTAAAAGACCTGGATGGGAAATCCGACAACAGCAATTCATGGTGAGACCCAAAGACACATTTAAGATCGTTCTTGAGCCTCTGTGTTTTGGTGCATCATGATTAAACTCTGCTTTAACCATTCCTGGTTTCGGTCATCGCTCAATTTGGGCCCCATATTAAATTATATTTGAAACCAAACAGATTGATTCAGCTAATTCCGGTGTTACGAAGCTCATAAACTTCCACTGGTTGTCAGTCCATTCTCCTTGTCACAGCGTGTAACATGTCTTGATTGTGGTAAACTGTGCAAGGTCCCATTTTGGGAACTCACCTCAAGTTCACTTATCACATACCTGCAAAACTGTTTTGAAGGTTTGCCAGCGTCTGTAACTTACTCAGCTGATGTCCTGACCTAGAAACCAGCGGGTGCAGGGACAAGGAGGAAACTAGTCAGGATGAACAAATTGGAATGAATATACAGCAGTGAAGCGAGGCCCGGTCTCTGTTTGGAACAATCAGTGCATTGCTCTCATCATTGAACTTCAGTGTTGGGCTGGTACTGCCATTGAATACTTGTGATCAACACACAAATTGAGACTCCAAATACTAGTAACAGGATTTCATGTTGAACGGCTTGTTCCTGAGATGGAAGGTCGTGGGCTCGAGCCCCGCTCCGGCCACGTGAGCGGGAAATCTGGGCTGACACTTACAGTGCAGCACTCAATGAGCACCGCACTGTCTGAAGTGCCACCCTCCAGATGTGGTGTTAAATCGAGGTCCTGTCTGCTCTCGCCGGTGGATGCGAACTATCCCGTGGCACTATTTTGAAGAAGAGCAGTGGGATTATCCCCGGTGTTTTGGCCAATGTATATGTCTCAATCCACACAACAAAAATTTATTATCTGGTAACCTTCACATTGCTGTTTGTGGAAGCTTGTGGTATGCAAATTGGTTGCTGCATTTCCGACACTAAAACAGTGACTCCACTTCAAAAACTACTTGATTGGCTGCAAAGTACTTTGGAAGGTGCTGAGTTGGTGCAATGCACTCCATAAGACCATAAGATAGAGGAGCAGAATTAAGCCATTCCGCCCATCGAGTCTGCTACGCCATTCGATCATGGCTGATGTGACCCTCATCCCCATTCTCCTGCCTTCTTCCCATATCCCCTTACTAATCAAGAAATCCTCTTATTAATCAAGAACACCAGATGTGCTTGAGGTGTTGTTACCTACAGGGCTACAGACCAGGAGCTGAAAGGTGGAATTAGACAGAATAGTTCTTTCTTAGAACATAACAACTAGGAGCAGATGTCGGCAATTTAGCCTCTCGAGCCTGCTCCACCGTTCAATATGATCATGGCTGATCTCACCATGGCCTCAACTCCACCGGCTTGCCCGTTCTCCGTAACCATTCCACCCATCACTAATTAAAAATCCGTCTAATTCCTTCTTAAATTAACTCATTGTCCCTGGGTCAATCGCACTCTGGGGTAGCGAATTCCACAGATTCACAACCCTTTGGGAGAAGTAGTTTCTCCTCATCTCTGTTTTTTGCTACCCCTTATCCTGAGATAGGACCTCTTGTTCTAGAATGCGCCCACAAGAGGCGGCATCTGCTCCATGTCTACTTAATCCATACCTTTTATCATCTTATATACCTCAAATTTATCTCCCCTCAATCTTCGAAACTCTAGAGAGTACAGGCCTAAACTGCTCAATCTCTCTTCATATGACAAACCCCTCGGGCGGGATTCAAGTGAACCTCCTCTGAACTGCCTCCAAGGCCACTACACCTTTCCTCAAATAAGGGGACCAAAACTGTGCACAATACTCCAGGTGCAGTCTCACCAATGCCTTGGATAGTTGCAACACTTCCTTACCTTTATACTCAATTCCTTTAGCTGTGATTCCAACATTCAATTTGCTTTCTTTATTATCTGCTTCACCTGCATGCTCACTTTCTGTGACTCATGCACATGGACACGCAGCTACCTCTGCATCGGAAAACCCCACAGTCTCTCCCCATTTCGATAATAAGTTGCCTTTCCATTTACCGACCAAAATGGATGACCTCACTATAAATGCAAGTCATTTTAAAAAAAAGGTATTTTCTCCAACCTCGATTTTTCCGGTGTTGGACGGGTAGCATCAGAGCTGTGGGGGGCCTGCAATTCTTAACGGCTGGTTTCATTTGGACAAAACGTCCCCAGCTATCATTGGCTGGTGGAAGGGAGAGTGAACGTGGTGACAGGAGGTCACAGTTGCCAGGTGAACCTGGGAAAGATTGGGTATCCGAGGGGATAGCTTTGTGGGGTAGTTCCAGCCCAATTGGGGTAAAGCCAGGCCTTGCAATTCCCCAAAATTCCTCAAATGGCCTGCTCCTCCTGACCCACAAGTAGTTCAAACAAAATCAGAATTCTTGAACTCATCTGCACCTCTTCTGGATGATTAGGCGGGATTCTTCGCCCCGCCGCGCCACTTTTCTGCCCCGACCCGCCGGCGGGATTCTCTGTTACGCTGGCCGGTCAATGGGGTTTCCCATTGTGGGGCAGCCCCACGCCGTCAGGAGAGCCCCGGGCGCCGGCAAAACGGGTCATCCCGCCGGCCCGCCCATGATCTCTTGCCAGGCAGGACCCGCCTCTATTGGAGGTTAACGTTATGTGGATGTACCACTGATACCACGATTGTTAAATGGTATTTAGTACCCTAGCCTGCGTTTAGCAGGAGCACAGTCCAAGGAATGAATCATCATCTTTAATATCATGGGGAGATCTTCTGGCGGAGTGGGTAGCTCCCTTGACTCTGAACCCAAAGCTCTGGGTTTTCAGGTACTGCTGCAGGACTTGATAGCCAAGGGAAGTGCATTCATAATGTGGCCAAACAGTTTGATTATCAACTCGTAAGTCCTTCCAACAGAGTGGGAGAGATTCCTGGTCAGCCATGTGATGGAAAGAAAGGTTTACTTTCAGGCTACGATGGACATGTTGCCGCAGCAACGGACTCCTTGCCCGGGGTGGGGTGGGGGGGAGCTGGATGGGTGGCCAGCGTGAATCAGAATGGTGTCAACAACACGAGGTTTGATCCCTCTTCCGGCTGGGGAGGATTCGGAACCTGCCTGCTTTCCTTGCTTGTCGTGGTGCTGTGGTTCGGAGCTGCCTTTGGACAGGGAGCTGAAGAAGGATATTACGGTAACTAGGAACATAGTGTGTTCCTGGTCAGGTTGTCCTTTACAAGATGTTAACCCCCCCTTCCCCCCCCCCCATAATACTCTCCGTTACATCGGGCAGAACAGTAGCACAGTGGTTAGCACTGTTGTTTCACAGTGCCGGGAACCCGGGTTCGATTCCCGGCTTGGGTCACTGTCTGTGCGGAGTCTGCACGTTCTCCCCGTGTCTGCGTGGGTTTCCTCCGGGTGCTCCGGTTTCCTCCCACAAGTCCCGAAAGACGTGCTTGTTAGGTGAATTGGACATTCTGAATTCTCCCTCTGTGTACCCGAACAGGCGTCGGAATGTGACGACTCGGGGCTTTTCACAGTAACTTCGTTGCAGTGTTAATGTAAGCCTACTTGTGACAATAAAGATTATTTAGAAAAGACGAGGCACGTCCCTAGTCCCCTCACAAGAGAATTTGTAATCTGACATCTGACCACGATCAGTTCAAGGATAAAGGAAGTAACCGTGTTGATTGTATGCAGCCTTGGCTTCTGAAAATTGGACTCGGAGTTGTTCACTCGCAGAAAGTGAAGTAAGATCTTGGTGCTATCTCTGCGGTCCATTGTTGAATGGACAAGTGGGTACCACTACAGTGGTGATAATCATTCTTTGTCTGGCCGTAGAGATATTGGAACGGAAAGATCCATGCCATTCAAAATGATGGCAAGACATACAGCAGCATGGCTCAAGAGGTTTGTGAATGTATTCACTCCCTTTCATTATTGCAGCCTTCATACTTGTCCCCAATCGTCTGACTTTCTAAAGGAGAATTGTATACTGTGGACGTTGTGTGACTGAGAGCTGGAACTTAAACTAAAATAACCAAAACTGCAAACTGGAAAATAATATTGTAAAATGATCACTCTGGACAATGAAATTATTCAAAATAGAGCATTACAAGGCAGCCGTTTTCCAAAGCAGAATTAGGAGGTGATTGTAAATATTCTAATAGAATTGTGGTCTTTGTCAAAAATCTAACTCGGCGATAGAACAATGTTCTTTGGTTTTAGCTCATTAAAAAAAACACAGCCTCTATGCGCTTAAGTAGATTTGATTATTAAACCTGTGTTTAGTTTCCTACTTAGCATGACCTAACATCAATTAGTTGTTATTGGAATGCTTAATTTCCTTTGTGTATCTACTTGTATGCGGATTAATAATTTATTTCCACGACCCCCAAACCATCTGCTGCATTTTCATGGGTATTTCGTGCAGCGCTGAAGTAGACACGCACAAAACACGCACACACACTGCATATACACACACAAAGACACAGGCACACAGACACACACAAATAAAAACGAGTGCACACACACACACACATATGTATAAATACACACACACACACTCACATTGGGTGGAATTTAATTCTCCTCAGTGGACGGTTTGGAGACGGGGGGCATTCAGTTGAACAGATGGCTGCGGGATGGGGATTCTGTCACCTTCCCACTTCGACTGGTATAAGTCCCAAATGGGAAGGCTCATGGACGGCCTTCCTGCCCACATAGAACATAGAACATAGAATTTACAGTGCAGAAGGAGGCCATTCGGCCCATCGAGTCTGCACCGGCTCTTGGAAAGAGCACCCTACCCAAGGTCAACACCTCCACCCTATCCCCATAACCCAGTAACCCCACCCAACACTAAGGGCAATTTTGGACACTAAGGGCAATTTAGCATGGCCAATCCACCTAACTTGCACATCTTTGGACAGTGGGAGAAAACCGGAGCACCCGGAGGAAACCCACGCACACACAGGGAGGATGTGCAGACTCCGCACAGACAGTGACCCAAGCCGGGAATCAAACCTGGGACCCTGGAGCTGTGAAGCAATTGTGCTATCCACAATGCTACCGTGCTACATACTGATGAGTTGGGTGTTCTGGATCACATACAGGTCACCAACACTTGAAATAGTGCAACACTATTTTATTGAATCATTAACTGTTTAAACTTACTTTGACTGTGGGTTAATACGATATTAGCTTTAACTAAAGACTTTTGCCTTGTCCTAACCAGTCGATGCACTCAGCACATTGTGAATGTCTGTGTTGCAGGCTGTGAGCTCTGTCCTCCTAGTTAGCTGCAACTCGAATGAGTGGGAACTCTGATGCTCCCTATCTTTATAGTGCGTGTGCTCTCACTGGTGATTGGCTGCGGTGTTGTGTGTGTTGATTGGTCCCACTGTGTGCCCATCAGTTTGTGTCTGCACCATGATATACTGATGTGTATTATGACATATACTAATTGTGACCCTTAAGTGGCCAACTCATGCCTTCATAAGGCCCTCATGTAGCCACAGATGGTGTCCAGTCTCTCACCGTCCACAGAATGCATAAGCCCTATTATGACATTTGGAAGCTGTTGAGTAGCCCATAAAACCCCTGAGTAAACAAATAGACTCTTTACAGTAGCTTTAGAAACAAAGTGAAGAGCTCATAAAATATTGAAGCAATTGGGTTGCAGCCAAATGCCCACAAAACTCCCTCAGTAAACAAACAGACTTCAGAATGTAATCTTAACAGACATCGAGGGCGCAATTCACCCAAACAATTTCTCAGTATGGTCTCTGGCATGAAATGAGGTACGATTCCTGTCAGGTGGATCGGTGTGATCCAGATCACATTCCACCCACACTGAAATTATTCTGGAGCCGGGCTAATTCATGTTGTGGGGACTTGAAGAAGCCGGCAAGGCCAGATCCTCAGAGATCAGGGCACCCCAATCTCAGAATAACACTCCAGCAGCCCCCTTCGCTGTGGTTAGAATGGTCTTGCTGTCGGACCACAATTCTGTCTATTTCATTCTTCATCGGAGCAGATGGGTTCTCGGGCCCACACTGTTCCCTGTCCATATGAAAATGGCCAAAGATGGGAACAACCTCCAAGCCGCCCCACTCAGTGGCAATTTTAATAGCCCTTCCTCTATTTAGGACCATGAAAATCAGGCCTACACTTACTTACACACACTGCCTCTCTCACTTTCTCTCATACACACCTCTCTCACACAGACACCCTCTCTCTCATGCAACCTCTCTCTCTTTCAAACGTACACACAATTTCACACCCGTTATCCTGCTTCCCATTCATAATTCCTTAATCGTCAGCAACACAAAATACTGCAACTCAATAAATGGCTCATTTCTTTCTAAGGAAATTATAAATTATGGACCTGCCAGCAATCGATAGTTTGGCTGGACAATGATGAAACGGGACTCCCAAGTCAGCACAAATGTTCCTTTAGATCCATTTTTAGGCCTGAATTAGCAATCCCTCAATCAGGCCTTGGGTCGCCTGCATATGGTCAAATTTAGTTGGGTCCAAACTGAGTACAACAAGAGCCGAATCCAGAAACCAACCTTGCGAGCTAACCCCTGCCATCGCTGTAAAGAAATTGGGAGAAATTCCAAACCGGCATTCCATAAACTTTTTTAATGTTGCAGTTCAGATCACATATTATCAGCCAGAAAAACTCAAAGGTCTGACAAACTGCTTCAGAAGATCATGTATGGAGGCAAATGTTTTCAATTGTGGGAAAAGTAAAATGGAGAAACTATCAACGGTTTCAGTTCTTCCAAAAACATCGCCAAGACCGATTCCTCAGTCCACCGTTAGTGTGCAGTGGAGGGAATTCTTGAATCGAGAGGGAATAATCCAGGAATCAACGGTGAGGTAGTCGGGTAGAAGGAGGGAGGGCATGAAGCTATTATTGAGGCTATTTCAAAGCTGCTTTCAAGTTTGGTTCCACCGTTTCCCTCTGAGACTTTGCCACCTGCCTTGTGAATCCCATTGCACATGTAAGAAATCCCTTGGTGGCTGGGTTGACATCATTGTGCGAGCACAGGAAATATGTCAGAATTCACAGTTGTACAAAAGGTGCAGGAGAAAATAATGACTCACAGGTGAGTGATTATATTCCATTGAAAATGGGGTGACGAGCAAATCTTTTAACCTTCAGAGACATCATGATATCACTTTGTTATAAGGTTAAGTCATCCAGTGAGTGTAGTCTGTTGGTGGAAGTGCCTGTTTGGCATGAACTGAAGTCCTTCGTATGATGACCAATCCAATCCTTCGAAGTAGCATTGGCCTTGTGTCACGCCCAGTATAGGCATGAAGATATAACTTTAAAGCTATATTTTTAACAGTGGTCACCAAAAGCTGTTTAAGATGGCTGACTTGGATATAGCATTTACAGTGCAGAAGGAGGCCATTCGGCCCATCGAGTCTGCACCGACCCTTAGAAAGAGCACCCCACTCAAGCACACACCTACTCCACCCCATTCCCTTAACCCAGTAACCCCAATTCATCTTTTTGGACACTAAGGGCAATTTAACATAGCCAATCCACCTAACCCACACATCTTTGGACTGTGGAAGGAAACCAGAGCACCCGGCGGAAACTCACGCACACACGGGGAGAATGTGCAGACTCCACACAGACAGTGACCCAAGCCGGGAATCGCACCTGGGACCCTGGAGCTGTGAAGCAACTGTGCTAACCACTATGCTGCCGTGCTGCCCAATATACTTAGCTCCAGACAGTCCTGAAACTCAAGTAAATTACAGGTGGACACTCATAGCCACTTGCGGAACTCACACATCTCTTTGTTAAGGACACACCATCAACAGATAGAGACATTGGGCGTCATTCTCCGACCCCCCGCCGGGTCGGAGAATGGCCGTTGGCCGCCGTGAATCCCGCCCCCGCCGAGGTCTCCGGTACCGGAGATTGGGCGGGGGCGGGAATCGGGCCGCGCCGGTTGGCGGGACCCCCCGCTCAATTCTCCGGCCCGGATGGGCCGAAGTCCCGCCCAGAAATTGCCTGTCCCGCCGGCGGAAATCAAAGCTGGTATTTACTGGCGGAACAAGGCGGCGTGGGCGGGCTCTGGGGTCCTGGGGGCGGCGCGGGGCGATCTGACCCCGGGGGGTGCCCCCACGGTGGCCTGACCCGCGATCGGGGCCCACCGATCCGCGGGCGGGCCTGTGCCGTGGGGGCACTCTTTCCCTTCCGCCTCCGCCACCGTCTCCACCATGGCGGAGGCGGAAGAGACTCTCCCCACTGCGCATGCGCGGGAAACTGTCGGCAGCCGCTGATGCTCCCGCGCATGCGCCGCATTTCCGCGCCAGCTGGCGGGGCACCAAACGCCATTTCCGCCAGCTGGCGGGGCAACAAACGGCATTTCCGCCAGCTGGCGGGGCGGAAATCCCTCCGGCGTCGGCCTAGCCCCTCAATGTTGGGGCTCGACCCCCAAAGATGCGGAGCATTCCGCAACTTTGGGCCGGCGCGATGCCCGTCTGATTGGCGCCGTTTTTGGCACCAGTCGGCGGACACCGCGCCGTTGGGGGAGAATTTCGCCCATTGAAACGCAATGGGTGCGAGGTGAATATTAAATTAATCTCATCTATCTTTCAATGTATCGTGATAGCTCCTCATCCCAAGCACATAGACCTTCCTTGGCTGTCTGAGAAGCTACAACACTGGAGACGGGATTCTCCGGTCCCCCAGCCACGTGGTTTTTGGCGGCATACGATTCACTGTCGAGGAATTCTCTTTTCCGCCCACTTGCCAATGAGCTTTCCCATTGAAGCCGCCCCACTTTCTGGGAAACCCATGGGCGAGCGTGTGCTGGCTGGAAAATTCCAGCCCGGATGTTTACTGGTCTAACACACCACTTTATTTGGAAAAAGACTTTGGACTTGTCACTGGACACATGGTAAAGCAGCCATACGTGCTACCAGCTTTTCCAAATATAACAGCAGAAGTTGTTCTGAAACAGACGCCATCAGAACCAATGATCTAAGCCATGGAACCAACTACAAGACAGCCAAGGTAGTATATAGCCATACCTTGAAAGTGGAGGAAGGGCTCCCTAATATGTTCTAACGTCATGTTCACTTGCGAGCCAACCTCCTGGCAACTCAACTACAAGAAGCCTTGCAGCTTACTGATCAATTTATCCAAGAAACTACAAGCCAGCTATGAAAGAGACTGAAATAATTCTAAGTTTTAATCACACTGTCTTTTTCTGCACCAGCATCAAGTCTGGCATGCCTCATAGAATGTGTAAGTCATCAAGGGGATGATTCGCTGGGGCCGAGAGACCTAGGCGGGGATTTTGATGACCTACTGAATCAGGCGTGAAGGTTAAAACCCAATCCTCGCTGGGTGTCAAACCCGTTGTGAGTCTTCCGGTCCACTCTGCCAGCCCTGAGTAGATCCCCGCCAACCCCAATCAGGTTCTCGCCCAGAGCAGGCAAGAACATGCTCATTCCTAGTTTTCATTCATTTGAATGTAATTATTGAACAGAAAGCCCAATTCAAATTCACTGGCCTCCTGGGAAGCACCCCTGCCCCCGTATGCACCCCCCCCCTCCCCCAGCCGTGTGGGTGAATTAGAAGCGCGGACCTAGCGCCGTGGACCCCAAGGGCGGGCAAAGAGGAGAGCATCCTCGCTGCACATACCTCCAGCTGTACTTCAGAACAAAGAGACAGCCTCTTTAAAAAAAAACTGTGGTTAGAAAGAATACCTGCTCTTTCTCAGAAGTACTCCAGAGTTAATGGAGTGTGACGAGACATAAATACAAATAAACCTTTGAAATAGCCTGGACCAGTCAATCAACAGACTTTCAAAAGGTAATGGTCCATGAAATTGAATGTACTTCAATGCATTTCAAAGCTTTTAGGCCTCTCAGCATTCCCACAGGCTAGAAAAGGTTAAAGGGGAATGAAACTGACTGTGAAAAAAATACTTCAAAAGGTTTCCAACACATCAAAGCGAACGCTTTTACCTTTATTTGACCGATCTTTGAGCTTGATATGTTCGGAGAGACATCCAAGGGTTTCAAATCTAAATAGGAAATACTTTCACTTTCATCTGACAGACCTTTGAACTTGGCTTTCTGAGCGCCCACCCAACCCAAGGAAAGACCGCCGACCTCAGCCGCTCTAGCCATGGTCAACCCACTCCCCCAGACCCCCACCTCACCTAAAGGATCCCCCTTGGCACACTGTGCAGGAGGGATGAACTCACCCCCTTGCCTCCCCTCAGAGTCCACAGTGCCAGGTTGGAACTGCAAAGGGGCAGGACCTGGAACTGGGAGCAGGTACTGCAGGAGGGAACTGAGGGTTAGGGCCTGAAGGGGGGGCATTTGGATAACTCATAATGGTATGTAGTTCACTTGGGGGAGTGTCTTTGCCAGCGATCGGGGTGCCTCACAGGCGATTGGGCGGGCTGCAGTATTATTCTGAGATCGACCCGCTCTTTAAACATGGCACCCTGCACTCTGAGGAGCAGGAACAGTCAGCGTGTTCAGGCCCCGCCCCTCTCAAGGCTTGTGCAAGAAATCTTAAGTGGGATTGAACAACATCTCAGCAGTGCTGCCAACGCCAGCGGGAAACACTGCAAAGTTTCAGCTGGTGCCAGCACTTAGAACCAAATCAGCAGAATCACACCCCATATGTAAACTTCAGGGACAAATGTGTGATTGCAAATAATCTTCATTATTTTAAAATTCACTAAAGCTTGCTGCTGGAAATCATTTAAATTGGGACAAAATCAATCCGAGGGTACAAAAATACAGTTACCTCACACAGTAAAATACTTTGTTTACGTACAACAATAAAATATATAAATAATTTTATGGCCCCGCGAGCTATCGGGATCAACCAGTTCCACCGCTGATCTACCAAACCTCCCGTGGTGAGTCCCACAATCCTGGTCATAAACTCTATCCATGACACATTGAAAGATGGTGATAAATAGCTTACCTTTCTACCCAGTGCAAGGCTGATTCTTTAATCATTATAAAGAATCTCCCTCAGGATTATTTACTCTGCTTGATGCTCTCTTTCCATTGTGTTCATGATTGAATTGTAGTCAGCACCATTGGAATAAGCAGTCAGAGATATTTCTGGAGATGCAATTATTGGTGGACAATGGTGCATTCATAAAGTCCCTTCAGCATAGTAAAACAGTCAAGGTGGTTAGCGCCGCTGCCTCACAGCACGAGGGACCTGGGCTCGATTCCGCCCTCGGGTGACTGTCTGTGTGGATTTCGCACATCCTCCCCGTGTCTGCGTGGGTTTCCTCTGGGTGCTCCGCTTTCCTCCCACAGTCCAAAGACGTTCAGATTAGGTGGATTGGCCAAACTAAATTGCATCTAAGTGGGGTTATGGGAATAGGGTGGGGGACTGGGCCTAGGTAGGGTGCTCTTTCAGAGGGTCGGTGCAGACTTGGCCACCTTCTGCACTCTAGGGATTCGCTGATTCTATGAAGGTGCTTCACAGGATCATTGTCAAACAGAATTTAACACTGGGCCACATAAGAAGAGATCAGGCCATGTGACCAAAAGGTTTGCCAAAGAGGAAGGTTTTATGGCAATGATGGGCAACCTAGGCTAGTGAGTGGGCCACATGAGCGATCAGTGGGCCCCAAGATTGAAATCAGGCTTGTTCACTAACCATGACCCCCATGAGTAAGATTATATATATTTAATACATGTCGAATATTTCATGATGAGTTACAGAAAATGTTTTGTTGTTTACATATGGAAGAACATCCTGCAAATGGTAAAAACAACGTAAGTACTTTGGATTCAGAGTGAGTGCATGATTCTCACAGTCAATGTTGTGAGCAATCAGCACACACCTCACTTCACTTGATTTTGTTTTGAGTGCGTATCACTTCAGTCATACCAGTCGGAAAAAAAACTAGGCAGACGGCAATCAGCGGAATGTGGCAACACTGGGTAATGGTCAACAAAAGGGCAGCACGGTAGCCTTGTGGATAGCACAATTGCTTCACAGCTCCAGGGTCCCAGGTTCGATTCTGCCTTGGGTCACTGTCTGTGCGGAGTCTGCACATGCTCCCCGTGTGTGTGTGGGTTTCCTCCGGGTGCTCCGGTTTCCTCCCACAGTCCAAAGATGTGCAGGTTAGGTGGACTGGCCATGATAAAATTGCCCTTAGTGTCCAAAATTGCCCTTAGTGTTGGGTGGAGTTACTGGGTAATGGGGATAGGGTGGAGTTACTGGTTGTGGGGATGGGGTGGAGGTGTTGGCCTTGGGTAGGGTGCTCTTTCCAAGAGCCGGTGCAGGCTCGATGGGCCGAATGGCCTCCTTCTGCACTGTAAATTCTATGATAAAATATCTCGTGGGTCGCACTCAGAACCCAGATGGGCCACATGTGGCCCGCGGACCGCTATTGCCCATCACTGTTTTATGGTGTTTCTTAAAGTGGAAGATAGAGGTGGAGGGGTTTAGGTCTGGAAATCCAGAGCTTGGGCCCAGGCAGTCGGAGCTTTGTACCAAAGATGGTTGGAAAGGGAAAAAAAGTGGAATGTTGACATTTTGGCAAAACAGCTGGGAGGGATGCAGGGGTGTTGGGGTACAGGGGTGTTGAGAATGAGGAGAGGGATTGGAGGGAAGCCTGTGCTGAGTGAGTCAGTGGCTTTGGATTCAGGGGAAATAGCATTTGTCTACGCTGGTCATGGATGAATAACCAGAAAAAATCATTTCTGACTCTTGAGAATGGAAAGATATACCACTGTGTATAGATGACACAGAGCTCATCAAACAGGCTCTGGTTAGATAGAGCAAGTGCATGGATCCTTCTGCTATATTTTCCTTTCTGATATTCTCTGAGTGCTTTGTTTTAAGAAGGCTTGTACTGGCAGTGCAATAATCTCAAGGGAATGAAAATACCCTGTCTAAAATCGAAATGAATCCAATTGACACCTGTTCCACCAAACCCCAACACCACCCGCTGTTACCGAATCTCAAAATTAACTACGCTGGACACAAATCTGAGAATGGGGACCCACGGTAATAGCTTACAGGCCTAATGGAGTTTTTTTCTAATTCTAAAGAGGTTTGATGGTGCAGATGTAGAGAAGACATTTCCACTTGCGGTGTAGACTCCAAAACAAAAGGCCAGAAATACAAGATAATCACAACTGAGTTTGATTTTAAAAATCGGGAGAAACGCCTTAGGAGTGAGTCGATATATTTGGAGATATATTGAAAGGGAAGCACAGGAGAGAGTAAGGAATCGAAGGATAAGCTGGTACGGGTGACAGGATAGGAGGAGGCGCATGTGGAGCATAAATAGTAGCATGGAACCTTTGAGTCAAAAGGCATGTTACTGTGCTGTAAATGCTGATTAATTCTAGCAATTCTTGCTTCCAGTCTCCTACTTTAGCACCAGTAGAGGGCAAAAGAATACTGGCCTCTGTGATATTAGCTGTCACTCCAGGTTTTTTTGAGATAGATGTTACAGGATATCCTGACACTTCTAGTACCATTTGTACTGATCTTCATCGAAAGGGCCACGTCAAAACAAAATCTAAATATCACCCTGATACTCTGGGTGGGATTTGTCCGCCCCCCCACCACCAGCAAGATCGACACGGGTGGGACGCAGACCATATAAAGGCCACTGGACCGTGGGCGGGAATTTCTGGTCGCCGGTCAGAGAATACCCACCCTCTGTTTCTTGACTGTGGTTGTTACTAATCACTGAATCGCAGACATTTAAAGCATTGAGGGAGGCCATTCTGCCCATCGTGTCTGTACTGGCAAAAATGGCTACCGGGCCTAGTCCACCTTTCCAACTCTTGGTCCGCAGCTATGTAAGTTGCGGCATGTCAAATAAACATCCAACCATTTTCTTTTTCATAAATGTGATGAGGAACTTTCTCTCTGCGCAGTAGGCTCCAGACTGGACCATCCTCTGGGTGAAACTGTTTCTCCTCAAACCCTCTGCACCATCATACCGTGAGGCAGCACGGTAGCATTGTGGATAGCACAATTGCTTCACAGCTCCAGGGTACCAGGTTCGATTCCGACTTGGGTCACTGTCTGTGCGGAATCCGCACATCTCCCCCCGTGTGTGCGTGGGTTTCCTCCGGGTGCTCCGGTTTCCTCCCACAGTCCAAAGATGTGCAGGTTAGGTGGATTGGCCGAGATAAATTGCCCTTAGTGTCCAAAATTGCCCTTAGTGTTGGGTGGGGTTGCTGGGTTATGGGGATAGGGTGGAGGTGTTGATCTTGGGGAGGGTGCTCTTTCCAAGAGCCGGTGCAGACTCGACGGGCCGAATGGCCTCCTTCTGCACTGTAAATTCGATGATCTATTACCATCTACCTACTATTGTAAGCCTGTGCCCCTAGGTTCGTGGCCTCTCTGCTGAGATAAATAGGTCCTTCTTATTCATTCTACCCAGACCTCTCGCAGTTTTGTTTACATCTCAATTAAATCTCCTCTCAGCTTCTGCTCCAAGGAAAACATCCCCAACTTGTCAAATCCTTTTCCTCCTGGTTGAAATTGTCCATTTCCAGCAACATCCTCATCAATGTCCTCTGTATCCCCGCTAAGAGTGATCACATCCTTCCTGTAATGCGGTGACTAGAACTACACCAAGGACTCCAGCAGCAGTCCAGCTAATGTTTTATTCAGTCCTCACATACCCTCCCTGCCTTTATATTCCATAACTTGGCTAACAAAGGAAATTATCCATGTGGCTTCTTAACCAGCTTATTCATTGTCCTGGTACCTTCACGGATCCTTGGACATGCACTGCAAGACCTCTCTGTTCCTCTGCTCTTCTCAAACTTTTACCATTTATTGTATATTCCCTTGCGTCCACCAAATACAAAACCTCACACTTCTCTGGATTGAATTGCACTTGCCACTTCTCTGCCCACCTGGCCAGTCCATTGCTATCTCCCTGCAGTCCAAATCAACCACACGGCCATTTTTTGTTTCTGCAAACATTTCAATTATGTCCCCCAATAATACCAATTTACATTTATACAGCACGGGTTAAAGAGATATGGCATCAGGTGGGAGGTGGATTTGAGACCAGGAAGAGATCAGTCATGATATGATTGTCTGGCAGAGCAGGCTCGATGAGCTGAATTGCCGACTTCTGCTCCTAATTCCCATGTTACCTGGCATGTGATTAAACATCCCAAGGCTCTTCACGGAGATTTATAAAGCAGTATCAGACATTGGGTCACATATTATGGCAAATGGCGAAAAGCTTGATCAAAGATGTTGGTTTTAAGGAGTGTCCTGATGGTAGAGAGAGAGGTAGACAGAGGGAGAAGTTGAGGGAGGGAATTCCAGAGTTTAGAGTCTAGGCAACTGAAGGCACATAGAACATACATACAGTGCAGAAGGAGGCCATTCAGCCCATTGAGTCTGCATTGATCCACTTAAGCCCTCACTTCCACCCTATCCCCCGAACCCGATAACCCCTCCTAATCTTTTTCGACACTAAGGGCAATTTAGCATGGCCAGTCCACCGAACCTGCACATCTTTGGACTGCGGGAGGAAACCGGAGCACCCGGAGGAAACCCACGCAGACACGGGGAGAACGTGCAGATTCCGCAGAGAATGTGACCCAGCAGGGAATCTAACTTGGGACCCTGGTGCTGTGAAGCCACAGTGCTAACCACTGTGCTACTGCGCTGCACAACCACCATTGGTGAAGCATTTAAAATTGTGAATTCTCACGAGACTAGGATTAGACAAGCACAGATATCTTGAAGGGCTGGAAGAGGTAAGGCTAAATTATGACCTATAGCACAAGAAACAAGGGACTTTTTACTGGGCCCTGCGGAACTGTCAACTATTATGCTTTGCTTCCTGCTACTGAGCCAATTTTGGATCCAACTTGCCGCTTGTCCTCGGATCCCATAGGTTTTTACTTTTCTGACCAGTCTGCCGTGTCAAAGACCTTACGGAAATCTGTGTAGACTACATCAAACCTCTATCTTCGTCGATCCTTCTTGTTACATCATCAAAAACTCAATATCAAGTTAGTCAGACATGACCATCCCCTAGCAAGACCTTAATAGTCAATGCTGACAGCTTTTGATTAATTTGTGCCTTTCTAAGTGCAGATTTATACTGTCACTCAGAGAAGTTTCCAATAATTCTCCCCTCAATTATTTTCCCAATTTAAACAAATAGTGTACAATTATACCTGACAGATTGCCTCTAAGACCAGTCTGTGTTTGAATCTTGAATGACCTGTAATTTTACAGCTACTCAGATTGTTTGAAGTTATTTTCACAATTCCAAAACTAATTCTGAATTCTAACTCGGGTTTGACACGGCTTTAGGTATCAGCTTGACGACACATAAGCAACTTTATGCACACGTGCAACATGCCAAAAGCAAGCTTCGACAATCAACATGGAAACTTGGCTGAATAAAGGTGACAATTTGTACTCTTCTCTGATCGGTGAGAAGGTGGAGCAGCTGAAGTAGTTTCTCTTCCCGAAATATTCCCCCTGATCTGAGGTTTACTTGGCATTGGTTGTGGCAGAGGGTGATCTCGGTTTCTCTTGGGTAGGAAACACTTCGAAACTGGCATGGTTCCATTTGATTTGATTTGATTCGATTTGATTTATTGTCAAATGTACCGAAGTACAGTGAAAAGTATTTTTCTGCGGCCGAGGAACATGCACAGTACGTACATAGTAGACACAAGAATAATCAACAGGAAACATTGACAAATGGTACATCGACAAAACAGTGATTGGTTACAGTGCGGAACAAGGGGCCAAACAAAGCAAATACATGAGCAAGAGTAGCATAGGGCATCGTGAATAGTGTTCTTACAGGGAACAGATCAGTCCGAGGGGGAGTCGTTGAGGAGTCTTGTAGCTGTGGGGAAGAAGCTGTTCCTATGTCTGGATATGCGAGTCTTCAGACTTCTGTACCTTCTGCCTGATGGAAGAGTCTGGAAGAAGGCAATGCCTGTGTGGGAGGGGTCTTTGATAATGCTGTCTGCCTTCCTGAGGCAGCAGGAGGTGTAGACAGAATCAATGTGGGGGTGGCAAGCTTGTGTGATGCGTTGGGCTGAGTTCACCACAGTCTGCAGTTTCTTGCGATCTTGGACTGAGCAGTTGCCATACCAGGCTGTTATGCAGCCGCATAGGATGTTCTCTAGAGCACACCTGTAGAAGTTGTGAGAGTCGATGCAGACATGCCAAATTTCTTTAGCTTTCGCAGGAAGTAGAGACGTTGTTGGGATTTCTTGACTGTTGGATCAACGTGAGTGGACCAGGACAGACTGTTGGTGATGGTGACCCCCAGGAACTTAAAGCTATCGACCATCTCCACTTCGGAGCCATTGATGCAGAGGGGAGCGTATATCGTGCTGCGCTTCCTAAAGGCGATGATCAGTTCCTTGGTTTTTCCAACATTTAGAGAGAGGTTGTTTTCGGTACACCATGCAACCAAGTGATTTATCTCCCTTCTGTATTCTGATTCGTCGTTGTTTGAGATGCGGCCCACCACAGGTATATCATCCGAAAACTTATAGGTTGAGTTGGAGTTAAATCTTGCCACACAATCATAGGTGTATAGGGAGTACAGTAGATGCATGTGCGACCTTTACCCTGGTTGGGAATCTGGACCAACCAGCTCAAGCTGTCGTGAACCCAGTGTGGCACCTTAAGGTAAATTTAAAACTAAAAGAGTAATCTCCCTCAGTGAGGTCATGCAGGAGTCTTCCTCCTGAAAGGCCGTTCTCCAATCCCTGGCACAACACTCCCCCCTTCTGGACATAGCCTGCCACTGGCAGCCTGCTCCAGCCAGCCGACTGGCACCATTCTCCATCATTAGCCCGCGCACCTGACCAAGAACATTCAAAAGAAAGCCCGGCCTACAGGCTGAACTTCCTGTGCCAGATTCCACTCCTGGCAGAAGTTCTGAACAGCCCATTAGGCTGATAAGTGTAAGCTGCTGGGGATGTGCTGGATGGTACATTTTGGAGCCTCAAATGTACTGTGTGCTGACGTCATGGCACAGCCTATTCGACTGACCTCTTAGCTGTAGGGCTACGCGCTGGATGGCCTCTCTGAAACCTTCAATGGACAAGGGTAAGCCACCAAAAGCAACGTGATCGCTGCTGTGGGAAGTGCAGCCCTATTGGAGGTGTGTCTCCATGTGCACATTGAACTCCACCAGCACAAACTGCGGCAATGTGCCTCACTGTACAACAATCCACTTGTCTGTCCCATCAATCATTTTCAGTGAATCCTTTTCTTCAGCTTGAATGGCCAAGTACTAACTTGATATCAGCTGAACATCCATTCAGCGCTCGTCTTTGTACCCTAATTATCAGATCTCTTTAACTGTATTGTTCCTGACAGCGCTAAAGAATCATTTCAATGTTCATAAAGCGTGAAATGGAAACAAATGATCCAGAGCGGTCGAATGTTTTAATTTTTGTTGAGCAAGGTTGCATAACTTTTTTAATTTTATGGATCAGATTTTACCATCAGTACCCTGGCTGACAGCTCTATCGGGCAAAGCAACTTGTGGTGCGGCTCTGTCAAGATATTTGGATGAAGAAGGCTCATGCTTTGAGATAACGCAATAAGTTGGCCGTGGATTTGTTGAGGAGATGGGGAAAGCATCACTCAAGCTTTCTGCTCCTTTTTGCTGTCAATTGGATACTCCAGAAGGGCTGGTGTTTGGATGTGGGGTGCAAATAATATCAGCAATGGATATAATGCAAAACAGCCCTGCGATAACGCAGTTTGCTGACATTCTCTCATATCCTCCAACTCTGTAACTTTCTGTGCTCTAATGATAATCATGATGTGGAGATGCCAGCGTTGGACTGGGGGTGGGCACAGTAAGAAGTCTTACAACACCAGGTTAAATTCCAACAGGTTTGTTTCAAGTTGCTAGCTTTCGGAGCACTGCTCCTTCCCCAGGTGAAGGAAACTCCACCTTCCTCCACCTGAGGAAGCAGCAGTGCTCCGAAAGCTAGCGACTTGAAACAAACCTGCTGGACTTTAATCTGGTGTTGTAAAACTTCTTACTAATAATAATAATCTTTATTGTCACAAGTCGGCTTACATTAACACTGTAATTAAGTTACTGTGAAAAGCCCCTAGTCGCCACATTCCGGCGCCTGTTCGAGTACACTGAGGGAGAATTCAGAATGTCCAAATGACCTAACAAGCACGTCTTTCGGGACTTGAGGGAGGAAACCGGGGCGCCCGGAGGAAACCCACGCAGACACGGGAAGAATGTGCCGACTCCGCACAGAGAGTGACCCAAGCCGGGAATCGAACCTGGGATCCTGGCGCTGTGAAGTGACAGTGCTAACCACTGTGCGACAGTGCCAATGTGCCCACATTCCAGGCAAAGGGCCAAAGCGGAGGACCAGGGGGCCATCCTGCACCTTTAACTTATCAGTGGTTTAATTTAAAAATAACCCAGTAGATGAACCTTAGTCTTAAAAGAGATAATGGTGAATTTATTTCAAAACTGCTGTTGAACGTTACTTAGATAAAAGTGATAGAATTATGTGACGAATGTTACAAATTGTAATGTTTTATGCTTTATGTTTTTTGCAGTAGTTATTAAAACCTGGGTCAAGATGCAGACAGACAGTGAGCGTGATCTACCGGCCACGTTGCCCCTGAACGAGAGAACAATGTGGCTGGTAGATGCCGGCAAAAGCCTCCTGCAGGCTTCCTGACAGCCACGGCGCATCACAGGATCTACACAATGGGCGGCACCAGGCCATGTGCGCTTAAGGAGGCTTTTAACTTACTGAAGCATATTTACTCATGATCTAGCGGGTTTCCGGGATCTACCGGCTTCCCCAGGAAGGTCCTCAGCTGGGCGCCGTTCTGTACTGGGCCACACAAATGTGGACCAGGCAGAACGGCACCCGGGGCGGGAGGTCTCCTGGGCCATCGGAGGCCCCTGGGTGGTCAGGGATGGCTCCCTGGCCCCTCCACCCTGGCACCGCCAAGGTGCCCAGGTGGCACTGCAAAGGGTCTGAGCCTGAGGCGGACCATGCCCATAAAAGGAGGGTGATGGGGTGTATGAAGCATGGAAGGCTGCACGGCACATAAGTAGGGGAATCTGCGAAGTTGCGGGGGGGGGGGGGGGGGTTTGAAGGTGGGCATTCTGGAAGGGGGACCTGTAAGAAGGTGTGGGGGGGGGCCTGAAAAGAGGGGGCCCCCAGAGACACCATAGCAGGGTGTCCTTGCTTCTGGGGGGTGGTGCAATGCCCATGTGGGTGGTTGATGACATTGCCCATGGGTGGGGGATTGTGGGGGGGGGCTTTCAAGTTCACTCGAGATTTGAGCGCCCTTTCAAAATAGCGTCCCAATCTCTGAGGAGCCGATCTGGCAAGTGAGTTCAGCTCCCCAGCGATGAAAATAATTCAAAGTGTGGGCTAAACCAGTGTGAAACTCCCTAGGGCCCATAAATGTGACTAAATGTGGTTAGATAGCGGTGGGGAACTGGAACTCCCAGCAGAACCCGCTACAAATGACATTTAGAAACTAGATCGCGCCCGGTGTCTGTTAAAGCTGTGATTAAGGGATCATAAAAGAGAGGTAATCATTGATTTTGCAGGTGAAATGTTCTACAAATGGAATATTGTTTATGTTTGAAGGATAACTGGTCCTGGCTGAACAAGTTATGGGACATCTTGTGGAAGAAGACACACGAGTATGTTCAGCTTTGGGTACAGTTAATGTGATTAAGGAGAGGAGCCAGGTCCATCTGAAAAGTTAGTTCTTCCTAGGATTTTAATCTGAACAGAGGTGTTTCAGTTTTAGTCCTGAAAGCTTCTCTCTCCATTGATTCTGCACAGAGAAAAGCAAGTAGAAATCTGGTTGTAAAATTTATTAATGTGTGGTATATGAACTATATTGGTTTGCTTAATTGGAATACAGAGGCAGGTTTAATAAGTAAGTTAAAGTTTCTCTTTTACTGAAGAATTGTTGTAACCTTTAACTGTAAAGCTATTTCTCTTATTAAAGTGGTTGATTCTTCGTTTAAATTAAAGTTTAAAAAAAATAAATTTCGAGTACCCAATTAATTTTTTCCAATTAAGGGGTGATTTAGCGTGGCCAATCCACCTACCCTGCACATCTTTGGGTTGTGGGGGTGAAACCCATGCGAACACAGGGAGAATGTGCAAACTCCACACGGACAGTGACCCAGAGCCGGGATTGAACCTGGGACCTCGGTGCCGTGAGGCAGCAGTGCTAACCGCTGCACCATCCTGCTGCCAAATTAACATTTGTTTTACTGTAAAAGATACCAAGGTGTCAATGTTATCACTCTTGTAGTGCAGTAACGTTTCCTCACAGTTTTGTACTTTGCAAATAGTTGGGTTCTCATCTGGGAAAAATACAGATATAAAGATTGAAAGCAATTAAAGGTAAAAAGGTGAATAAAAGTGAGATTTCAAATCAGTCTCTGAGACATCATTGTGGGCCCATTGCTTGAATTCCGAAATGAGGAGATTGAAATTTGAGGTTCACTTTAGCAGCTGCAATGCTTTCTGTAGTCAGCTATTTAGAAGTTTGCTCTTTCGGTGGACTCTGCAGGCCAGCATGTTTTTGGGAGGGAGAGAGAGAGAATGTTTTCTGTTCCTGGCTATTTCTGCAGTTATACACTTCTGGATTGCCTGGACTATTTCAGCAGAGCAGCAATTGATTTCTTAATACCTTCCTTCTTTGTCTCTTTGCCCTCCCTTGGCCAAAACCCTTTCTGATGTTGTTTCTCAGAGTTCTTCCTGGGGTTCTGTGCACAAAGTCATGCTAAATTGCCCAGCAGTGTCCAAAAATGTTAGGTGGGGGTGTTGAGGGATGGGGATAGGGTGGAGGTGTGGGCTTAGGTAGGGTGCTCTTCAGGGCATGGTGTAGACTCGATTAGCCAAATTGCCTCCTGCATTGTAAATTCTATGATTCTTATGGCTTCCTGTGGCCATTAAAAGGAAGATTCATTTTATTTTACAAAAATCTACAATGTTACAACTCCGTGCTTGGAACTATAAATAAAACCATTGCAATTATTGAAAACTAAGACTTGATTGGGGAAGCAAATTTTGGAATGCGCCGGGAGAAGAATCCAACAGTTAGGAATGGGCAATGGGCAAGTTGGAGAAAGTGCCTGAAAATGTCAGAGGCAGAGTGGGCCAGAGGAACATCAGGTGAGAGGGGTAGTGGGTAGGGAATAGTTTGAGTGTTGTCTTACGGCTCCCTCAAGCTACAGTAAACTGTGTACGAGTCAGAACTGGTTATGGTCGAGCAGCACTGTGCCGGGAAGGTGCGCGTTCAGTACACCAGCAGCGCCAACAGCAATTGCCCCAGCAGGTGAACTCAGAGCCAAACTTAACATACATTCCCACGGCAATTAGAGTAATTTAAAAAAATAATAATTTAGAGTATCCAATTCATTTTTTCCAATTAAGGGGCAATTTAGCATGGCCAACATCTACCCTGCACATCTTTGGGTTGTGGGGCGAAACCCACGCAAACATGGGGAGAATGTGCAAACTCCATACGGACAGTAACCCAGAGCCGGGATCGAACCTGGGTCCTCGGCTGCCTGAGGCAGCAGGGCTAACCCACTGCGCCACCGTGCTGCCCCCGTAATTAGAGTAATTTTAATGAATAATATTTTTATGTGATTTATTTTTGTCCTGCATGGTTTTTTTAAAAATTCATTCACGGGATGTGGTCATCTGCTGGCTAGGCCGACATTTGCTGCCCACCCCTAATTACCCTTGACAAGGTGGTGGCGAGCTGCCTTCTTAAACCTCTGCAGCCCATCTGCAGAGGTTTGGTGCAACCTAGTGGCTTGCTAGGCCGTTTCAGAGGGCAGTTAACAGTCAACTGCATTGCTGTGGGTCTGGAGTCACCTTTAGGCCAGACCCGGCCAGGTGAAAGGGGGCTGATTCCCTTCCCGACAGAACATTAGTGAACCAAACGGCGTTCTTTTTCCCCCAATAACCGATTGTCTGAAACTAGCTGTGTTCATTTAGCAGCGAGAGCCCTGAAAGTATTTTCAGCATTTTGACTGGTTTACCTAATTTTTTATTGGTCTGTTCTCCAGGCAATTTGTTCTGCACTGCTTATTGTCATAAATCCTCCGATGTTGTCCTTGTAAGTTTAACTGCCCTATTTTCTCACATTCACTGTCGAGTTGTGATTTGTCATAAAGTTTGAGTCAGCAAATCAACCTGTGACTGCTGTAATATGGATTGCAAGGTAGAAATACTTGTATTCATACAGCTCTTTCACAACCTCAGGATCCGTTTAGAACCATAGTTACGCCGACAACCGAGGTTATACGTCAGCTAGTTTGGCGCGAAGCAAGGTCCCAAACGCAGCATTGTGATAATATTCAGATGGTTTGTTTTATTAGTGTCAGACGAAGACCGCATTTGGGCCAGGAACAGGTGGTGGGGGAGAGGGAGAACTGTCTTTCTCTTCCTCACATTGTGCTATAGGATCGCTTACATTCACTTGAGAGGTCAGCCAAGCCCTCTGGTTAACGTTTCCTTTGCAAGATGGGAGAGTTGCCAGTGGTGGAGTGATTAAAATTTGGAATGCGTGAGACATAAGATTTGGTGGAACGCAGAGATCTCATAGAATCATAAAATCCCAACAGTGCAGAAGGAGGCCATTCAGCCCATTGAGTCTGCACCGACCATTCGAAAGACCACCCCACCTAGGCCCAATTGCCCCATCCTATTCCTGAGACTCCACCTTCAGGGGCAGTTTAGCCTGGCCAATCCACCTAACCTGCACATCTTTTGACTGGGAGGAAACCAGAGCATCCGGAGGAAATCCAGGCAGACACGGGGGGAGGGGGGAGCGTGCAAACTCCAAACAGACAGTCAGCCGGGGTTGGAATCGAACCCGGGTCCCTGGCACTGTGAGGCAGCCGTGCTAACCACTGTGCCATCATGCCGCCCACAGAGGGTTGTCGGCTGGCAGAGGTTATAGAGACAAGGAAGGGCGAGAGGCCACAGCGGGATTGTAAGACAGAAGGAGGAGAAATTTAAAATCAAGGCTTTCCCAGAGCAGGAACCAATGCAGGCCAGCAAGGGTGATGAATTACTAGAGTATAAAGCAGTTTATAATTTGAAAGAAATGGTACTTTATAGTTGGAAGAAGAACAACCAATTTGTGCTGTAAATGTGTGCCAGTATTCTCCGTTGCGAGTCCGCCTCACTACTGCTGCTAGTGAGGACGGAGACTTTGGCATTCAGCCAAATATCCCATTCACTGCAGCGAGAGCGGAGATTCCCACTGTCGTCAACGGACGGAGAATCCTGCCCATGATCTACTATCGAACTTCAATGACCACTTCCTGTCACGTTCTTGTGCCATGGCCAGCAGGAATGATGCACAATCGAACATATAGTTCTTGACTCATGAAAGTAATTTATCACAAATGCGTGGTAAAGAGAACTAGAAGAAATATATTACAAACTACTAACACTAATAAATTATCCTAGAGTTACTGCAAGTGTGACTATCCACTAACATGACTAACTCCCAACTCCCCGAGGTACAGAGTCACATGGTAGATTCACAATGCCACCTGCTGGTCGGAGGTCATGTACACCATTATACACATGATTGCTTATGCATATCATCACACCTCCCAAATGCATGATGAGCCCAAAGTTAACATTTACCGTGGCTCTAATGACGTTACCTATTGTGTATTGTAACATAACCTATCAAGTCCTTCCACCAGGCAACAAAATAAAGATGATGGAGAAGAAAAAAACTGGATTAACTTTCCAATGTATCAAAAACGACAGTAATCTAAAATCAGTCACCGACAGCCGATAGTATTCACTGCCATTGTCAACTGATAGCATCAGTGTCTTGTTAAAAAAGACAATCAGATAGCAGGAATGTGTGACGTATCACAATATCTATTCTTGTTGGCTTACCCTGTTTAGGTTTTCAAACGGTCAAGGAAAAATGAAAAAAAAAGAAGCCAGAGTTACACAGACTAAACGTTTTGACAGGGCTGTGATGGGAAAGGGAAGCGTCAGACTGGAGTTGGGTCGAGTGACAGATATATGGTGGAAATCAGCTGCACTACATAGTCAGGAGAATGAAAAACTCACTTTGTAAGGTTCAGACTGACGTTTGTGCGTGGCAGCAGGATTGAACAGGTGTTGGCGACCGTTTGGACTTCGCTGGTTTGGCTTCATTGAAAGATGGTGCTCCATCTGACCTCTTAGAGTTGTAGCTTCAGACCTGAGATTTTGGACTGGCCCTATTTCAGGACGACACAGCTCTGGAAGCAGTTCCTGTACCGCCTTGCTTGTGTGGGGGCTGTGGGATGAATGTTTTGACCTTGCAGCTAACTTTGTACCTACCACTGCAGCCGTCCATCCTCCATAAACATCAGCTTGTCCAATACTGTGCCGCCCATATTCTCACTTGCACCATGTCCCAGTCACAGAGCACCTCTGTGCTCGCTGAACCACAATCATAGAATTAGAATTTACAGAAGGATGTGCAGAAGGAGGCCATTTGGCCCATCGAGTCTGCACCGGCTCTTGGAAAGAGCACCCTACCCAAGGTCCTAACCCTAACCCCATAAGCCAGTAACCCCACCCAACACTAAGGGCAATTTTGGACACTAAGGGCAATTTAGCATGGCCAATCCACCTAAGCTGCACATCTTTGGACTGTGGGAGGAAACCGGAGCACCCGGAGGAAACCCACGCACACACGGTGAGAATGTGCAGACTTCGCACAGACAGTGACCCAAGCCGGGATCCTGGAGCTGTGAAGCAATTGTGCTAACCACAATGCTACCGTGCTGCCCCTAATGGCTAGCAGCTTCAAATGTAAAGCTCTCATCCTTGCTCCAGTATGTTCTGAGCATCCTCCAGCCCTACAACCCTCTGAGGTCTATGCACTGCCCCAATGTGTACTCCGGCACATCCCTGATTCCCTGCACATAACCGTAGCTTAAACGGGTGAGTCCATAAGCTCTTGAATTCTGTCCCAAAACCTCACTACCTCTTTTCTCCTTAAAGACGCTTCTTTGAGCCTACCTCTTTGACCAGCCTTTTGTCATTTATACTAACATCTCTATATAATTCCATGTCAAATTTATTTTTTGCCAAAATGCTTTTGGATGTTTCGTTATGTTTTTGATGTTAACGTAAAACTAATTTTTGTTACTGGGTAAGTTAGTTTGGGAAGTGTCTGTGAGCGTGAACTTAGTTGACACCTGCAATGAATGTTGGTTTGCAGTGCACCATGTACAGAAGAGGGCCATGGAGATGCACTATCTGAGAAAGCTATATGTCCCAGAATATCCACTCTTTCCGAATATAATTTGTGGTCTACTCTATCGAGAACCACCCTTCCCTAGTCAGAAGTCTTACAACACCAGGTTAAAGTCTAACAGGTTTGTTTCAAACGTGTTGGACTTTAACCTGGTGTTGTAAGACTTCTTACTGTGCCCACCCCAGTCCAACGCCGGCATCTCCACATCATGGCCTTCCCTACTTCGCTAATCCACTGAGGGAAAGCTTTGTATAAAAACTCTTGCACACAGACACGGTTAAGCAGGATGTCCCATTAGTCCTTGTTGCATTTTTTAAGCTGGCATGCTCCTCTTCCCCACTGCCCACCAACCCCCGTCCACGTTCCCCCCCCCCCCCCCCCCCCCGTCCCCCTCTCCCCATTGCTCAATCTGCACAGAAACCATTGTCTTTCACAGAGTATTTTGATTAATGCAGTGCCTGATTTTCCTTGTAATCCTGCTCAGTAGAACGTGATGCATCTTCCAGCACTCATGTATATTACAAAGGGAAGGATTAACATACCATCTTTTTGAAAGGTATCTGCGTTGCTGAAGATACACATTTGTTTCAGTTCTGGCATTTTTCAGACACTTTTTTTTCAATTTAGTTGAAGAGGTCGTTCTCCGCTTCAATCTCTGCAAATTTCAAAGCATGATGCGCCTTCTAATTAGTGATTTTAAAGTGTAAATATTCTTTGTTTGAAAAGGGCAGAGGTGGAACTCTGTTCTTATATAATTAAAATACAATTTGAATACCTGGATTTGCAGTCTTCAGAGTCAGACCAATTGTTCCTCTATTCTATACATATTTTCCGAGTGCCAGGGAAGGGAAGTTTAGTAAATGCCCAACTAAAAATGAAATATACACTTATGAAGTGTCAAAGAAGGTGTGATGAAAAGACTTGCCAAGTAAACATGCCATTTGTTGCCTGTTATATATTAAGAGCTCCGAATGGTGATTCTGGTATAGAATCTGCTCCTGTTTCTGATATGTCGAGGTATGTTGCTTTGACTGGCATGAGAATTCCGAGTTCATGCTGTTTGTTTCATCACAAAGGTAGCATTACTACACTGATGGCAGCTGCCAAAGCTTGATCATTGCCAACATCTTTGAAAAAACAGAGAATAACGACCCATTTAAGTGACTTGGAGTCAAGTTTGCTGTACAGAGGTGCATTTCAGTTCGATTGAGATGAATGGGAGAAACATCCACCTTTGCATCGATCTAAGTTTTCTTTTCCTTGCTTGAATTTATACACCATGCAATGCAGAAGGAGGCCATTTGTCCCATTATCTGTGTACTAGCTGATACCTCAATCCCAAGCCAGTTGGGGAAGTATGAAATTAGAAACTAATACTTTTCTTGATAATCCGTTTACTCACAGAATGCAGCATTACATAGGTCAGCTTCCTGCCTTCCCATCGGTGTCTCAGCAGTCTCTCTTTATATGTGGTCTAAGTACTTAAACAATGTCCTTATCACTTTGTAGCAGAACAATATTTTTAACATACCATTCACAATGTCCCTTTAAAAGAGCTATCCGATTAGTTCCATTGACCCGCCCCCTCACCCCCCGCCTGTGAATGTTTCCCTTTCAAATATATACACAATGTCAATATAAACACAACTCATTATGAACTTCTTTGACACAATGCAATACAGAGTATTTTTTTTAAATGATAAAATGAGTTTTGGCAAAAGCCATATTGCAGTTGGTAGATCAAGCATGGTGATTCAATGAAGTCACAGAATCTATTCTAAAACAGCAAATGATCTCAAAATTCCCAGATACAAGAAGGAAATCTTTTAATTTAGGCTTTGCCGATGTTGAAACGTTTCTCAGAGATTTTAGATAGCCTGGTGGATTGGCCAAGTGGCCATGCGATTGGACTAATAACCCAGAAAGTTTGAACTCCGATCCTCCAACTCAAAAGAAAAACGAAAAAAAAAGGACAGGTAATCTGGTCCAGCGCCAGGTTTCACTGGCTCATTATTGGCCAGACATTGAGCATTACTCCCGAACACAGGAGTAAAAATAACATTGGATGAACAGGGTTCAAATTCGGCCCAAAATATTTCTATTTTTGAAGCAGAGGTTACAACTGAGTGCTAGCCTTTTGCCCACGTCGGCTGGCCCTCTCAACACTAATATTATCTGTTTTCTGTAGCATGAGTTAAACAAGCCACCCGAACAAGGGCTAATAAATTTGTTTAAAGTGACATTGATGCATTGTCCATATTGTGTACTTTACCCGATGCAGAAGAACATGCAGCTCTGGCTGAAAGTAAAGAAATATTAGCCAGCTGTGGGGTAATCATTTTTTTTTAAAAATCTCCAATTAAGGGCAATTTAGCGTGTCCAAACCACCTACCCTACACATCTATTTTTAGATTGTGGGGGTGAGACCCACGCAGACACGGTGAGAATATGCAAAGTCCACATGGACATTGACCCAGGGCCGGGATCGAACCTGGTCCTCGGCTCCCTGAGGCAGCAGTGCTAACCACTGCGTTACCATGCTTCCCAGCTTTTTGGGGTAATCATGACCGAATTTGACCCTCTGTTCTCCAAATATCCCCTCATCATTTTAGCTCTTCCCGGCAGGGCAGTAATTAAAAGTATGGGGCGGGGATTCTCTCAGCCCGGGGCCGGGCCGGAGAATCCCTGCGACCGGCGGTAATCGCGCCACGCCGCCCCGACGGCGGAACGCGATTCTCCGGAGAGCGGAGAATCGGCACCATTGGCGCCGATGGTCGGGGGCCGCGTTCTCGGCCCGGGATGGGCCGAGCAACTGTAGCAAAAAGTCCGAGTCCCGACGCGCCGTTCTAATCTGCTCTCAGCCGCCGGGACCTCGGCGTGGAAGGGTCCAGGGGGCGGACTGTGGGGGGGATCGTTGTGGGCAACCTTGCTGTTTTCCAAAGAATACCAAGTTTAGCTAACAACATCTTAAATACCTCTTTAAACTTGGCACAATACCTAAGCATTATCAATCCCATATGGAGACACACACAAAAAAAATTGTAAGGGCTTATTGAACAAGCATATGCGCTGAGCTATGAGCCATACTTGGAGGAGCTCACCCAGGAAATCATGGGTGGACAGCCTGCCATTGTATTCAGTGGTCAATAAAATCATGGATTGTACATGAGGTATTCTCCATGAATGGGCTGGCTTGCTCAAGAAATGCATAACTTGCCTTGATGTCTGCCATAACTAAAATCAAGACCGATCTCCGATCCATCATACTGGTTAACAAAGCCATTAAAATAGAAAAAGAGAGAGATACATTCGCCATGAGTGCCTTATGGATTATAACTTTGTCCATAATAATTTCTACCCTGAGGTGTGAAGTCACTGAAACCCCCAAGCAAATGTTTAAGTGTCTTTATTATTCGTGTGATATGTTTGATTGAACTATTCTCATTAAAAGAGTGTTTTTTCCCAAACACTTTTCAAAAGAAGAATTTCACAAAAGTCTATCAATTCTTCAGTGGTTCAAAATACTCTGGATTCAAAAATAGGAACTATAACATTCTATGAAATTTCATATAAAGCTTTGAGAAGTGTTTTGATTTTAGGTCTTAATCCTGTATTCACATAGTACTGGCCAAAATTCTCAGGCTGTTCACTGGTGGCGGGATTCTCTGGTCACACCAGCGTTGCACCGCCGTCTGTGGGTTTCCCAGCGCCGTGGGGGGTCAATTCCCATTGACAGCGGAGGGAGCAGAGAATCCCGCCGCCAGCGAACAGTGCGCTGCCTCCCGCGGCCGAGAAACACGTGGCTGGGAGTTCAGAGAATCCCGCTGTTTTATTCGAGACTCTCACAATGAGTGTGTAAAATTAAACAGCTAAAATTGAGCGGTAGACTTAAAACACGGGATTCTCCTTTCTGGGGACTAACTCCCCACGCTGACGGAAAAACCGCCGCGAACCACTCCGCCGTCAACAGCCCCCGAAAGTGTGGCGAGGTGCACTTCCGGGGGCTAGGTGGACGCCGGAGGGGTTGGCGCCACGCCAGCCGGCGGCGAAGGGATGGCGCGAGTCTGCACATGCGCCAAAGGGCTGGCATGATCCCGCGCATGCGCGAAACTGCCGGTGTGTTTTGGTGCATGCGTGGGGGTTCCCTTCTCTACGCCGGCCATGGCAGAGCCCGACAGGAGCCGGCGCGGAAGGAAGGAGTGCCCCCACAGCACAGGCCCGCCCGCAGATCGGTGGGCCCTGATCGTGGGCCAGGCTACCGTGGGGGCCCCCCCGGGGTTGGGTACCCCCACGCCCCTCCCGAGGACTGCCCCGCCGACTTACCTGCCAGGTCCTGCCTTGTGGGACCATGTCTAACCCACGCCGGTGGGACTGGTCAAAAACGGATGACTGCTGGGCTCATCGGGGCCCGGAGAATGGCCGAGGGGGCCGCTGCCAACGGCCCCCGACCGGCGTGGCGGGAATCCCACCCCCGCCCGAAAACTGGCACCGGAGAATACGGCTGCCGGCGGCGGGGCGGGATTCACGCTGCCCCCTGGGGATTCTCCGACCCAGCGAGGGGGGCGGGGTCGGAGAATCTCGCTGAAAATGTTTCAACAAAAATTGGATGGAATGGAAAACCAAATAATTACTGTCAAACTGAAAAGTGAGTGAAGCAATTAAGCCTGGAGTGTAACAAGTTCTCAGGTTTCATTTTAGTTTGTCTGTAAAAGGATTGTGGTGATGATGAGGGCAATCTGTAAGCAAATGGAGATAAGCACCAAGATCGCCCAACAGAATTGTGAAGTGCCTTGTTATTCTTTTTGTAAAAGTATGTCGGAGGTGGGGTGAGTGGAAGATGATGGGCATGTCTTTTTGGATGTATTTGCAATGGTGTTTCTTCACATCACAATATAGGCACTCCAATTATTGAGCGAGGTTACCTTTATTCAACTTGGATTGGGAAACGTCTGGAAGCAAAGTAGTGGGTAAAAATCTTGGGGACCATTAACTGAAAGGATAGAAGGAGGCCAGCAACTTAAGTACTTTGCAGGTGGACCGTGGGTGAGAAAAAAAGCCTCATCAGGCGGAGGGAAGGCAAATGGTGTACACAACTGCATTATGGGTGAAAGTTTGTACTATTTCAGTTGGCATTTTGGAGACAGTATGTCACCCGGGTAATGGTATGTTGGTGATGAGGGCATTCTCTGATTGATTTTAGTTTGTTTGCATGCAAGAAACACTGAGGCAGTTTCTTAATAAATTTATAACATTCAAATTGCATAGTCCTTCAGGCAACAAAGTGTCAAATTGAATGGAATGGGTGACAACTTGCTAAAGAGTTCAATAACATTCTGAATAGATGACAGATTTCAGTTTCATATTTCCACACAGTGATCTTGAACATATGTGTATGAAAATTTACATTCATCCATCTGCTCTCAAAAGACCTTGGACATAAAATCGTCTTCATCAGACTCTGACCTCCGCTCCTCCGCCACCGCATCGCCATTTGAGTTTTCCGAATAAATTTAAAGTTCTGTCTATTTCCATTCATAGCTCAGCCCTATTTGTTATGAATCAACGATACTGCCTTGGGTCTGTTTAGTCACCACAGAGTCCAAAATGAGAGGCGTAAAGAAACTTATTCACAGAGTAAACAGTTTCCGTTCCAGCTCACAGCCGGGTCTTCTCATACTTGGCCCCCATCTGGGGGGCTTTAATGCTAGAGTCCGTTACTCCACTAGTGGGCCCCGTCCCTCAACAGGAAAGTTTGTGTTCCATGAGGCTCACGGGAGGCTAATTGGTCCGTCCCCGTAGATCTCATATCGGTTATAACATTTCCGCCCCCTCTGAAGTTTGAAGACCCATCCGAGGAAGGTGGAGCAGGAGGGTGCCTGCTCCTTTTCACCCATGGTTGTGCCTCTGTGCGGCCGGTTTGGGAGGCGTACATCTGGACGGCGAATGCTGTTTTCGTGCTGATCGCCATGAGGGGGCCACTATGGCAGCTGCTCTCCTGCTCGTTCACCATCAGAGACATCCAATGGCTGGGTCTCCATATCACGGGCGGCACATGTTAATGGTTAACGCTGTTGCGTCACCGCGCCAGAGAGCCACGTTCGATTCCCGGCTTGGGTCACTGTCTGTGCGGAGTCTGCACGTTCTCCCCCGTGTCTGCGTGAGTTTCCTCCGGGTTCTCCTGTTTCCTCCCACAAGTCCCGAAAGACGTGCTTGTTCGGTGAATAGGACATTCTGAATTCTCCCTCGGTGTACCCGAACAGGCACCAGAGTGTGGCACCTAGCGGATTTTCACAGTAACTTCATTGCAGTGTTAATGTAAGCCTACTTGTGACAATAATAAAGATTATTATCAGAGTCCGAGTCCTTGACCTACCTCATCTCTGCGTCCGGTTCCCCAGGGGGCAACACCCTTGGATTTACTGGCCCAACAGCTGCCTGACTTGAAACTGATACCTCTGGAGGAGTTTCACATAGAACTGGTCTCCTGCTTCTGAGGTGGCCTACGTGCTTCTTCATCACTCAGCCCTGAGCTCGAACTCAGACCAGTCTGTTGAACTAGCATTCCTGGGACCCACTTGGCGTCGTCACTGAAATTCTGAATGTAAACTGCGCGACGTGGTCCGAACTGTCTGGCCTGCATTCACCTGTCTGAACAACTCCCCTGCTGCTCTTGATTGCGGCGTACCTACCTGCATCGAGGCTCAAGGGGAGGCGAATTGATCTGTCCCTGTAGGCCTCGCGTGGATTATAACAGTCTGGAATCACATAAAAGCAAGGCCCTGAAGGACATTAGCAAAACAGGTTCCCAGGGAACAACAGTAGTTTTGTGGTCATCATTACTGGTTCCAGCATTTTATCCTAGATTTACTTAACAAACTGAATTTAAACTCTCAGCTGCTATGATAGGATATAAACTCACGTCCCTGGATTGTTAGTGCAGTAACATGACCCCTGTTCCACCACACTGTAATGCACTCTGGATTAAAACAGGCACTAAAATAGGAAAGAATGGATTCTTATTACAATGGATCAAAGGCAGTATGCTGACAACACACTCAGTTCTCGACTGCTAAGAGAAATGGTGAGAAGCTTGATAATTCTTACTCTGTTGTTGTATCCACCTCCTCATGCAGCTCGACACAGGTAGGCGCATGGTCAAATCACAGAAACCGTGTTTGTCGTCCATTACACCGACAGAATTACTTTTTCTTCCAAGATGCCTGCCTAATGTGTCATTACAGTTGCACATCCGATTTGTTTAAGGACGGCCCTGCACCTAATGTTCGAATAATTGATAGAGAGTTCAAATACTAGTATCGTATTCCCTGAAAAACATAGCTTCAACCTGTCCATTGTTATTTATGTAGTAAGCACAGTGCCATTAACTTACTGTGTGCAATTTCCCACTTGATTACCTTTAATAATAAGGTAAAAACTCTACAAACTCTGTTTTAAAACTGTAAAAACACAATTTCGAAACTGCATAAGGCATGGGATTGCAACAGGCACCAATAGAATTCTATCAAGTGATTTAATTATTTTTTTCAAAAGCTGATCTTTGTGTGTGCGTGTGCCCCATGTGTGTATGTATATGCGTGTGTGTGTGCTTATGTGTGCGCATGTGTATATATGCACGCAAGTGTGTACGTGTGTGCCTGTGCACACATGATAACAATCGAAAACATTTTCTTGTGATTCAAGTAGAGAAATGGGCGGCACGGTAGCACAGTGGTTAGCACTGTTACTTCACAGCGTCAGGGTCCCATGTTCAATTCCCGGCTTGTTCACTGTCCGTGCGGAGTCTGGACACTCTCCCCGTGTCTGCATGGGTTTCTTACGGATGCTCCGGTTTCCTCCCACAAGTCCTGAAAGATGTGCTGTTAGGTGAATTGGACATTCTGAATTCTCCCTCTATGTAGTCGAACAGGCGCTGGAGTGTGGTGACCAGGTGTTTTTCACAGTAACTTCCTTGCAGTGCTGA
The DNA here is from genome assembly GCF_047496885.1 of Scyliorhinus torazame. Classification (NCBI taxonomy): domain Eukaryota; kingdom Metazoa; phylum Chordata; class Chondrichthyes; order Carcharhiniformes; family Scyliorhinidae; genus Scyliorhinus; species Scyliorhinus torazame. The sequence goes on along the minus strand of NC_092721.1, from coordinate 15,734,557 downwards.
TGTAAGCCTACATGTGACAATAAAGATTATTATTAATAAATTGTGCCTCTGGTTCATGCCTGGGAGCTCTGACTTGTGACAGGCATCAAGTAAGCATTAGGATACATTACTCCTGTGAGAATGGAGTGTGGTTCACACAATGTAGTTTCATAGAATAAAAAAAAATTGGCATCTCCAAATCACATTCCAACATCTCGAACTGCTCCACAATGAATGAGTTTGGAAGCTGGTGAAAGATCGGTTTACCTGTTTTCCTGCAGTTGTTCTTCCAACACTTTGGCTTGGTAAATTCGTATAGAATCAGAGAATCCCTACCGTACAGAAGGAGGCCATTTGGCCCATTTAGGCTGCACCGGCCCTTGGGAAGAGCACCCTACTTAAACCCACACCTCCACCTTAACCCCGTAACCCAGTAACCCCACCCATCCATTTGGACACCAAGGGCAATTTAGCACGGCCAATCCATCTAACCTGCACATCATTGGACTGTGGGAGGAAACCAGAGCACCCGGAAGAAACCTATGCAGACGGGGAGAACATGCAAACTCCGCACAGACAGTCACCTGAGGTAGGAATTGAACGTGGGAGGCAGCCTTGCTGACCACTCTGCCACCATGCCATCCCTGGATTATGGGCATCTCTGAAGCAATATTGTGGAGAAGTGTCCAAGTAGACCTAAGATGTTTTTAGACTCTTTTAAGCTCAAAGAGGTAAAATGACTGTTCCGAGAAGCCTCAGCTGTATTAGATAGTCAAGCGGCACAGCATATTGATAAGATGCAAACTGGCATTTAAACAGAATCATAGAATGCCTACAGTACAGAAGGAGGCCATTCAGCCCATCGGGTTTGCACCAACCCTCCGAAAGAGCACCCTATTAATCCCCCACCCTATAACCCATAACTCCGTAACCCCACCAAAAAATTGGACACTACAGAGCGGCCAATCCATCTAACCTGCACATCTTTGGACCTTTCATATCTACAGTCTTCATTTTATTGAACGTAATGAGGTTTTTGGCTAGGACAAAATCAAGCAAAATGCTTCACAGCTAATGGAGTGCCGTCACTGTGGAAATATAGGTAAATATGGCAGTCCATTGGCACACAAAAATATCCCACAGACACTATTTATTTAAAATGGAATTGGTTGAGGGATGAATATTGATCAACCACAAGGGGAAAACCCGAGCTCCTCTCCCAGTATTGCCATAGGATCTTGTGTTATCAGGACTGCAGTTAAACATCTGATTCGCAAGTCAGCACCTCTGACACTACAGTGCTCCTTTCAGTGTTATATTAAAGTGTTGATGTAGACCGCAGGTGTAACAATATGGATATTATATGGGAGATGAAGGGTTAACAATTTCAAGTTCAAATTAAATACATCGAACCACCAGATGGTGCTCAAGAGCAGTCACGTAGATCACGTGACAACCCTTGATTCAGGGAGAAGGTGTTTAGGCGTGAGAGAGAGGAGTTGTGTATTGTGGAGTTCTGTAGATACAGTTACAGCATAGTTTACTTAGCAACCTTCCTTTGTACTTAGAATACGTTCGAATCGAGTTAAAAGTAGTGTTAATAAATCAGCTTTGTTGATTAACAGAGCTTGATGTTCTTTGTTGAACATCTTTGTTCTTTGTTGAACATTACACATTCAAGCCATCCTTACTTACAAAGAAAACAGAGAGCATCACAGTCGGGTAACGTATTTCATGGAGCTTTATTGGATCTCTAACATTGTGGCTCAGAAATGAGAGTGCTGCTTGTCTATTAACACACTGGGGTGCAGAGTGGTGGAAGGGGAGATTCTTTCCACAAGCAGTTAATACCAAGCTCAGTCACCAGAGCAGATGTGATTTCACACCATCCTTCTCCATTTGAAATGAAATGAAGGTGAACCTTTTTGAATGTGCCTGCGTGTAATTCACACAGTATAATGAGCAACTGTTGGACTGAAGGTGCAGGCTAACGACAGTGAAAAATTGCCCACTGCTGCCACTTCACTGCCACCACCTTGAAACATGGAGCCTATTTTGGGTTTGAAATGAACCTCAGTGCGAATAATTTCCTCCTGCCACATCCTTATGAAACTCATTGCCGGTACCAGTCTAGCTGTCATCAGTCATGGTCTGCTAATGAGATTGAAAGTCCATTCTCAAAGAATCAAATTCTGGTTTAGCACAGTGGGCTAAATAGCTGGCTTGTAATGCAGAACAATGCCAGCAGCGCGGGTTCAATTCCTGTACCGGCCTCCCCGAACTGGCGCCGGAATGTGGCGACTAGGGGCTTTTCGCACTAACTTCATTGAAGCCTACTTGTGACAATAAGCGATTATTATGAGCTTAAGTTTTTTTTTACAAAGAACCTGACATAATAGAAATAAAGGTTTGCATTTCTAAAGCGCCTATTTATGACCTCAGGACATTGTAGCCAATTAAGTACTTTTGAAGGGAAGTCACTGTTGTAGTGTAGTAAACACGGCAACCAATTTGCCCACAGCAAACCCTCACAAACAGCTATGGGACCATGACCAGTTCATCTCTTTTCAGTCATTTTGCCTGAAGGATAAATATTAGCCCAAATCATTGGGGAGGACTCCCAGCACCTTCTTTAAAATAGTGCCTTAGGATCTTTTATATTGGGAGAGCAACAGGCAGAATCTCCCTTTGATATCTTTTCAGAAAGATGGCACTCCTGACAGTGCTGCACTCCATGAGCACTTCATTGGAAGTGCAACTGCGCTCCATGCTCAAGTAGGTGAGAGGGGGAGGCGGTGGCATAGGGGTATTGCTTTTGGACTGGTGATCCAGAGACCCAGGGTATTGCTCATAGATCCAGGTCTGAATCTGACCACAGCAGATGGTGACATCTGAATTCAGTAAAAATCTGGAATTAGAAGTCTAACAATGACCACAAAATGATTGTCATGAAAACCCATCTGGTTCCATAAAGTCCTTTAAGGCAGGAAATCTGCCGTCCTTACCTGGTCTGGCCTATATGTGACTCCAGACCCACAGCAATGTGGTTGACTCTTAAATGCCCTCAGGGATGGGCAATAAATGCTGGCCGAGCCAGCAAGGCTCGCATCCTGTGATGAATAATTTTTAAAAAGTTTTTAAAGTGAGACTTGCACCCATGCACTTCTCAATTAGAGGCTGCGATGCTGCCCACTGAGCCATGATGCATGGTGTGAAATTATTCTGCAGATTGGTGGGCTCGCAATGATAGAAGGGCCTGCACACCACTAGATAAGATAACGCAGTAAACACGCTGATTGACAGTGGAACGTCAGTGAAAAAGGTATAGCAAGCAGATGGAGCCAGAGGGTATGTATCAGAGATATCAGACTGAGTATTGATCAAGCAAAGCAATGTTACAGATAATAGTGAAACATCAGTATTGTCAGCAGATATTAGTGAAGGGTTCAAACCTTGACTGTCTCATGCCTGCCTCATGCCTGCCCGCGATCATCAAATCTCCATCTCTGCTTCAGTGTCACACTCGATTGTCTGATCCTCACTCGATTCAGACATCTCAGCGGGTTTGGGGAATATTGCAAGTGAAACATCAATATATAAACTTAGCTAAAGGCAACTTTGCAAATGGATTTGTCCAATATAAAACCATTTTGCACTTCTGGGATTTGTGGGGAACAAATGGTTACAGAATGTTCACTCGAAGTCGAAGTCAGCTTTTCAGTTTTCTTTGAAAATAGCAACCTTCTGCCTCTGATGAACTAAAACGGTTTATTATCCAGCGACCTCTGGTTCATGGAAAGCATACTCTGGCTGTAAATGATAAAATCACTCTTCATTTTATTGAACGTAATGAGGTTTTTGGCAAGGACTAAACCTGAGTTTCATTCCTTCCATTTCGAACATATGTTTGACAATATTGTGTTCAAAGGTAATGTCTTCTGACCTTCACTCTGGAACACAGAACTCTGTCGCTCGAACTTGCATATTTTCTTTCTCCTGACACCTCTGGCTAAATTTTGGAATCTAACGGTGATTGTTTCTACAGCTGCTGCAAGTCAAGTAGATTTAATTGTGTTTTTTTTTTTAGCTACCTTATCTCCTTTCCGGTGTTAACTCATGTTCATTTAAGCCACCAGCCTCTTTCCTTCTTTCGGAAAGTAGACAGTAAATGCTGGGAGGGTATTTGACCATGTATTCCATGGCAGCAGATTTGACCCTTTTCCTTGTTTGAAGTTCACATAGTTGGAAATTTCTGTACCGACCACGATAAGTAGTGTAATGCTGGTTCATTTGCTTTCCTCAAAGGACCTGGTAATGTGAGATCACCTTCAGTTACCCACTACATCTCAAAAACAAATCCTTAGGGCTTGAAGCTGGGCGTCTGATCTAGAGGACCAATACGCACAACATGTGATGCAGATGGTCAACACGTCACAACAATAAACCTGAATCTACCGGCTGGGTACCACTTCAAGTAATGCTGGTGATTTTAAGAAGCTTGAGTGATTATGTTGTCTAGTTCAAACTGCTCTCACTCCTGCTGAAGCCAATGGAACTGCTTGAAGAGACACCACCATCTCCTGAGCCAGAGCAGTTTAGAAGGTAGCTGAAGATTTCAACCAGCATGTCTAAGTCAGCCAAAACATAGACAGGAAAGAGCCAGAAGTATCCCCTAAGAGCTGAGATGTGTTGATTTTTGCTTTATAGAAAGATAATTATGCTGTCCTGATCACATGTTCCTTCACTTTCTCCATTAATAAATACCTGACACAATTAGACATTTGGGAGTGCGACAAATACTCAAGCAAGTACAACAGCCAAAGTACTGACTATATCCAACCAGCCCGTGCTTGTTAAACTCAAGGCATAGTGTTCAGCATTAGATGCTGGGATTGGGCAACACTAGCAACACAATCCTGATTGTGCCAAGGATTGCACTGAAAACCAATTTCAGATCATCAGTTGGACTCATGGTGTGGCTCACTTACGCATGCTAGTAGCCACATATATTTACACACAGGACTCTGTCCTTATTTATAGGCAGAAGGAGCATGTCCATGTATTGCGGCTTTTCCAACTAAAACAAATTCTGGGGGGACAGCCATTCCCTTATTCGGGAATGACCAATCAGAATCAAGCTGGGGCAGCAAGACAGCTCAGTGGTTAGCACTGTTGCTTCACATCGCCTGGGACCGGGTTCGATTCCCGGCTTGGGTCACTGTCTGTGCGGGGTCTGCATGTTCTCCCCGTGTCTGCGTGGGTTTCCTCCGGGTGCTCTGGTTTCCTCCCACAAGTCCCAAAAGACATGCTGGTCAGGTGAACTGGACATTCTGAATTCTCCTTCAGTGTACCTGAACAGGCGCCAGAGTGTGGCGACCAGTGGATTTTCACAGTAACTTCATTGCAGTGTTAATGTAAGCCTAATTGTGACACTAGTAAAGATTATTATTATTAGCTGCCTGGTTGGAATGTGAACAAAACCTTGGCAGTTCATTGTTCACTGTTGCATTCTCCATGTCAACACCTCTACTCAATCAGAGTCCACTTGTCATTCAATCAGAACTCTCTTCTCCTGCAGTACAAATTGTTGTTCCCATTACTGTTGGTTTATCAGGCAAATTGCCCTGGTAAGGGCAAGACAAAAAGCTTTAATAGCAAGTCTCATTTTTCAGCAATTCTCAGATGTCACCTTTCTGCAAGGTAGGCACAGCACAAATTACTTTGCAAAGCAACTAGACTGTAATGACTGTATGATTCAACGGATGATGACAAAAGATCCTTTCTGAACCTTTTGTGCTATATGGCTGTATCCCCTCAACTTTGTGAAGTGAGTGATAACAGCACAAGACCCACCATTAACATGCAGCTCCACAAACATAAAAACTCGACAATACATTGGCTTGTAAAGAAGCATCACATAATTTCACAATATTTGTGAAAAGCACACTCTGCATTATGTGAGCACAACCCTAAAACTCCTTCACCCGCTCACAAAATTACCAGTCATTAGAAATGTGACAAATTTGAGAGATTAGCTTCAAAAGATGAGCTTCCTCAATAAATATATCGAAATTTTACCAATTAATCATAGGATCCCTACAATGCAGAACGAGGCCATTCGGCCCATTGAGTCTGCACCCACCCTCCGAAAGAGCACCCTGCCTAGACCCACGTCCCCACCCTAACCCCGTAACCCCACCTAACATTTGGCCACTAAGGGGCACTTTAGCATGGCCAATCCACCTAACCTGCACAGCTTTGGACTTTGTGAGGAAACCGGAGCACCCGGAGGAAACCCACGCAGTCACGGGGAGAATGTGCAAACTCCACATAGACAGTCCCTCAAGATCAGAATCGAACCCAAGTCCCTGGCGCTGTGAGGCAGCAGTGCTAACCACTGTTGCAACAATCTCTAAAAATACTCTTTTGTGTATCAAATTTGTACCCATTTACCTGTGATAAACTACCACAAACTCCTCACGAACTCCACAAACTCCAACTTATCCAAATTGCAATTGCCCATTTCTGTTCTGAACTACATCTTTCTTGGCCATCACTGCTCTTCTGATTCTGTTTTTTCATTAAAAATCGTCATCCTGGTGTTCAATAAAACATGCAGTGCCAGACACAACCCTTTTTTTTTCTTTAAAAGTTTTTACTTAAGTTTTTCAATTTTACAAATTCTTACAAAACGTACAAATTTTTATAAAACCCCCGAAAAATCCAACAAGAAATAGTACACATGGGAACGCAACCCCTAATACAATCCTGCACCCCTCAGCAACCCTCCCCGCCCTCACAATCCCCCCACCCCAACAACTGACAGTGATTAGTTCCTTGAACTAAATAATAAAAGGTTGTCACTTTCTGTATAACCCCGAAACCAATACCGCCATGGTGTACTTGACCTTCTCGAGGCACAAAAACTCCATTAGATCCCCTAGTCACACCAGGGCACTTGGTGAGGTTGGAGATCTCCACCCCAGCAGGACTTGCCTCTGGGCAACCAAGAGACGAAGGCAAGGACACTTGCCTCCGCCCCTATCTGTAGCCCCAGCGAGTTCAACACCCCAAGTATGGCAACCAAAGGGCAGGGCTCCAGTTCGACACTGAGAATTGCCAACATGGTGCTAAAGAAGGAGACTCAATAACTCACGAGCTTGGGACGGGACCAGAACATGTGCATGTGTTTAGCCGGACCCCCGGAACACCGCTCATACCTATCGCCTACCTCCAGGAAAAAACTGCTCATCCTCTCCTTGGTTAGGTGTGCCCTCAACACTGTCTTAAGCCGGATCAAGCCCAGTCTTGGACTTGAGGACGTGGAGTTCACCCTGCAAAGGGTCTCCCTCCACAACTCATCATCTACTTCTGGCCCCAGCTCGCCCTCCCACTCAGCTTTCACTCCACTGAACTTACTTCATCAGAAAGGAGTTCATTCCTGACGCATTCTTCTCCTCAGGCCCTGCAAGTAAAAGCATCCATTCCATTTGAGATGTCGGCGGCACCGCTGGGAAAGTCAGGAACTTTCAATTTGTCCTGAATTCCAAACCTGGAGCTATCTAAATGAGTTTGACCCTGACAGCCTGTACTTCACCGTTAATTCCTCAAAGCAAATCGTCCCTCCAAAAACAAGTCTCCTATTCTCTCCAGCCCCTTCCTTCCCCAAACCATAAGCATGGCGTCCAACCTCACTGGTGCTCAAACAGCTAATTGGAACAAATAGGGGACAACTTTGACTAAGACCCCAGCCTAAAATGCTATCTGAACGGCCTCCATACCCTTAAAGTGGACACGACCACCGTACTCACAGAATATTTTGTTGGCAAAAAACATGGGCAAAGCAGACACCACGGGTCCAACCCTTACATGACCTCACCTCTACCTGTACCCGAACAGCCACTGGGTCACTACACCACCCCAGCAACTTTACAATGTTGGCTTCCCCGTCCCCGTAATAGAAAAACAAATTAAACAGCGCAACACCCCTGGACTGTCTGTCCCTCTGTAAAACAGTCCTACAAATTCTCAAAGTCTTGCCCACCCAAATCAAAGATGTTATAAACCTGTTTATCCTCCCAAAAATGGATTTAAATGTAAATAAAATGTAAATAACCTTTATTGGCACAAGTAGGCTTACATTAACACTGCAATGAAGTTACTGTGAAAAGCCCCTAGTGGCCATATTCCGGCGCCTGTCGGGTACACAGAGGGAGAATTCAGAATTCTCAACTGGTAAGGGAATTGAACCCGCGCTACTGGCATTGCTCTGCATCACAAACCAGCAGTCTAGCCCACTGAGCTAAACCAGGATTTAGAGAGGAAGACAGAAAGACATTGAAAAAAAAAACAGGGAAGAATATTCATTTTGATAGTCTGGACTCTGCCCGCCAAGGACAAAGGGATGTGATCCCACCTTTGCAGATCCAACTTGACCTCACTCACCAGACCGGTGTAATTCAATTTATGGAGCTGTGCCCAGTCCTGGGCAACTCGGACACCCAAGTACCTGAAGTTTGATCTGGCAAGGCAAAAGGGAAGAACCCCTGTGTTGCCTCCTCTACCCCTGGGGTCCACCAAAAAAGAACAAATCCCTTCAGAAGCGTCATAATATCCCCCATCGTAGGGACTGGGTCCGCCACATAAAGCAGCAAGTCATCGGTGTATAGGCACACCCTATGTTCCATCACCCCCTCCTTAATTATCCTCTTCCATTTTATCGAAGCCCTTAAGCCCATAGCCAGGGACTCGATCGCCAATACAAATAGAAGAGGAGACATCAGACACCCTTGTCTCATTCCCCTGTCCAATTGAAAGTATATCAAACTCAAATTATTGGTACGTACACTAGCCAACGGGGCCTAATACAATAGACCCGTCCATGGGGCAGAACTTTGGTCCAAGCCCAAACTTCTCCAAAACTGTAAACAGGTACTTCCATTCCACCCTGTCAAATGCCTTCTCAGCATCTAAAGACACCGCCACCTCAGGGTTAGGCCTCGCCTGTGGGGAGAGATCTACATTTAACAGTCGGTGGACATTAGACAAGAGTTCCCGGCTCTTAACAAACCCCGTCTGATCTTCACCGATCACTCCTGGAAGACAAGGCTCCAACCTTATCGTTAACACCTTAGACAATACCTTGGTATCTGCATTCAACAGTGAAATAGGCCGGTACAACTCACTTCCACAGGATCCTTATTTTTTTTCACCGAAGGTGAAATCAATGTCTGCACCAGTGACACTGGGAAGAAGCCCTGGGTCAAAGAATCCTGAAACATACCCACCGTCAATGGGACCAACTGACAGGGAAACTTTGTGTAAAACTCCACCGGAAATCCGTCCTGCAACCTTACCTGTTTGCATCCATCCTATAGCTGCTAAGACTTCCTCAGGACCTCACGGTGCCTCCAAACTTTCCATACCCTCCAAAAATGCCGACATCTCCGACTCCTTCCCCTGCCTGGTGGCTCTGACCTGTAATGATTCTTATAGAAAACCTTAAATGCTCCATTTATTCTATTCGGGACGGACACCAGCTCTCTGTTCGAGTTCCTGACTTGAATAATCTTCCGGAAGGCCACTTGCTGCCTCAACTGATGAGCCAGGAGATGGCTGGCCTTCGACCCATATTCATAAATGACCACCCTTAAACACTGCCTTACCCATAGACAACAGATCAAACTGCATCTGCAGTTTCTTCCTGTTTGTCAGGCGTTCTGGGGTAGGGTCACTCGAATGTCTGTGGTCTACCTCCAGAATATAGTCAACTAGTTTCTGCCGCTCCCTCTCTTACCTCCCGATCCATGTACACCTTGTCTGATATAATCTCCCACCCCCTGATAATTACTTCCAAGGCCTCCCACAGTGTGGAAGGAGAGATAGACCCGTCCCCATTAAACCTCACATACTCATCATCTACAGCCTTAGAAATGCACTCACATAACCCCATATCTGGCAGTAGCCCTACGTCCAGCCTCCACATCAGATGTTGAATCTTTCCGACCTCTAAAACCAAGTTCATCAAGTGCGGAACATGGTCCAAAGTGATTGTACGCTAAAAAGCATGTCCGCTTATTGATTAAAATTGCCTCCCGACAAGCCTGAGTATCGAAGCCCGAGTGAAATACCTGGCTCACTCACCACTCCGGAGTCTAGTCTGGTCCCTCATCCGCAAGTGAATCTCCCGTGGAAGCACCACACAGGCCTTTAAATTCTTCAGGTAAGTGAAAACTCTCAATCTTTTCACTGGACCTTCCAACCCCCGTACGGTCCATGTGACCAACCTGATCAGGGGTCTCTCACCAGCCCGCCAACCCCCCCCCCCAACCCGGAGTCAGCAATTCACCCCACAAAAGTTTATCCTGCACCACGTACCTAGGCCCAAGGCCCACCCAAGATTGCCTCCAACCCCACCCAAAAGGTGAGACAAAGAAACAATCCGAGTCACCATCAGAGAACCCCCAGCCCCCATACCCCTATCCCCAGCCCTCCCCCTCTTGAATCTGCAGACCACCTTCCAGAGAACAATGCTCTCTCCTCACCATGCCCGTCCACCCACCAAACACACAAGCTAGTTAACAGGTCCGACAGGCCACTGATCCTCCCCCCAGCACACTGCCATTCGCTAACCTTGCTGCTGGCAAGTTAGCCCACTCAGGTGTATATTAAAGAATAAAAGAAGCTCTCACGCCCATTCCCATATAAAAAAACAAATCCAACACCCCTGCAATACTCAAATTCCCACCTGGGCCATGTATTTCCATTGCTATTACCTTAACCATTACCACCTACCCACGTTGGTCCCCCATTCCCCCCTCCCCCCATATAACATACGCAATGCACACCTCGAATAACAAATATATACAGTATACACAGAATCTTGAACGAACCCAACCTATCAACAAACATATCAGTTCCCCCAGAACCCTTTTAACTGACTCCAAGGCCGTGTTCTTTAACAAAGGCCTCCGTCTCCGCCTCCTCTGACGTGCCAAAACAATTACCTTATGGCCCAGGCGTGACCCAAAGCCTCCCTGGGTACACCACCCCGAGCCCTACTGGTACAATGCCGCCCACCTCTTTGCCAGCTCTAATCCAATGTCCTGGTAAATCCGAAAAGTGCTCCCCTCCCATCTCGACTCCCGATTTTTGGCCTCTCCTTCTCTCGGGAACTGTGGAATCTTACCATTCGCCCAAGAGGGCGCAATCCAACTCTGTAGGGGATGACTCACCTCCCCCCCCCCTCCCCCCCTCCCCCCCCCCCCGCCCCCCCCTCCCCCCCCCCCCCCCCCACCCCCCCCAACCCCTCCACCCTCCCCACCCCTCCCCACCCTACCAGCTTTCCCGAAAATCTGAGAAAAATACTCAGTGGGATTTGGGCCCTCTATCCCCTCCGGCAGCCCCACGATTCTGAGGTTCTCCAGGTCATCCGCTTTCGCCATCAGGAGCTTGTTTCCCTCTCTCACCAACGAGAGTTCAGCCTCCAGCGAGGTGGTTTGATTGCTGTTTCTCGACAAGGTTTCCTCCACTCCCTTCACCCTCTCTCCGTGCTCCCTCACAGCCTCCGAGATGCTTTCCAGCATCTCTCGAATTGGACCAAGTGCCTCTTCAATCGATTTTTTGAGGGTCCCTACCACCTGCCCTTGTTGGTCTGTAGTGCTTCCAAACCTGCTTCTCAAACCCTGAGGCCAGTACCTCCGCCAGCATATCTGTCGTGATAGGAACGGCTGCAACCCGCTGGACCGCCACGCGGATTCCCCAAGTCTGTTGAAGGATTTCCACTCGCAACTCTCTTTCCACCCGCCTCTTTAGAAGTTTCCGACGTTATTTAGTCGATGGGTTCACTAAACCTTTAACTAGGCCGAGATTGTTCTCCCAAATACATAGTAATCGGGCAAAAAAGGCCAAAACAATAAGCACCCTGGCGGGATATACTGAGTATGTGACCTTTTCCTACATGGCGTTACCGGACCTTCCGAACGGAACCCTTTCAATGGTTTCACTGCATTTCACTTCTGCAACTCATCGGCTTTCCTCCCATTCCCATTTGTCTTCCGTCTAACTTCCTGCGTGTTCCATCCTCCCTTTTCCCCACCAGGATTGGCAAAGCTTCCAAACGCCCAGATCGCCATCCATTCTCTGGGACCTTGATCTCTTGCGACTACTCTCTCATTGCCAGCAGCCTTCTCAGACCCACCTTTTATTTGTCCAAGCATTTAATCAAAAAACCCAGTTAAGTACTCTCTTCTGTTAGCACTGCTGTCTCACAGCGCTGAGGACCCAGGTTTGATCCCGGCCCCGGGTCACTGTCCATGTGGACTGTATTGTTCTTATGTGATGGCCTGATTTATATTACAAGCACACTTGTAGCTAAAGCTATAAAGATTTATTAACATTAACTGTGGTCAACTATATACAAAACAGCAGATGAACAACAGTATTAACATGCACAACCCACTGTCTCTCTTCCAACTCCCTAGTCAGACTGGGGTCACCTGACTCCAACATTCACTTATCTACTAATTAGACTCCTAGTGGTCAGTTGGTGAATTACAACACAGCCATGATATCACTAGAAGGAGTTTGCACATTCTCCCCGTGTTTGCGTGAGTCTCGCCCCCACACCCAAAAGATGTGCCGGGTAGGTGAATTGACAATGCTAAATTGCCCCTTACTCTAAATTTTTTAAAGTATTTTTTTAAATGCCCTCTTCTGGCTCAGTGGTTGTGTTCTCTTGTACTACTCTTGAAATATGTTGCATCCGATGGAAATTGCTGCTGATAAAGACAGACAGCCCCTTCTTTGATGGGAGTGAGGTCAAGAGCATAAGAGATAGAATGTACTTGGAGAGGGCATCTGGGGAAGTGGAGAGCAGCTCAAGAAAGACAATTTCAAGGACAAGCCTGGGGATAAGATTGTGAGAATATTCCGTTGGCAGGATAGTGGAGGGACGATCTACCTTAATTGGTTGAAATGATAGTCTAAAACATACCCCGTTAGCTCCCTGCATTAGTTGTTGGAGAAAGGGGCAAGGGTAGGAGGAGAAAGAGATTTGAAGAGATGGTTTGTGATTTAAGAGAAGAAGGTGGAGTCATCTTTGCATTGCAGGATGATCCTGATTTTGGTAAAGGAGGCCAAGGCCCCAGAATGATTGATATGGTCCAGCTCTTATTGGCAATACATGACTAAGCCAATTGTGTGCCAGATATAATCAAACCCTTGTGCTGACTGGAGGGATTCGTAGCTAATAGAGGGGAAAAGGCCAGGCATTTGGGAGAGATTTGATTCCAGGATCAATTACAGACGGAAGTGGGTGTGGGTTGGAGTGAGTGAAAAACAAGGAAGTATCTCAGATGGTCTTGTCTGTGATGGAGAGAATGGGATCAGAGAGGTCACAGGAGATGGTAATTTCAAGAGAGCGGCTTTTCCAATCGGCAAGAGGGTTAGAACATAGAACATACAGTGCAGAAGGAGGTCATTCGGCCCACCGAGTCTGCACCAACCCACTTAAATCCTCACTTCCACCCTATCCCCATAACCACTCCTAACCTTTTTGGACGTTAAGGGCAATTTATCATGGCCAACCCACCTAACCTGCACATCTTTGGACTGTGAGAGGAAACCGGAGCACCCGGAGGAAACCCATGCAGACACAGGGAGAACGTGCAGACTCCGCACAGACAATGACCCAGGCGGGGAATCGAACCTGGGACCCTGGCGCTGTGAAGCCACAGTGCTATCCACCTGTGCTACCGTGCTGCCCTTGGAGAGAAAGATTTAGAGAAGACAGAAGGTAAGTGGGAAAAGGAAATTAAAATGGAAATTACTGAAGACGAAGAGAGGTGTTTAATGCGATATTTTGATGCCTGGATAGGGTTTGAGGGATGGAGCGGGTAGAGGAAACGGGAAGCAGTAGAGAACTGAGAGGACTAGAACCCAGGCAGGTGCAGAAAATCGAAAGAATCCTTGCCGAAAGAACAGTGAATATATTTGAGATGATTTCTCACGAACCTCTGACTCACCATTGAAACTGCCACTGGAGATATGTTGAGAGTATTAAAATATTATAAGTGATGATGCTATTCTCATTATGTTGCTCTCCAGTCCAGGGGTTTCAAAACACCATAATTTTCCACTGACCCACAAATCTTTAAAATCCAATAATTTTAAATATTCATCCCCTGTTGTTTTAGATTTACGTTTGATTTGTGCCTATTGTTGATAGCCTTTTTTCAATAGTTAAGGAGGACATTGTGATTTGTGATTGAACTAATGGTGGCACCTGTAATATTATGCTCCCAATGACACTGTTTCCAACAACGAGCGCCAGCAATCAATTTTACCACAGCACCCTACTCGTGCTCTCACTCTTGTCAATGCTTGAAGGCTCTCTTTCAATCTGTCACAGATGAGTGCCAGCACTCACTCAGGCTTTCTGTGTAATTGGCCATGTTACACGCCAGCTAATTACTTGCATTTTTCATGTAAAACCTCCATCTCGTTCACTGCATTGCCGAGTGAACAGGCAGCAGCTGGTCAACAGCCAGTTAAAGGAGATTAGCGGCGATTCCTCTGCGCCCGACTCTTGTGGGACCTCAAGAGAGAGGAATGCCACTCAGCCACCGGCAGGGAAATCTCAAGCTATTCCCTTCGCTGAGGCACGGCGCTACCACTTGTGCTGGAGGGAAGATTTAATCCTCTCTTGTTAGATGAGGCGGAGAATTGTGAAGATGGTGCGGGCTGGCAGGAGAGAGCCACTTGATGAGAGAACGAGAGAGCTGCTGAGCCCTTGGAGGCAGCGATTGCACAGCAGCCGTTTGCTCAGTCAAGCTGGTCTCACTTACTCCACAATTGTCCAATCGTGACTGTTTTAAAAAAAAATACCATTTCATATTAATTGACACCCCAAAAGACCAGAATAATCAAATACTCAAATTACCTGCTGGCCCAAATTGTGGTAATAAATGACACAATCTAATAATGGAATGCCGAACAAAAAGGAAACTTGAGGCTATTTATGCTGGGGTAAAATTGCTTGGGAAAGGGAGCTCGGCGGCAGCACATGAGCTGACAGTTTCTGTGTCAAAATCACTGGAGAAGAAAAGTAAGCTGATTGAAGGAGGTGGGGATAATTTGCTGATTGTTCACTTTGGCCATCGGAGACAAATTATTTTTGTTCCATTTTTTTCCCCTTCAATCTGGTATGCGCAGGCCTTTAAAGAGCCCGTGCAGTTTACTCAACTCTGGGCCCACTATTCTAATGTAGGATGGTCCATTGTGGCTGCAACAGCAGCAACAACAGCATTTTTAAGCCCCTTCAACGCAAGCACAGTGTAAGTAAAACCATACAATCCAATTAGGCTCTGTGGTCACTCTAAAAGCACTGCACGGGTGAAATTTCTCTGACTTAATTACTGAACAAATAAAGGGACTATTTTCGGGTCCCAACTCGAATGGTTTTTGAGTCTTACCTGTCCAACCTACCTTACCAGAGGTGGCAAATTAACATGCTGCTCCAAAGAGCCCCCATCCAAATAAGGGCAGGCTTCAGACTCAGCTGGAGGTGCAGTTGGGATGGTGCGGGGGGAGGGGAGGGGAGGGGAGGGGGGGGGGAAGGGGGGCATCATCCCCTTGGCATCCCCTTGGCATCCCTACCCACCCACCCACCAAGAGTAAGATCCCAATGGCATGACCAATTCAGCCCAATTGGTCATTGCATTGCCAGTAATTGGCTCCCTGCCACTGCTGGGTGCCTAGCTGGTGCCAGCATCATCCTATCTGTGACAAGATTGCTCAGGAGTGGAGCCATATTCAAAGCCACCTTTTTAAAACATTCTTTCGTGGGATGTGGGCGACGCTGGCAAGGCCAGCATTTGGTGCCCACCCCTCCCCTCCCTCGAATTGAGTGGCTTGTTAGGCTGTTGCAGAGCGCAGCTAAGAGGCAACCACATTGCCGTGGATCTGAAACACATGTAGGTCAGACCGGGTAAGGACAGCAGATTTCCTTCCTTAAAGGAAATTCGTGAATCAGATGACTTTTTATGATAATCAATGGTAATACCATGGCATCTTTACTGAGACAAACTACCGTGGTGGGATTTGAACCCATGTTCCCAGAGTATTAGTCTGGTTCTCGGGATTGCTGATAGGATTTTTCCTTATTTCCCCCAATGAATTTGCTGCCTCTTTTCCTTTAGGGTGGTCTTTCGAACTGAACTCTTGCACCTCACTTTTGTAGAAACTAATTTAGCTCAGTGGGCTAGACAGCTGGTTTGTAATGCAGAACAAGGCCACCAGCGTGGGTTCAATTCCTGTCCCAGCTTACCCGAACAGGCGCCAGAATATGGCGACTGGGGGCTTTTTACAGTAACTTCATACTTGTGACAATAAAATATTATTATTACCTGCTCTCATGTCACCTTAAGTTGTCTTAGTGTCATATTCTGCCTGATCGATCCTCTGTATGTCACCTTTGGACATATTTGCTTTATAAATGCCGGCTATTATTGTACATGACTACAGGGGCCGGTTTCGCTCAGTTGGCTGGACAGTTGATTTGCGATGCAGAGCGAGGCCACCAGTGTGAGTTCAATTCCCGAACCAGCTGAGATTATTCACGAAGACCCTGCCTTCTCAACCTTGCCCATTGCCTGGTGATCCTCAGGTTAAATCACCTCCAGTCAGCTCTTCCCCCCCCCCCCCCCGCCCCCCCCCAGGGGAAAGCTGCCGATGGTCATCTGGGACTGTGGTGAATTTAATCCTACATTACTCCAATTCCATCATTAATCCATATTGGCCATTACTACAGAGTTCTCACTATAGCACACTGACCATTGTATTACTGGAAATTTGAACAAACTAAGGTTTGCGAGGAGCACTGAAGGGTGCAATTTGATCCCTGCCTCTACCTCCATAGGTTTCACAGCACATTCCACACAAGATGTTGTGGAATGAAAGGTGGGAGCTCCAGGTATCCCCCAAACAATGTGACATTACAATAATATCTCCAGTGAGATAGGCAAGCCTGTTCATGATCCTCCCTTCATGCAGCCCCAACCTGTGTAGGTAGGCGACAGGTAACACACCTGAGGTGAGTTTCACCCTCGCGCTAATTTCTACAATTGCGCCAACAGCCTCACTCAGTCAACAGGTGTGCCTGTAAATGCCATCTCCTGAAAAATAAACAACAGCACCAACATGTAAACCAGTCTAAAGCTCCAGGGGAAAATACCTCATTGTGAATACTTGTCAAGCATTGAATTTAACGTGACAGGTAGTAATATAAAAACTTACATCGGTGTGTGCAATCTGTAAACAGGTTCGATTTATTCGGAATCTGGGTTTTATATAAGACATATAATCATTTGTTTTCAAACATGCAGATTGAATACAACTATTCAGGGTTGATGACACCCATCAATTAATTTATGCAAAACCACAAACGTGAAAAATGGAAGGGCTTAGCTGCGGAAATTCCAGCTGCATTTATTAAATTTGCAGCATTCGCTAGTGGAGGGATTCTATACTCCCTCCATGCTATATCTAAGGAAGGATGTGCTGGCCTTGGAAAGGGTCCAGAGGAGGTTCACAAGAATGATCCCTGGAATGAAGGACTAGTCGTATGAGGAACGGTTGGTGGCTCTGGATCTGTACTCGTTGGAGTTTAGAAGCATGAGGGGGGATCTTATTGAAACTTACAGGATACTGCGAGGCCTGGATAGAGTGGACGTGGAGAGGATGTTTCCACTTGTAGGAAAAACTAGAACCAGAGGACACAATCTCAGACTAAAGGGACGATCCTTTAAAACAGCGATGAAGAGGAATTTCTTCAGCCAGAGGGTGGTGAATCTGTGGAACTCTTTGCTGCAGAAGGCTGTGGAGGCCAAATCACTGTGTGTCTTTAAGACAGAGATAGATAGATTCTTGATTAATAAGGGGATCAGGGGTTGTGGGGAGAAGGCAGGAGAATGGGGATGAGAAAAATATCTGCCATGATTGGATGGCGGAGCAGACTGGATGGGCCGAGTGGCCTAATCCTGCTCCTATGTCTTGCGGTCTTATGGTCTATACACTGGGGCTTGCCAAAGGAATTTCTTATTGAAGCCACCCCACGCTGCTGGGGATCCCACGGGTGGGGGGTGGGGGTGGAATGCTGCCAGCGGGTAAAGAGAATTCCGGCCATTGTTAAACATCAAATCAAGCTTCTGGCTGGCATGAGGACGCCAGGTAACCACAATACATTGGCCGCATAATGATACTTCTTTTTCACTGGTTGTACACTGAATATTATCGGAACTGCCATTTTAAACCTTACAGGATTGCCAGGCGCAGAACTAATTTCGAAGGAAAGTTAAAAAGAAAATCTACACCTGCCATTCGGATTCATAAATATCTGCCGTCAATTTCACACAATGAAAGCTCTTTAAAGATGTTTAAAATATTGTTTGGCACAGGGAGGGCTAACATAAGTCCAATAAAGAATTCCTGAGACATTTCTGTATCCAGAGAGGGGTTTGAATGTGATACGTGCAGCCACGTGGGATGGCTGAGCCAAATAGCGTAGATCTTATTGAGCACAACCTCCCGTGTGTCAGGGAGAATGGAATGGAAGGTTTTGCACATATGATTAGGTGGACTAATGTGGGAGGTGGCTCAAGTGGAGTATAAACACAGGCATTACACGGTTGAACTAAATGGCCTGATTCTGTGCTGTAAATACTACATAGCATTTCAGTTCAAATCGCACCAAATTAAAAGGAGAGGAACCTTTGTGAGTTCTATTCCTGATTTGTGATGAACTCTCCAATGGGGATGAAATGCAAGGAGTTGGATAAAACATTTGTCAGAAAGTCCGAAATGTGACGGGATTCCAGAGTGTGAAGTGTTTGGGTCAGTGCGGTGCTGATTTCTTTAAACTGTACAACCCTATCTTTTACAAATGGCTTCAGCTGTGAAGGTGTAATCTTTATTGTACATGATCTTGTAAACCATCATACCGAGTGTCTCCAACGCATCCGAGGTTGGGATATCAACTTTTCTGTAAATTAACTTGTATATTGTTCACAATGTGATGCTGGTAGGAAAGCAGTAAACAAATTGCCTGCTGACACTTCAGAAATAGTATAGTGTTGACATTTGCAAGGACTATATTGAATATAATTATCATGAATTAGTACCAAATTATTATACACTGTCAACATTTCACCAGCTCCTGTTTTTTCTTAATAAATGTCTTAATTGTATAAATGAAAGATGAAACAGAAGCAGAGGAAATATTGACAGTGTATAATAATTTACGACTAATTTGTGATAATTATATTATACATATACAGTTCCTGTGAAGTCTGCTGCTGTATAGAGTAACAGTTTGAATTGTGAGAAATGTTTTGTAAATCATTTGATTTTGTCTGTTTTGGCCTTAACTTCAGTGAATATGCAGGCCACCATCTCCTCTTGTGGGAGAGATGAGAACAAGCAGACGCAGTTTAAATTAAGGGGCCACCTGTGGGAGACAGAATTTATTTCTCTCAAAGGCTCTTTGAATCTCTCAAACTCTCTTCCCCCAGAGAGTGGTGGAGGCAGGGCCATCGAATATTTTTTTCAGGCAGCTGAAGGTAAATTCTTGACCAGCAAGGGAGATTCAGCGGAAATAAATCTAAGTCCGCTTTCGGGTGCGTTTGGCGAGGTATTCCTCAGCAGCCACAGCGCCGAGG
Source organism: Scyliorhinus torazame (assembly GCF_047496885.1). Lineage (NCBI taxonomy): Eukaryota > Metazoa > Chordata > Chondrichthyes > Carcharhiniformes > Scyliorhinidae > Scyliorhinus > Scyliorhinus torazame. The sequence goes on along the minus strand of NC_092721.1, from coordinate 15,714,863 downwards.
TTTATCCCGCTATTCACCGGCACTTTGCCGTTTCTATTAGGCCCCGGGGAATTGATTCCTGTTGAGGCCACGAATTGGCACTTTTCCAACAGCGGCGAGGACTGCCTTCTCAGAGATGGGATCTCCATTTTGAACGGCCGCCCCAATCACTACAACACCCCATCCAGCAGCACCCCCCCGCAACCTTTTCTTGGCCCCCCTCAACCTCATGGGTAAGAGACCCCCCCCCCATGCCTGATCTCTGGCAGTGCCAACCTGTCACCCAGGCACCTGCTATGTCAGCCTGACACATGGGCAGTGCCCTTGGCACCCTGACTGGCAGCCTGGCTCCCTGGCAGTGTGGCACTGCCAGGGCACCAGGCTGGCAATGGCAAGGTGCTTGGGTGACAAGGGGGGTGACAGAGTACTACCCTATCCTGTCTCCAACCACCCGAGGGTCTCTAATTGACTGTGAGACATCCCGTTCCCCCAGGGTGCCATCATGCCTGGTTCACATTTGTGGAAACAAGTACTAAATGGCGGCCAGCTGAGGTCTCACTTGGGCGGCCGTTGACTCCCGGGCTCCGGGTGCATACGGCGTCCGGATTCGGGTGATTTGTGATCGACCCAGCGCCCTGCGCGGGAGAACGATTTCAGGCGAGCGCGGGATTCATCCATTGCGCCCAGCTCCACACCGGCACAACACCGTGCCTGAATCTTGCCCACAGTCATGGTGGATCCTGGCCTTTTTGAACAGGTCAAAAACATACCTCTGATTTACATTTTATGAGATACAGCAAGTCGGCAGGTCTCATTTTAAAAACACCTCACCAAGATCATCAATGGGTTGAGATCCACCACTCCTGTGTTCACTGATCTGCAATGGCTACTGGTTCATCATTGTTTTGTCTTCATATCCGTGCATGGCCTCCCTGCCCCTGTAACATCCTTCAGGGCAGCACGGTAGCCTTGTGGATAGCACAATTGCTTCACAGCACCAGGGTCCCAGGTTCGATTCCGGCTTGGGTCACTGTCTGTGCGGAGTCTGCACATCCTCCCCGTGTGTGCGTGGGTTTCCTCCGGGTGCTCCGGTTTCCTCCCACAGTCCAAAGATGTGCAGGTTAGGTGGATTGGCCATGATAAATTGCCCTTAGTGTCCAAAATTGCCCTTAGTGTTGGGTGGGGTTACTGGGTTATGGGGATAGGGTGGCGGTGTTGACCTTGGGTAGGGTGCTCTTTCCAAGAGCCGGTGCAGACTCGATGGGCTGAATGGCCTCCTTCTGCACTGTAAATTCTATGAAAGCTCTACCACCCTCTGATATAAAGGGAAAGAGTCTCTGGCCTCCCTGCGGGGTATATCCCAGCAGCAGAAATCCACCCCATGCCGCAGGAAAAACCGCGGCGGTGGTGCCATTGGCAGGATTAGAAGATGTCACCAGCCCGAACATCCGGAAGACCTTGACCCATATTGTTACTCCTCAGATTCCCGCCTCTTTAGCATCACTAATTTCCTTTCCTCCACCATTGGCACGTGTGCTGTCAGCAGCTTCGGCTCTCTGCTGTGGAATTCACTCCCCAGATCCCACCTGACTGTTCACCTATAACCCCTCCATTAAGACACTCCTTAGAACCTGCCTCTTTTCTCACCTACGCTCATATCTGCTATTGTGGCTCCGTATAAAATTTTGTTTGACAGTGCTCCTTTTTGAAACACCTTTAATGATGTTAAAGGCACGGCGTAAATGTAAGATGTCGAAGGTGTTGTTTAGTTGGTTGTGGCTTTGGCAACGCATCGGGTGGGTGGTGGGGACAGGGGCCAGGCTGCCCACCAGGATTTGCAGGTGCTGACAGAAATAAGAGAAGGAAAATCGAAAACTAAATTACCCGATTGTAATAATTACATTCAGTGCCGAAGAAGTTAATTGGCAGTATGAACACTGATCGCATTACTGAAAGGGCAATTAAATTGTAAGTGACTGGACTTCTGTAATGAGTTCAGCTCATCCCTACCACAGATACAGCAATTGCCAGCCATTCAGTGCATTGCAACAGTGTCGATGAGCTGTCAGCTCCAGTCAACAGATGATGGACTGACCAACGGTGGAGCGGGGGGGGACTCCTCTGTGGAGATGATCTGGAGCTGGAGCATAAGAGCAACCAATATCAATTCTGTAAGTGGTAGGGGGGGGCAAGGACTCAGTGTGGGCAGGAAGGTTTGGCAAATGTCTTGAGTCTTTCTGTGCAGCCCGCACTGGTTTACTTGAAAGACAGCCAGTTCAGTCGCTCAATATCTGCCACAGATAACAATGGTCCAGCAATCCAACCTAAGTGAGGCCCACATCTGCTTTCTGTGGGAGCGTAGGCTGCCTATTCCCAAGTGATAATGGTGCATCAATTGGTGAAGACATTTTAAATAAGATATTTTTGAACCGCGACCTGAAAAATGGGTAATCGGTCAGTGAAAATTGCTTCCAATATCTTAGGCTTGTCAAGCTTTGCGATTCTCATCTGGACCCCAGTGTGCAATAAGCACTGTACAATAATTCCCTTATCCTTGGGTGGTGAGGTCTGTAGTGATCTCTGTATATGTTAACACATGATTAGTTAAAGAGCAGTCAGTGCAGTCAGATGAACACTAGACGTCAACACTAACAGGAACTATATAAGAAGTTTCCCGCTCTTTCTTCGTGCTAGTGTGTGTATTGCAGCTGGAGGATAGAAGTGACCAGCTCAGAGTGCAGTGTATTATATTAATTGTTAATTTAATCTAATCTTAGTTAATTCTATCACTAGTCAAAGTATTAAATGAAAGAACTCATAAGTATATTATTTTGTTACTCAATAAATAATTTGTCATCAACTGGAAGACTTTGACTGTTGATCACCAAGTTATATACAACTCGGAAAGACAAATGAGTAATATATATTACATCTCTGTAATCTAATAATGTCAATTCAGTTGATTGTGAATCAGCAGCCTACTTTGCACTCCATCTGGTTTTCTCTACTATTTTTTTTTCAGTGCTAGCCATGGCTCAATGGGTTGCAATCTTGCCTCCAAATTAACAGGTTGTGGGTTCAAATCCCATTCCAGGACTTGAGCATAAAAATCAATGGCTCTCTCAGTGCACTGCAGTGCGAGTGTGGTCTTTCAGATGATACATTAAATCAAGGTCCCATGTGCCCTCTCAGAGAAGTAAAGCACCTAATTTTTCTATGTGGCAACACGGGATATGTGTCTGCAATCACAATGGCCAGAATTATAAGCGCCACAGCTGGTATTTTGTTCGGGGGGGGGGGAGGGGAGACATAAAATTGAGAGGACGGCATCCCTGCCGGGTTCCACACAGCAATTTTATGCTGGTGCGGGCAAGGCCTCAGACATCTTTGCCCCAGCTGAAGCCCTTGTGTGGTCAACAATTGGCTACAATTATCGTTTGCAGCCACTAAACGCTTGTTCAAGCATTAAAATATTTGCAGCGCACTGAGTCGGTGGGGATGGATTCCTCGCTGACTCTTCAGATGGCGGGAAGTGAGACCTCGCCATCGGAAAAATCCGTGCCTGCTTTGTAGAAAAGCAAGGGGTTTATCTTTGTTGGTTCGACCATCATTTATCCCTCAATCAAAATCACAAAAATGGATAATCTGATCGTTATCACATTGTGCAAATTGGCCGCTGTATTCACAGTTCAAAACGAATAAGTTATTGGCCGAAAAGTGCTCTGGACAGTCCTGTGGTCATGAAAGGCGCTATATAAATGCAACTCTTTCCTTTTCATTGGCTACAGGATGAATGGAGCACAAAGCCGGTTGCCCATTATGTGCTGGTGCCAAAAGATGAATCTGTGCCCCTTTCTCCCAGAGTGTTATAGAGTGTTTTAATAGTGTTTTAACAGGGCGGCACGCGGCACACTGGTTAGCATTGGGAATGCGGCGCTGAGCACCCGGGTTCGATCCCGGCTCTGGGTCACTGTCCGTGTGGAGTTTGCACATTCTCCCCGTGTCTGCGTGGGTTTCGCCCCCACAACCCAAAGATGTGCAGGGTATGTGGATTGACCACGCTAAATTGCCCCTTAATTGGAAAAAGAAAATTGGGTACTCTAAATTAATTTTTTTTTAAATGTGTTTGAACAAGTAATTATGTGTATGGATGCCTTTAACAAAGGTGACATCATTGGGTGTACGGGCTTACATGGCTTTTCCGTTTAGCCAGGAGGAGTTTGTGTATAGTCGGTGTTTAACCGGTGCTGATGTCTGAAGCCAAACTATTATTACCTCAATGTTGTCTGAAGGAAAGAAGATTTATCTTTCACAACGCATTCAACTATCTTACTTGTGGTCAAGTCACCACACAAAGGCTTGAAGCTATCACCCAGACTCCTCAGGAGCTACAGGAGAGAGATATTCATTTGATTCTATAATTGGAAGCCAGGCGTCCTGTTGTGAAATAGTCAGCAGAGAGACAAGTACATAATCGACGAGCTTCCAGTTACAAATGAACTCCACTTGTTTGCTTTGTTAGGAATATTTATGAATAATAATTGCCTGTGGACTTAGCCGCCTGCAGAGATATTCCGTAGTCTGATTTTCCTTTCTCTAAAATGTGATTAGGGATGAATGCATAAGTAAATCCTTTTAGCTCCACATTTCCTGATAAGCAAGTATGGAAGATGATCAACTCAGTTATGAAGGAGCGAGCCTTCATTACTATTCTGGGCACTAGCTTCAGGACTGTGGGAAATAGGTTACATGAAGTAAAAGCTATAGACACACTTATTAAATAGCTCTAGGTGCTCCTTTTCTGTAGACCTGCATGCTTAACTCTGTGCAGTTGAATCAAATTTGACAGCAGCATGCTGAAACGTCCACATTTTTGCAGCACAAAGCTGTGCCTGTGTCGAGCAGCATCGCTTCCAGTCAGAAGCAGTTTAGATGAACAGTCCAATGTGACAATGCGATCAGAAACATTTATTGACAATTCTGTGGCAAGAGCAGTTAGAGCATCGGGAGTCTTGAAAGTTGTCCTTTCCCTGAAATTCATGTAGAAATAGGGATGCATTAATCATGCTCATATACCTACACCCAGTTAGAATTCCCACCTCCTTGGGCAGCATGGTGGCATAGTGGTTAGCACTACTGCCTCACGGCGCCGAGGTCCCAGGTCGATCCCGGCTCTGGGTCACTGTCTGTGTGGAGTTTGCACATTTTCCCCGTGTTTGCGTGGGTTTCGTCCTCCATAACCCAAAGATGTGCAGGGTAGGTGGATTGGCCACGCTAAATTGCCCCTTAATTGGAAAAAATGAATGAATCGGGTACTCTAAATTTATTAAACAACAAATAATTTCCACCTCCTGGTCCCTGTTTCTTTTCTGAAACAGCCTCCAGGCACAAATCGAAATCTGAAGTTGGCATTTAGTAAATGCTCTTTATCAGGCGGTGCAATTTTCACTGAAATAGACACCAAAGACGACCATGAATCATTAATGGAATTATTTAGCAGTCTGCATATTTGTGCAGTAAATTGGGATACAAATCCATGATTTTTGTGCCTTGAAATGAAACCAGTTTGGCACAACATTTTCCGAGGAATTTAAAGGAATTAAAGTTAAGCAGCAAGAGAATTTGCGGTGCAAATAAACATGGAGGAAGACTTTGAAGCAAAACACCTTTAGACCATAAGACATAAGAGTGGAAGTAAAGCCATTCGGCCCATCGAGTCCACTCCACCATTCAATCATGGCTGATTTCAACTCGATTTACCCGCGCTCTCTCCATAGCCTTTAATTCCTCGAGAAATCAAGAATTTCTTTGCGTTTCAGGATTGTGATGGACTATTCGTAATGATAATGTTTTTTTTAATGGTCCAGTGAGGTGTTATTACATTTTGTACTCATCTGGCATTATGGCTGATGACCCACTGGGCGTATGACAGACTCATTAAAGCCAGAATCTTCCCACAAATTTTAAAGACAAAGATTTTCTTCAGGTAACTTGCTCATTATGGGAATGGCTGCTACTTTGTGTGAAGCTGAGCCTTCTTTGATCTCGGCTCGTCAGACTGATCGATTGTGTATGTTCATGCGTAAGAAAGAATGGACTCACATTTTTTAAGTGCCTTATTGCAGCTATTAGTGAGTGCCGAGCATTTTGAAGTCGAGGAATTTCTTGCGGGCAGTCACATTTGCTGTGTGGACTATTTTGGACACAGGGGACCACTGAAGCAGCATTGATATGAGGCTGAATTTTGCAATTCAGTAACGCATCAACAGATCTTTGCCAGCGTATGAGCTCCACAGGAGCCTCTTCCCACCATCCGTCCTAGCACAGAATCATCCATTTTCCCTCCTATACTTGAGACCATAAGACATAGGAGCAGAATTAGGCCACTCGGCCCATCGAGTCTGCTCCGCCATTCAATCATGGCTGATATTTTTCTCATCCCCATTCTCCTGCCTTCTCCCCATAACCCCTGATCCCCTTATTAATCACGAACTTGCCCAACTTCCCTATAAATACATTGTTATCCGCCTCATGCAGTTGTGAGTTTTACCTTTTCACCCAGGGAGTGTGTAGAATGCTTCTCCTGAATCCATTATTAGCATTTATCTTTGGCCCCAAATGTTGGACATCTCCACAAGTGGAAACACCTTCTCTACTTCAACCCATCGAATCCCCTCATAATTTGAATGACCTCGGTCAGGCCACCTGTCCGCCTTTTTTCAGGAGAAAAAAACCTCGGGCTGTTCAGTTTTACTTATCAGCTGAGATGAATGACTCATTAATTTATATTTGGTGGCATTGGTTGAGGAAAGAATATTGATCAGGTTACCAGGAAGACTCCCTGCTCTGCTATGAAGAAGGCCATCGGCTCTCATCTGTCCACCTGAACAAGGGGAATGGCTCAAGGTGATTTTTCTTTTCCAATTAAGAGGCAATTTAGCGTGGCCAATCCACCTAGTCTTTGGGTTGTGGGGGTGCAAACTCCACAAAGACAGTGATCGGCGGCCGGGATCGAACCCGGGTCCTCGGCGTGGTTAGGCATCAGTGCTAACCACTGCGCCACCACGCTGTGGCCGGCTCAAGGTGAATTGCGCCTTTGGAGAGGTAACACAGCGATGGACTGAATGGCCCCTTTCTGGGCTGGAATCATTTTGCAATTCTGTGAACAGGCATACAGCGTTTCTGCTCAACATCTCATCCCTGGGAATGCTCCACAAACGATCTAATCACTGGACTCAATTCACGGCAGGGGATGGAGTCCCACATACAAAAAGTGTCAAACTTTAACTTCACACTATTGTCCTCGCGATCTTGAATGTGTTGCCAGAGGAAATGGTAGAGGCTGATTAAAACATGCCTTTCAAAAGGGAATTGAATGTGCACCTGAAATGCAGAAGCACAGGGCTATTGGGAAAGGGTTGGGGAGTGGGACTACCAAAATTCCTCTTGCAGAGGCCTGGGGGGGATTGTCAATTCTCTGTTTCTATTTATGAATGCCCTTTAGGCACGGGAATCTTCAATCCCTACATGATTTGACCTACTTGTGATTCCGGTCATATGTGGTGTGGCTGACCGATGTCCGATGGCTCATTTTAGTCCAGCCCACTGCGCAATCTCCCTAGCTTCCCCTCCAGTAGTGGGCAGGAACACTTACCCCACAGCCTAGCGATTACCGTTTGTGACGTTAGCAAGCCAGTACTCAAAATGTCGTTCCTTTGTCATTATTTCAACGGTGGCATCAGCTGGTAAAGATTTATTTCAATCGTAAATTAGTCATCCAGGGAGCATCTTCTGAACATGTTAAACATTTGCTTGCTAATATTATGAACAGCAATATCTCGTGTCAGATGTCCTGAGACTCGCGAGCTGTCACTTTACCATTTGCAGAAAGCAATTAGGGTTGATGTTTGTGCCTCGAGCGACATCACTGAGAAGCAGATGATTTGGTCATTACCACATTCCTGATTGTGGGAGCTTGCTGTGTGCAAATTGGCTACTGTGTTCCCCAGCGTTACAACAGTGCCCACGCCCCAGTACACCTCATCAATTTTAAAGTGTTTTGTGACGTCCTGAGATTGTGAAAGGTTCCATATGAAAGCAAGTCTCTCATTCTTTCACATAAATTGCCAGTACAGTGGGACTGACGCAGGAGAGTCCTGGTACATTACCAAACGTACCACTGAATACAAATATCGAGCCTCGGCTACACACTGTTCCTGATAAACTTAAAAGCATAGGAAAGTCTGAGTTGGCAATCAATTTCTTGTCAGAAACTGCTTAGTACGCTCTGTGATGGAAGTAACCTTTACACTAATGAGATTAAAGAAAAGAAACACAACATGAACGGTGATTGAATATTTATTATGTGATATATGTTGCAGTTTGCTTCCTTTTGTGGGTGGCAGCTCTTTTATGAAGTGTTGACGGGCTGAGGCTATTAAAGGAAATGTGCCAACCTAATTTACTGGCATAAAAGAAGATTGAGCTATGATTGAGAGTGTGACCTAATCTAAACGGAGCCATTATCAGCACCCCCCCCCCAGCTGCTGGTTGAATATCCGAGGGCTGGTTCAGGAAGATAATGACCCGGAGGTTGTTCCATTATTCTTTCACAGGATTTGGCCATTGTTCGCAAGGCTAGTACATTTAGCCCATCCCTAATCGCCCTGCCTTGTTATTTCAGAGGGTAGTTGCGAGTCAAACCACATTGCTGTGGGTCTGGGGTCACAACGTAGGCCGGACTGGGTAAGGGCGGAACCTTTCCTTCCCATTAGCGAGCCAGAATTATTTTCTGACAATCCCAAAGCTTCAAGGTCATCATGAGCGATATTACTTACTTTTGATTCCAGATTCATTTAATCAACTGAGTTTAGATTGCTCGGCTACTGTGATTGGGTTTGAACCCATGTCTCCAAAGCATTAGTCCAAATTCAGGACCATTTGCACAGCAGTATTGCCACGATGTTATCACAACCATTAAAAGCCTTGCTCAACCAAGGCATTCCTCATATGTTCTTGCTTGATGGGTACCATGGGCGGGATTCTCCGTTTTAGCGGCAGAGTGTTGACGCCGTCGTAAACGCGGACCGTTTTACGACGGCGTCATCTGGCCTCCAGGAGCAGCGATCCCCAACCCACAGAGGGCCAGCACGGCACTGGAGCGCTTCTCACAGCTCCAGCTGCCGATACGGGCCCCAGCATGGCCGGCTCGGGTCCGTGCATGCGCGCCACGGCCGGCGCGGGTGTGCGCATGCGCGTGGGTTGCCGTCTCCGTGTCGGCCCCCGTGCAACATGGCGGAGACCTATAGGGGCCCGGTACGGAGGAACATAGGCCCCCCCCGGAATTAGCCCGCCCGCCAATCAGAAGCATCCGATCGCGGGCCTGGCCACCGTGGAGGCCCCCCCGGAGTCGGATCCCCGCCCCCCACCAGGATGGCCCCCGCAGCCAGAGCGCCGAGGCCCCGCCGGGTAGGACCACACGTGAACGACACCGGCAGGCACTCGGCCCGTTGAGCGCGGAGAATCATCGGGGTCCCGGACCTGTGCCGCGGCGGCTGCGCCGGTGGAGCGGAGACGGCAGTGGCGGGATCCCCCCCCCCCATGTACCTCTGAGGCTGTATAAAGCTCTGGTCAGATCCCATTTGAAGTATTGTGAGCAGTTTTGGACCCTGTATCTAAGGAAGGATGTGCTGGCCTTGGAAAGGGTCCGGAGGAGGTTCACAAGAATGATCCCTGGAATGAAGAGCTTGTCATACCTCTGTTGAGTTGAGCACTCTGCATCTGTACTCATTGCAGTTTAATAATAAGAATCTTTATTCGTGTCACAAGTAGGCTTACATTAACACTGCAATACGTTACTGTGAAAATCCCCGAGTCGCCACACTCGGGTGCCTGTTCAGGTACACTGAGGGAGAATATCAGAAAGTCCAATTCACCTAACAAGCACGTCTTGTGGGATAAAACTGGAGCACCTGAAAGAAGCCCAAGTAGACACGGGGGTTATTCCACACGGACAATGACCCAAGCCAGGAATCGAACCTGGGACCCTGCCGCTGTGAAGCAACAGTGCTAAGCACTGCGCTAACTTGCTGCTCCAGGATGAAGGAAGATCTTATTGAAACTTGCAGATACTGAGAGGCCTAGATAGCGTGGGCATGGAGAGTATGTTTCCACCAGTGGGAAAAACTAGAACCCGAGACCACAGACTTAGACTAAAGGGACGATCCTTTAAAACTGAGATGAGGAGGAATTTCTTCAGCCAGGGGGTGGTGAATCTGTGGAACTCTTTGCCGCAGAAAGCTGGAAGCCAAATCACTGAGTGTCTTTAAGACCGAGATAGAGAGGTTTTTGATTAATAAGGGGATCAGTGGTTATGGGGAGAAGGCTGGAGAATGGTAATGAGAAACATATCAGCCATGATTGAATGGCGGAGCAGACCTGATGGGCCGAATGGCCTCATTCTGCTCCCATGTCTTCTGGCCTAATATAGATGATCTCAAAAATTAAAGCCTCTTTCATAATCTATTTGGACTGTTAAGTCCCGCTGTAGAAAATGAGACCGAATAAATAAGTAATTCAGTCATGTACTTGGAGCCTTGGATTAAATAATGTCATCCACTTCCCCATTAGTGTATTTGTACCATCTGTATCCTGTTCAAAGTTTGCGAATCCCTGGTGATATCAGAGTAAAGGCAAATGGTGCAAAATTATACTTTAGTTTAAATATTAATTAGGCGCACTCTTGCATGCCATGGCGAATCAGTACAAAGGTATGGAGATAATTTTCCTTTGTCAAAACTGTTTGTCTCGCACTAAATTAAAAAAAAAAAATCCCTCGGTCTCCATGGAAACAAACCGAAAAGGCAAATGTGTGCAACATGCGTCCTTGGGGGAAACAAAACCGTTGGGAGAAGCATGAATGAAGACATCAGCCATTCCAAGCCCTGGGTACTTAATGCGGCCTTCATTAATTAGAATTATGCCATAAAGTATTGCTGACTAACCATCTTCTGTACTCATTAGAAAGAACTGAAGGAACCTTCCCAATGCAAAGGTTTCAACTTATGCAATTTTCAGATCTTTAAATTTATAGTACTGCGACACACCAAAAAAAAAGCCACCAGGGTATTGTTATTAAATTAAAAATTAAATGAAACTGTGTTCTAATATGATGCACCCCTTACTCTAAAAGAGCCAACTCATGATTGGAGGTATTCCTGTAAGTTTGCATCCGCCATTTGTTCATGTGATGCCTGGCACACAATGGGCTTGAAGGCCTAATGGTTGCACCGTGTCTCAAATATGGGGACAGGATGTGCACCAAAATATCTGACCTCAAGCATGCTACCTGCCATATTAGAGAAGGTAACCACACTGGAGGTGGGGCCACACATTGTGGACAAAAACAATGTATTCTGGGCAGCACGGCGGCGCAGTGGCTAGCACTGCTACCTCACGGCGCCGAGGTCCCGGGTTCGATGCCTGCCCTGGGTCACTGTCTGTGTGGAGTTTGCACATTCTCCCTGTGTTTGCGTGGGTTTCGCCCCCACGACACAAAGATGTGCAGAGTAGGTGGATTGACCACGTTAAATTGCCCCTTAATTGGAAAAAAATAAATTGGGTACTCTTAAATTTATTTTAAAAAAACAATGTTTTCTAATTTGAGTCCCACAACTATTTCTAGGTCTCATTAAAGACTTATGATTTTCCCAACACTTCATTGTCTACACGTGGTGTTAACCAGCATACTTGCCATCCCGTACTTATTTGAATATGAATCTGAGAGCAGCTTGCATGACATTAAATAAAGATAGGCTGTTTCTGATTGTCGCAAATCACCCTCTTTCCCCCCCCCCTCAATCCCTCCAAAGGCCATTTCTCTAGCCCCATCTGTTCCCCACCCACAACACCAATCCCTCCCTGAGGTCAGTTCACTCACATCCGCCCTCACCCCGCCACCCATTCCCTCCTCAAGGTTGTTTACTCCCCTTGCGTCTCTGCCAGTTAGCTCCGCCTGCCTCAGCTGCTGTTAATGAGTGCTGAGATAATCGATTCTCCTTTTTGGCGGGGGATCAGACCCTATAGCTTGTGAAATGTTTGTTGTCGGAGGATGCAATCTAAGCTAGGTTAAGCACTGCATTGTTGGAGGCACCACCATTTAGAAAGTGATGTTAGGCTAAAGCCTGTCTGCCTGCTGAAGTGCAAGAAAAGATCCCGTGAGATGATTCAAACAAGCGGCGATTGTTCTACATATGTTTATAGAATCATGGAATTTACAGTGCAGAAGGAGGCCGTTCGGCCCATTGAGTCTGCACCAGCCCTTGGAAAGAGCACCCTACTTAAGCCCACACCTTACCCTATCCCCCCAACCCAGTAACCCCTCCTAATCTTTGGACACGAAGGAGAAATTTAGCTTGGCCAATCCACCTAACCTGCACATCTTTGGACTGTGGGAGGAAACCGGAGCACCCGGAGGAAACCCACGCAGACACGGGGAGAACGTGCAGACTCCGCACAGACTGTGACCCAAGCCGGGAATCGAACCTGGAGCTGTGAAGCAACAGCACTAACCACTGTGCTACCATGCCGCCATGATATTTAGTTCCCTCTGCCAATGTAACAGCAACTGGACTTCAAAAAATATTCGCTGAATTGTAAATGTTTTTCGGAGATCCTGAGGATGGAAAGCCGCTGCTCAAAGGCGAGACACTTTCTGTTCTTACAGAGGGGCTTTTATTTATAATGACCATTCTGCTATTTGTTTGAAAATTCATCGGCTGAATTTTCACTTTGAAGGAGAGAGGCAACAATCGAGACTGTTTCCAGATCTCGGGCGGGATTCTCCGACCCCCCCGCCGGGTGGGAGAATCGCCGGTGGTCGACGTGAATCCCGCCCCCGCCATCCTCCCAATTCTCCCAACCCCCCAAAACCGGCATGGCGTGAGTCGCGCCGCCCGCCTCAGAGAATGGCAGGGTCCGGCGCGACTCAATGGGCCCCGTGGCTGTCCGGATTCTCCCACCTGCGATGGGCCGAAGTTCCGCCCGTTCTATGCTGGCCCCGCCGGCGTAAATTGGAGTTGGCCCCTCACCGGCGGGAACTGGCGGCGCGGGCAGGCTCCGGGGTTCATGGGGGGGTCGCGGGGGGATCTGGCCCGGGGAGGTGCCCCCATGGTGGCCTGGCCCGCGGTCGGGGCCCGTGCCGTGGGGGCTCTCTATTCCTTCCGCACCGGAGGCCGTGGTCATCCGCCATTCCCGGTGCGGAAGTGACTCCATGTGCGCATGCGCGGGGATGACGCCAGCACGCGCTGGAGCTCCCGTGCATGCGCCGACTCACGCCGGCTGACGGAGGCCCTTCAGTGCCTGTTGGGGTGGCGCTAGGCCCATATCCCGCCGGCCGGCGGGGCGGCAACCACTCCGGGGCAGGCCTAGCCCCTGAAGGTGCGGAGGATTCTGCACCTTTGGGGCGGCCCGACGCCGGAGTGGTTCACGCCACTCCTTCCCGCCGGGACCCCCCGCCCCGCCGGGTATGGGAGAATCCCGCCCCTCGAGTTTGAACCTGAGAGGGCGAAGTCACTGCTCTGGCATTCTGACCAGGGCCTCCCCTTTATTGTCATGGAGACGGGTTCCCTGCCCAATTATAGGATGTGGCAGACAGGCTCTCGAAACCGCAGTGCCAATCCAAGGCCTTCCTGCTTGAGAGAAGCAAGAGCCTGAAATGGGTGGAAAGTAAGTGAGAGGGTGCCCCAACAAACATGGAGAGGTCCCTCCCACCAACACCGTTGAAAATGCAAATAGAAAATAGAAACAACAATCAGGGTCCGACTGTGAGGGCTGTTGTGGGTTTGGAGGGAGGTGGCAGGGTGGAATGTCTATGGGGGACCTAAACCCCTTTGATGGGTTGCCTTTGGCGATGCATCCCCACTCCCCACCCCCCACTTTCCACCCTCCCATCTCGCCTTTCCCTGGATGAAGGAATGACCTGAGGCTCTCTGGCAGTTTGCCACTTGGTGCCCATCTCCAAGCAGTTAAGTGCTCCCACTGGGCCGACTGGAAAATCCCAGTTGACCTCTTTTGACTTCCCTTAGCCAGACTCTTAATGAGCACAATTGGTTCCCGGCCTGCGTGGGGCGGGGCAGAGCTGGATGGGCCCCACCGTCCTCTAAAATGTCCAGTGCCAGGAATGGGATTAGGAAACCGACATGCTGGCCATTATTGCCCGGCCCACCTCATTCCCAACATTGATAGGCTCAAAAAGCTCTGCGCCACATAAAATCCCTGCAGTGCAGAAGGAGGCCATTCAGCCCATCGAGTTCTGCACCCACCCTCCGATAGAGCACCCCACCTGGGCCCAATTCTCTACCCTATCCATGTAACCCCACCTAGCCTTTGGACCCTAAGCGGGCAATTTAGCACGGCCAGTCCACCTTACCTGCACATCTTTGCACATGTCAACAGAATTAATCACGCTCTTATTAATAACCTTTTTTTAATGTAAACATAAAAAAACTTGAAGATGGTCGAGTTCGTTCTGGGAAAAATATAAATTCAATACATAAAATAATGAAGTTGAATAACTGGTAGATTGAGAATTATGATTTGTCCCTTCCCTCAAACATATACATGAAAGAACACGTGGAAAAATATACATGAAAGAACACGTGGAAAAATAATGGTAAGAAATGGCTTAGGACATTGAACGCAAACTCCATGTCATGTTCAGTTTTCAAAATACAGACATATGTGCATCAATACATGACAGAACAATAAATATTTTCAAGGCATTACGGAGCAAGAGCTTTGTATCAAACTGGACAGGAATGAATTATCATATCCATTCTGTAACTCGCATGTATCTTGATATAAACAAAGTGTTGTAATGCTATACCCTACTACTGTTGTTCGAAGCCCTAAGAAGACGCATAAATGTCTGTGTCCTCGCAGCCAAAGATTGGAGGTCATCGCTCCATTCCTTCCCCACTCTCTTGTCAAGCATCTAATGGAGATTCACTGTCCCATTGATTTTAGGTCTGAAATTCAAAACTGAAGAGACTAAATGATCCTGTATTTGCTCCCTGCAACACGGCATAATTAAAGTGCAGCTTCACCCTTCAAGGGATTTCGCAGACAAGCTCCTTTTATGCTTTGAACTCTTGTGAAGCCCAGTTAATTTTTCAGCATACTTTAAAAAAAAAATTGGATTTCACTTGATGCATTGGCCAATGTCACCCAGGGGGCAGCGAGCATGCTTCAGTGGGTGAAGACTCCTGCTTCTCAGTTCTGGGCCTGCCTGCTATTAAATCGGGTACAAATATTAAGGGATGGTTCAATTGAGGGGTGAAAGATGATTAAGGGGTTTGATAGAGATGAACTCTATCCTCTGGTGATGGAATCGCGAAGAAAGGGACACAATTGTAATGTTGGCGCTAGGTCGTTTGCAACGGTGTCAGGATTAAAGCGCATCTTCACAGCAAGGGTCGCAACCACAAGATCAAGCAAGTGCTTGTGATGGGCTGGTTAAAAGGCCAGCCTCGATTTTGTGGGCCTTTACAAGCTGTTATGCCCTCACTCATCATTCCCCTCGCACTCACCCACCTCCCATCAGCCCTTCCTTGTCAACTCAAGCTCCTGATTCACCCTCTAATGTACCCCAAGGGCCCTCATACCTCCATGCCACCTCTGTAGCAACTCACCCCATATTCACCATGGGCAGAACTCTAGAGTCCACGCCAAGATGAAAAAAAAAGAGTAGGCTGCGAACAGCCTGGTGCAGCTCTCATTCGCACACACTTATTAGTGATAAAATTCCCATTCATGAAGTCCAGTCAAAGCTTTTTACTCTCCTCAAGTTTTAAATCTCTGACAAAAACCACCACGGGCTGGATTCTCTGTCACCCATCAGCGGTAGTGCAGCAGAAAATCCAAATCAGGATCGGTGCCATTTCCAATGCTTTGCCCCCCCCACCCCCACTGGCATTGGGATCGAGGTTCGCGCCGCACGCCAGTGAGAAGCAGAAATGGGCCCTGATGAGCCATTTGCATCCACTTAGCGGGCCGGGCACCATATTCTCCGGGGCTGTGTGATTCTCTGGTCCTCTGGGCTGGGAATCAGGTGGGCAAGGATTACTGCAGGTATGGAACAGGTGGCCCTGATGTGATGGGCCTCACGGTGGGCCAGGGGCAGGGGGGGGGGGGGGAATAACACCTCGGGGGGATTGCCCATAAAGGCCATCTGGGGGCCACCTCTCCCCTCAGAATGCAAGATCTGCTTTCCCCATCCCCACCAGACCCCCTCCCACCCCCCATGACCCCCAAAATAAAGAGGCCTCCCTAGAGACCGCCTAAATAAACAGACCCCCCCCTCCCCCCCCGAGACACCTTAAATAAAGGGACTCCCTCCCCTGAAAAGAGACCCCTGTCTGGACGCTTGAGCAGTCCAGACTGAGATAGTGATAAAAAATCACTGTTGTAACATTCACCTGGGCATACACCTCCTGGCTCAGACAGAGGAAGCACCACGTGTCAATTCCTGTAAAGAGAAACCAGGCAGTGTATTTGATAATAAACCCCCTCAGATCCTTGAGCTGCAAACCATTTGCTAATTTCCCTTACTAGGCTGTGATTGACAGCTTATACACACAAATGTCAGCCTTGCTTCATTCATCTTCCTTCTTGGTTGGGTAATTCTGAAGTGCTCTGTCTGCAATGTTTATAAACATCAACCATTTCAAAGAGAGTTAAGTGCTTTCCAATCACCTTCCTTCACACTTGACTGATTTTGAAATGGTCAACTGGAGATTGACAAATGCATTGCAATTCTGCTCCGGTGGGAGAACATAGTTTCCCAAAGGGAGAATCGCACCCACATTTCTATTCCGACCCCCAAACAAAGTCAGTTAATTCTATAATAAAGTACTTAAACTGTCAATCAAACTGTGAACTCAGAACCCCTATTGAGATCATTTTTGCTTTTGAAACTTGGCCAACCATTCATATTGACATAGTAATTGCATTTGGAAAATGTCAACAAACAACCGAATTGAAAATGCACAAACAGATAATAATGTTTTTCTCAACTACATCAGATGGCCTGTCAATCAAAACAGTCCAGCCAACACTCGTTTGTACATTTTATGACAATTTAACCTGTTTTGCCCCCAAGTTTAAAGAGTAAGGGATTGAAAGAATCTTCAGATAATGACTTTTAAAGAGCCCTCATCCAGCCTTCAAGAACATTTACATTTAGTCCATCAATTCATGACTCCCACACTGTGGATTAAGGCCATTAGAACCCTCAAAATGGGGTCTGTCAGTGCAAAGTTCAAATGTCCCTGCTCAGTTTGGGTTTGCCTCCTATGTGAATCATGTCCCCACTCGCTTCCCCCAGCCAGCTAAAATTGGATCTCTCAGAAATTGGAGTGGCATTTCCACATCTGCATCCCGCCCGGCATTTTAAAGTTCTGCAGAGTCTTCCCTACTCCGTGAAAATCCAGCCCCTGTGTCAAGAGAAATTTCAAAACTGAAATTGACATGTGTTTGTCATGGACAACGTGTTACGGTTCCAAGCTGGGTCGAGCCAAGATACAAATCAGCCATGATTCAATTAAATGGTGGAGCAGATTGGCTCAATTGAGGGGTTGATTGGCTCATTTCTGTTCCTAAATAACCCACCAGCATTCACCCTCCTGATTCCCCCTTCAAAGATTCCTTCATCCTCTTTCCTGTCATCTACCTGTCCATTTTAATTTTCAATTTTTACATAGTTTGTGTGTCAATCATAAGCTGCAGAATTGCACAGCCTCGAAACACAGTGTGAATAAATCACTCTCGCTCTGTTATAAATCCCTTAGTATTGTTGTGTTGTTCACGTATCTCTGACCGTTCATTCGAGAAGATTGATTCGCAGTTAATTTCATCCGCAGATCGCTTTGGTGGGGCTAAAGGCCACCTCCCGTCCCGGACCCACCCACTTTCCCTTGCCAATGTAAAAAGCCACACAGGAACCAATGGAAATTATAAATGTTTTGCCGCTCTTTCCCTGACTTACTGTAATACATTTGTGCGCATTCATTTGTCAATTAAAAATATCGTAGGTTATTATTTCATGGCAGAGACAATGCATAAGCATTTTCATGTTATAAAAATGAAAAAGAGAACACATTTGTTCAAAAAGATCTAATCTGTGCCATAAAAATCTTCACAATAATCTTCTGAGAAACTGATAATTATTTTAAATCTATACTGAGCAAACAAATTCAGCAGTGACATAAAGCTTATTAATAAAACAACATTGTTGTTGTTTGGCTTCTGTCCAGTTATGTGATGCCATGTGAGTGGTGGGGATGAGGGTTCTGGACTGTTCCCTCGTATCGCCTTGGCCATGGCGCTGTGGTACTGTGCAATGCATGTTGGGTCAGTCCACCTGGAAGACCCTCGAACAACAACGCCTTGAACTCACATCGCCCCTTTACATAGAATCATCGAATCATAGAATAGAAGGAGGCCATTCAGCCTATCGAGTCTATACTGACGCTTGGAAAGAGCACCCTATCTAAGCCCACGTCTCCACCCTATCCCAGTAACCCCACCGCACATTTTTTTTTTGGACACTAAGGGGCAATTTAGCAGGGCCAATCCACCTTACCTGCGCACCTTTGAACTGTGGGAGGAAACCGGAGCACCCGGAGGAAACCCACGCAGACACTGGGAGAACGTGCAGACTCCAAACAGACAGTGAATCAAGCTGGGAATTGAACCTGGGACCCTGGAGCTGTGAAGCAACTGTGCTAACCATTGTGCTATCATGCTGCCCCTAGCTCCAAGACATTCTACAGGATTTTTATTCAGCAAAATTTGTTCTAAACCCCATGAAGAGACCAATGAATAATTTGCCCCCACAAACTCTAAGATGGCACAAGCTGCAGAAACCGTCAAGATTTCATTAAGTTAAGCTGCACCATTGGTGTGACATCACCTCTTTACACTTGGTCCAGTCTTCCATTAAGCGTGATAGTCTTTCTAATTTATCGAGCCCAAAAGGAGTGATGCAGTAATCACAATCTGAACTATCCACATGCTTGTCTGTTTAGAAGGAACAAATCATACTCTGGGTAGAAAAGAAGTACAAATGCATTATTATTGTGTGCTGGGCGTGTAATTCAGTCCCTCATCATTCACGAGTGATTGTATAACACAGCTCATAATCAAGGCTGTTGCTGCAGAAATTGCCTCAATTTTTATTTGAGTAAGGAGCAGCCAGTCCTGTTGTCTGTCTGGTACTCATTTCTTTGACATCTGGAGAGATGAACAAATCAACGGATACAAGTATTTTGGGGATTTTTTTAATGCTTCTCCCCAATGGTTAGTGACATCTGTCTTTTGCGAGCTTTATTTTTCTTCCCTTCATGGTACAATGCAAAAATTAACAGAATAAAAGTCACAAGCCTTTATTTTCCCATTAACTCAAAGCGCAGAGGATCTTAATTGGACCAAATCATTGTATCTCCGTAGCAACCTGGGAAGAATTTTATTTGTGTGCCTTGAGCTGGTGGCGGTCACTCACGAGGAGTAATTCTGTGTCACTTGGCCACTGGTTGAACAATTCATTTTATTATGTAGCTCCAAATCTGTTAATGTTCCATCTGTCGAGAATCAATGATTTAGCATAAATATGTTTCCCTCACATGCTGGATGTACCTGGCGTGAGGAAGTGCTCTGACAACGCACAGGAAGCTTAAAAAGAGGCTGTTCCTCTGCTCATTGAGAAGAACTGGAAAACAAATGGGATGAAAGTTCAGCAAATCCTTAACTCTTCATGGTTCCTATCGGTGCCTGGGAGGACTTTTTCTTTGTTTTATATCAAATGGTGACAGTGTTGTCTTTTTTGTTATTTCCAAACGTTTAGTATTGGTGTTTTTTTCCTGGAAAATTGTTTAAAAATTATGGGCGCGATTCTCCGATATGGAGACTAAGTGGTCTCGTCGTCGTGAACGCCGTCGCGTTTCACGACAGCGCGAAACGGGCGCGGGGACTACCGATTCTGGCCCCCACAGGAGGACAGCACGGCGCAGGAGCGGTTCACGCCGCTCCAGCCTCCCTTCCCGGTGCCAAATGAGCGCTGTGCCAACCCAGGCATGCGCGGGGGACTTCTTCAGCGTGCCGGCCCCGACGCAACATGGCGTGGGTTTTCAGGGGCCGGCCGTGCAACAAAATAGGCCTGGGGGGGGAAAAGCCGGCCCGACGATTGGCGGGCCCCAATCGTGGGCCAGACCCCATCGGAGGCCCACCCCCGGCGAAGGAGCACTTTTCCCCGCCCCACAGGCCGCCCCCCGACCCTACACTCAGAGTTCCTGCCGGCTGAGAGCAGGGGTGAACGGCGCCGGCGGGACTGTGCAGTTTCTGCGCGGCCGCTCGGCCCATCCAGGCCGGAGAATCGGCGGTTCGGCCGTGGACAGCTGACAGCGGTCCGCGACTGGTGCCGTGCCAAATGCGGCAACGCAAATGGCGCCGAATCGCCGCACCTCGGAGAATCGCGCGCCGGCGTCGGTGTGGGAGAATCGCACCCGATATGACTTGGGATACATAGAACATACAGCACAGAAACAAACCATTGAGTCCAACTGATTTATGCTGGTGTTTATGCTCCACACAAGCCTACTATCCCACTTTATTATATATCACCCTATCCTTCAAATCATTTGTCCCTTGTGTATTCATATGTCCCCTGCCATGGTCAGGTTGGGCAAGCTGGGCTCATTATTCTTGGGCGGCATAGAACATAGAACATTACAGCGCAGTACAGGCCCTTCGGCCCTCGATGTTGCGTCGACCTGTGAAACCAATCTAAAGCCCATCTACACTATTCCCGTATCGTCCACATGTCTATCCAATGACCATTTGAATGCCCTTAGTGTTGGCGAGTCCACTACTGTTGCAGGCAGGGTATTCCACGCCCTTACTACTCTCTGAGTAAAGAACCTACCTCTGACATCTGTCTTGTATCTATCTCCCCTCAATTTAAAGCTATGTCCCCTCGTGCTAGACATCACCATCCGAGGAAAAAGGCTCTCACTGTCCACCCTATCTAATCCTCTGATAATCTTGTATGCCTCAATTAAGTCACCTCTTAACCTTCTTCTCTCTAACGAAAACAGCCTCAAGTCCCTCAGCCTTCCCTCATAAGATCTTCCCTCCATACCAGGCAACATTCTGGTAAATCTCTTCTGCACCCTTTCCAATGCTTCCACATCCTTCCTATAATGCGGCGACCAGAATTGCACGCAATACTCCAAATGCGGCCGCACCAGAGCTTTGTACAGCTGCAACATGACCTCATGGCTCCGAAACTCAATCCTTCTACCAATAAAAGCTAACACACCGTACGCCTTCTTAACAACCCTCTCAACTTGGGTGGCAACTTTCAGGGATCTATGTACATGGACACCGAGATCTCTCTGCTTACCCACACTGCCAAGAATCTTACCATTAGCCCAGTACTCTGTCTTCCTGTTATTCCTTCCAAAATGATATCACCTCACACTTTTCTGCATTAAACTCCATTTGCCACCTCTCAGCCCAGCACTGCAGCTTATCTATGTCTCTCTGTAACTTGTAACATCCTTTTGCACTGTCCACAACTCCACCGACTTTAGTGTCATCTGCAAATTTACTCACCCATCCTTCTACGCCCTCCTCCAGGTCATTTATAAAAATGACAAACAGCAGTGGCCCCAAAACAGATCCTTGTAGTACACCACTAGTAACGACTCCAGTCTGAACATTTTCCATCAACCACCACCCTTTGTCTTTTTCCAGCTAGCCAATTTCTGATCCAAACTGCTAAATCACCCTGAATCCCATGCCTCCGTATTTTCTGTAGTAGCCTACCGTGGGGCACCTTATCAAACGCGTTACTGAAATCCATATACACCACGTCAACTGCTTTACCATCATCCACCTGTTTGGTTACCTTCTCAAAGAACTCAATAAGGTTTGTGAGGCACGACCTACCCTTCACAAAACCGTGTTGACTATCTCTAATCAAATTATTCCTTTCCAGATGATTATACATCCTATCTCCTATAAACCTTTCCAAGATTTTGCCCACAACAGAAGTAAGGCTCACTGCTCTATGGTTACCTGGGTTGTCTCTACTCTCCTTCTTGAACAAGGGGATAACATTTGCTATCCTGCAGTCTTCTGGCACTATTCCTGTAGACAAAGATGACTTAAAGATCAAAGCCAAAGGCTCAGCAATCTCCTCCCTAGCTTCCCAGAGAATCCTAGGATAAATCCCATCCGGCCCAGGGGACTTATCTATTTTCACACCTTCCAGAATTGCTAACACCTCCTCCTTAGGAACCTCCAGCCCTTCTAGTCTAGTAGCCTGAATCTCAGTATTCTCCTCGACAACATTGTCTTTTTCCTGTGTGAATACTACAAAAAATATTCATTTAGTACCTCTCCTATCTCCTCGGACTCCTAGCACAACTTCCCACTACTGTCCTTGACTGGCCCTACTCTTACCCGAGTCATTTGTTTATTCCTGACATATCTATAGAAATCTTTAGGGTTATCCTTGATCCTACCTGCCAAAGACTTCTCATGTCCCCTCCTGGCTCTTCTTAGCTCTCTCTTTAGGTCCTTCCTAGCTAACTTGTAATTCTTGAGCGCCCTAACTGAACCTTCATGTCTCATCTTTACATAAGCCTCCTTCTTCCTCTTGACAAGTGTTTCGACTGCTTTAGTAAACCACGGTTCCCTTGCTCAACCACTTCCTCCCTGCCTGACAGGTACATACTTACCAAGGATACGCAGTAGCTGTTCCTTGAACAAGCTCAATATTTCCATTGTGCGCATCCCCTGCAGTTTTCCTCTCCATCCGATGCATCCTAAGTCTTGCCTCATCGCATCATAATTGCCTTTCCCCCAGATATAACTCTTGCCCTGCGGTATATACCTAGCCCTTTCCATCACTAAAGTAAACGTAATCGAATTGTGGTCACTATCACCAAAGTGCTCACCTACCTCCAAATCTAACACCTGTCCTGGTTCATTACCCAGAGCAAATCCAATATGGCCTCGCCTCTCGTTGGCCTATCTACAGACTGTGTCAGGAAACCCTCCTGCACACATTGGACAAAAACAGACCCATCTAAATTACCCGAACTATAGCGTTTCCAGTCAATATTTGGAAAGTTAAAGTCCCCCATAACAACTACCCTGTTGCTTTCGCTCCTATCCAGAATCATCTTTGCAATCCTTTCCTCTACATCTCTGGAACTTTTCGGAGGCCTATAGAAAACCCGTAACAGGGTGACCTCTCCTTTCCTGTTTGTAACCTCAGCCCATACTACCTCAGTAGACGAGTCCTCATCAAACGTCCTTTCTGCCACCGTAGTACTGTCCTTGACTAACAATGCCATCCCTCCCCCTCTTTTACCACCTTCCCTGAGCTTACTGAAATATCTATACCCCGGCACCTGCAACAACCATTCCTGTCCCTGCTCTATCCATGACTCCGAAATGGCCACAACATCGATGTCCCAGGTACCAACCCATGCCGCAAGTTCCCCCACCTTATTCCGGATGCTCCTGGAATTGAAGAAGACACACTTTAAACCACCTTCCTGCCTGCCGGTACACTCCTGCAACTTTGAAACCTTACTCATGACTTCACTACTCTCAACCTCCTATATACTGGAGCTACAATTCAGGTTCCCAATCCCCTGCTGAACTAGTTTAAACCCTCCCGAGTGGTTAGCAGTGCTAACCACTGTGCCACCTGCATGGTGGCGCAGTGATTAGCACTGCTGCCTCACAGCTCCAGGGTCCCGGGTTCAAATCTGTCCTCGGGTGACTGTCTGTGTGGAGTTTGCACTTTCTGCCCCTGTCTGCGTGGGTTTCCTCCGGGTGTTCCAGTTTCCTCCCACAGTCCAAAGATGTGCAGGTTAGGTGGATTGGCCGTGCTAAATTGCCCTTAGTGTCCAAAAAGGTTAGGTGTGGTTACTGGGTTACGGGGATAGGGTGGGGATGTGGGCTTCAGTGGGGTGCTCTTTCCAAGGGCCGGTGCAGACTCAATGGGCCAAATGGCCTCCTTCTGCACTGTAAGTTCTATAATCTAAGGAGATGAGGGGAAACGCGATAGAATTGCAATGGCTGGCTGAAATGCAGAAAACAAAAAAAGGTTGTTCTGCCAGAGCTAGGGGAAAGGGATTTAAGCTTTTGGGCAAGATGAGCAGGGGTGTTGTGAGGAAGAGCATTTTTACGCAGCTGGTGGGAAGCACCTGGGACTCACTACCTATGCGGGTGCTGGAAGCGGAGATGATCAATTATTCCGAAGGGAAAAAGGTGGGCACTTGGGAAAGTAAACCTGTTGGGCTACAGGGATAAAGTTGTGGACTGGGAGCACAGAGAGCCAGCATGGACTCCTAAGCAGGCCGAATGACCTCCTTCTGTGCTGTAATGACTCCAGGATTCGATATGTACATCAACGCTATTCCTCTCGAGTCAGCGATTGCGAGTTCCCGCTGTGCTCTGAAGAAAAAGGAAATTTTCCTGAATTCATGACTGCCTTTATGAGTGGTGATCTTGGATTTATGGCCCCTTATTTTAGGCCCGCCCACAATTGGATCATCTCTTCATCAAAGCTATCAACCGCCTCAACCAATTGAAAGACCACTAACAGTTCAATTTGCAGAGCAAAAAGCCCCAGTCTGTTCAATTTTGCCTGGCTTTTGTGGCCTTCGGTCTGGTGCATTCCTAGTGAATCATTTTTTTGCTAGCGGGTCCAGCAGGACACTGCTGAACAATTATTCCAATGAAATTTTAACCCTCCTTTCTCCCTTCCACTACCCTGCCCATAAAACAAGTAAAATAAATCAGAAATAAAAGCCTTTTGGAACCAAATGTTTATCCCAAAGGAGTCTTAAATCTGAGGCAAGACTTAAGTGCTGGCTGAATGACACTGCGCCTCCATTATAGCTCCTGCTGAATCACGGACAGCATGTAGCACGTAAGATAAGTTGCTATTGGCAATGTTATACATGAATGTTGATGTACTTGTAGCAAGTTCCTTTCTCTGCTATTTTATAAGAGGCATTAACCCATTTAAGTCAGTTAATGAGACTAATGCTAACTTAACCCACTGGGCAGTTGACCCACCAGGTTGGGTGAAATACTTGTTTTATATCCGACCAAATACTACACCCTGCTGACTTCAATGGAGTAATGGCTGTTCACCTGACCTAGTCATCAAGAGACCCGGGACCAAATTCTCCTATAGGCTTGGGAAGATCCCTTCTGAAACGCACACACGACGCAAGGGTGACTTTTGCCCAGGTTTCTTTTCGCTCTGAGGTCGGGTTCACTGAGCATTTTACGCACGCCTGAGGAATGTATGCGCAGAGGCACAGAACACAGAACATACAGTGCAGAAAGGAGGCCATTCGGCCCATCGAGTCTGCACTGTATGTTCTGTGCCTCTGCGCATACATTCCTCAGGCGTGCGTATCCCCTATCCCCTATCCCCGTAACCCCTCATCACCTTTTTGGTCACTAAGGTGCAATTTGTCATGGCCAATCCACCTAACCTGCACGTCTTTGGACTGTGGGAGGAAACCGGAATACCCGGAGGAAACCCACGCAGACACGGGGGGGAGAACGTGCAGACACAGACAGTGACCCAGCGGGGAATCGAACCTGGGACCCTGGCGCTGTGAAGCTACAGTGCTATCCACTTTTGGGCTACCGTGCTGCCCATGAGAAGGCTCACCTTAGTTGTTCAACACAGCAGCCTAGCTCTTAACATTGTGCAGAGGCCCTCAAAAACTTTACCCGCTCCTCACCCAAGTGTGAGGCTATCCATTTTGGGAGGAATAACAGCAGAATGGATTATTATTTAAACATGCTGCTGTGCAGAGGGACCTGGGTGTGCTGGTGCACGATCCGCAAAAAGTTGGTGTGCAGGTGCAACAGGTGATTACGAAGGCTAATCGAGTTTTGTCTTTCGTTGCTAGAGGGATGGAGTTCAGGACTCGGGAGGTTATGCTGCAATTGTATAGGGTGTTGGTGAGGTCGCATCTGGAGTATTGTGTTCAGTTTTGGTCTCCTAACCTGAGAAAGGACATATTGGCACTGGAGGGAGTGCAGAGGAGATTCACTACGTTGATCCCAGAGTTGAGGGGATTAGATTATGATGAGAGGTTGAGTAGACTGGGACTGTACTCATTGGAGCTTAGAAGGATGCGGGGGGGATCTTATTGAAACATATAAAATTATGAAGGGAATAGATAGGATAGATGCGGGCAGGTTGTTTCCACTGGTCGGGGAAAGCAGAACTAGGGGGCATAGCCTCAAAATAAGGGGAAGTAGATTTAGGACGGAGTGTAGGAGGAACTTCTTCACCCCAAGGGTTGTGAATCTCTGGAATTCCTTGCCCAGTGAAGCAGTTGAGGCTCCTTCTTTAAACGTTTTTAAGAAAAAGATAGATACCTTTCTAAAGAATAAAGGGATTCGGGGATATGGTGTACGGGCCGCAGAGTGGAGCTGAGTCCACAAAGATCAGCCATGATCTCATTAATTGGCGGAGCAGGCTCGAGGGGCCAGGTGGCCTACTCCTGTTCCTAGTTCTTGTCCCACACTTTCTCATCCCCTAGGCCATCCCCATGCAACCTACATAGCCACTCACCCAGGTTGCACTATGCACAGTCTTGTGAACCATTTTTTAAAAATTCATTCGTGGATGTGTGTGTCGCAAGCTGGGCTGACATTTATTGCCCATCCCTAATTGCCCTTGACATGAACCTTGCTAGGCCATTCAGAGAGCATTTAAGAGTCAACCACTATGCTGTGTGTCTGGAATCACATGTAGGCCAGCTAAGGTAAGGATGACAGGTTTTCTGCCCCCAAAGACTTTAATGAACCAGATGTGTCTTTGCAACAATCAACAATAGTTTCAACAGACTTTAATTCCAGAATTTTAGTGAATTTAAATTTCACCATCTGCGGTGGTGGGACTTGAACCCAGAGCTGGGTCTCTGGATTACTGATCCTGTGACAATACCTCTACGTCACTGCCTCTCCATGCAATAGCAATGGGAATTATAAAACCCTGCGTTCAAACACAATGTCATTGGTACTGTAAAGAAAATCTACCTCCGTGCACAAACAAGTAATCCTTTAAGTACCTGTTACATTTATAAACTTGAATTAGTGGACCATGCACTGAAATGAAGTAATTAACAGCCTTTGAAGCCCAGCCAAGAATTCATAATGGACACAGCTGTCATAACAAAGGTTTCTAGCTACACTATGGAAAATGACAGAATAGAATGGTGCTAATTTACATTTCAAAGTAAGTACCTGTCAATCAATGCAGGGGCAGCTGGAGAGATTTTTTCAACTTCTAAAAGCATTTTTTTTTTTGAACAGCCAGAGCTTCCATAAATTTAAATTACAGCACAAATCATGATAGTAGAGGCTGACGGGACATTTCATTTTACACTTTTCATACATTATGGCACTTTTAACAATTGGAAAAGTACTGCCATGCATGTCAGCAATTATACAATGCCCCGATGATCCAAGAATGTAAATTCAAATACTATCATTTGGGAATTTAAATACAACTAAGGAATTCAATTTGGAATTAAGGAAAAGCTAGTCCTAATAATTAGTGACTATGAACATACCAGATTGTCTTATTTGGTTCTCTAATGTATTTAATAAAGGAAATATGCCCTTTTTACCTTGTCTGACCCATATTTCATAGATATTCATAGAATTTACAGTGCAGAGTGTTTTAAAGTCTTGTACAATACTAAACAGGTTCTAATTTTGAACCTTTATTTTCCGAACCAAGTAACTAAAAATGTGCACTTATGTGATTGGGCAGCATTTTCTAAACAACCCTGTGTGTGCTAATTGCTGTACTAACAACCAATTCAATATTCAATTGAGCTTATAATGTGGCCCTTTACACTAGAAACGACATACATTCCTATGCAGTGACCTATTTTCTGCAAAGAAAAGGAACATGTTCAAGTCTTGTACCTATTCTTAATTGCTCGGAAACTTGGGGAGCCAAAAGTTCCTCATTGTGTGCTCCATGGAAACACATTGGCTAATCAGAGTTAACTTACCAACCAATCAGCACACTTTTCTGCTGCAGTAAAAATTGTTGTGATCCTCCCCTTTTTTTTCAATATTTCAATATGTGCTTCCTTTTACACTCCTGCCTTTCCAAACCACACAGATGGACAACTTTATTCTCTCTCTCCCAACTCTGGAATGTCAATATGCAAGTAAATTGTAAAGAAAAGTGCTGTCAGAGCAAATATTGAAAAGAAAGTCGAGACATCCATTAACCATTGTTTCCTATTCTGTTTAACAAATGCTGGAGGACAGATTGTATAAATTTAGGTTGTCAGTGTAAGCCATGTGTGCCAGGCGTGCATATTGGAAAATCAGTGCCCCCTACGGGGATCGGTGCCATTAAAAGTAATGATCAGAAAATCAGTCAGGATGCATTAACCTCCTAGCTTAAATTCCTGAGGTGAATTTCTGGTAGCAAAATCAAAATCATGCATTAGCATCCCGATTGACCAGTGGCGTGGTAGTATTGTCACTGGACCCGGGTTCGAATCCCACCACGGCAGATGGTGAAATTTGAATTCAACAAATATCTGGAATTAAAATCTAATGATGACCATGAAACCATTGTCGGTTGTCGGAAAAACCCATCCGGTTCACTAATGACCTTTATGGAAGGAAATCTGCCGTCCTTACCTGGTCTGGCCTACATGTGACTCCAGACCCATAGCAATGTGGTTGACGCTTAAATGCCCTCAGGGATGGGCAATAAATGCTGGCCCAGCCAGCAATGCCCATGTCCCATGAACAGATAAGAATAAAGAAACAGCTTGCATTTATATAGCAACCTTCCTGACATCAGAAACACCCAAAGTACTGTATAGCCAATGGAGGACATTTCAAGTGTTGTCGATGTTATAATGTTGGAAACACAGGGCGGGATTCTCCACTCCCGCGCCGAAATGCCCACGGCGTCGAGGTTCACGACGGCGCGAAACGGCCCCGATCCCAAACGATTCAGGCCCCGACAATGGGCTAGGATCGGGGCCGCGTCATCTACACGCACCAGGCCTTGTCGCCGCGTAAAGGCGGAGCCGCATAGATGACGCGGCCGGCGCCGCATAACTGGCGTCATCCGCGCATGCGCCCGACGATCGGTGGGCACCGATCGCTGGCCACCCCACATTTTGAGGTACCCCCCGGTGCAGGATCCCCCCTTGTCCCCCTGCAGGCTGCCCCCCCCCCAGCGTTCGCACGCTGTTCCCGACGGCAGCGACCAGGTGTGGACGGCGCCGGGGGGAACCCGCCATTTTGGCCTGGCCGCTCGGCCCATCCGGGCCTGAGAATAGCGGGGGTGCCGGAGAATCACCATTTTGGGTGTCTCCGGCGATTCTCCGGCCTGCGGCCCGCGGAACTCGACCGGGCCGTTCCCGCCGCTTGGGAGGGGGTCGGACCGGCGTCCCGGGAAATTTTGGCGGCCCAGGCGATTCTCCCAACCGGCACGGGAGTGGAGAATCTCTCCCACAGCTTCCAATTTGCCCAACAGCAATTCGCACAAACAGAAATGTCATTATGAACGGACAATCCTTTTTTTCCAACGGATGTTGGCTGAGGAATAAATATTGGCCAAGACACCGACACTGGGGAGAAAATGCCACAGTTAGTAAATTTAGGATGACCATCACTGTGTTGCTGAAACCTGATCAATTAAATCGTAAAGGTCCCTTTCACCGCCTGCCCGGTGCAGAGCTGACTGCGAGGAAACTAATGCATGGCTGCATTATTCATGACGAGTTGCAATGAAAGAAAATTTTCAAGTTTTATCCTTTAGAGTGGATTGTTATGGTCATGACTGAGTTCGGCAGTGGGTCAATGCCTCTCAACCCAGCACTTGAAGGCAGCTTATTACATTCCTTGCAAGCGCAGTTCATCAGTACTGAGAGTGTGGACCTCTTTCCCACCTACATTGGGTGGTGTTCATGTTTTAAACTCTGGTCACTGTCAACACAGATGTGTAAGTCACCACAGGTCGGGTCACTCCACTGTTTGCCCTATCACTGCCAGTATGGGAAAGTATTCAGTCAGCGCTGTTACAGCAAAAGCAAGAAGAAGCACTTATTTGGTGGGGTGGGGGCACGGGAGGTGTTAGTGGGAAGAAATAATCACCAGCCAAGCTACTTATGGTTGCCTAATACTTGCACAGTTAATTCCTCATTCACCTGAGGAAGGAGCAGTGCTCCGAAAGTTAGTGTTTGAAACAAACCTGTTGGACTTTAACCTGGTGTTGTAAGACTTCTTACTGTGCTCACCCCAATCCAACACCGGCATCTCCACATCACAGTTAATTTAGATAGCCAATGTGATGATGGCATGATTTAACCAAATGGGAACAATGTCCCAGGCGAGTGCGCGTAGCCATGTGTTTCCTGGCGCTCGCATTGCCCAGAGGGCAAGAACCGGGGGGGGGGGGGCTCTGATCCCCCTTGAGTGCCGTTCCATTTGGTTCCCATTTGTGGAGAGCAGAACTGAATGGCATTTGCCCGAGGTCTCCGAGGCAAAGGAGATAGATCCCCCCGCCTTGGGTGCCTCGGGAAACTGCATATTAGAGTGAGGCTAGCTGCTTGCTCTAATAGGCAGATTTACCCAAAAGTGATCCTGCCCACAATGGGAGGGATTCACATTGCAACATCACGTTAGATCTCCCGTCTTCTATCGGTCACTATGCGCCGTCCGTGGCGCGCTACCTTTCAGGCGTAACGTGGCAGCTTGATCACACCTGATAAGTCGGTCAAAATGTGTTGATCCATATTGGCTGATGCCATTTTGGGGCACTAGCTAATAATTGGGAGGCTGTTATTTTAATGAAAAGTGATAATGATGGAACCCAAGGGCTAAGACTAGATCCTGACAACCAATTTGAGGCCTCTCACACATTCGCCACTCCCTTCGCCCCCCCCCCCTTCCAGTGACAGCCATGCCTTTCGTACTTGGCTGTTGCTCACCTCTGCTAATATCTCTTTATGTGGATCGGCGTCAAAAGTTGTCGAAGAACATCCTAGTAAAGAACTTTGGGCTATTTATTTCTTGCGCGCTGCTGAAAAAAGAGGCCGGCTGTTGAGCCTCATCACCTCCCAATCATCAGGACAAGAATCGCTAGGATAGAAAATCTCAGAGGGGAATCTCTTTGAAATTGGTAATCTTGTGATTCTGTCCTGATGAGTTGCAGATGAAAAGCTTCAGCAGCATGTCTCCTTTTTCAGCAATACTTAAGTCCTGTATTACCAGACGACTATATTTATTTCTGTGATAAAGGTGCCAGAAAATGCAGGTTTGTTGTATTATTCCACCGTTATGCATTTGATAAACACTGGCATTGGAAAGAGGCTTCCGGTTTAGGCTTTGCAGTGGAACAGGACTTTGAAATTGTTGAACATACTTTTTTAATAAGATGGGGCTACTCTTGGTGCTGTAAAAGCACGGGGGTTTGATGTGATATTTTTCATTAACATGTGCACTAAGATGATATTAATAGCAATCGTGTACAAATTTGTTATTTTAAATGTTGTAGCAATGCATTCATTAACTGCACTAATTAAATTTATACTTGTAAATTTCCACGTGCTTCTGCACATTTTCATGTGTTGTTGCTGTTACCGGTTTCTGAAATTCACATCCAGGAGTCGAGAACCACAGTCAAATTCATGAGCATTCCAACCTGCTATTCCTGGATATTGATCAGTTCAATCTTTTTTGTCTGGAAGGGGACCAAGTCATTCTTGAAAGACTAAACGTGCTGGGGGACCTTTCTCCGAGAAAGGGGAAGACAGAGTGGCGACCTGTTAACTGAAGGCCTGATAGGCCCAGGAATATAAGATGGTTGCTTATAATTGGGAACCCAATCAGCGTTGAGAATGTGGAACTTGGTACCACTTGGAGTGGTTGGGATGAATAGCATAGGTGCACTTAAATGAAGTAAGGGATTTAAGGGAGAAGAGAATAGAAGCTTTGTTGGTAGGATTAGGTTCAGTAAAGCTCGTGTGGTGTATAAACATAGCCATGGACTGTTTGACTAACTGAACTGTTCCTGTGCTGTAAATTCTGTGCATTAATTTTTATGTAACAATTGCCCCTTTTCCTGCGCTAATTGATTTATGAATATCATGGCGATGCTTGGTGGTGTTGCGCCTGTTGTTAAGTTTCCCATTTGAAACATTTTGTGAGGGCCACGAAGAATCCACCACGAGTTTTAAGGATACAAAGTAATAACATTTATTTACAATAACATATATATATATATATACATATATCCTGCTGGTTGCAAACTGGCCAGCTTTATTTATACTTGGAGTTTACTAATGGTTTCTCCGCCCCCCCTCATTGGGGAAGCTCATACTCCCACAGGATTGTGGGATTGTCATTAGTCCCCAGCCAATGCTAAGTAGGTAGGTTATAACATCCCTCCTCCCCCCACCACCCACCCCCCCCCCCAAAGTCCAAGGAATCCACCAAAGACCCTGGCGAAGGAGGGCGTCGGACTCGTTTTGCTGCAGGCCGGACACCATTTGCACGCGGCGCTGGATCAGGCGGCGTGTAACGAGACGGAGACCGGCGCTTCCGTGATGAACAGCGCAACGGTTGTACATCCACGGCCCGTGGATCCGAGGATTCCCCCTCTGATGCATCCTGTGTCTCCATCTCGGAGTCAGAGTCTGCTGCCTCCGTCATGTCAGCGCCTCTATCTCCATTCGGTTCTGTAACGACCTGCGCAGGCTTCGAGTGAGGCACCAGTGGAAGATTGTGAGGACTACCTTCCCTTGTCTCTGGTCTCTGCGGCTGTAGAAATGAGCTCCGGGGGCGGGGAATCGTTTGAGGGGATGGTCTTCTGGACTGAACGTGGTCTACATGTTTGCGCTGGAGACGACCCTGGGCTTGCAGTTGGTAAGATATAGGGCCCGTTTGGCGAAAGATTACACCAGGAACCCACTGGGCACCACCAGCAAAATTCCGAACTAACACTGGGTCACCGGGCGCAAACTGCCGAATCGGCCGATGCCGAGAAAATCCCTGTCCCTGCCGTTCTTGTGTGTGGCGTACTTTTGCGTCAATGTCCGGGAAAACCATACTAAGGCGGGTGCGAAGTCTCCGGCCCATTAGGAGTTCTGCAGGAGCTACCCCAGTCACCGCATGGGGGGTGGTCCGAAACGTAAACAAAAAGCGAGCCAGTCTCGTGTCCATTGATCCGGAAGACTGCTTCTTTAGGCCTCTTTTGAATGTCTGCACTGCGCGCTCTGCCAACCCACTTGAAGCCGGGTGGTAAGGGGCAGTGCGGATATGGCGTATGCCATTCATCTTCGTGAACCTCGCAAACTCCTCACTCGTGAATGGAGTGCCGTTATCCGTGACCAGCACCTCGGGGAGGCCATGCGTGCTAAATGACAAACGCATCTTTTCAGTTGTTGCGCAGAACATTGTCCCCTGCATCTTATGCACCTCTAGCCATTTAGACTGGGCGTCAATTAGTAGAAGGAACATGGATCCTTGAAAAGGGCCTGCGAAATCTGCATGCAAGCGTGCCCAAGGCCGCCCTGGCCGTTCCCAGTGACGTAGGGGCGCAGCCGGCGGAAGCTTCTGATGCTCCTGGCAAATGGAGCAGTTTTGGGCCACCTTCTCAATGTCGGTGTCGAGGCCTGGCCACCAGACATAACTCCGGGCCAACGTTTTCATTTTGGTCACACCTGGATGCCCATTGTGCAAGTCTGTTAGTATCAGCTCCTGGCCTTTTTCCGGGACAATCACACGCGTCCCCCACAAGAGGATGCCGTCTTCCACGCTGAATTCTGACAGCTTGGAGGAAAATGCCCACAACTCGCCTGGGAGCTGTCTATGCTGCCCACCATACAGGACTATGTGCCGAACCTTTGACAGGACTGGCTCCGTCTGGGTCCACTCACGGATCTGTGATGCCGTGACAGGCAATGTGTCCATAACATTTAGGGTTGCAACCACCTCACCGGTCGTGGGGGTCGACATGGGGCCGGTCGATAAAGGCAATCGGCTCAGTGCGTCGGCATTTGCTATCTGCGTACCTGGTTTGTGCTCCAGGGAATACCCGTATGCAGCAAGCAACAAAGCCCAGCGCTGGATCCGTGCAGAAGCAATGGGCGGTATTGGCTTATCCTCTCTGAAAATTCCCAGCAGAGGCTTATGATATGTCACAATAGTGAAATGGCGGCCATACACGTGCTGGTGGAAGCGTTTCACCGCAAAATCCACTGCCAGGCCCTCCTTCTCGATCTGCGCGTACTTTTTCTCCGCTGCAGTCAATGTGTGGGAGGCGAAAGCTATCGTTCGCTCGGCCCCGTTCTCCATCTTGTGGGACAGGACGGCCCCAATACCATACGGGGATGCATCACATGTGACGAGCAAAGGCTTTCCAGGATCATAGTGGGTTAGTAACCCAGACGACGACAATTGTTGCTTTACCCGCCGGAAAGCGTTTTCTTGCGGCTGACCCCAAATCCAGGTGTGATTTTTCGTTAGCAGAAGGTGCAAAGGGGCCAGCGTAGTTGCCAGATTGGGGAGGAACTTCCCGTAATAGTTTATGAGACCGAGAAAAGAACGAAGATGCGAAGTGTCAGTCGGGGCGGGGGCCTGTTGAATTGCACGCACCTTCCCTGCGACGGGGTGCAAACGTTCGCGGTCCACCCGATAACCTAGGTAGACTACTTCCTTTGCCTGAAATACGCACTTTGTGCAACGTAAACGGACTCCAGCCTCCGAAAGGCGTCTAAGGACAGCCTCCAGATTTTCCAAATGTTCCTGCTCCGACGTCCCTGTGATCAAAACGTCATCTAAGTAGACAGCAACACGTGATAAACCTCTCAAAATGCCCTCCATAACACGTTGAAAAATTGCGCAGGCAGAGGATACTCCAAAGGGCAACCGTGTATATTCATACAGGCCCCGGTGTGTATTAATCGTTACATACGCTCCAACTGCAGGTAGACGTGACGCTCCAACTGCAGGTAGAGGTGACTCATATCTAATTTTGTGAACAAGAGTCCACCTGCAAGCTTCGCGTAGAGATCCTCTATGCGAGGCATTGGATATCGGCCGAGTCGGGAAGCCGTATTCACTAAGTTTTTATAGTGGCCACACAAGCGAACTGTGGCATCTGGCTTCATTACAGGTACAATTGGTGCTGCCCAGTCAGCAAAACGGACGGGCCTGATAATACCCAAACTCTCCAAATGAGTGAGCTCCCCTTCTACCTTCTCGAGCAAGGCGTAAGGCACCGGGCGCGCCCGGAAATAGCGGCATGGCTCCTGATTCGACTTCCAACCTGTCCAACAAAAATCCAGGGAGGTGGCTTCAGCAGTGTTGACAGCTATTCACTTTAACCCTCGTCGCCAGTTTTGTGATGGCCACGAAGAATCCAGCACGAATTTTAAGGATACAAAGTAATAACATTTATTTACAATAACATTATATATATTGTTATTGTAATGTTATTGTAACCTGCTGGTTGCAAACTGACCAGCTTTATTTATACTTAGAGTTTACTAATGGTTTCCCCGCCCCCCTCATTGGGGAAGCTCATACTCCCACAGGATTGTGGGATTGTCATTAGTCCCCAGCCAATGGTAAGTAGGTAGGTTATAACAAAACATCAATGTAGGTCTCTGCAAGTCATGATGACAAAGCTGTTAAATGCACCATGGTCAAATGTAAAAAGGTCAACTGCACTCCAGATGTTGCTCAGGTCCAATTTGCTGTGGAATTGGGCATTTTTCCATCCGTTCTGTAGCCTGGAGATGTTGTGATAGTCGAGGTTCCAATTTCTTTCCATCACATGGGTGACCAAACATCTTGCCCGCTCTTAAGATCCTTAAAAGTGGCTGCACAGGTGGAAATGGTGGTAAAGAAAGCATATGGCATGCTTGCCTTCATAGGACAGGGTATCGAGTATAAAAGCTTGAAAACTAGGTTACAGTTGTATAGAATGTTGGTTAGGCTACATTTGGAATACTGTGTCCAATTCTGTTCACCACACTACCAGAAGGACGTGGAGGCTTTGGAGAGAGTACAGAAAACGTTTACCAGGATGTTGCCTGGTATGGAGAGCATTAGCTATTAGGAGAGATTGAATAAACTGGGACTGCTCTCCCTAGAGAGACGGAGGCTGAGGGGCGACCTGATAGAAGTTTATAAAATTATATGGGGTACAGATAGGGTGAACAGTTGGAGGCTTTTTCCCAGGGCAGAAATGACAATTAGAAGGGGGCACAAGTTCAAGGTGAGGGGGGGAAAGGTTCAGTGGAGATGTGCGGGGGAAGTATTTTACACAGAGGGTGGTGGAGGCCTGGAAGGCACTGCCAAGTGAGGTGGTTGAGACAGATACGTTAGCGACCTTTAAGACTTTTCTGGATGGGCACATGAACAGACTGGGTATAGGAGGATACAGGTGGTTGGTCTAGATAGGGCACATGATCGCCGCAGGCTTGGAGGGCCTAAGGGCCTGTTTCTGTGCTGTTTTGTTCTTTGTTCTTACCGCCTGCCATTGGTGTGTAATGGATGGATTCAAAGACGAAGACTCAACTTGTTGGCCGTGTTGTGGACGCACCCTCCTTGTCCTGGGGTGGGGGGCTGAGGGGTCTCAAATCCAAAATTACTGGCTCAGAGGCAGGGTTGCTACCCACTGAAGCACAACATCTCCATTCACCTACTGTGCTAAAATAAGCACAGAAAACGCTGGAAATATTCTGCAGCTCAGCCAACGTCTGTGCAGAGGGGACCTGAGTTCAAATGCCGATTCGAAAACCCGCCTTCAGCGCAGTAAGATTTCACAGAGTTAGTGACGTTTAAACAAATACAGAGCCAGGGGAAAAGTGGGGTTTTCTGGGCGGGGTGGTGGGGGGAACAACAAGGGTTCAGTGATAGGTTGGAAGATAGCAACGATTGAATGCCCGAAAGGACGATGCCATGTGCTGCATGTTAAAGCTGTATGATGGAGACGCGCCTCTCAATTTCCTAAGGGGTGTCTTCTGTTCTGGGTTGGGCATCCTTGGGAAAGCAGGTGGGAGAGCTGATTGGAACCGAAAGGGCTGACCCCGGCAGGAACTCGACTGCTCTTTTGACATCTTCTGAAAGTCAAATGGATTAGTAACATCGGCGGAGGCCTGAAAAATGGGTCGCGATCTGAGTGCCCTTCAGGTTAGAGATTGATGCAGGGCCCATGGTGGCTGAGGATAAAATGTGACAAGAAAGATGAGGTGGGAATAGTTAATCAATCTTTGCAATGCCACATTTGGCTCTTTTCAAGATGTAAGTGAACCAAATGAAGGAGAGGCGTTTCAAAATTTTGATTTACCGTTGTCTCATTTCAAACTGGTCCACTGTCAATAGTGGACTTGTAAGACTCATTTTAAACCTCTGTAGTTAAGTACTGTAGAAAAGGCTGGTTCTCTCTCGGATCCCATTAACTGACACAAAGAATGGTT
Organism: Scyliorhinus torazame; assembly: GCF_047496885.1. Classification (NCBI taxonomy): domain Eukaryota; kingdom Metazoa; phylum Chordata; class Chondrichthyes; order Carcharhiniformes; family Scyliorhinidae; genus Scyliorhinus; species Scyliorhinus torazame. Next base: position 15,677,298 of record NC_092721.1, on the reverse strand, counting down.
TGGAGATTATGTTCTGACAGTAGGCAGTGTGAAAGAACATGTCAGCGAAGGTCACTTCCCTGTCAGATTGCAGGATGAAGGGTAACATATAGAAAGAAGTCTCATTCTGAATCCTATACCTGTACTGAAGCAAGTTATGATGATGGATGCGGATCAGTAGCTGTAATGTTTTCAGGGTAATCTTGCCTTGGAGGAACATTTTCCTTTCACAGTGTGGAACTGCGTGGACTTTCCAAGTCAAGTGATAAGCTCTTATGAATTACCTTGCAATCTGTCTCTTAAATCAGACCTTGGACAGAGTGTTCACAATTAGCTACTGCCCAGGTAGACTCTGCCCTAACCTTGCTTTGAATATGCATTGTGGGTTTCTTGTGGAGTGGCAGCAGATGATCAGTTAATGATCAGTGCAGCCTGAGCAGTAACCATTAGCAACGGCACTGATCTGTATGACGAGTCACCTCATTTTTTTATCAAGAAAGCTGTGTTTGAATGGAATTCAATCTGAAGATTTTCACACAAAGGCAGAGGTTCAGATGGATTGAGGCTGTCCAGTACGCCTTGTCAATTCTAGTATGACTGGCTACTGTCATACTAGAGTGGCATTTCTGTTTCTACCATTGTTGGCTTCCCCTGGATTATTAAACACATTTTTTTGTTCCACCTTTGGTCCCAGGCAGGTTTGGTACTAGTCCTGATCTCCTGAACAAACCTACTTTCTGGCCTCCAACGTTGTTAGACCTTCCAGGGTCTCTGCGTTCCTTCATTTCTGGCCTCTTGCAGATTCCCTGTTTTAACCTTCCCACCATAGGCAGTCGTGCCTTCAATGGCTCGGCTTAAGCTTTGGAAATCCCTGACTAAACTGCTCCGCCTCTCTGTCTCTTTGAAACCTATCTCTTTGAACCAGCGTTGGGTCACATGTCATCATTTCTCTTTACAAGGTTTGGTGTCGAACGCTGTCTAATATCGACCTTGTGAGGTAATCTGGGATATTTTAAAATCTGTGACAAAGGTGCTATATAAATTGTTGTTGTTTCTGCAGGGTGACCTTGATGCACCTTTTGTCTATGCTGACCGCAGGCATCTATCATTTCCCTTTCTGTAGAATCCATAAAATCCCTACAGTGCAGAAGGAGGCCATTCAGCCCATCGAGTCTGCACCGACCCTCCAAAAGAGCATTCTACCTAGGCTCACTCCCCTGCCCTGTTCCCTTAACTCCGTGGTCATGGTTAATCTACCTAACCTGCACATCTTTGGACTGTGGGAGGAAACCAGAGCTCCTGAAAGAAATCCACGCAGACGCGGGGAGAACGTGCAAACTCCACGCAGTCACCCAAGGCCATAATCGAACCCAGGTCCTTGCCGCTGTGAGACAGCCAAGCTAACCACTGAACTTTTGTTTCCCACCAATGGTGTTTTTCATTGTCCGGTCCCTGGGTTGCTATCAAATGCCACAACAATAATTTGCGGTTATGCAACATATTTGATGGAGGGAAACATCCTCAGTTGTTTCAAAGGAGTTCAAATAAAAATGTTTTCCTTTAAGCAGCCTCATAGTCTTTTCAACTTGCAACTGCCCAAGACCTTGTCACCAGATGTACTGATGGCTGAATGGATAGCGTTGTCAATACCAGTAACTTCATCGTCAGTGAATTCATCAAAGCCAGTACACAGCTTTTAAAACAAATCGCAGTCAGTCCAGCAGAACAGCCCCTTACAAGAGATTATCTCTGTTTTTAAGTGTGTTAAATGGTGCACAGTTTGAAGGGAGGCAGTTGAAATGATGTGGTGCTCTTTCATTAAATTAATGTGACAGTGATCGAGTTCCAAAATTATTTGAATGCAATGGGAAACACTTTGTGAATGACTGAACACATTCACGTAGGAAGCAAAACAACTTCCTTATGAATTAATATGTTAATTTTCCCGTGGCAGAAATATTGACGATGCTGTGTCTTCACATAAACGTTGCCCAGACTGATTTTCTGTTTCAAACACAACCTTGTGTTTTCGGATTTTTCAAGTCTTATCCACGCAATCGTAAATCTGCCTCGACTTGCCGTGAAGAGATTTTGTGAATCCGTCTTCACCTCTGCTCCATGGACTCACATTGATTCCAGGTCCTGTGTAAAAGGGTTGAGAGCAGATGTGTGGAGGCTGGAGCCCAACAATGATATTTGCTGAGCATTTCAATGTTCCTGTGAAATGATCGGGGGTGGGGGGGGGGGGGGTGGGGATTGGAAGCGAGGTGGGAAGGAGTGAAACGATGGGGGAAGAAGAAGTAAAGCTCGGTGGGGAAGGACTTGAAGCTGGGGTTGAGAGGGACTTGAAGTCACAACAACATGGCAACATTTTCATAAACGTCTATATGCCCGGGAGGAGATCTCTTGGTGCAGTGGATAGAGTTCCTGCCTCTTAACCAGACACTCCAGATTTAAGTTCCACTGGAGGAATTGGTTGCCAAGGAGCCTGCAGTTGCAATGTGGTAAAAGAGGTTGAGCATCAAATTGTAAGTCCTTCCAATGTAGGCTAATGGCAAGGGAAATGAATTAGAGGGCTATAGAGGCTGGGCCATTAGATATGATCAAGACTAAAATAAATGTTTATTCAGTGAAGGAATCAAAGGTTACGGGGATAAGGTGGGAAGGTGGAGTTGAGGATGATCATTTCAGATCAGTCATGAGCTCATTGAATGGTGGAGCAGACGTGATGGGCCGAAAGGCCTACTCCTGCACTTGCGTCTTACGGTCATAGGGGTGAGAGTGGGAGAAATTCCTGGTCATCTGTGTGGCGGGAAGAAATTGAAATCTCTAGCATCCCTATTCTTGGCTCCAGGCTACAACCCGCATGTAAAAGTGTATTTTTCCACAGCAACACAGACTCCTTGGAGTTGGGGGTAGGGGGTCATGGTGGGGGTTGTGTCGCTGTAACCCAATAGAACGCAAGGAGAAGGTTAGATGCTGTGAGAATTCAAGGAACGATGGGTGCTTAGAACATCCTAAAGTTTGCAAAAGTGGGAATGTGTATGTTGAAGTTATGGGTGAAGTCTTACTTTGTTGAAACAGCATCAAAGGTGCATATTAGGGATGGAGGACCATGGGTAACTTTCCTTCACAAACTACACCTCAACAACAGCCCAGGTGTACACGGGTAAGGGGCGAGATTCTCCCAACGGGCGACTAATTGCAGACGCCGGAGTAAAAACAGGAGTGCTTCACTCCGGCTTCGGCGCCCGTTCCGGGACCCCATTCTGCGGCCCACAGGGGGCGAGGACGGCGCTGGAGCGGCCTATGCTGCTCCAGCTGCCGATCCCAGCTTGAACCCGGCGCTGCGGGGTCCGTGCATGCGCAGTTGGGCCGGTGCCATCTAACGCATGCGCAGTGGCCTTCTTCCCCGCGGTGGCTCCGACGCCAAATAGCGCAGGGCTCCAGGAGCCGGCGCGGAAGAAAGGAGGCCGGGGGCAGAGAGGCCGGCCTGCCAATCGGTGGGCCCCGATCGCAGGCCAGGCCACTACGGAGGCCCCCCCCCCCCCCCCCCCCCCCCCCCCGTGGTCGGACCACCCCTCGCCCCCACAGGCCGCCCCCGGACTCTTGAACGCCGAGGTCCCGCCGGCTCACAGGATGTTAGAATGGCGCCGGCGGGTCTCGGCTTTTTGTTGACGGCCGCTCAGCCTGGAGAATCGCCGCATACCCCGACCGGCACCACGCCGACCACGCCGACGCTGTGGCGCCACTGACCTGGAAAGTTTCTACTCCTTACCCCTGTGAAACCCTTCACAAGCTATCTCAAACACTGCGACTGTGTTTGTGGCTGTCCAGATGGACTGCTTTTTGACTTGCAGTGAGAATTTGTTGAAAAGGATATGAATTTGTGATTTAGTGGGACAAACGGACAGAATATTCACCCCTCTTTTTGAACAGACGTGAACGTAAAATACTTTCCATATCCTAAAATGTGTGATTTGTTATGTTGTAGGTGTAACATAAGCGGTGCGTCCCGGCATCAGGGCGGCGTGGCGCGATTCGCGTGGCGCGGCGCCGATTCTCTGACCCGGCGGGGGGGTCGGAGAATTCCGCCCAAGGTTTCTTCGTGATAGAAAAATAAAAGCCAAGTGGAAATCACCACATGTGTACGCTGCCTTGTTCTGTCAGACTCAATGTTTCCTGGTGACGTTACTGGTCCCTGTACTAAAGTGTTGATTTGTGACACTTCTGAAGCATCTCTGATCCATTCAGTGGAACCATGCATTGATTTATGCAGGTGATCATGCTTTTAAACGCTGTTGGTTCTCAGAAGCCTAACAAACAGACTGCATCCTTTTGGTGGATTTGGGCAACACGGTGTTAGACTGTCCTCCTTTCCGCACTGGCATCTAGCCATATGGATCAGGGAAACGAGCGAAAGGTTCTCCTTTCTCTGTTGATCGCTAAGCGTGACAAGCGAAATGAATTCTGACTGCACCCATCATTTTCACAGGAGAGCCAGGTTCACTGACTGGAAGCTGCATCAAATGTGGGACAGCAATCCTTGGTGCTTTCACGAGGTGAAAATTTAAATATTTTACATTCTCAGGTACTGCGGCGCTACATCTTAATGAACATGAGAAAGCATACATGCACACGTCATTCTAATAATTCAAGTAGATAAGCTCTCTCCTGCAGTTGAATTTTCCATGTGGTTAATAAAAGTGAAATGTGTCTATTGTTCAGCTTATTTTGAGTTACTCAAGCATCAATAATATTTATGGCTGTGCTCTTTCCAGGATTAGTGGTTCTCATAATAGGTATTTTAAAGCAAACTTAGATCAATTTAAATTGGTTTTGCTTGTACACCCTTAGGAAGAATGATGCTTTCTGATCAATGTATAATATGTTATTCGTGAATGTACAGTAGTTTATTGCAGGCCAGTGACATTGAATGCTCCAAACATTTGGAAAGGCCCAATACATCACAGAGAAACCAATAATGGGCAATAACCAAAGCTACTGCCTGGGGCTTCAAAGTGACTTGTAAAAAAGGCGAAATTAATACTCGCTAATGATTGATCCCAAGTTAACCTTTCAAAGTGCCATTCCATATAGTAAATGCAGCTAAGCTTTTAAAAAAAAAAAAAACTTTTTTTTAATCCCGTGTGGAGAAATGAAAAGTAAATTTACATTAATGTGGCTTCTTCAATCTCGTGGCTTTTCCCAAACTGCGCCCCTACCATTGAGCTACTTCCAAAGTGCAATGACACCACATATATATTTGGAAATCTATGTGGTATCAAATGAATGTTCTGTTTATTTGTCTTTTTCTTGGAACATGTACTACTCCCCCAAAGTGAGGGGAGATTGCTTCAATAATGAAATGTAACGAGTGGTTGTACTCAGGCACTTCTTCAGAGTATCTGCAAGTTAGGTTGACATTTTGATATGGGGATTGACATTGCTTAGTGTTTTGTTGGTGGGTGTAAATTTGGGAGAAAATGTGAAAAAGGAGGAGAATAAAAATATTTATGAACAAAAAGTTAGGTCGTCATTTAAGTCATTTTCGGTTGGCAGCACGGTGGCGCAGTGGGTTAGCCCTGCTGCCTCACGCACCAAGGTCCCAGGTTCAATCCCGGCTCTGGGTCAATGTCCGTGTGGAGTTTGCACATTCTCCCCGTGTTTGCGTGGGTTTCACCCCCACAATCCAAAGGGGTGCAGGTTAGGTGGATTGGCCACGCTAAATTGCCCCTTAATTGGAAAAAATGAATTGAGTACTCTGACTTTATTTATTTTTTCCTTATAAATTTATTTTCGGTACTTCCTGTGTCATAGGGCGGAGGTGGTTGCATAGCGGTATTGGGCGGGATTCTACAATAATGGGTCTATAATCCCACGCCGGCGTGAAAAGCGGCGCCACCCACTCCGGCGTCAACAGTCCCCAAATGTGAGGAATTCTCCCCTTCCTAGGGGGCTAGGTTGGTGCCAGAGTGGTCCCCGCAGCTCCAGCCGGCACAGAACGGCCCACGTGGGGGTTCCCTTCCCCGCGCCGGCCTCCAGTCAATATGGCAGAGCTCAACAGGGGCCCGGCGTGGAGTAAAATAGGGCCCCACAGAAGCAGCCCGCCGGCCGATCGGTCGGCCCCGATCGTGGACCAGGACACCATGACCCTCCCCCGCCCTCCCGGGGTCGGATCCCCTACCCCCCCCCCCTCCAGAACGCGGTGGAGTGCTGTGCGCTGCTCCGGCGCCAAAAGCCGGCCCTACATCCGGCGCCATTCCGCGAATGCACACCACGGCTGTCTCCGCGCCGGCACATGCACGTGGTTGCCATCTCCGCGCTGGCGTGGAGCAACATGTCAGCGACCGAACAGCAGGCTCGCGCAGCAGGCGACCCCGATTGCGGGCCAGGACCCCGTGGAGGGCGCCCCCCCGCAACCCGGAGTCAGATCTCCCGTTCCCCGCCCCCCCCCCCCAACCAGGGCGTCCACATCGGCCGTGAGTCCGGGCTCGGCGGGGGTTCGGCCCATCGCGCACGGAGTATCGCCGTGGGGGCCTACTTCAGCGGCCCCCGACTGGCACTGTAGCGACCGGGCAGGCGCAATTGCCGTCGATTCTCCGGTCGACGGAGAATTGGCGGCCCGGCCCCGGAGCGACGTGGCGGGATTCTCGCGCCCCCCGGCAATTCTCCGATCCGGCACAGTCTCGGAGAATGTAGGTCCTGGATTTTGAGAGCAATAATGACAAATTAAGTGTGGAGTGAGAGGAGAGTTTGCTGGTGTGGACTCAGGTGCATCTTGTTCAGCAGACCTATGGCAGCTAATCGCCCCGCGCCGGGCCAGAGAATCGCCGCAACCGCACTACGATGCCCCGACGCCGACGCGCGATTCTCCATGGTGCGGAGATTCGGCGCCGTTTGCGCCGCGCGGGCGGGCCGCTGGAATCGGCGAGGCCGCTGATTATCTGGCCCGGATGGGCCAAGTGGCCGCGCCGATACGACAGAGTCCCGCCGCCGCCGTTCACCCCTGGTCACTGCTGGTGGGAACTCTGCGGGAACAGTCGGGGGGTGGCCTGTGAGGGGGGTGGAGGGGGGCTCCTTGACCGGGGGGGGGGGGGGGGGGGGGGGGGGGGGGGCTCCGATGGGGTCTGGCCCGCGATCGGGGCCCACTGGTCGGCGGGCCGGCCTCTCCCCTCCAGGGCCTACTTTCTGGCGCGGCCGGCCCCTGAACACCGACTCCATCTTGAATCGGGGCCGGCACGCTAAAGAAGTCCCCCGCGCATGCACAGGATGCTGCGGCCCAACTGCGCATGCGCGGGGCGCCGCGAAAGTAGGCTGGAGCGGCATGAACCGCTCCAGCGTTGTGCTGGCCCCCTGTGGGGGCCAGAATCGTACGTAACCGGGCCCGGTTCGCCTCATCGTGAAATGCGACGGCGTTCACGACGCGCAAACCCCTGTTCCCAATATCGGAGAATCGCCCCCAGCATGTCTGAAACATTGGACTGTGGTCCAAGGTGAAAGGCTTGTCTTTTGCTTGCATCGCCCTTTTTTCTAAGCTACTTAGCAGCTTGATTTCCATCCTCAGCCCAACAAAGTACCAAAAAGGTAAGTTAAACGAGAATGGCTTCCAGACAAGCATTGGAACAGCCAGAACTTGCTGGAATGTGACCTATTAATTAGAATGTTTTCTCTCACCTTTTGGTCAGAGTTTTTGTTTTTTGCCGTGTGACTTGCTGGGAGTGTGAGCTGATAATGTTGAGAGAAAGGTGTAACTGGGACATTGGCGAATGGTCAGACAAGGAGTCTATCACTTTAACCAATGAGGTTTGAAGATTGGAGAAGAGACAGCGGAATAACGGAGAAGGGTGTTGGGTGAATTAGAGTCAAATCAGGTACAGAAAGAGAAATAAAGAGAAGAAAAGAAATATTGAGTTCAGAGAAAAACAACAAAGATAAAGTAAGAACAGCAATTCTTTTAATTTCACATTTTTTAAACCTCTCCAATCAGCATTTACTGCCAGAATAAGGCTCAATTGTTTAAATTGGTTCCTTTCTAACCCAAATTGATTGATTTGACATTGAATTAATAATGTAAAGTTGTTAAGAGTCCTTACACTGTTTAGTTCCAGCCCTAACTTTCTGCAGCATGTTTAACATGCATTTAATACGCAAACCCAACAAGTTCCTAAAAGTAACGGAGGCTAGGGGCAAGGCGCCATCTGTGTGAAGCAAAGAAGGTAAATCGAGCAAGAAGGTCTGGAGATTCACGACACAGGGTCTACATTCTCTGTGCTTGCTTGCCAACTTGTATATTAATAACACAGTTATTTTTTTGCTTCTTATGGTACAAAGGAGATCTGCGGTGTATTGTCAGTGTGCCTTTGACTAACCCTGGCGACAAGTTAAATAGGGAAGCAACCATTTCAGAAGCAGCAATTTCTCTAAGCTTCTTAGAAGGCAGGTGATTTTGAACAGCGCCTCAAGGAAATAAATTTGCTTTATGTAGCAGTCATACAGATCGCTGACTAGGCAGAATAGATGCTTTTAAATTGTAATTACCTCATTTTCTGCCTGATGTGTTATCTGTGAACTTTACAAATATTTCTCAGAGTTCCATGTTTGTGGTGTCACAGGGACATGCTTCAGGAGATGTAGCATAACTAGAAGTGATCACGTGGTCAAAGCTGAGATGTGATGCAGATTTCTCTTCTGAGACAACCTGTAGCTGCCACACAACTAAAGTTCTTCTTTGTGCTGTGGCGTTGGATACAATTATATTGTTTTATATTGTACAGTTTGATTATTTAAATTGATTATTGTGAGCTAACCCTAATTGCAGCGAGGTGAAATAAAAAGGCATTCTTTTTGCCCTGAGCACAACGTGACATTCACAAATTGAGCTTTGCTCCTCCGAGTTATACAGTTTTGTTGTATATAACATTCTGAATTTGTGATGCCCTCAAATTGGAAGGCACAGGGTTTGTTGGAACATTGCCAGAAGTGCTGACTGTGGGGAGAAGCTCCAGTGAGTCTGATTCCCAGTTCGTCAACCAATTTGCATCTGGGAAATGCTTATTTCCTGGGTGCAAAAGCACAGGTTAAGGTGCCAATTACAGTAGCACACGCTCTTCACCTCCTTTATGTTGCCTTGTACTTCTGAGGTTATCCAGGGAGAGAGGGAGGGAGAAAGCAGGATGCTTGAGACTTGAACAGGCAGAACCATCAAAATGTTATCGAAGCGAGTCAAGACTGATGTGACACATTTCCACCTTAACCTCCCATGTCTCTCCTTGCCAGAGTTCCAAGGATAGCTCGCTCACAGACGCTAGACATTACATTTTGCAATGTGACAATCCAAGAGTATGCTCTCAGTCAGGCTCTGGTGATGGAAATCACCTTGGTTATTTTACACTCTCCCCTGCCTTCCTTCCCAGATAACCTGTTGACCTATTTCAAAACCTGGGGCGTCATTCTCCGACCCCCCAGTGGGCCGGAGAATGGCCGTTGGCCGCCGTGAATCCCGCCCCCGCCGGTTGCCGAAGTCTCCGGTACCGGAGATTGGGCGGGGGCAGGAATCAGGCTGCGCCGGTTGGCGGGCCCCCCCGCTCGATTCTCCGGGCCGAAGTCCCGCCGAGAAATTGCCTGTCCCGCCGGCGTAAATTAAAGTAGCTATTTACCGGCGGGACAAGGCGGCGTGGGCAGGCTCCGGGGTCCTGGGGGGGTGCGGGGTGATCTGACCCCGGGGGGGTGCCCCCACGGTGGCCTGGCCCGCGATCGGGGCCCACCGATCCGCGGGCGGGCCTGTGCCATGGGGGCACTCTTTCCCTTCCGCCTCCGCAACGGCCTCCACCATGGCGGAGGCGGAAGGGACTCTCCCCACTGCGCATGCGCGGGAAACTGTCAGCGGCCGCTGACGCTCCCGCGCATGCGCCGCCCCGAATGTAATTTCCGCGCCAGCTGGCGGGGCAACAAAGGCCGTTTCCGCCAGCTGGCGGGGCGGAAACCCCTCCGGCGTCGGCCTAGCCCCTCAATGTCGGGGCTCGGCCCCCAAAGATGCGGAGCATTCCGCACCTATGGGGCGGCGCGATGCCCGTCTGATTGGCGCCGTTTTGGGTGCCAGTCGGCGGACATCGCGCAGTTGGGGGAGAATTTCGCCCCTGGTGCCTATTCCTTTTCCTGCAGACATTTGTGTTTTCTCCCACAACCTCCTATCACAAAGTCTTGTCAACTGGTGGGACACTTTTCCACTAAGGGGTCTATTAATGGATAAAGACCCTTCAGTTATGCAGGCCTGAACCACTGGAAACAACTCCCAAAGGCATCAAACTTTGCTGCTTCTGTACTTCTTTTTCCTCCTTTGACATTGTCATGGTAGGGTCTGGTATGTAACGGGTTAATGTGGAGCTGAATACCGTATCGTCCACACAGTGATGTTAGAGAACATATGACCCAGATATCCGGTCAGTCTGGAGATTGACCAAGTTGGGTAAAGATGTAGACTGGAGTCAGCTCCATACCTGTACCCTCTGTTTAGCACTGGGCTAAATCGCTGGCTTTGAAAGCAGACCAAGACAGGCCAGCAGCACGGTTCAATTCCCGTAACAGCCTCCCCGAACAGGTGCCGGAATGTGGCGACCAGGGGCTTTTCACAGTAACTTCATTTAAAGCCTACTTGTGACAATAAGCGATTTTCATTTCATTTCATTCCTCTAATGTAACTATGTACTTAGTTATGAGTTGTTAATAAAGACGGGCTCTTAATTTACTCAAAACTGGGTGGCATGGTGGCACAGTGGTTAGCACTGCTGCCTTGCGCGCTGAGGACCCGGGTTCAATCCCGGCTCGGGTCACTGTCCTTGTGGGGTTTGCACATTCTCCCCATGTCTGCGTGGGTTTCATCCCCTGATGCGACGCGACCATCAATTCACACGAGACAAAGAGTGAACAGTGGTTTTAATCAGCTGGATCTGTGCCTGGCTGCGACTGCTCTGTACTGAGTGCCGCCTACAGGCTGCAGATCTATATACCTCCCCCGAGGGGGCGGAGCCCACAAGGGCAATAACATAATACAATACAATGTAATGCAACACAATGGTGAATGGTAGCAGTAATACATTCACCACATCCCCCTAAAACCCAAAGATGTGTAGGGGAGATGGATTGGTCACACTAAATGGCCCCTTAATTGGAAAAAATAATAATTGGGTACTCTAAATTTAAAAAAAAAAGAAGAAAGAAAAATGTTTCTTTTTAAAAAAAAAAATTAAGAAAGAATTAGTAAAAAAAAAACATACTCAAAACTATGAAGTCTACATTATGGTGTTTGAAGCAGGATTCTTCAATGCTGCTCTTTAAAACCAAACTCTTTGGCCAAGCGTTTGGTCACCTGTCCTTTTAACATGACCCAGTGTTAAGTTTTGGCGAGGGGCATTATCTATTTTAGCATGGTAACGTCGCTGGCCACAATTTTCCAGCCGTTCGCGTTGGCAGGAACTTCCGGTCCCCGACGACGACATACCCCTTCCGCGAGTTTCACGGCGGCGAGGGGTGCATTAACGGGAAACTCCGTTGACAGCAGCAGGACCGGAGAATCCTCCCACCGACCAATGGGGAGCCTGCACCCATCGCCACAAAACCGACGTCAGGTTGCGCAGTAAATCCCGCCCACTATATAAGTAAAAGTTGTTGCAAATCTTGCTGACAATAGTCAGCAAGCCGCAGTTCACGCATTGTCCACCCAGCTGTTTACATTTTCTTGTCTGACAACTGCGAAGAGGTTTCTTTTTCTTCTGTTCAAAGCCAGGGAAGTATTCCTTTTAACCTATTGACTTTCTTGTGGTTTTCACTTCCCCATCACTTTCCACCACGAATATTGACACTAATGGGGTCTCTGTGAGGAATTCTTTGAGCCTGATTTACCATCAGAGACCCTTACTAATAACTTACTGAAAAGACTGCAAGGATTCCAGACTTAAATAGACAGAAATTCCACAGAGTCTTCTGAACTACTGTCTGATTTTCTGATATACAATTCCCGGCATATGAAGCTCCACACAGAAGAATGAATGTAAAATCTGCTTGTCTTCTCTTTTCACTGTATTTTGTAGAGTTCTTCCATAGATCAGTTCATATAATGTTTATTTTCTTATTGCTTTTTTCCAAGGTTTTGTATTAACTTACCTGTAAAGAAATCTGATTAAGCAGTTTTAGCCTGAAACCATCAGTCAAAAACATGTAGCGTTTTCCGATTCTGAGACAAAGTGCTGACGCCGGCGTGGGAACGGGGGGCTTTTACGAACGTAAAAATGGCTCAAAACGGCCACCAATCCTCTATCTGTTGGGGGGATAGCAGGCACGCAGCAGAGAGACCCCCGGCTCTTGCTGCGGATACAGCCGGGGAATTGCCGGATCCGCGCACTGCCACGATCTGCCAAATACCGCCCCCCCTTTGGCCAGGCTCATCACCCCCGGAACCCCCCCCCACCAGTGCCCCCAGCCCCTACCAAATCCCCCCTTGCCCATGGATCGGCTCGCCCACTACTGTGGCGGCGCTGGACTCAGTCCGCAGCCGCCACGCCGTGTTCCCGACAAGAAATAGCATGAGTGACCCACGACGTCGGGAACTCGGCCTGTCGGGGGCGGAGCACCGGGGGGAGGGCCTCGGGTAACGTCCTGAGGCCGTCCCGACGGTATGCGACGTACTCCTAGAGTACGCCGTTTTGGAAGGGGTGGACCATCGCAAAAGCGGCACCACCCCTGATTTTGTCGCCAACGTTGATTCTCCGGCCGATCGGCAAACACGATTTCGGTGTCGGAGACCGGAGATTCCCACCCGTCGTTTTTCACATTTTGAGTTGAAGGAACATGTGCGGTGAGCATCCCACATAATTTGGGAAAAACATCTCAAGTCCCTACGACTTCTTCAGATGGTCCAGCATCCACAGTATTTCTCCTCCAACAGAAAGTGGCTGTTCTGGCCATTATCACATTGAAGCTTGTGGGAGGATACTGTGAGCAAATTGGCTCCATTGTTTCCTACATTACAACAGTGACTACCCTTCGAAATGAACTTAATTGGCTGTAGGGCAGCACGGTAGCACACGTGGTTGCACTATGGCTTCACAGCGCCAGGGTCCCAGGTTCGATTCCCCCCTGGGACACTGTCTGTGCAGAGTCTGCACGTTCTCCCCGTGTCAGCGTGTGTTTCCTCCGGGTGCTCCGGTTTCCTCCCACAGTCCAAAGACGTGCAGGTTAGGTGGATTGGCCATGCTAAATTGCCATTCGTGACCAAAAAGGTTAGGAGGGGTAATTGGGTTACGGGGATAGGGTGGAAGTGAGGGCTGAAGTGGGTCAGTGCAGGCTCGATGGGCCGAATGGCCTCCTGCTGCACTGTATGTTCAATGTAACTATGTAAAGCACGTGCTGAGGTTTTGAAAGGCGCTAATAAATGGAAGGTTACTTTTTCCTTTCTCAAGCAGATTTTACAGTAACTTCAAAAATGAGAGAAAAAAAACAAGGGACAAGTTTGAATATGCATGAGGGTCTTTGCTTCTGCCCACCATGCACTCCCCTAACAGGCTAACCTTTGGCCAGAAAATATAACTGTCCTTGCATAGTAGTCTGATGTTTGGGTGGAATTCTGACTTTAGATTGGTCGGTATTGGAGCAGCTGCGCAGTATACATGTTATTCGATTTTTCATTCCATTAATTGACTTTAAGTTCCCCCTCGGTGGTTGTAAATCAGAGGGTGGTGTTAGAACAAAACAAAACAAAGAACAAAGAAATGTACAGCACAGGAACAGGCCCTTCGGCCCTCCAAGCCCGTGCCGACCATACTGCCCGACTAAACTACAATCTTCTACACTTCCTGGGTCCGTATCCTTCTATTCCCATCCGATTCATATATTTGTCAAGATGCCCCTTAAATGTCCCTATCGTCCCTGCCTCCACTACCTCCTCCGGTAGTGAGTTCCAGGCACCCACTACCCTCTGCGTAAAAAACTTGCCTCGTACATCTACTCTAAACTTTGCCCCTCTCACCTTAAACCTATGCCCCCTAGTAATTGACCCCTCTACCCTGGGGAAAAGCCTCTGACTATCCACTCTGTCTATGCCCCTCATAATTTTGTATACCTCTATCAGGTCGCCCCTCAACCTCCTTCGTTCCAGTGAGAACAAACCGAGTTTATTCAATCGCTCCTCATAGCTTATGCCCTCCATACCAGGCAACATTCTGGTAAATCTCTTCTGCACCCTCTCTAAAGCCTCCACATCCTTCTGGTAGTGTGGCGACCAGAATTGAACACTATACTCCAAGTGTGGCCTAACTAAGGTTCTATACAGCTGCAACATGACTTGCCAATTCTTATACTCAATGCCCCGGCCAATGAAGGCAAGCATGCCGTATGCCTTCTTGACTACCTTCTCCACCTGTGTAGCCCCTTTCAGTGATCTGTGGACCTGTACTCCTAGATCTCTTTGACTTTCAATACTCTTGAGGGTTCTACCATTCACTGTATATTCCCTACCTGCATTAGCCCTTCCAAAATGCATTACCTCACATTTGTCCAGGTTAAACTCCATCTGCCATCTCTCCGCCCAAGTCTCCAGACAATCTAAATCCTGCTGTATCCTCAGACAGTCCTCATCGCTATCCGCAATTCCACCAACCTTTGTGTCGTCTGCAAACTTACTAATCAGACCAGTTACATTTTCCTCCAAATCATTTATATATACTACAAAGAGCAAAGGTCCCAGCACTGATCCCTGTGGAACACCACTGGTCACAGCCCTCCAATTAGAAAAGCATCCCTCCATTGCTACCCTCTGCCTTCTATGGCCTAGCCAGTTCTGTATCCACCTTGCCAGTTCACCCCTGATCCCGTGTGACTTCACCTTTTGTACTAGTCTACCATGAGGGACCTTGTCAAAGGCCTTACTGAAGTCCATATAGACAACATCTACTGCCCTACCTGCATCAATCATCTTAGTGACCTCCTCGAAAAACTCGATCAAGTTAGTGAGACACGACCTCCCCTTCACAAAACCGTGCTGCCTCTCACTAATACGTCCATTTGCTTCCAAATGGGAGTAGATCCTGTCTCGAAGAATTCTCTCCAGTAATTTCCCTACCACTGAAGTAAGGCTCACCGGCCTGTAGTTCCCGGGATTATCCCTGCCACCCTTCTTAAACAGAGGAACAACATTGGCTATTCTCCAGTCCTCCGGGACATCCCCTGAAGACAGCGAGGATCCAAAGATTTCTGTCAAGGCCTCAGCAATTTCCTCTCCAGCCTCCTTCAGTATTCTGGGGTAGATCCCATCCGGCCCTGGGGACTTATCTACCTTAATATTTTTTAAGACACCCAACACCTCGTCTTTTTGGATCACAATGTGACCCAGGCTATCTACACCCCCTTCTCCAGACTCAACATCTACCAATTCCTTCTCTTTGGTGAATACTGATGCAAAGTATTCATTTAGTACCTCGCCCATTTCCTCTGGCTCCACACATAGATTCCCTTGCCTATCCTTCAGTGGGCCAACCCTTTCCCTGGCTACCCTCTTGCTTTTTATGTAAGTGTAAAAAGCCTTGGGATTTTCCTTAACCCTATTTGCCAATGACTTTTCATGACCCCTTCTAGCCCTCCTGACTCCCTGCTTAAGTTCCTTCCTACTTTCCTTATATGCCACACAGGCTTCGTCTGTTCCCAGCCTTTTAGCCCTGACAAATGCCTCCTTTTTCTTTTTGACGAGGCCTACAATATCATTCGTCATCCAAGGTTCCCGAAAATTGCCGTATTTGTCTTTCTTCCTCACAGGAACATGCCTGTCCTGTATTCCTATCAACTGACACTTGAAAGCCTCCCACATGTCAGATGTTGATTTGCCCTCAAACATCCGCCCCCAATCTATGCTCTTCAGTTCCCGCCTAATATTGTTATAATTAGCCTTCCCCCAATTTAGCACATTCATCCTCGGACCACTCTTATCCTTGTCCACCAGTACTTTAAAACTTACTGAATTGTGGTCACTGTTACCGAAATGCTCCCCTACTGAAACATCTACCACCTGGCCGGGCTCATTCCCCAATACCAGGTCCAGTACCGCCTCTTCCCTAGTTGGACTGTTTACATATTGTTTTAAGAAGCCCTCCTGGATGCTCCTTACAAACTCTGCCCCGTCTAAGCCCCTGGCACTAAGTGAGTCCCAGTCAATATTGGGGAAGTTGAAGTCTCCCATCACCACAACCCTGTTGTTTTTACTCTTTTCCAAAATCTGTCTACCTATCTGCTCCTCTATCTCCCGCTGGCTGTTGGGAGGCCTGTAGTATACCCCCAACATTGTGACTGCACCCTTCTTATTCCTGATCTCTACCCATATAGCCTCACTGCCCTCTGAGGTGTCCTCTCGCTGTATAGCTGTGATACTCTCCTGAACAAGTAGCGCAACTCCGCCTCCCCTTTTACATCCCCCTCTATCCCGCCTGAAACATCTAAATCCTGGAACGTTTAGCTGCCAATCCTGCCCTTCCCTCAACCAGGTCTCTGTAATGGCAACAACATCATAGTTCCAAGTACTAATCCAAGCTCTAAGTTCATCTGCCTTACCCGTAATGCTCCTTGCATTAAAACATATGCACTTCAGGCCACCAGACCCGCTGTGTTCAGCAACTTCTCCCCGTCTGCTCTGCCTCAGAGCCACACTGTCCATATTCCCTAGTTCTCCCTCAACGCTCTCACCTTCTGACCTATTGCTCCCGTGCCCACCCCCCTGCCATACTAGTTTAAACCCTCCCGTGTGACACTAGCAAATCTCGCGGCCAGGATATTTATGCCTCTCCGGTTTAGATGCAACCCGTCCATCTTATACAGGTCACACCTGCCCCGGAAGAGCTCCCAGTGGTCCAGATAACCGAAACCCTCCCTCCTACACCAGCTGTTTAGCCACGTGTTTGTCTGCTCTATCTTCCTATTTCTAGCCTCACTGGCACGTGGCACAGGGAGTAATCCCGAGATTACAACCCTCGAGGTCCTGTCTTTTAACTTTCTGCCTAGCTCCCTGAACTCCTGCTGCAGGACCTCATGCCTCTTCCTGCCTATGTCGTTAGTACCAATATGTACAACGACCTCTACCTGTTTGCCCTCCCCCTTCAGGATTCCCTCTACCCGTTCGGAGACATCCTGGACCCTGGCACCAGGGAGGCAACATACCATCCTGGAGTCTCTTTCACGTCCACAGAAGCGCCTATCTGTTCCCCTGACTATAGAGTCCCCTATAACTATTACTCTTCTGCGCTTTGACCCTCCCTTCTGAACATCAGAGCCAGCCGTGGTGCCACTGCTCTGGCTGCTGCTGTTTTCCCCTGATAGGCTATCCCCCCCGACAGTATCCAAAGGGGTATATCTGTTCGAGAGGGGGACAACCACAGGGGATTCCTGCACTGACTGCCTGCCCTTTCTGGTGGTCACCCATTTCTCTGCCTGCACCTTGGGTGTGACCACACTTACATAACTGCGATCTATGACGCTTTCCGCCACCTGCATGCTCCTAAGTGCATCCAATTGCTGCTCCAACCGAACCATGCGGTCTGTGAGGAGCTGCAGTTGGGTGCACTTTCTGCAGATGAAGCCATCCAGGACGCTGGAAGCCTCCCGGACCTGCCACATCTCACAGTCAGAGCACAGCACCCCTCTAACTGACATTGCGTCAATTAATTAAAATTAAAATTTGTCTTTTTTTTATAAATACTTTTTTTTTTTTTTTAAATTACAAAGTTACTGTCAACTATCTGTTTCCTAGCACTAGATTTCTAATAGAAATGCGATAGCTAACTATAATATCCTCCGATCTCTGGCTTAGATATCCTCTAAATTATAATTAAGTTATTATGTTTAATTAGTTCCCAAATAGTCAAAAAAATTTAGGTTAGAATCCCAACCAGCCACTCAGGTCACAGCTTTTCTGTCCCCCCCGACACACACAATTTGAAAAAAGGTATAAAAGTAAAAATCACTTGCTTACCTTCTGAGATGTTCTCAGGTTCTCTCGCTGACAGAGACTGCTCCTCCACCTCCAATCCTTGGCCTGCACAATGCTAATAATATATAATATAATATGGCACTTACCTTACACCAATGGGTCTTATTATTAGGTTAGAGGAGGAGGGTGGGTGGGAGACACTACACGTGTAGTGTCTCGGGTTTCCTCTCCACCAGAATTTATTGGGGGGGGGGGGGGGGACTTGCCAGAGGTCGAACTTCCGGTTCCTGTAAAGGTAAGAGCTTTTAAACTAACTACTCACCTCCCAGAAGGCCCCTGCGCACCGCTGCCGCCGAAATCCAAAGGGCTGCTCCTGTAAAGGTAAGAGCTTTTAAACTAACTACTCACCTCCCAGAAGGCCCCTGCGCACCGCTGCCGCCGAAATCCAAAGGGCTGCTCCTGTAAAGGTAAGAGCTTTTAAACTAACTACTCACCTCCCAGAAGGCCCCTGCGCACCGCTGCCGCCGAAATCCAAAGGGCTGCTCCTGTAAAGGTAAGAGCTTTTAAACTAACTACTCACCTCCCAGAAGGCCCCTGCGCACCGCTGCCGCCGAAATCCAAAGGGCTGCTCCTGTAAAGGTAAGAGCTTTTAAACTAACTACTCACCTCCCAGAAGGCCCCTGCGCACCGCTGCCGCCGAAATCCAAAGGGCTGCTCCTGTAAAGGTAAGAGCTTTTAAACTAACTACTCACCTCCCAGAAGGCCCCTGCGCACCGCTGCCGCCGAAATCAAAAGGTGTTGTTGGAGGAGCTTTTGCGTTTTGTGGGCAGAACATAATTTTGGACTCCAGCCTATTCAGAAGACTGACAAGGGCAGCACGGTAACACAAAAGTGGATAGCACTGTGGCTTCACAGAGCCAGGGTCCCAGGTTCAATTCCTGGTGGGTTGGCTATGCTAAATTGCCCTTAGTGGCCAAAAATGGTTAGATGGGGTTATTGGGTTACGGGGATAGGGTGGAAATGAGGGCTTAGGTGGGTCGGTGCAGACTCGGTGGGCTGAATGGCCTCCTTCTACACTGTATGTTCTATGTTTATGTTTAAGTTACCTGCTGACCACCCTGTAAATGATTAATCTTTTTTGGAGAGAATCACTTAAGGTAATAGAGGGGAAGTTCAAGATAAAAAGGTGCAAATTAACTACACCGACCTTTTCAGCGGCACTCGGCTGCAACTACTTATTCAGGGTACAAGTTGCACTTTCAGTCTTGAGCGCAAAAATCAAGGCTGATCAAGTGCAGCACTGAGGGAGTACTGCACTGTCGTTGGTGCTGTCCTTCAGGTGAGACATAAAACCCATGCTGCCTGCATGAGTGGATTTTAAAAAGATCCCATGGCGCTATTTTGAAGAAGGGATGAGGAGTTCACCCCCAGTGCCCTGACCGATAATTGTCCTTCAGTCAAGATCGCAAAAAAACAGATGTTGCTGTCTGTGGGAGCTTGCTGTCGGCAAATTGGTTGCCTCATTTCCTGCAATGCAGCAGTGATTACACTTCAGAAAATAGCCCATTGGCTGCAAAGCACGTTGCGATACCTGGTGGGCGCGAAACGTCTTGGGCAGGATTTTCCGCACATCTCGCCACAGCGGAGGCAGCTCGCCATTGGCTGCTGATGGTTTCTTCTGGTTGAATTTACCATTTGCCGCTGGGAGTGCACCGTCGGTGGGACTAGAAGATCCCGTTGGCACGTTCCAGCTGTTATATCAATACCTTTTCTTTTCAAAGTTGGTATGAATAGGGATGAATAGGGGCTCCTCTCCACATAGATGTATTATGTTGCATTGACTGGAAAACACTGCTCATGCTTCCCTAGACAATTGGAGACAAATGTGCCGAGCATTTATATTGCCCAGCGCTACTAAGGCTGTAAAGAAGGCATTTCGAATGTTCTCCTTCACTGGCAGAAGTAGAGAATATGAAAGTGATGATGGAATTGTACGAGACACTAGTGAGGCTACAACTGGAGTATTGTGCGCAGTTCTGGTCACCACATTACGGACAGGACGTAATTTCTCTGGAGTGAGTGCAGAGACGATTTACAAGAATGTTGCCAGGGCTGGAGAATTGTAGCCACGAGAAGAGATTGGCGAGGTCGGGTTGTTTTCCTTGGAGTAGAGAAGGCTGAAGGGTGACATGATTGAGGTGTACAAAATTGTGAAGGGTGGAGATACAGTAAACGGGAAGAATCTGTTTCCCTTGGCAGAGAATTCTTATCAATTCTCATAGATTCAAACTAAATGGCAGAACGATTAGAGGGGACATGGGTAAAAACATTTTTACACAGAGAGCGGTGGGTGTATGGAATTTGTTGCCTGACATGGTGGTGGAGGCAGAGACCCCAAACTCTTGTTAAAAAGTACCCGGATTTGCATCTTAAATTCTGTAAACCGCAGGGCTATGAAATGTGTGCAGGAAGATGGGATTAGAAAGGGCACCCCTGGGGGTCGGCATGGATCAGATGGGCCGAATGTCCTCCTTCTGTGCTGTATCTTCCCGACGGTTCTAGGGTACTCTCTTGCTCTGAGATATGACTAGTTGAATGGACTCTACTACTTCATAAAGTTACTCATTCAAGTCGACACAACTCGTAGGGATGTACGGGTTTCCCAGTTTCCCAGACAGTGACTTCCAAGGGTGACCTTCATGCCGCAACAACTTTAAACCATCCACTGCTGTGTGCTGACTTGGAAATATTTAATCTCTGACCTGAATGGTGGCTGTCGACAAGCATACTGACTGAGATGGCTTTTTAATACAGAATAGGTTGCTGTCTTCACATTGATTCTTGGCCCCTCAAGGCCGGGAAATATTAATGGCAATGTACAGTCGCCAGTGCCTGACGATACCAAATATCACTGAGATCTATCTGGACTTATATAGAGGTTTGCAGCGGCACGACGTGCCAGGAAACCCACCATCCCCATGCTGGCTTTTTGCTGTGCAATATAAACACAATCCTGCACTCTCCCAACAGGTCTTAAATTCTCCATTGTCATCAGAACATGACTTTCAGCAATTACACCTGAGAACCAGAATTTAATCAGACCTCAGGATGTCTCAAATGTACCACTTCTAAACCAATGTCATCTGACCAATTGTAATGTAATTTTAATGCGCTTTTAAGGCCATCACAATCTTTCGTTACCCACCCCACCACATACCCCCAAAACTAGAATTTCAGGACAGTAAATAACAAGGGGGAAAGTTAGTTCCACCATCTCCACCCCTTTCCGATAAACATTACAACCACTTAGAACATGGAACATACAATGCAGAAGGAGGCCATTCAGCCCATCGAGTCTGCACCGACCCATTTAAGCCCTCACTTCCACCCTATCCCTGTAATCCAATAACCCCTCCTCACCTTTTTTTGGTCACCATGGGCAATTTATCACGGCCAATCCACCTAACCTGCAAGGCTTTGGACTGTGGGAGGAAACCGGAGCACCCGGAGGAAACCCACACAGACACGGGGAGAAAGTGCAGACTCCGCACAGCCAGTGACCCAGCGGGGGAATCAAACCTGCGATCCTGGCGCGGTGAAGCCACTGTGCTGCCCAGCCTGAGGCGCATTTCTGATCATTTCGATTTTCTTCCGTGGAATTTCTTTTCAGTAATCTCCCAGAAGAAAAATGCATTTCCTCCCTTTTCCAGTCACCAGGTGTGACACTGAGATGTGGTAAATGCGCCAGTGTAAATGTGAATTGCACATAGGAGTCTAACAAGCACAATATCGTGCAATTTTATAATCAAAGAACAAAGAACAAAGAAATGTACAGCACAGGAACAGGCCCTTCGGCCCTCCAAGCCCGTGCCGACCATACTGCCCGACTAAACTACAATCTTCTACACTTCCTGGGTCCGTATCCTTCTATTCCCATCCTATTCATATATTTGTCAAGATGCCCCTTAAATGTCCCTATCGTCCCTGCTTCCACTACCTCCTCCGGTAGTGAGTTCCAGGCACCCACTACCCTCTGCGTAAAAAACTTGCCTCGTACATCCACTCTAAACCTTGCCCCTCTCACCTTAAACCTATGCCCCCTAGTAATTGACCCCTCTACCCTGGGGAAAAGCCTCTGACTATCCACTCTGTCTATGCCCCTCATAATTTTGTATACCTCTATCAGGTCTCCCCTCAACCTCCTTCGTTCCAGTGAGAACAAACCGAGTTTATTCAATCGCTCCTCATAGCTTATGCCCTCCATACCAGGCAACATTCTGGTAAATCTCTTCTGCACCCTCTCTAAAGCCTCCACATCCTTCTGGTAGTGTGGCGACCAGAATTGAACACTATACTCCAAGTGTGGCCTAACTAAGGTTCTATACAGCTGTAACATGACTTGCCAATTCTTATACTCAATACCCCGGCCAATGAAGGCAAGCATGCCGTATGCCTTCTTGACTACCTTCTCCACCTGTGTTGCCCCTTTCAATGGCCTGTGGACCTGTACTCCTAGATCTCTTTGACTTTCAATACTCTTGAGGGTTCTACCATTCACTGTATATTCCCTACCTGCATTAGCCCTTCCAAAATGCATTACCTCACATTTGTCCGGATTAAACTCCATCTGCCATCTCTCCGCCCAAATCTCCAGACAATCTAAATCCTGCTGTATCCTCAGACAGTCGTCATCGCTATCCGCAATTCCACCAACCTTTGTGTCGTCTGCAAACTTACTAATCAGACCAGTTACATTTTCCTCCAAATCATTTATATATACTACAAAGAGCAAAGGTCCCAGCACTGATCCCTGTGGAACACCACTGGTCACAGCCCTCCAATTAGAAAAGCATCCCTCCATTGCTACCCTCTGCCTTCTATGGCCTAGCCAGTTCTGTA
Organism: Scyliorhinus torazame; assembly: GCF_047496885.1. Classification (NCBI taxonomy): domain Eukaryota; kingdom Metazoa; phylum Chordata; class Chondrichthyes; order Carcharhiniformes; family Scyliorhinidae; genus Scyliorhinus; species Scyliorhinus torazame. Next base: position 15,654,455 of record NC_092721.1, on the reverse strand, counting down.
TCCACCTTGCCAGTTCACCCCTGATCCCGTGTGACTTCACCTTTTGCACTAGTCTACCATGAGGGACCTTGTCAAAGGCCTTACTGAAGTCCATATAGACAACATCTACTGCCCTACCTGCATCAATCATCTTAGTGACCTCCTCGAAAAACTCTATCAAGTTAGTGAGACACGACCTCCCCTTCACAAAACCGTGCTGCCTCTCACTAATACGTCCATTTCCTTCCAAATGGGAGTAGATCCTGTCTCGAAGAATTCTCTCCAGTAATTTCCCTACCACTGAAGTAAGGCTCACCGGCCTGTAGTTCCCGGGATTATCCTTGCTACCCTTCTTAAACAGAGGAACAACATTGGCTATTCTCCAGTCCTCCGGGACATCCCCTGAAGACAGCGAGGATCCAAAGATTTCTGTCAAGGCCTCAGCAATTTCCTCTCCAGCCTCCTTCAGTATTCTGGGGTAGATCCCATCAAGCCCTGGGGACTTATCTACCTTAATATTTTTTAAGACACCCAACACCTCGTCTTTTTGGATGACAATGTGACCCAGGCTATCTACACCCCCTCCTCCAGACTCAACATCTACCAATTCCTTCTCTTTGGTGAATACTGATGCAAAGTATTCATTTAGTACCTCGCCCATTTCCTCTGGCTCCACACATAGATTCCCTTGCCTATCCTTCAGTGGGCCAACCCTTTCCCTGGCTACCCTCTTGCTTTTTATGTACGTGTAAAAAGCCTTGGGATTTTCCTTAACCCTATTTGCCAATGACTTTTCATGACCCCTTCTAGCCCTCCTGACTCCTTGCTTAAGTTCCTTCCTACTTTCCTTATATGCCACACAGGCTTCGTCTGTTCCCAGCCTTTTAGCCCTGACAAATGCCTCCTTTTTCTTTTTGACGAGGCCTACAATATCACTCGTCATCCAAGGTTCCCGAAAATTGCCGTATTTATCTTTCTTCCTCACAGGAACATGCCTGTCCTGTATTCCTTTCAACTGACACTTGAAAGCCTCCCACATGTCAGATGTTGATTGGCCCTCAAACATCCGCCCCCAATCTATGTTCTTCAGTTCCCGCCTAATATTGTCATAATTAGCTTTCCCCCAATTTAGCACATTCATCCTCGGACCACTCTTATCCTTGTCCACCAGTACTTTAAAACTTACTGAATTGTGGTCACTGTTACCGAAATGCTCCCCTACTGAAACATCTACCACCTGGCCGGGCTCATTCCCCAATACCAGGTCCAGTACTGCCGCTTCCCTAGTTGGACTGTTTACATATTGTTTTAAGAAGCCCTCCTGGATGCTCCTTACAAACTCCGCCCCGTCTAAGCCCCTGGCACTAAGTGAGTCCCAGTCAATATTGGGGAAGTTGAAGTCTCCCATCACCACAACCCTGTTGTTTTTACTCTTTTCCAAAATCTGTCTACCTATCTGCTCCTCTATCTCCCGCTGGCTGTTGGGAGGCCTGTAGTATACCCCCAACATTGTGACTGCACCCTTCTTATTCCTGATCTCTACCCATATAGCCTCACTGCCCTCTGAGGTGTCCTCTCGCAGTATAGCTGTGATATTCTCCCGAACAAGTAGCGCAACTCCGCCTCCCCTTTTACATCCCCCTCTATCCCGCCTGAAACATCTAAATCCTGGAACGTTTAGCTGCCAATCCTGCCCTTCCCTCAACCAGGTCTCTGTAATGGCAATAACATCATAGTTCCAAGTAGTAATCCAAGCTCTAAGTTCATCTGCCTTACCCGTAATGCTCCTTGCATTAAAACATACGCACTTCAGGCCACCAGACCCGCTGTGTTCAGCAACTTTTCCCCGTCTGCTCTGCCTCAGAGCCACACTGTCCCTATTCCCTAGTTCTCCCTCAATGCTCTCACCTTCTGACCTATTGCTCCCGTACCCACCCCCCTGCCATACTAGTTTAAACCCTCCCGTGTGACACTAGCAAACCTCGCGGCCAGGATATTTATGCCTCTCCGGTTTAGATGCAACCCGTCCATCTTATACAGGTCACAACCTGCCCCGGAAGAGCTCCCAGTGGTCCAGAAAACGGAAACCCTCCTCCTACACCAGCTGTTTAGCCACGTGTTTGTCTGCTCTATCTTCCTATTTCTAGCCTCACTGGCACGTGGCACAGGAGTAATCCCGAGATTACAACCCTCGAGGTCCTGTCTTTAACTTTCTGCCTAGCTCCCTGAACTCCTGCTGCAGGACCTCATGCCCCTTCCTGCCTATGTCGTTAGTACCAATATGTACAACGACCTCTGCCTGTTTGCCCTCCCCCTTCAGGATTCCCTCTACCCGTTCGGAGACATCCTGGACCCTGGCACCAGGGAGGTAATCTCTTTTTAAAAAATATATATTTATTAAAGTTTTTTAACACAATTTTTCACCCTTACAAACAATAGCCCCCCCCCCCCCCCCCGTAACAAAATAGCAAGAAATCGCACATAGCAAGATATATACATGGTAAAACAATATGTTACATAGCTTTGTACACTGGCTCTCTCCCGCACGTGCCAGTTTCCCAAATCCTTCATGTTTTCTCTTGCTCAAACACCCCCCAGGCAAGCCCCCCTTCCCCCCTTCACAGGACGTCTCCCCCCCCCCCCTCTCCCCCCCCCCTTCACAGGACAACCCCCCCCCCCCGGGTTGCTGCTGCTGACCGACCTTCCTCTAACGCTCCGCGAGATAGTCAGGGAACGGTTGCCACCGCCCTGTAGAACCCCTGCACAGACCCTCTCAAGGCAAACTTAATCCTCTCCAGCTTTATGAACCCAGCCATGTTGTTTATCCAGACCTCCACGCTGGGGGGCTTCGCCTCCTTCCACATTAACAAGATCGTACTAGGGACGCAAAGGCCAGAATGCCGCCTCTTTCATCTCCTGCACTCCCGGCTCGCCCACTACTCCAAATATTGCTAGCCCCCAGCTTGGCTTGACCCGGACTTTCACCACCTGAGATATTGCTCCCGCCACTCCTCTCCAGAACCCCTCCAGTGCCGGGCATGACGAAAACATATGGACATGGTTAGCCTAGACTCCCTGAGCACCTTCCACATCTGTCCTCTACCCTAAAGAACCTACTCAACTCGCCCCCATCAAATGCGCTCTGTGAACCACCTGAAATTGTATCAGGCTGAGCCTGGCACACGAGGAGGAGGAATTAACCCTACCTAGGGCATCAGCCCATAACCCCTCCTCGATCTCCTCCCCAGCTCCTCCTCCCATTTACCCTTCAGCTCCTCTACCAGCGCTTCCCCCTCTTCTTTATCTCCTGGTATATTGCCGACACCTTGCCCTCCCCGACCCATACACCCGAGATCACCCTGTCTTGAATTTCCTGTGCCGGGAGCAATGGGAACTCCCTCACCTGCCGCCTCACAAACGCCCTCACCTGCATATATCTAAAAGCATTTCCCTGGGGTATCTCAAACTTCTCCTCCAGTGGCCGTAGGCTCGCAAACGTCCCATCAATGAACAGGTCCCCCATTCTTCTAATCCCCGCCCGATGCCAGCTCTGAAACCCCCCCGTCCATCCTCCCCGGGACAAACCGGTGGTTACCCCTGATCGGGGACCACACCGAGGCTCCCATTGCATCCCTGTGCCGTCTCCACTGGCCCCAGATCCTTAGCGTTGCCGCCACCACCGGGCTCGTGGTATACTTTGACGGCGAGAGCGGCAGCGGTGCCGTCACACAACGTCCCCAGGCTCGTTCCTTTACAGGACGCCATCTCCACCCTCTTCCATGCCGCCCCCTCTCCCTCCATCACCCACTTGCGGATCATCGCCACATTTGTTGCCCAGTAGTAGCTCCCTAGGTTCGGCAACGCCAACCCTCCTCGGTCCCTCCCTCCTGCGTTCCAGAAACCCTCTCCTTACCTTCGGGGTCTATTCGCCCACACAAACCCCAGAAATACTCCTGCCTACTCTCTTAAAAAAGGCCTTGGTGATCACGATGGGAAGGCATTGAAACACAAAATGGAACCTCGGAAGTACCACCATTTTGACCGACTGCACTCTACCCGCTAGCGAGAGCGGTAACATGTCCCATCCTTTGAAGTCCTCCTCCATCTGCTCCATCAACCTCGTCAGATTTAGTTTATGTAGGGCCCCCCAACTTCTGGCTATCTGGATCACCAGGTACCGAAAGCTCCCCTCCGCCCTCCTCAGCGGTAGATCCCCTATCCCCCTTTCTTGGTCCCCTGCCTGTACTACAAAAAGCTCACTCTTCCCTACATTGAGCTTGTAGTCCGAAAAATCCCCAAACTCCCTTAGAGTCTGCATGACCTCCACCATCCCCTCCACTGGATCCGCCACGTAAAGCAACAGGTCATCCGCATACAGCGACAAACAGGTCATCCGCATACAGCGACACCCGATGCTCTTCTCCCCCTCAGACCACCCCCCTCCATATCCTAGTGTTGATTCCCAAATTTCTTTCTCTGTCAGTCTGGCCTCAACATTCGTCACTAGACTCCCTCAATGACATGGCCAAGGGTTCGATCGCCAATGCAAACAACAGGGGGGACAGGGGGCACCCCTGCCTCGTCCCTCGGTACAGCCGAAAGTACTCCGACCTCCGCCGGGTCGTCACCACACTCGCCACCGGGGCTCTGTAAAGGAGCTTAACCCAACTGAAAAACCCTCCCCCGAACCCAAACCTACGCAGCACTTCCCAGAGGTACTCCCATTCTACTCGGCCAAAGGCCTTCTCCGCGTCCATAGCTGCCACTTTCTCCGCCTCTCCCTCCTCCGATGGCATCATTATCACGTTTAAGAGCTGCCGCACATTGGTGTTTAGTTGCCTGCCCTTTACAAATCCCGTCTGGTCCTCGTGGATCACCCCCGGGACACAGTCCCTCGATCCTCGTAGCCAGCACTTTTGCCAGCAACTTAGCATCCACGTTGAGGAGCGAGATCGGCCTGTACGATCCACATTGCAGTGGGTCCTTGTCCCGCTTTCGGATCAAAGAAATCGTCGCCTCCGACATTGTCGGGGGCAGGGTCCCTTCCTCTCTTCCCTCATTAAAGGTCCTCACTAGTAGCGGGGCCAACAGGTCTACGTACTTCCTGTAGAACTCCACCGGGAACCCGTCCGGTCCCGGGGCCTTCCCCGCCTGCATGCTCCCCAAACCCTTGCTCAGCTCCTCCAACCTAATTGGTGCCCCCAAACCAGCCACCTCTTGCTCCTCCACCCTCGGGAATCTCAGTTGGTCTAGGAATCGTCTCATCCCCTCTTCCCCCGCTGGGGGCTGGGATCTGTACAGCTCCTCATAGGAGGCCTTGAACACCTCGTTTATTTTCGTCGCACTCCGCACCGTGGCTCCCCTTCCATCCTTGACTCCCCCTATTTCCCTCACTGCCATCCTCTTACGGAGCTGGTGTGCCAGCATCTGTCTCGCCTTTTCCCCATACTCGTAGGTCGCCCCCTGCGCCTTCCTCCACTGTGCCTCTGCCTTCCCAGTGGTCAACAGATCAAACTCCGTCTGGAGACGTCGTCTTTCCCCAAGTAATCCCTCCTCAGGGGCCTCTGCGTATCCCCTGTCCACTCTTAAAATCTCCCCCACTAACCTCTCCCTTTCCATGCCCTCTGTCTTCTCCCTATGAGCCCTGATGGAGATTAGCTCTCCCCTGATCCTCCCATACCACCCCCACCCGCACCTCCCCGTTGTCGTTGGCCTCCAAGTACATTTCGATGCACCCCCTCACCTTCCCACACACCACTTCATCTGCCAACAGTCCCATATCCAGCCGCCACAGCGGGCGTTGGTCCCTCTCCTCTCCCAGCTCCAGTTCCACCCAGTGCGTGGCGTGATCCGAAACGTCTATAGCCGAATACTCCGTTCCCTCCACTTTCGGGATGAGCGCCCTGCCCAGGACAAAAAAAATCTATCCGGGAGTAGGCTTTGTGCACGTGGGAGAAAAAAGAAATTTCCCTGGCCTGCGGCCTTGCAAACCTCCATGGGTCCACTCCCCCCATCTGATCTATAAACCCTGGCCGCCGCCTCCTCGATCTGGAGCGGTCCAGTGCTGGGCCCAACACCGTATTGAAGTCCCCACCCATTATCAGGCCTCCTACCTCCAGGTCCGGAATGTGCCTCAACATGCGCTTCATGAATCCGGCATCATCCCAGTTTGGGGCGTATACATTTACCAACACCACCCACGTCCCCTGCAACTTACCGCTCACCATCATATATCGCCCTCCGTTATCCACTCCGATATTCTTGGCCTCAAATGACACCCGCTTCCCCACCAATATTGCCACCCCTCTATTCTTCGCGTCCAGCCCCGAATGGAATACCTGTCCTACCCATCCCTTTCTTAACCTGACCTGGTCCGCCACCTTCAGATGTGTCTCTTGGAGCATGACCACGTCTGCCTTCAGTCCCTTTAAGTGCGCGAACACTCGGGCCCTCTTCACCGGCCCATTCAGGCCCCTCATATTCCACGTTATCAGCCGTGTCCGCACCGCCTTCACCCTCCAGTCCCCCAGCCGGGAGACCCCCGCCCCGACCACCTCTTCTGTGTCCCATTCCCTTTCGGCCAGTGCAGCAGCAGCCCTTTCCCCCACCCCCCTCCCCTCCCCCCCGCCAGACCCGTGTCTAGCTTTTTTGCTCCCCCCATATCACTCCCGTAAGTCAGCTGACACCTGCTGACCCTGGCTTCCCTCGCCGTCCCATTGACCTCTCTGTGTGGGAGTCTCCCAATCAGTGTGCGTTCCTCCATTCCCCTTCCCGCCTTTCTTCCCTAGCACGGGAAAAAACCCCGTGCTTTCCTAAGCCTACCCCGCCCCCTCTGACGCAGCTCCTGTCGCGGCCTTGTCTCTCTCCCCCAGCCCATGTAACATTTCCTGCACGTGATTGATCCCCTATATACAACAACCATCACACATCAAACCTCAAACATCCCCCCCACCCTCACAAACCCTCAGTTTGAGTCCAACGTTTCGGATTGAATGAAGGTCCACGCCTCTTCAGGCGTTTCAAAATAATGGTGCTGATCCTGGTGTGTGACCCACAGTCGCGCTGGCTGCAGCATTCCGAATCTCACTCCTTTCCGGTGCAACACCGCCTTGGCCCGGTTGAAACCCGCTCTCTTCTTTGCAACCTCCATGCTCCAGTCCGGGTATACTCGGATCTCTGCATTGTCCCACTTGCTGCTCCGCTCCTTCTTGGCCCATTTCAGAACCCTCTCTCTGTCCGTGAAACGGTGAAATCTCACCACCATCGCCCTTGGCAGCTCGTTTGCCTTGGGCCTCCTCGCCAGCACCCGGTGTGCCCCATCCAGCTCCAGCGGCCTCGAAGGGGCCTCCGCGCCCATCATCGCCCCGAGCATCGTGCTCGCGTATGCCCCGGCATCGGCCCCCTCCACTCCTTCAGGGAGACCCAGGATCCGCAGGTTCTTTCTCCTCGACCTGTTCTCCAGATCTTTGAGTCTTCCCGCCCACCTCTTGTGTAGCGCCTCGTGCTCCTCCACTCTCACCGCCAGGCCCAAGATCTCGTCCTCCTTCTCACTGACTCTTTTCTGCACCTCCTGGATCTTTACCTCGTGGGCCTTCTGGGTCATCCCGAGTCCTTCAATCGCCGACAACATAGGCGCCAGCATCTCCTTCCGCAGCTCCTCGAAGCAGCACTTGATGAACTCCTGCAGCTCCGGCCCGCACTCTGCTTTGTCCCCGGCCACCGCCATTTTGCTTTTCTTCCCTCGCTTCTCCCGCTGCTCCAATGCCGCTTTTTTGGCCGTTTCACTTCTGGGCCTGTCCATAAAAGTTGAAGGGGGACCTCGTTCTTCCTTCCCCACGGGTTGTCTTCAAAAAAATTTCCATTGGGGCTCCTCTAAAGAGCCCGAAAGTCCGTGATAGCGGGGGCTGCCGAATCGTGCGGCTTAGCTCCGCATAGCCGCAACCGGAATTTATAATCTATCTCAACGACATAATTTATATCTATTTAATGAATGCACCAATTACACTCTTATAATTCACCTCGGTTAGAACAGCTACAGCAAACTAATAGCCATTTGTATCGAGGAACAAAGGAAGCCGCTCTTCGTAGCAAATAACAAGTACATTTCAAGGGCAACTGTACAGAGAAAATGCTTATTTGATGGACCAGATTGTCACTTGGTTATTTCTGTGGTTTGTTTTTCTGCATCAAGTGTTTCGCAATCCAATCGTTAGGGCTAAATGGTGATATTATCATAGGCTCCTCAGTCATTGAGTTATAAGTACACGTTTGAAAAAAAAAATTCACTGATGCTTACTGACTAAAGAGACAAAATCATAGCTTCACACTGTTTGCTTAAAATTGTTTTGATCAATGTAGCGTGACAGTGTCAAATTATGATGACAATTGCGCTTTTATTGAGGGATCAGGAAGGCATGTAAAGTCTGAAGAGTAGCACGCTTCGGCTCCTGGCGATCAGTGTGGTTTTTGTTCAATTTGCCTCAGCGATACCCCGATGGGGCAAAATAATGTTTGGTCCATTCACCAAGTCGGACATGGCTCCTAATGCTGATTTTAAAAGTAACTTATTTGAAGCAGTAAATTTAAAAAAAATGTAAGTGGATATATGGAGGCGCCACCCATGCCCCACCCCACCCCCCCCCCCCCCCCCCCCCCCCCCCCCCACCACACACACACAACTCAATTTGTTTTCGGGCTTCCGCCACACCAGGTATATCTAAAAATTGAGGCTGGGAAGGAAACAGCCCCTGAGGGCCTCAGCTGGGGCAAGGGAGGACTCCCATCCCAGGTGGTATTTATTCCGACCATGCCCATCCATCGGGCCCCTTTTTTGCACAGCTCAGAATGCGCGCAGGCCTTAACCCTTTGGCATCTGCCCTGCTTGCTGATACAATCAACGGTGTTTTGATTAGGGATGAGGATTAATCTATTAGTGCCTTTCCGTTGACCGTCGCAAACCAAACATCTCGCAGCACTCAATGGGAACTGCTTGCAGACAGAGAGTAATTCTGATCAAAAGGATTATTGTTAATCCTCCAAGAGCACGGCTGAGGGGATTTGGACAGCTTTGTTAAAGTTTATGTGCAGGCTGGAAAGTGCAGAGAGGGTAAGTATTAATTCTTAATGTGCTGGGGAGCAAGAATGGCTGCGTCCCAGCGGAATAGCCTGTCTCTCAGAAAAATCAGATATTAGCAGATTATAGGATGATCCTTGCGCCACCCAGGGAATAGAGATAAACACAGCCATTTCGCAGATGAAAAGGAAGATGCTACAGGAAGGAAAGCTGATGTTACAAAATTAAATGTCTGTTCCAAGGACATTCAAATGTCACTTTGAATGAAACCACCACAACCAGGAGAGGTGTGGGAGAAATATTGTTTTTAAAAGTGGATTTCTTTGCGGGGGGGGGGGGGGGGGGGGGGGGGGGGGGGGGGGCATTTCCCGAGCGAGTTCAGATCGGGTGATGTTCCGGCGTGGAAATGGGCAGCCTTGGTGATGGCGCGACTATGTCGCGGGAAGCGGATGGCCGCAATTTTCCCACTCCCCCGCCGGTAGATTTTTAAGCGGAGAGCGAAATTGAAGGAATGGGAATCCTGCCCACCCCAACCGCACAGTGAATTTGCGCTGGGATGGGCAACGCCTTGGTTGGAATACCCTCCTTGCCCCAATTGAGCCCCTTAAGCCGGAAATCATTGGTTACTTAAGGGCCGTTTCCCACCCAGCCTCAATTTTAAGAAGGGCGGGAAGATTGGAGGATTCACCCGACATGGGGGAAGTCCGATAAAGAATGGGCCTTGATCAATGGCGGGAGGACCGAGGGGGTGGGGGGAAGTGGGGGGGGTCTCCATCAGAAGCTCCTTTCTGACTGCAGGCACACCCCAATCCCGCCAAACCCTCACCCCCTTAAATTCAATGTCTAATAGACACCCCCCCCCCCAGCCCCCGTTGGCCTTTTACCCTACACTCCGGTCGCCATCTTAAAAGTTCAGGCCCATTTAGCAGTCAAGTACAACACCAAGGTTGCGAACAGTCTGGATCATTCGCAAACATTTTCCAAGGAGAATGGTGGAGTTAGTGGCTAAGGAATGGAATTTGTTGCAGGGACTGAAGAGAATGACTTCAGTCGTCCAAAGGGCAGTTAGGGGTGGACAATAAATGCTGGCCTAGCCAACGATGCCCTCGTGCCATGAATTAATTTTTAAAAAGCTTGCATTTGTCTCTTGCTTTTTATTTTAACAAAATGTCTCAAGGCACTTCACGGGAAGGAGATTTTGGACCAGATAACCCAAAGCTTGGGGCAAGATATAGGAGTGCCTGAAAGGATAAAAGGGAGAGGTAAATCCAGAGTTTCGGGACCAGGCAGCTGAACACACAGCCACCAATGGTGAAGTGATCCAGAGAATCAGGGATGCTCAAGTGGCCAGAACAGGCTGAGGGCAGAGATCGGGATTGGGGAGGATTTTGGTGGGGGCTGTGGGGCTGGAGGAGATTACAGAGATAGAGAGGGGACAAAACTATGGAGGAATTTGTAAACAAGGATGAGAATTTTGAAAAAGGAGCACTGCCTTACTCGAGTCAACATAGATAAGTAAGTACAGGAGACATGAGCGAATGGGACACTGCGAGTTAGGACAGGGGCAGCAGAGTTTTGAATGGCTTGAAGCTTGGAAACTGTAAAATATAGGGGGTTGACCAGGAGAGGTTTGGAGCAGTCAAGTAAAGAGGTAACCATGACATGGATGGAAGTTTCAGCAGCAGAACAGCTGTGGCAGGGGCTGATCAGGTCTTGTTCCAGAGGTGGAAATGGACCATCTTAGTGATGGTGCAGATGTGTGGTAAGACGCTCATCTTGTGGTCAAGTCCAAAAGCAAGGTTGCAAGTGATCTCATTCATTCTTGGTCATTCTCCAGGGAGTAGGTTGGAGTCAATGGCTAGGGATTGGAGTTTCTGGATGGACTGAAGTCAATGGCTTCTGTCTTGCCACTATTTTTGCTGATCCAGTACTGCATATTGGACAAGGAGCATGATAATTTAGAGGCACAGGGTAACAAATACAGTTGGTTATTTATTTATAAATTTAAAGTACCCAATTCATTTTTTCCAATTAAGGGGCAATTTTAGCGTGTCCAATCCACCTAACCTACACATCTTTGGGTTGTGGGGGCGAAACCCATGCAGACGAGGAGAGAATGTGCAAACTCCACACAGACAGTGATCCAGAGCCGGGATCGAACCTGGGACCTCGGCACCGTGAGGCTGCAGGGCAAACCCACTGCACCACCGTGCTGCCCATACGGTTGGTTATTTGCGTAGAAGTGAACAAAAGTGTGCTCTCACAGTCATTGAAGATATCAAGTAGAAAGGGAAAATATCTCAGCATCAACATGTGAGTGAGCACACGTTCTATCACAATTATTTTCATTGCAATATCTTTTTTATATTTGATTCACATTTTCTGGATAATTTGAACACAATCAGCTATTTGAATGTCAAAAGAAATAAAAGTGGCAGGTGTCAGAAAGCTTCTGTTATGCCTGTTGGCACTTGAATCAAGTGTTCAATACATTTACCCTATTCTAATGTGTCCCTAAAGATTATTGAGCAAGAGCCTGGGAAGGGGGAAAGATGACCCAAGGCTTAAAACCATAGAACCCTGACAATGCAGAAGGAGGCCATTTGGCCCATCGAGTCTGCACCGATCCTCCGAACGAAAGAGCACCTTACCTAGGCCCATGCTCCGCCCTATCCCCGTAGCACTATAACCCCACCTGACCTTTGGACACTAAGGGGCAATTTAGCATGGCCAATCCACCTGACCTGCACATCTTTGGTCTTTGGGAGGAAACCGGAGCACCCGGAGGATACCCACTCAGACACGGGGAGAACGTACAAGCTCAACACAGACAGTGACCCAAGGTCGGAATTGACCCCAGGTCCTTGGTGCTGTGACGCAGCAGTGCTAACCACTGTGCCAACGTGCCGCAAATGGAAATTATTTGTTTTCTTTAAATCCCACCATTTTGTTTCTCATGATGAATTGCAGAAGCAAAGTGAACTTGCTAACGTATGTTTTAAGTGACTTGCCAATGGAAAAATATAATTTCCACTTGAAGAGTGTGTTTCGAGAATTGCCAAAGATTTGGATTTGTTTATTGTCACGTGTACCAAGGTACAGTGAAAAGTATTGTTCTGCATGCAGCTCCGACAAATCATTCGTACATGAAAACAAAATACATAGGGCAAACATAAAATACACAATGAACATAAAACACACAATGTAAGTACATAGACACAGGCATCGGGTGAAGCATACAGGAGTGTAGTACTACTCAGTAGAGAAGATGTGTGAAGAGATCAGATCACCATAAGAGGGTCGTTTAGGAGTCTGGTAACAGCGGGGAAGAAGCTGTTTTTGAATCTGTTAGTGTGTGCTCTCAGACTTTTGTATCTCCTGCCCGATGGAAGAAGTTGGAAGAGTGAATAAGCCGGGTGGGAGGGGTCTTTGATTATGCTGCTCGCTTTCCCAAGGCAGCGGGAGGTGTAGACAAAGTCAGTGGATGGGAGGCAGGTTCGTGTGATGGACTGGGCGGTGCTCACGACTCTCTGTAGTTTCTTACGGTCTTGGGATATGCAAGCGGGGATTTGTCAACAGCGCGCTGTTTCTGATGGTGGAACGGGAAGTGTATACGGCTTCTCTCTTTTTAACAGTTTCCCATGCAATTGTAATTCAAGGTTTAAGTGCGAACGCTGTACATAGCAGACATACAGTGTAGGGGATCCCAACATCACTGAAAATGCTGCAGCTACAGGTGGGCTGTGAATGTTACACCAGGACCAGCAGGGAGGCTCTGCGTCACAGCAACTTCTTTCCTGCCCAGCTCCATCGCTATGAGCAGAAGAATTATTATGAGCACAACATTAAGGGCAATTTATCATTGGCCAATTCACCTAACCCGCACATCTTTGGACTGTGGGAGGAAACCGGAGCACCCGGAGGAAACCCACGCAGACACGGGGAGGACGTGCAGACTCCGCACAGACAATGATCCAATCCGGAATCGAACCTGGGACCATGGAGCTGTGAAGCAATTGTGCTATGCACAATGCTACCGTGCTGCCCTTAAGAACAAATAAATCTACACTATATCATTTTACCGTAATCCATGTACCTATCCAATAGCTGTTTGAAGGTCCCTAATGTTTCCGACTCAACTACTTCCACAGGCAGTGCATTCCATGCATTTTGGAGATAGTGACCACAATTCTGTGACTTTCACTTTAGTAATGGAGAGGGATAGGTACGTGCAACAGGGCAAGGTTTACAATTGGGGGAAGGGTAAATACGATGTTGTCAGACAAGAATTGAAGTGCATAAGTTGGGAACATAGGCTGGCAGGGAAGGACACAAGTGAAATGTGGAACTTGTTCAAGGAACAGGTGCTACGTGTCCTTGATATGTATGTCCCTGTCAGGCAGGGAAGAGATGGTCGAGTGAGGGAACAATGGTTGACAAGAGAGGTTGAATGTCTTGTTAAGAGGAAAAAGGTGACTTATGTAAGGCTGAGAAAACAAGGTTCAGACAGGGCATTGGAGGGTTACAAGATAGCCAGGAGGGAACTGAAGAAAGGGATTAGGAGAGCTAAGAGAGGGCATGAACAATCTTTGGCGGGTAGGATCAAGGAAAACCCCAAGGCCTTTTACACATATGTGAGAAATATGAGAATGACTAGAGCGAGGGTAGGTCCAATCAAGGACAGTAGCGGGAGATTGTGTATTGAGTCTGAAGAGATAGGAGAGGTCTTGAATGAGTACTTTTCTTCTGTATTTACAAATGAGAGGGGCGATATTGTTGGAGAGGACAGTGTGAAACAGATTGGTAAGCTCGAGGAAATACTTGTTTGGAAGGAAGATGTGTTGGGCATTTTGAAAAACTTGAGGATAGACAAGTCCCCCGGGCCTGACGGGATATATCCAAGGATTCTATGGGAAGCAAGAGATGAAATTGCAGAGCCGTTGGCAATTATCTTTTCATCCTCACTGTCAACAGGGGTGGTACCAGGGGATTGGAGAGTGGCGAATGTCGTGCCCCTGTTCAAAAAAGGAACTAGGGATAACCCTGGGAATTACAGGCCAGTTAGTCTTACTTCGGTGGTAGGCAAAGTAATGGAAAGGGCACTGAAGGATAGGATTTCTGAGCATCTGGAAAGACACTGCTTGATTAGGGATAGTCAGCACGGATTTGTGAGGGGTAGGTCTTGCCTAACAAATCTTATTGAATTCTTTGAGGAGGTGACCAAGCATGTGGATGAAGGTAAAGCAGTGGATGTAGTGTACATGGATTTTAGTAAGGCATTTGATAAAGTTCCCCATGGTAGGCTTATGCAGAAAGTAAGGAGGCATGGGATAGTGGGAAATTTGGCCAGTTGGATAACAAACTGGCTAACCGATAGAAGTCAGAGAGTGGTGGTGGATGGCAAATATTCAGCCTGGATCCCAGTTACCAGTGGCGTACCGCAGGGATCAGTTCTGGGTCCTCTGTTGTTTGTGATTTTCATTAATGACTTGGATGAGGGAGTTGAAGGGTGGGTCAGTAAATTTGCAGATGATACAAAGATTGGTGGAGTTGTGGATAGTAAGGAGGGCTGTTGTCGGCTGCAAAGAGACATAGATAGGATGCAGAGCTGGGCTGAGAAGTGGCAGATGGAGTTTAACCCTGAAAAGTGTGAGGTTGTCCATTTTGGAAGGACAAATATGAATGCGGAATACAGGGTTAACGGTAGAGTTCTTGGCAATGTGGAGGAGCAGAGAGATCTTGGGGTCTATGTTCATACATCTTTGAAAGTTGCCACTCAAGTGGATAGAGCTGTGAAGAAGGCCTATGGTGTGCTCGCGTTCATTAACAGAGGGATTGAATTTAAGAGCCGTGAGGTGATGATGCAGCTGTACAAAACTTTGGTAAGGCCATATTTGGAGTACTGTGTACAGTTCTGGTCGCCTCATTTTAGGAAGGATGTGGAAGCTCTGGAAAAGGTGCAAAGAAGATTTACCAGGATGTTGCCTGGAATGGAGAGTCGGTCTTACGAGGAAAGGTTGAGGGTGCTAGGCCTTTTCTCATTAGAGCGGAGAAGGATGAGGGGCGACTTGATAGACGTTTATAAGATGATCAGGGGAATAGATAGAGTAGACAGTCAGAGACTTTTTCCCCGGGTGGAACACACCATTACAAGGGGACATAAATTTAAGGTGAAAGGTGGAAGATATAGGAGGGATATCAGAGGTAGGTTCTTTACCCAGAAAGTAGTGGGGGCATGGAATGCACTGCCTGTGGAAGTAGTTGAGTCGGAAACATTAGGGACCTTCAAGCAGCTATTGGATAGGTACATGGATTACGGTAAAATGATATAGTGTAAATTTATTTGTTCTTAAGGGCAGCACGGTAGCATTGTGCATAGCACAATTGCTTCACAGCTCCATGGTCCCAGGTTCGATTCCGGATTGGGTCATTGTCTGTGCAGAGTCTGCACGTCCTCCCCGTGTCTGCGTGGGTTTCCTCCGGGTGCTCCGGTTTCCTCCCACAGTCCAAAGATGTGCGGGTTAGGTGAATTGGCCAATGATAAATTGCCCTTAATGTCCAAATTGCCCTTGGTGTTGGGTGGAGGTGTTGAGTTTGGGTAGGGTGCTCTTTCCAAGAGCCGGTGCAGACTCAAAGGGCCGAATGGCCTCCTTCTGCACTGTAAATTCAATGATAATCTATGATTAATCTAGGACAAAGGTTCGGCACAACATCGTGGGCCGAAGGGCCTGTTCTGTGCTGTATTTTCTATGTTAAGGTGGCATGGGTGTTTTTCAAAAGTAAATTTCACTTGTAAGTGTTTCAGATAACATTGGTTTCACTTTATTCACGTTTGCATCAGTGTTATTTGTTGAGACTAGCTTAGTCACAGAGCTAAATGTCTTGGCACAGCTCGTGGTTGGCAGGCATTGAAGGTTATTGGAGAGTTAGGGACATTTCCTTTATTGTGGAAGAAACAAGGTGGGTTTTTTTTTTTTGGTCATCCTTTATTGGATGTTTATGCTGGTGTCCAGTGGTGAGGACTGGACATGGCAAGTTCAGCTGGAAATCCCTTCTATACATTGTGAAGAACATTGTCTGAAATCACTCAAAAAGCAAGATCATTGGAATGTTGTAAGTGAACTCAAAGCTCTGTACGGAACCTGCTAAGCAACACCCTGAAATGGTCACATACCTGGGCACGATCAACACCGCCCTTCTCATTTCTTACCTTGCTACAAGATCCTCATTTGCCATTGGCTCTATCTTCAAGGAAGGATTATTTTTAAAACATTTTACGCGAATGAGTGTTCATGGTACGAAAATGCATTGCGAAAACGAATAATCCGCAGGCCGGCATGTGGCTCGACACGTCACACACACACTGCTGACTTTATTCGTCCATCTCCATTCACTTTCAGGAATTAGCTAATCCCACCTCATTAAGTCACCCCACATGCCAGGTTTCCCGCTCCTGCAGGCACCATAAAATTCCCCGCCTGTAGTTTGGAAAATGGTGTGCGATATATTAGAGATAGACTGCCCGAAAGGTTGGAGAAAGAAAATTCAACAGTCGCTTTCAATGGTTTATGTGTCTCATTCAAAATAAAGCAACTGCCATATCTTGGATCCTTGTAGGCTGCATTTGGGGTGCAGTGAGGCTGTTTCTCCTTGACTTTTAAATCATAGTTGTACTTTACAATAGGGATTAGCTGTATACAACCTGCCCAACCCAAAAGGGACTTGGATATCTGTGTGGAGGTGAGAAAATTTGCAAGGCTATACATAGTAGAAGGGAAGGAGAGCGGGACTAATTGAATAGTTCCACCAAGGTGCTTGCATAGACGGATTAGGACAAATGGCCTCCTGTTGTACATTCCAGAATCGGATGACAGGTCGGGGTTGTTATCAGTAACCAATGGTGGGGACGGGGGTTGGTTGGGCTGGGGGGGTGAGGGGGTGTTTTGTTATGTTTCCTTTGTAACATAAGCGGCTTCCTTGTGTTGCATTTGTCAAGGAAGGTCGAGACGTGTAAATAACTTCAACTCATTTATTTACACTATGTACACTTTTATAACTTGAGTTCGACACTACTGCTAATCCTATTATAGCTATCTAACTGACTAACCAGCTGCTGTCTTCCACGTGGTGGGTGTGATAATGCATCAACCCTGTGCCTCTCCTCACTGACTGTCTCCACTGGCCAAAAGGGGTGATCATGTGTGTGGTGTCCTTTATGTATGGGTTGGTGTAATGCCCCCCTGTGGTCGTGTCACCTCCTTGTGTATCGTGAATGTCCATTGGTCGCCTCCCATCTAACTTATCTATTGGTTGAGTGTGTGTGTGATGTTTCTGGTGCTCCCTCTAGTGTCTGTCTAGCTTACATGTATTTACAGTGATGCACATCACCACAGGGGGGGGGGGGGGGGGGGGGCGTTGCTGGTGGGCTGGTTGTATGGAACAGGCATTGAGGGATTTTCACCCAGTGTCTATGTTTTCCAATCTCGGGCGAGTTTCACTCTGTTGTGGTCATTGTCTGGAGCCTCCACAGAGCATCATAGAATCATAGAATTTACAGTGCAGAAGGAGGCCATTCAGCCCATCGAGTCTGCACGGCCCTTGCAAAGAGCACCCTACTCAAGCCCGCACCTCCACCCTATCCCTGTAACCCAATAACCTCACCTAACCTTTATTGGACACTTAGGGCCAATTTAGCATGGTCAATCCACCTAACCTGCACATCTTTGGACTGTGGGAGGAAACTGGGGCACCCGGAGGAAACCCACGCAGACACGGGGAGAACGTGCAGACTCCGCACAGGCAGTGACCAAGTCGGGAATCGAACCTGGTACCCTGGCGCTGTGAAACAACAGTGCTAACCATTGTTCCACCGTGCCGCGCATGATTGACTTCGGCCCACTTCTCAATATCATCCTTGGTACTGCAGCAGCCTGCTAGGGCATTTCGAATCCCTCACATGATGTTGTAATATTTTCACAAACTTTCCATCTGGCAGGCAATAAATAAAGAGTGAGATGTCAGGCTAAGAATTTCAACTCCCTGCACATCCTGGAGTGTATTATGTTCAGTGGGCTACTTTCAAGGTGCAGAATCCTTTTCTCTGAGACTCACATCGATTAGGTCACAACATGAGTGATAAAATGTGGTTGAAGGAGCAGTATTTAATGGCCAGTTTTATGATGCAACTTTTACTGTCACTGATCAACACAACAGCTAAGTTTTCATTTAATTTGAAGATTTATTAATCCAAATACAAGATACATCGTCAAGCATAGGCACAGCAGTGTATCCATGTAGATGACAGCAGATCACTTATATCCAAAATATGATCGATAAGGTAGAAATAAAGCTGGAAGAGCCTTGAAAATCTTTCTTTTCCAGACAGCAGAATGATGAGATTCAATGCAACTCAACCTTTGACATTTATTTATTTTGATGTTGGCTCTGAAAATGTGACCCCCTTCAGATCTCTGAGAACCTTGTACTCCTCTAATTCTGACCTCCTGCTTAATCCCTGGGTTCGTCCACTCCACCATTGGCGGACATGTCCTCGATTGCCTGTCCCTCTGCTGGAAAATTCCCCCCCTGACATTTCTGCCTCTCCACCTATTTCTTCCTCCACTTAAGACACTACTGAAAACTGGGCTGAGTTCTCCGGTTCCCCCGCCATGTGCTTCCCGGCAGGGGGCTGTTCGCTCACGGTGGGATTCTCTACCCCTGCCACTTGTCAATGGGATTGCCCGTTGAAGCCACACCATGCCCATGGGTTTCCGAATGGTGCGCTGCCAGCGGGGAAAGAGAATGCCAATGGCCGAGAATCCGGACCATTTTTTCTTTGACCCTTTGGTCAACATTTTAGTATCTCTCTACATGGCTTGTCTGTCAAACTGTACCTGATAACACCTCGGTGACACTCCTCGGGACATTTTATTAATTTTATTCTTTGGATGAGGGCATCGCGGGCTGGGCCAGGAGTTGTTGCCCACCCTTTGATGGCTTGCTGGCCATTTCAGAAGGCATTCAAGTGTCAAACATATTGCTGTGGATCTGGCATCACGTGTAGACCAGGTAAGGATGGCACAATTCCTTCCCTGGAGAGCATTAGTGAACCCGAGGGGCTTTTCTTACTGTAAATGAACCAAAGTCCTTTATTCTTATTTGATATGGTAGTCCCATGTCCTTATTAAAGCTGGGTCAAAATCCGGGAACTCCCATCCTATCAGCACTGGGGGTGCACCTCCACCCCTTGGACTACAGCAGTTCCGGATGTCGGTTCCCCACTGCCTTCTCAAGGGGAAACGAGGGATGGATAGCGAACGCAGCCTGAACCAGCAACATCCACATCCTGTGAAAAAAGTCACTCTCCATCATTCTTCAAGCAGGCTTTTGGCAGCACATGGTAAGATGATGATGATTTTTGTTGCCATGGTGTAATGCACCCAGCAACACTGTGAATACATTGTGAAAGCATTGCATTATCAAGATCACAAGGTGTTACTACAATGTGAATAAATGTGAATGGCTGGCAGATTACTCTCAGCCACCCATTTCGTCCAGCGCTATTTTGAAGACATTTAACGATTGCAGTTCTTTGTTACATTTGCATTGGGATGTTGGAAACAGCAGATTCCAGAGAGGATTTTCTTGAGAAAGCAGAGTTTAGGATGTTATTGGCTGAGTATAAAACATAAGATTATGCTAGAACTTGTATAAAGTACCAGGGGCTGGATTCTCTGCAGCACCGGGCCGAAATCACATTCGGTTCGGGGGCGGAGAATCCAATTTCACGCCGAAACCGGGCCCGGCGCTGCTCCTGCGATTCTCCGGGACCCGAGAATCGGCGTGATCGTGGAGTAAGCCGCGCGCAGCTGGGCCCCCATTGATGGAGGCCAGCCCGGCGATCCTCCGCTGCTGACCGGCTGAGTTCCCGACGGCGTGGAACTAACCACCTATCGTCGATCGGGATTTTCATAGAATTTACAGTGCAGAAGGAGGCCATTCGGCCCATCGAGTCTGCACCGGCTCTTGGAAAGAGCACCCTACCCAAGCCCATACCCCCACCCTATCCCCATAACCCAGTAACCCCACCCAACACTCAGGGCAATTTTGGACACTAAGGGCAATTTATCATGGCCAATCCACCTAACCTGCACATCTTTGGACTGTGGGAGGAAACCGGAGCACCCGGAGGAAACCCACGCACACACTGGGAGGATGTGCAGACTCCGCACAGACAGTGACCCAAGCCGGAATCGAACCTGGGACCCTGGAGCTGTGAAGCAATTGTGCTATCCACAAGGCTACCGTGCTGCCGTGGTGGCTGCCGACTCTGTCCACGGCCGCCCTGGTGGGGGGGTCGGACACCGGGAGGGCCTTGTAGGCGGCCGGGCTTAAGATCCACACGGTCAGATCCTCGGGCGCGCGGCCGATCGGGGGTGGGGGGGGGTCTTATTTTTCAGTCTGCCTCCGCGGTCCGAGTCCGCCATGGAGCTCGGCGCGGCCGCTGGAAGTCGCCAGCGTGCAGACGCGCTGACTCAAAACCGGAAGTGCGGTGGCCCGTATCCGCAGCTAAAGCTGCGTGAATTACTCCGGGCCTCTGCTAGCCCCCTGCAGGGAATTGAATTAGCTGTACTTTTTTGCAGGAATCTTTTGAGTAAAACTCCAGGGTTTTTATGCCGGCGTGGGGACATATTCCCATTTTGGGAGAATCCAGCCCCAGACTACAGCTAGAGCATTTCATACAGTACACGTCACGTCATTGCATTAGACAGGGAACAAAGACAAGAGTGTTGTCAGGAATGGAGAATAGTAACGATGAGGAACGTTTGGATAGGCAGGGGTTGTTTTCTTTGCAACAGAGGAGCCTGAGGGGAGAATTAACCGAGGTGTAAAATTATGAGGGGCAAAGATAGAGTGATAGGAAGAGCTTATTTCCGTTAGAGAGATCAACAACAAGGGGGCATAGATTTGAAGTAATTGGTGGGAGTGGAGGAGTAATTTTGTTTTTCACTCAAAAGACAGTGAGGGCCTGGAACTCACTGCCTGAAAGGGTGGTGTAGACTGAAATCCCCATCACAATTAAAGAAAACACTTGGCTCTTGAGGTGTTGTAATCCACACAGCCGCAGACCAAGAATGTGAAGGTGGAATTAGGCTGGATAACTCTTTTCCATTTGATGCAAGCACAATGGGCCGAGTGGCCGCCTTTTTTCTTGCGGTAAATCTTTCTACAATTCTGCGCTAGGAAGTCAAGATTATTCCCAACGTTTTGTTGAATTCCACAGGATGATTGCTATCCAATAGAAGTGTTAATATGGGATGTCGATTTAATCTTTCATCCAAATCAGGTTGCCGGCAGTTCACTGCAGCCCTTGTAAAGTGCTCGGATGTTGGTGGAACTTGAAGACCTGTCTAATGTGACACCCAATTGTTTATTGCAACGAGCCCAAAGGAAGCTAACACTCATTGTCAAAACTCAAAATAATCAGAGGTATTAGAGATAACATAAATACGCCAAAGAGCAGCACAGAAGATGACTTCAATTCTGTTAGAAGAGCTGTAAATATCACAGTCCCTAAATAGTTAGTAGTATATTGTGGGAGTAGGCTGAAAAGAATAATCTAACAGCCAAATTACCCCAGACATTAAAGTGAAATATTTGGGTATTTATCAGTGTCTCTCAATGATGTCTAGTTACTCTGTTTTATGCTTTAATACTATTATGTACAGTAGCAGCCAGGGAGAAGGTGTTTTGTATGGAACTCCTATTATAATATTATCAAGATCTGTTCCATCAGGGAAAGTGCTACCCACACTGTTTGCTCACAGATAACCACAACAAATTGTCTTCATATAGCACTCCTTGAACAGAGACACATCTCAGGATTCTTTGCAATGAAGACCAAAGGGAATTGGTTGCATTGAGTCCAGAGAATTTGGAACAGGTAGAATGAGAAACCAAAGATATCCAAGGGAAAGAGAGTGGAAAATTCGGATCGGGAATTAAAGAAGTGGTCAAATTGGGAGGTTTTGAAAGCAGGGAGCTGAAGGCCAGCTGGACATAACTAAATTTGAAGGACAAGTTTGGGTTCCAGGTCCAAGTTCCCAGTTCTAGTTCGCTTCATTGAAAATGTATTGACGACATTGTAACCAGAGGTATGGAGGTGCTGATGGAAGTTGAAAAGAATGATTTCCGTTTTAAGTTTTTCTTTTGTCTCACCCAGTATCAGCTAGGCAATGTGAACATGTGTCAACAACCTTTCGGCTACTGGAGAAGACAGCAGGGTAGCGCGCATGTGTGCAGCTGAAGCTATACTTGCAGGTTAGTTTCTGAAGAGAGAATGCAGAGAGTTAAGAGGAGCAAAAATAAAAAAAAGAAGGAATCCCTGGGAAAGGAGAGGGCAGTGTCTACTGCTCCTGCTGAACATGGAAGCACAGGCAGTTGACAGTGTTGTGTTTGGCTTTTGATGTCTTGCAAAGGAATTGAATTGTCCATACCAGGATCTTTATTGAATCACACGTGGTAAGATAGCGATCTGTTACAGAGCAAGTTATCATGGAGTTTCTTTGTACTCCTCTGGAACTACACCTAGTACGACTGTTCACCTGTAAGTCTTACAAATATCTCCTACAACCATCTTCTGGTGATGGCCGGATGTGCCCCCACTTATATTGGAGTCTCTCGTCACATGACCACTGTCTTGAGACCGCATCTTGTGTCTGCCCCGCCACCAACTGGTTGGAGGTTGCACATCATCCATCTATGATATTGCTCACAGGCATATCCCCACAGACAGTACTACCTCCATAGTCAGAATGGAGAGGACGTGGAAAGTTCCAGAGCTTCCAGGCAATGAAGGTATGGCCGCCAATTGATGTTTGTGAAGTGCAAGAGGCGATGGGTTGGGGGAGCACAGCCATCTCGGAGTGCAACATGGCTGGAGGGATGTTACAGAGGCGGGCAGGGCTGAGATTATGGAGAGGTTTAGAAACAGAAATGTAAATTTTTAAATCCAGCAAAGAGGTCCATAATTTGTACCATGCTGGCTGGAGCACGGCAAAGAAGATGCTTCTGACACAGTGTTGCTGATGTTTGTAAACAGCAGTGACTCATCCACTTATATCAATAGTTTTGTTTGAACTCAAGCCATCACTTAATGCAAATCAACGGGACTCAAATTGAGGCTGATCTACAATCTGACATATATGGCCAGAAAGAAAATCCATGCAACATAAGTGAATGTAATTAGGCTTAGATTACTTGAGACTAGTTTTCCCAAGGAAAACAAACTCAAAGACATCACAGGCTTTGTAGGCTTTGCACTTAATTGATACAAAAAAAAATACGGGAAATATTTGGCACGCTATTGTAAAATGGTTCCTCCTGTGGCCTAGTGGTACACATCTTTGAACTGGCTAAACCACAAACCTGAAGCAGTGCTCTGGGGTCCCAGGTTTGAATCTCACTGTGGTAGATGGTTCAAATTTGAATTCTAAATTGAATTATCTGTGGCCTGATTAATTTCCCGGTTCAAAACCAGGCAGGGGCATTATTACATCTCACTTATCCAAGTGTGGGGGAGTTTTATAGTTCATGTTTGCAGTTGAATATTAACTGTAATATGCTTTACAAATGACTGCCGGTCTCTTAATTCAGCTTCACCTAACAATATGCTTGTAAATGGTAAATTATTAAAGACCTTGCTTTTGATTTCAACATATAATATGCCTTGAAAGTCAATTACTCAAGGCTTAAGCATTACTAGAGCTGAAGACAGTTAATGTCCATCACACATTTTTCTTCTGGATACTTCCCTTAAACTGAAAGGATTCTCATAGCTAAACTGGAGTCAATGGGAATCAGGGGAAAACTTCTACCGGTTGGAGTCATACCTGGCACAAAGGAAGATGGTTGTGGTGGTTGGAGGTCAATTATCTCAGCTCCAGGACATCACTGCAGGAGTTCCTCAGGGTCGTGTCCTGGGCCCAACTCTTCAGCTGCTTCATCAATGACCTGCCTTCCATCATAAGGTCAGAAGTGGGGATGTTTGCGGATGACTGCACAAAGTTCAGCAACATTTGCGACTCTCAGATAATGAAGCAGTCCATGTCCAAATGCAGCAAGACCTGGACAATATCCAGGCTTGGGCTGACAAGTGGCAAGTTACATTCATGCCACACAAGTGCCAGGCAATGACCATCTCCTACAAGAGAGGATCTAACCACTACCCCCTGACATTCAATAGCATTACCATCGATGAATCCCCCACAATCAATATCCTGGGGGTTACCATTGGTCAGAAACTGAACTGGACTAGCCATATTATACTGTGGCTACGGGGTAGGTCAAAGATTAGGAATCCTACGGCGAGTAACTCACCTCCTGAGTCCCCAAAGCCTGTCCACCATCCACAAGGCACAAGTCAGGAGTGTAATGGAATACTCTCCACTTGCCTGGATGAGTGCAGCTCCAACAACACTCAAGAAGCTCAACACCATCCAGGACAAAGCAGCCCGCTTGATTGCTCCCCCTTCCACAAACATTCAAACCCTCCACCACCGATGAACAGTGGCAGCCTTATGTACCATCTACAACATGCACTACAGAACTCACCAAGCTTCCTTAGATAGCACCTTCCAAACCCATAACCACTACATCTAGAAGGATAAGGGCAGCAGATACCTGGGGGGGCCCCACCACCTGGAGGTTCGCATCCAAGTCATTCACCACCCTGACTTGGAAATATAATAATAATAATTGTTATTATTAGTGTCACAAGTAGGTTTACATTAACACTGCAATAAAGTTACTGGTAAAATCCCCTAGTCGCCATACGCCGACACCTGTTTGGGTATGTCTCTGTAGGAAAGAGTCTGCCTCGTTTGATGCGTTAAAGAATTGGTCTTATCCATTGAGAGAGAATCTAAGATGGGCAGGGTGCATCATCCAAATGCTAATTGCTTTTTTGCGCAGTGTATAGTTGTTCCTTCACTGTTGCTGGGTCAACGTCCTGGAACTCCCTCCCTAGCAGCACAGTGGGTGTACCTATACCTCAAGGACTGCAGCGGTCAAGACAGTAACTCACCACCACCTTTTGAAGAACAATTGCGGACTGGCAATAAATGCTGGCCTAACCAGTGACGCCCACACCCCATAAATGAATTTTGAAAGAGTTCAGCATCGCCACTGCAGAGGTGCAACCTTGCACACTCATGCCTTCTGGCACACTGCGATAATTTTGCGGCATAACTATATTGTTTAATTGTCCTTTTCATTTATTTCCCTCTGAAACAGGTAGTTCACCACACGTATTAAAATTCATTGCATTGCTCAACGTATTCATGCAAAAGAAGGCATTTTGCTCTAAGCTGTCCTTGATCTTTGTAGTAAAGACATTGCAAGAAAAAAAGAACTCTAACGAATCAGATGTGATTCGTCTGATCGTCCCAGAGCAAAGATTTACTAAATTGTTCTGATAAAGCCATTTTCAAGAAAATTGAGTCGTTATTGGCTGTGGAAGAAATCCCAGAAAATATGATAGTAATAAGTCTGTTATGTTACTCTGTTGGTCGCCTTGTTCCAAATTAATTAGCCTGTTGTTCCTCTTTCACTTACTGACGTACCTATTTTTGAGTGGTATAAAATTTCCTGAATCTTTTACTATAAACAGTATAATGGTTCCAATCATGATGGAAACCTGCTTTGTAATTGCAGGAGTGTAGCTCTTTATCTAATGTCACAGTTTCTTTGGCGTACTAAGTGTTGGCAATAACACAATTCTTATGGCTCCTTACTAACACAGAATGCAGATGCACTGGGACTATGAATTCATTGTACAGTCACAAAGAGCTCCTAATCGCTAAAATATCAATATCGAAGATATCCGCATCCCCTCAAATCCACTGCCTGTATATATTCGCCGAGCACAAAATGCTTAACAAAGCTCTTATCCCAGTTAGTCTGGACACTTTGTTGAGATGTAATATTGTCTGATGGTGCAACTTCACTTGTGACTCCATCATCTAACCCACATGAAAGATGGGGAAGCCTGAATTGGCACGTCCCTCTGTCACGCTGACCCATGGAAAACGTAAATCAGAACTTAGATAAGTTAATCAGGGTGTTTTACCAACTTGAATATAGCTGATAGGTTCTGGAATATGATAGTGGTCCTATATGAGTTTGCATAGGTCCTGGAATATGATAGTGGTCCTATATAAGTTTGCATTTTTGCATAGTAATGGACAGTATATATTAAATAGAAGGTTCTGTGGTGCAGTGGGTCATGCTCCTTCATCTGACCCAGAAGTCCAAGTTTTGAGTCCAATCCCAAGACGCGATGGCTAATGATGATCTGTTCATAATGTGGCCATACAGATAGATTAACAATCTGCAAATCCTTCCAACACACGCCAATGATAGGCAGTTAGAGTGGGAGAGATACTTGGTCAGCCACATGATGGAAAGAAAATTGAAGCCTCTACCATTGCTATCCTTAGCTGCAGACTACAACATGCACGTAAAGGTGTATGTTGCCCCAATAACTCAGACTCCCGGAGTGAAAAGCAACATCGTACATCAATTAATTTTCCATTTGATGCTTTTTGCACTGGGCTCTTCCCAATGTGA
The DNA here is from genome assembly GCF_047496885.1 of Scyliorhinus torazame. Lineage (NCBI taxonomy): Eukaryota > Metazoa > Chordata > Chondrichthyes > Carcharhiniformes > Scyliorhinidae > Scyliorhinus > Scyliorhinus torazame. The sequence goes on along the minus strand of NC_092721.1, from coordinate 15,627,775 downwards.
GAGGGGAATGGGGAGGGTAGGGGTTGGGGGTTATTCTCGCCCAGTCCAGTAGATAAGTCAATTGCTAGGTTGCCAGCAACGATAATGTGCTAGGGGCATCATTTGCAAGGTAATTGTGGGACCCCCCCCTCAGGGACATCAAATCCAGCCCTCAAGAGCTGTCAGCCAATCATTCTGCCTTCCTCAGTCACGTGTATTGTAGCAGTGGGGTGGCAACAAGCCTTTAATTGGCTATTAATTGGCTAATTAATGGCCTCAATAAGGATAGCTGGGCTGGCTGATGCCTCACCTGCCCTTCGTGTTATGGAGGCACAGCCCGGGAGGTAACCAGGAAGACGGTGGGCTGGCTACCCATCCTATTTTAGGTTGTCCCCCATCTACTACTCCACCTGCACTTTTTCGCTGGCTGTGGAAGGGATATAAAATGCCCCCTCCCCGCCCCAAAACACCATCTGTGCTGAGGTAAAAATAGCCCCAAGGAAGAACAGTTTTGCATGTCGGTGCGGTATGTAAATTGGGCAATGTTAACTTTTGTCACAGCAACATCACATTCATGTCATGCACAGTTTAGACTCACCCCCCAAACAGGGAAAAGCAACTGAATCCTTACCTCGATGGTGCAATTATTCTCGTGTGTTCATAGGAGCTGCCTGACCCTCCAACTAAACTTGTGGCCAGAGAGATTAATTAATTTATAATTGTGAAAAAGAGCAAAGCTAGCAGTGCCCCTTGTTCAACATGCCTCCCAAAATGAGGATTATGTAGAAACCGGCTGCACGCCAAAATGCATCGGCACAGTCCCGAAAGCATCAGTGAGACTTCGAGTGAAATGGAACAAAGGTTTTCTAAATTCAAGAAGGCTCTGATCGAGGTTTCCTGAGCCATCGGGCAGTTCTGGAGAATTGAGATTGATGGATTATTACTTGGAAAGTGATTAGGAGTTGTGGTGCAAATGTGGATCAATCGAGTTCATGTATGGATTAACCAGGATTGACTGGAGTCAGAGAAGGTTCGAGGGACTGAATGGCCAGGCTGCCAGGTTCCTGCATGTAAAGCAGACGGATGCAGATTGGTCAATATTTGAGAGAAAAACTGAGGGATTCTCCGCCGGCATGGCCACGCATTTCCCGACGGCATAGGGGGCCCAAAATGGCAAACCCCATTGGCCGGCTGCGGGAATGGAGAATTCCGCTGCCGGCGGGGGTTCGTTGCGCCAGAAACCGGGGCTGGCGGGATGGAGAATCCCGCCCAAGATCTATTGTTTTAACTTTGAAGTTACACTCAAATTTTCTTTGAGATGTTAATTTCATCTGCCCCTCCAAATAAATCAATCACATTCTGACCAACAACATTGACCATGAAATTCACCAAAACAACCATGACGGAAAACTATTGGAGGAAAGAACATTTTCCAGTGACAGTCGTCAAGCTTTTGTGCCGAAGAAAAGCATTTGGACAATATTAGGTGATTAGAAAAACCATTTCCCTGCTTTGTGGAGAGCAACTGGAACAATTGTCGTCTGTATTATTATTCAGCTGTATTCCGTGGGCATAAGCACCTTGACCCTGATCTTCAAAGACACCAACAGCACCAATTCCCCCACCATCAATATCTTAGTGGTTGCCTTAGAGCAGATATTTAATTAGCTGGGTAGAAACTGGATTACACTGCAAAATTGGGCAGCGTGGTAGCACAGTGGTTAGCACTATGGGTCCCAGGGTCGATTCCCGGCTGGGTCACTTTCTGTGCGGAGTGCCTGCAAGGCTCAAATCAGGAATATGATGGAATATTCGCCAGTTCCCTGAATGGGTACAGGCTCAAAGAATCTTCAAGGCATTTGTGCCATCCAGGACAGGTTTGTTTATTTGACTTGTGCCCCTGCCACCTCATCCATCACTGGCACATTCTGTCTGAAGATGTTGTCCAAATTAATGAGGTTTGTTATTTTAGAAAATTACAAAGGGTTAAAAAAATCTTTGCGTTATAGCACAGTACAATAAATGAGGACAGCAGCTGGCTGAGCCAGGAACAGTACGGCAAGAAGAGCTATAATGTCTTTTTGACAAGACTGAAATAAATAGGAAGAAGGCTGAAGCCCATTTTGTGAGAATATAAAACAAATATCGATATTTCTTTCAAAATGTTATTAACAAACATTAAACTCACTAATAAAATTAAGAAAATAAAGATGATTGCTTCAGGACATTTTAGATGTTCCTTTGACTATCAGTAGCACACAGAATGATTTGAACATATTTCTATCTATGGCAGAACTACAAAAGAAAGAGGGAAGAACAATCTTGTCATTATACTGTGTGGAGTGCCAGGAATGAATTAGAGTATTACTACTTTTTTTTAAAATCTGAATATTCAGTCTGGACAATTCAATTAACTTGTTCCCCTCTCTATTTGGATGGCTCAAATTCACAGACCACCTGATTCATTGTAATTGACGGTTGAAAGTCGGGATGAAAAGGTTTTGCATCCAGTTCCATTGTATCTAATTTACTGCAATGGTGGCGTTGACCGTAGCTCTGTGCCGTCCCACCTGTTTTAACTCAACAGGATGGCAATTAAACCATGCACTGGGCTAAGTGACTTGTGCATGAGCATCTGGTCAAACAGGAACACAACCTGCAACCTAACATGGGTCATGTGGGAAATACCAGTAAGATATACAAGTGTATTACCAATGATGGATGTTGATGAGAGGATTGGTTTATTTTGCTTTTGGGTTGTATTCAGCAAAAATATTACCCGGGGGTGAATTAAACTCTGACTCAAATACTCAAAGAGCCATCTTTTGCCAGTCAATTGCTTCAGAGGGTGACCCAGAAGCACAGCAGATTTGCACAGGTGAGAGAGTAGCTTGAGATTAAATCCAAAGGGCCCTAATCTTAAAGGTTGGATGTGAGAAAGCCCTCCTTCATACAAAGTCGAGAGGAAATCTGGGGGCTGGTTTTAGCTCAGTTGGCTGGACAGCTGAGTCGCGATGCAGCGAGAAGCCAACAGCATGTGTTCAATTCCCGTACGTTATTCACCTGTATATCTCGGCCTCGATTTCCCGCAAGACCCATGTTTAGTTGCAGGTTGTGTTTCTGTCACTCAACCCAGCACGTGGTTTAATTGCCATCCACGCCTTCTCAACCTTACCCCTCGCCTGAGGTGTGGTGATCCTCAGGTTAATTCACCACCAGTCAGCTCTCCCCCTCAAAGAGGAAAGCAGCCTGTGGTCTTCTGGGACTATGGCGACTTTACTGACTTACTGACAAGTAGAAATCTGGAACTCCCTTCCCCAAAAACAGCTGGTGAGGCCGGGCGATTAATTGAATACATCAAAACTGAGATTGATAGATTTTTGTCCGGCAATGGTTACAGAATCAAAGTGGCTAAATGGAGTTAAGATACACATCAGACATGGCCTAATTGAGTGACGGAGCAGGTTCAAACGTTTGAATGACTTCCTCCACTTCCTATGTACCTGAAGATAAGTTTAACTCCCGAAGACGGCAGTGGTCGCCATGCACCACCACCCCCATTTGTTTTCACAGAAGTGCCAAACTTGCTTATTTAAGAGATGATGAAATGCTACTTGCGCAGACACTTAGTTCATTCTCTGCGATAACGTGAACTGAAAATCTGTTGTGCAAAGAAGCTGGCCAGATATTATGTTACCACAACTACGTTACGCAGGTAAAGTTGTGAAGGTGTCAGCTTTGGTTGCTCAACACCACCATAACTGTGCAATCTTCGTGCTGCTTCTCCCAGGTAGACAGCACCAGGGGGGCGGCATGCTTAAAATAAACAGTGTAGACGCAGAATGCTTGTTTATCAACCTGCGAGACATCAACACTGAGATGGCAAGTGGCAGATTACTTGTTGCAGGACTTGAAGCGGTAGGAGTGATGTCAGATCATGGGGTTCACAGCTGCTTTTTCCAGCAGGCATTAACATTCCGATGAAAATTCTGCAGCAGTTCTGTTAGTCAAAGGCCCAATATAAGGGCTTTGCGAGTATTTGGCCGATCTACTATTTCCCCTGAGGTGTGACGGAATTTTAAACTGAGATATGGAAGCTGTAAATAAATGTTTCTTCACTTACATTCACAGTTATCCACCTTCCTTGCGATATGAGCGAATAGGTTGATGGGCACACTTTCAGAGTTGCAATTCACGTGGAGGAAACTCCCCACTGAACGATCCCCTCCTTTCATTTCTTCCCTCGCAGCTTAACACAGGCATTGTGCCCCCAATGTAAAAAAAACATTTTTCATTAACTCCACAGTCCTTCAATCCCCAGAAACAGAAAGCATTCACTGTGAGAATATATCTTTCACCTATCTTCTGCCCCAGATTCCAAAAGGTGTGATATGCCTGGAAGAACTGATAAAGCTTAAGTTAATAGTAATTGTAATTAATAATGCATAAAACCATCTGTCATGCAGACAGAGGTGATTATTACTTACAAACAAATCACCTCTCTACGTGTAATATTTTTAATAGATGTTGGAAGAACGTTAACCCATTTTATGCATCGATTCTAATTGGTGCCCGCTGTTAGCTGGAAATGGATATCCAGAAAGGTTAAAGTTTCACTGCATTATTCACTTTCTTTTACTTTAGTTTTTAGTAGTTCCTTGCTGGCCATTTTTATTATTTCTCACTTTCTTGCGGCAATTTTACCACAGGCCACTGAGAAGAGTCATTGCGATTTGAAAAGTAGAATATAAGAAATAACATGAATAGGCCATTTGGCCCTTTAACACTGCCCACCCTCCTCCACCTATACTATCCCACACCTTGTAGTTCTCTGAGTACCCAAAATTCAATCAACCTCTGACTTGACTGTACTCAATGACTTAGCACCCACAACTCTCTGAGGTAAAGAATTCACAGCCCTTTAAGTAAAAAAAAATCCTCCCCTCAGTCCACGAAGGCCTTAGTTTTCCCTCCTGGGGCAGACATGGCTACATGCCCTACATGGCCCAATTGAGCCCCCAAAGTAGAAACGTGCCCAATCTAAAAGTGGTGCTGTATGTTTGTTTAATTTTAACAAATGAAATTTTTAGCCATTGATTATCTGAGGCACTGAAACCAATTAACTTTTCATTCCATGATCTTTGCTCTTAGCTGATCTAACTTGGAGTGAGGTGAAGATCTGTTGCTATTTACATCAGATTTCCTGTGAAAAGGAGAGGAAAAAATTGCCAGACTTTCCACTCGTGGTTCCTCTCCAGATACCCTTGTTGGAAGCATGTATGTACAGCGAGGACATGCAGGGTGGACTCCTTGCCTATTGGGTTGCAATCTTGACATCTGCCCCACTTCCTTAGTGCCGCCAATTGAGAAGCCACCCCCAAGCGCTCGTTCAGTTAAGGGTGATGGGTGGACCAGGGAAGTGAGAGGTCCAATGGGAAATCCTGCAGCAATGCCCAGCCAGCACCCCTGGGGGGCACTGCAGAAATAGTCAGGAGACCACAATGTTGCCTCAAAACGGAGGCATTCTCCGCAGGATTGCGAACAGTAAAACGTGATCACAGCAGCTGTCAGGCTATCATTATGGCAGGGGAAACATTCCACAGGATCACCTGCAAATGGAGCAGTAAACGTCACACCTCAGCTGGTCCAAACTGGGATGGCGGAGTATGGCGAAGATAACTCCTCCCTCCCGGTAGCATGCAGCAACATCTCTTCCCCCAAGTGCCCCAGTAATGGGCCAATTGGCTACCTGCCACTATTGGGTGGGACGTCTCTACTCAGAGGTGGAAACGTGTCAAGGAGCTGCCCAAACAGGCTATTTTCCAAAATAAAAACAGAAAATGCTGGATAAACCCAGCTGGTCAGGCAGCATCTGTGGAGACAGAAACAAAGTTAATTTTCCCGACTCCATACGATCCCTCAACAGAATGCTATTCGCTTTCCCGCAAAAGGCTATTGAGACTGGTGGTCAATTGAAAATTTTAATACTGAGATCTTCCTCAGGTCAGTTTATTAATGGTTAAATACAGGGCAGCATGGTGGCACAGTGGGTTAGCCCTGTTGTCTCACGGCGCCGAGGTCCCAGGTTCGATCCCAGCTCTGGGTCACTGTCCGTGTGGAGTGTGCACATTCTCCCCGTGTTTGCGTGGGTTTCACCCCCACAACCCAAAGATGTGCACGGTAGGTGGATTGGTCACGCTAAAATTGCCCCTTAATTGGAAAAAATGAATTGGGTACTCTTTTTAAAAAATTTAAAAAAAAAAAAAAAATTTAAATAAAAAATAAAATTAATGGTTAAATACCAGGGCAGGGGAATGGAGTTAAGATGAAAATCTGCCTAGTGGTGGAACTAATTCGAAGAGTTATTTGGCTTCTCCTATTCCTGTGTCCCTGAACATTTTCCCAAAATTATTGGGAGAAAAATGATGAGGACAGGGAGGAGATGGGAAAAGAGTCAGAAAAACCTTCGACCCATTTGCTTGTTCGTGGAATGAAAATATCTTGAGATCGTTTTATTTGAAATGCAATCGCAAAATGTGAACGGTAACAGAGCTCCTGGCAATAATTCCAATCACCTGGGGAATTGCTTATGTAAAATATATTTTCTAAAGGAAAGAAAAAAGCATCTGTTCATTTCCTGTTCATCAGTATTTGGTGTCAACACCTCTGAACTGATTAATGTTATTTAACAGATGGATCAGACTTTTTACACTTTGCTGAAAATTATACAACGCACAACAGGAGGAACAGGAACAGATATCTGTGCTCTGCCCTGGGCACACAATTCAGATGTGGAAATGCTTTGGATGGCAAAGTACACAGAGATCATTGCAGAGCTTCCACCGATTCTGAAAAATACCATCAAGTTTAATCAATTATTTAGATCCATCATCCAGTTGAGGTTTAATTTGATCAGTTTCGAAACAAACTGACAAGATCTTTGCCATTATTTATGTTGGCAGTTTTGAAGTTCAAATATTATGAGGCACAGCTCTTTGATACTTCTGAATTCATCCATTTCTCATCAAAAGCTCATGTAAAGTTTTATGTTATGGACACAGGGCTGGATTTTATACAGTGGAAAGACTTAGTGAATTGTTGTCCTATTTGTTTTGATACTTTTTGATCATATTTACTTTTTACTTTTTCACACCTGAAGGTGTGTGGATAATCTAAATTCCACGATTTGATGTGAAGTGTTGATTTGATTTGATTTATTGTCACATGCACCGAAGTGCAGTGAAAAGTATTTTTCTGCGGCCGAGGGAACGTACACAGTACGTTCATCGTAGACAAAAAGAATAATCAACAGATTCTTCTGTCGGTACTAGCTCTTGGCTGTGAAAAGGCTGTGGATTCGACTCCCACTTCGGTGACATTAGCTTGTTATCAAGACTGATCCTCCAATGCAGGTTTATGTCTTGGGATGGTATGTTTAACTGAAACCTCACTTACCCACTCAGATGGGTATAAACAATCCCTCAGCACAAATGTGTAAAGAACAGTGGCGATCTCCCTGGTATCCCAATCAATCTTTACCCATCAACCAACACTTAAAATGGATACTCTTGTCACTGTCCAGGTGCTGTTTCTATGATCATCCTGTGTACAAATTGACTGCAACATTGGAACATTATGAGAGTGACTACAGTCTATTGGGCTGTAACAGACTTTGGGAATTCATGGATGCTGTGACTGACTACAATTCACAGCGTGTAGACAGTTCTACACCTACTGAATTGGCAAGCATATGCTTTAAACAAAAGCCTCTTGTGGTCAAAGAAAGAGTGGGAACAGAGTGGAGCCTGCCTACCCAATAATCACCTGATTGTAGCAATATCCTACTCTCATTTAAGTTAAAATCCACTGTCAATGTACTGTGCAAAATATTCATTTTAACTCCCAATTCATTTTGACTAGGAAAAGAAACACTAATACAGTAAACTAGTTACAGTAACTTGAGTTGCCATTGGGCCCTTGAATCACTTAATATCTCGTGGCTAATTTAAACTTGCAGCAATAGCCAATTTATACATTCAGGTGCTTAAGCCAGATGATTTTGTCAGGAGTCGCGGAGTATATTGCTGTGATGTCTCACTCATATTTGTGAATTGGGCTCTGGGTTGTTATATCATCGATGCTCTGTTCTACATACTGGAGAGATTCTCATTTTTCATATGTGCATCAAGCATGGTAGCGAGCTCCATGTTCTGACCACTCATTGGGCAAAACACTTTGGGCGTGATCTCCGCCACCCCAAACGCCGCGACTTGTCATCCGATGGCGGAGGCCACTCGACATTTGGCAGGACCGGGAAATCCCACCGGCGGAAAGGGCCGGAAAACCCTGTCCTTCGTTTGAATTCCCAATTTGATTTCTTGGTGACTATCTTACATCGATGGCCTCTAACTTAATCCTTTCCCACAGATAAAGACATTCTCATACCGTCAACCCTGTCAACGTTTTCATCGCTTTAAAGAACCTCTATTAGTTCATCCCTCGACTTTCCCCTTTCACGAAAAAAGGTACTCAACCTGTTCACCTTTTCCTGAGACGTGCTAATTGCTTTTGTCTTGAATTTGAGAGAATGGTGAAGCAAATTCTGATCCACATGCAGCATTGGTGAAATGTGTAATAAAGTTTTTTTTTTTAGCTGATGACTTCATTGCTTAGTTTACCGGAAGGATAAATTAATGAAAATCAGTATAAATTATAACTACTTACATTTACAACAGACACGACCCAACTTCATAATAAACTTCCTGCTTATTATCTGAGGGCAAATGTTCACATTCTGTTGCAAATGATTTCCAAGTGCAAATAAAAGGAGCCAATAAAAATAATTGGCTGGAACAATTTTCTTAACCCTCTAGTTTCCCTTCATTGCGTGCAAACTGTATAAAAGCTAACGGAAGAGTTTCTTGTTAAAGATGATTATTAATTAATCATTCATTGCTAATGAGGCACCACTTTTGGTGTCAATACACCGTGCCCACAAAGGTGCCAACTTCAAGAAGCTTTGCAGCCTTTAAATTGATTAATGCTTCATACTTTTTCCTTGCTGAATTTGTGCCGAGCTTAAACATCCGAGTGTTTAAGAACGTTGCAGGTATCATTTTTTATGCTCCCCACCCCCGCACTTCCTCACCCATGGCATGAGCTGCTGTCGGTTTGTCTGTTCCCCTTCCCTGGGAACAGCAAGCGTCCCTGACGCCACAAATGACACTTGCAGGTCACCAATAGGATCTCAATGTGGCCCGAAGGACCAATGTTTGATGGGCCTGTCCCGAGCTTGAAGGATGCCTCATGCTTTGCTGTCGTGCATTGGAAAACTAGGTGTACAGCTCTGGATTTCTCAGTGGGTGAGATCAGTTGTTGCTCGCAAGCATTGAGAGAAGCTACCCTTTCCCGTAAACATTCAAACCTGGCCTGGATGACATGCTGCCAAAGAAATGAACCAAGAAATTGTTGTTTTCAGTAGTTCACTTCCTCCCTTTTTACATACTTTGTGATCCACTCGAATGCAAATGAAGCCAGTGAGTGCTGGTAAAAGGTCACTAAGCTGAACCATGAACTCTGTTTCTGTCTCCATTGATAATAATATATAATCTTTATTGTTGTCACATGTAGGCACACATTAACACTGCAATGAAGGTACTGTGAAAATCCCCCAGTCGGCACATTCCGGCGCCTGTTCGGGCACACAGAGGGAGAATTCAGAATGTCCAATTTACCCAACAGCACGTCTTTCGGGACTTGTGGGTTGAATCCAAAGCACCCGGAGGAAACCCACGCAGACTCGGGGAGGACATGCAGACTCCGCACAAACAGTGACCCAAGCTGGGACTAGAACCTGGGACCCTGGCGCTTGGAAGCAACCGTGCTAACCACTGCTACCGTGCCGTCCATGCTACCTGAGCTGCTGAGTATTTCCACCGCTTTGTGTTTTTATTTCAAGTGACGGGGTGTTCGTTTTAGAGCTGAATGCACAAATCCCGTGCCCATTATCATACAGGATAGGCCGGAGACGAATGCTTTCGTTGAATCCTCAGCTTTTCAGGAGTTGCAATTTTCCTTGACAGGCATGTGCGGAGAATCGTCTTTCAATGACGATGCTTCTAACTGAGACAATTTCCTTCAGGCAATCAAAAGAGGACATTGCAAACTTCCTGTGGCATTTGGTCTCGAGTACGAATTTAAAACCAAAACCTTCCAGCTGTCCTCATTGGCAGGATCGTCCAGTGGCGCCGATGGCAACACTCTGCCACAGGGGTAGGGGAGGGGGTGGTACGTCCCACACTAAAGCCTTTCATCGGTTCACATTTTGTTACTTTCTTATAAGATTACATAATCCAGTAGTATAATTCAACTCAGTGCGCTATCCGAAGGTGAATAAACATTTTCCCTTTTTATCGCAAGATCTACAATTTGAACATACAATGTTAATGTTTTTTAAAAGCCCGGATCAGGATTTTGAACAATTTCTATTCTATCATGTTTACTGAAAATACCACTGTGTTAATTTGGCCGCTAAGCAAGACTGTACTTGAATATGTTGCTTGTTTAAGGATAATTATCATGTTCTTTAGCAAGTTAATGGTTTTGGATGGTATCTGTTAGTTCACGCGTGGACACTTTGACTTGGCTCAGGGTGTGGAGTCATAATCTAATGACTGAGTAGGATTTCTGAACTGTTTTCCTCCAGTGATATTTAATGAGACGTTTGTCTTGTGCTGCGTGTTTGCAGCAGAAGACAGTGAACTGCAGTGATATGCTCGCTATGCGTCAAAATCTTTTCTGATCCAAGACTGCGAAGCGTGCCCTCCACGCTGAGGCTAATTCATCACCCTCCTCCAAAACCCCCAGGAGACAACTTCCAAATTTCCTGTCACTGGGTTAACAGTACACCAGTGACCCCATGAAAAGCCTGACTACATTTGCTTATGCTCTCATTTTCTAATTATTGCACCTGCCTCCCACAAGTAAGAAATTATACTGAGTCTCCACAGTCAAATAAACATCAGCTAGAGAGTCTGCATGATTCAGCGACCCTGTTGAGCTCAGCACGGATCCGGCGCAACGGGTGAAGCCCGTGCGTGTCCCAAATTGGGTGCCGCGCCAGGCACGAAACCTCATGTGAGTCACCTGACTCGCTCCGCCCGGCGCGATCCGGATCGCACCTGTTGTGTTGTTCACCCTGGGGTAACACGGATTGCACACGATGCAAATAACTGATCAAGTACACACCAAACAAAGGCGGTGGTTCAATAAAAAATTTATTGAACTTCAGTAACGAAGCACACAGCTGCCTGTGGGTTGACTCTCTACTACCCTAAGTAAACTAAAGCTAACTATCTAGACCAGGCTAGCTCTGATCCATGTGTTGGAGGTGTTGAATGATTTGTACACCCTGACTATCACTATAGCTATCACCAGTGGAAAGAGGCAGGGTGCTGATGCCCCGTGTGTTTTATAGGTGTAAGTCCTCCTCTTGTATCCTGTCTTGTGATTGGTTGTGTTCTTTTTGTACATTGATTGGCTCACCCGGGTGTCTGTCAACTGCCTGCTTTTACCTCATGATGTGCATGGGTGCATATTATGACAGCACCCTCACTGAGCGAGATCCAGATCCGGGAATATTTAAATGATCCTTATGGCTCATCTAAATACCCGGACTCCGGATTCACCCAGGGCCCACCACTCACCGGCCGGGCCTGGGAGACCCCCACCAAAGCGCCGTTTAGTACTGATCCACTCAAATGTGAAGCAGGTGTAACAGCACATGGCGGAGGGGCTCTCCCAGGCTAATGGAGACCCGCAGGTCATGGAGAGGGCAGGGTGGCACCTTGCCTGGCACCTGAGCAAGTGAGCACTGTCAGTCCGGCACCATGGCAGTGCCACCTTGGTAAGGGCCCTTGCCAGGTTGAGGGGGGGTTCCTGGGGACCTCCCCAAGGTTTGGGGGGGGGGGTTGAGGGGGGAATCAGAATAATGTGGGGGCCTGAAAGTAGGGAGAGGGTAGATGGTGCTGTCAGACAAAATGACGCGCCAATCTGAGAGGAACTTTTCCTAATGGCGAGCTTCATATCATTGAATCATAGAATTCCTACAGTGCAGCAGGAGGGCATTAGGCCCATCAAGTCTGCAACGACTCTTCGAAAGACCATCCTACCTAGACCCAATCCCCCACCCTGTTCCTGCGACCCGACCCCAAGGTGCAATTTAGCATGGCCAATCTACCTAACCGGCTCATCTTTGGACTGCGGGAGAAAACCGGAGCACCCGGAGGAAACCCACGTATGCACGGGGAGAAGGTGCAAACTCCACACAGACAGTCAGCCGAAGTGGGAATTGAACCCGTGTCTCTGGCGCTGTGAGGCAGAAGTGCTAACCACTGTGCCACCGTGTCATCCATATCAGCCATGATCGAATGGTGGAGCAAACCTGATGGGCCGATTGGTCTAATTCTGCTCCTTTATCTTATGGCCTTAAGTTGACTGAATTCATATTACCTCCAGAAAGTACAACATGTCATGAAAATAACTTACGATGGCCGAAAGATGGCCTCAAAGGTATTTTTCAGGAAGCTGACTGACTTGAACCGATGCGGATAAATTGTTTGCGACGTTGAAGAGTTCGAATTTCTTAAGATGTGATGAAAAATAAGGAACTTCGGAATAAGAAGGGAAGTGAAGTGGCAAACCATTTTGGTAATTAACCTGGGAAAGGTTGGCAGAGGAATTCACTGCAGCACGGATAAGATCAATACTTGTATCTCACAGCTGTAAGAATGAAGAAATGTTCTCCTCTCATTAGCACGACTTGGATACAAACATGCAAACGCTGTAAGTGAACCATCCCCAAGTCACCCGGTCACCTTAAATCAACATCCACAGTTTAATTAACTTTGGGGGAAAATTAACATTTGTGCTAATTTCCTTAGTTCAAGATTTCTAACTGACAGTTTCGAGGTTGCGTTTGAAACAGGGCATGAACGCATCAAATTAGTTAGTTAATTTACAACCCGCAGCATAGCCAGTTCTAATTTGTAAGTATAATGGTGGTAAATATTTCCCGGCTTGTGTAGGAAATCGAAGAATATTGAAGCTAAACTGCCGCTCCATTGTTCATTATTTTTGTCGCGTTAATTTAATGGGCATTGCTGAGTCCGGAGGATTGATGCACAGAGGCACGGAGGTTGACAAACTAAAGGAGCTTTATTAACAAGGTGTGTTCAGCACAGGCTGCCTCTTTATAATAATAATAATTTTTATTATTGTCACAAGTAGGCTTACATTAACACTGCAATGAAGTTACTGTGAAAAGTCCCCAGTCGCCACATTCCGGCGCCTGTTCGGGTACACAGAGGGAGAATTCAGAATGTCCAAATTACCTAACAGCACGTCTTTCAGGACTTGTGGGAGGCAACCGGAGCACCCGGAGGAAAACCACGCAGACACGGGGAGAACATGCCGACTCCGCCCAGACAGCGACCTAAGCCGGGAATCGAACCTGTGTCCCTGGCGCTGTGAAGCAACAGTGCTAACCACTGTGCTCCATTACTCTACAAAGTTACCCGTGTTAGCAATCGGTGACATCATGCCGTCATGGACATACCATTGTATAATGCTCAATGCAATTTTTGTACTGCTTCTCAGCAATCAGTACAAATACATAACCGGCATTTCTTGTGAATCTCTGGTGCTCATAGATTTGTCTGTGCATGTTTGGAGCAGAGTCAAATCTCTTATCACATCCATCAAGCACTTTGACAGGGGTGCTTGGCATTAATCTGGCTTTGCTTCTTCGGGCTTTCTGTTGCTTCCAGAGAGCAGGGGGAGGTTGTGAGACAAATGTCACCTCAATATAATTCGATGGGAGAAGTAAGATTAAAAGAAGTGAGTCGAGGGAAGGTACATTAAGCATCCAATGAATGGGAGATTTTTACTTTTAATATTCAACCGTTGCATGTGACTTTGTTGCAATATGCCTTTCAGGGTTATCACGAGAAGGGAATATGTTATATGATCCAGTCTGAGATTCACTTTTGCTTTGAGCAGAGCACACACGCACGCACACACAGTTCTGGTATCTTCAAGCTTTATACCTGTGTATGACTGGTTGCATGTACCTGCACTTAATAAATTAACTCACAATATATTTGGCATATCCTTTATAAGCCATTGGTGCCTTGGTCTTGTATAGTCTACGTGGGCTGAACACACCAGGATTAACAGCAGAAGATGTTAAAGGCTCCTCAAATGCTATTTTCCCAGGGTGGAAGAGTCAATTACAAGGGGGCATAGGTTTAAGGTGCAAGGGGCATGGTTTAAAGGAGATGCCAAGGCATGTTTTTTACACAGAGGGTGGTGGGGGCCTGGAACGCACTGCTGGGCGAGGTAGCGGAAGCAGATATGATAGTGACTTTTAAGGGGTGTCTTGACAAATACATGAATAGAATGGGAATAGAGGAATATGGTCCCAGAAGGGCAGGGTTAGGACGGGCAGCATGGTCGGTACAGGCTTGGAGAGCCGTAGGGCCTGTTCCTGTGCTGAAATATTCTTTGTTTTCTTTGTTCTTTAATATGGACTGCATAGGAAGACAGGTTCAGAACTGGGTCTAACTTCAGTATTCATTGACTCGAGTTCGTTTTGTTTTAACCAAGCCAACATGATTAGAAATTGCTTCAACAGCAGCTGCAGAACAACGGGTACGTAATGTGATTTTCAAACGCGGAGCTTGCAGGCAGGAATTGTTGAGTTTGGCGATCATAGCCACTCGCTAGGAAGCGATTCAGAAGAATCTGCAAGACCAGTCCAAACATACAGCATCGAAGAGCTACTTGAGGATGTGCAGAAGCAATCCTCACAGCTTGACAAAGCCTGGAGATCCTGAGTACAACCCTGATTGTTGACGCACGCACTAGAACACCCACACCGAGCAAGATATGTGGAAGGTGTGGACCTCTGCGTGTACCAAGGAAATGCCCAGCATTTCAGGAGGGAGATAGAGAACTTAGTGGCATAGCGCAATGACGATCTGCTATTGTCCACCCATGTCGATGCTACGACCAAGAAAGCACAAAAGGAAATTTGGCATGTGCATAATGACTCTTAACAATTGTTATAGATGTACCATAGAAGGCATATTCCATCTGGCTGTATCAAAGCTTGGAATGGCAACTGTTCAGCCCAAGACCGTAAGAAACTACAGAGAGTGGTGAACATAGCCCAGCCCATCATGTGAACCCCCCCCATCCATGGACTGGGTCTACACCTCCCGCTGCATTGGGAAAGCAGGCAACATAATCAAAGACCCCCCCTCCTTTTTTCTTTAATTTAGGGTACCCAATTCATTTTTTCCAATTAAGGGGAAATTTAGTGTGGCCAATCCACCTACCCTGCACAACTTTGGGTTGTGGGGGCGAAACCCACACAAACACGGGGAGAATGTGCAAACTCCACACGGACAGTGACCCAGGGCCGGGATCGAACCTGGGACCTCGGCGTCGTGAGGGAGCAGGGCTAACCCACTGCGCCACCGCGCTGCCCTATCAAAGACCCCTCCTACCTTGGTTATTTATTCTCTCTTCCATCCTCTTACATCGGGCAGGAGTTACAAACGTTTGAGAACACGCACTAACAGATTCAGAAACAGCTTCTTCCCCACTGTTACCAGACTCCTGAATAATCCTTCCATGAACTGAACGGACCTCTCTATGCATCTTCTCTACAGTTGTAGCACCGCACTCCATATGCTTCACCCAATGTCTATGCCTATGTGCTCACATTGTGTATTTATCATACGTTCAATGTATTGATATTTGGAACAATCTGCCTAGACTGTACACAGAACAATACTTTTCACTGTACCTCGGTACACATGACAATAAGTCCAAATCTAAATCTCTCCCGGCTCTTATCCAATTAATCCTCCCTCTTTCCCCCAGACATTTGGGCCGGGATTCTCCAGAAAAAACGGAGTGCTTCATGCCAACGTCAACGGGCCTCTTGGCCCGGCGATTCCATGGCCCACAGGGGGCCAGCCCGGCGGCGGAGTGCTCCAGGCAGCTCCGGCTGCCGATACGCAGCCCTGCACTCCCAGCCATGGGTCCGCAAATTCACGGCAGGAGCCACCCCCACAACCCAGCTGCGGCGCCGGGTCCGCGCAACATGGCGGAGCCACACAGAGGGCCGGCGCGGAAAAAGGTACCCCCCTAACAGAATGCACGTGCCTGCCGATCGGTGGCCCTCGATCGCGGGCCTGGCCGTCGTGGAGCCCCCCCCCCCCCCACCCCCCCACCAGGATGGCCACTGCAGACGTGACACCAAGCCCCCGCCGGGTGGAACCATACGTGAACCACGCCAGC
Source organism: Scyliorhinus torazame (assembly GCF_047496885.1). Taxonomy (NCBI): domain Eukaryota; kingdom Metazoa; phylum Chordata; class Chondrichthyes; order Carcharhiniformes; family Scyliorhinidae; genus Scyliorhinus; species Scyliorhinus torazame. The sequence goes on along the minus strand of NC_092721.1, from coordinate 15,611,428 downwards.
GGGAACTCGGCTGGTCGACCGCGGAGAATCGCCGCGGGGGCCACTTTCAATGGCGCCCAACTGGCGCCACGTCGACGGCGCGCGTGCGACTGCTGCCGATTCTCCGGTCGCCAGAGGTGTTTGCATCCCAGTGTCGGACCCAATCGCGGGTGTGAGGGCTCTTTCTCCGCCCCTGCGCCGAGCGCGATTTCAGCGAGGAGGCTCGGAGAATCCCGGCCTTTGTTTTAAGCCTGTGCGCGAACATCCTTCCCTTAAACGGCTAGAAATAGTTAATGAGACTGTTGCTAACGTTTCATGTTGACATGTTGCCCTTTGTATCAGCGATGGAAGCTCAATGCTTTTACATGCCCCAGCTCCGTATCTGTTCGTGAAAGGCTTCCACATTCCATTCTCACACAAACTGTTTTCTGCAAACTGCCTCCAAGGTCCCAGCCGTTTTTCTGAGCGAACTTGGCATAAACTCCCAGAATCCTTCGACCCTGAGATTCTATACTGCCCTCTTTTCCCATTTCACTATTCCACAAAGAAGATTAACTGTAAGGTCAAGCATTGTATTGCGATGGGCTACCATTGTAACCTGGGGTGTGATGTGGAGGGGGGCAGGCGTTTACAGCTGCTATTGCAATCCTGCTCATTTGCGGTGGTGATGAGGTGATGTGAATGGTTATTCTTTCATTGAGGTGCAAAGCAACTTGTTCTCTATCAATTGCAGCACCTTCCGCTCCTCTGCTGATTTTTGAAATTTGATTCGACCAGTCCGACAGCTTTTGTTGGCGTGAAATCAGGAGATACTGGGCAGATTTCCCCCCCCCCCCCCCACCACCACTCTTGCACCATGGTGTGTTTTGTGATGGCGGAGACGGCTCTGCCATTGGCCAGTGGCAGAATCTTCCGTTCCCGCCACAGGACTCTTCTGTGGCTCCGCCGGGGCACCCCCAGGTGGGGGGGGAGGGTGGGGTGGTGGTGGTGGGGGAAACGGCCATCGGCGGGACCACATGATTACACTGACGGTAAGGGGTAGAAAGGTTTGGCCGCTGTTTCCACTGGCAGGAGAGTCAGTTACCAGACCTTTCAGTTTTGTCCGTTTTGGGGCAAGTACCTTCAATCAGAAGGGAGATTGGAGGGGCGGGAATTTACTTTATACGCAATGAATTGACCTCTGGAATGAGTGGCCAAAGAGTTGTGGAAGCAGATTCAAAAGTACCTCCGCCAAAGGGAATTCAATAAATACTTGAAGAGGAAAGATGCGTGGGATTATAGGGAAGGAGTAGGAGCTTGTGCATGTTTTCGAAGGGCTTGCATGAACATGATGGACAGAAAGGCCTCCTCTTGTGCTGCATGATTCAGTGATCGTCAGCCATCCAATGTGCTGCCAAATAGTGGTTTGTTTTCTTGCATGTGATCTTTGTTGAAAGGAATGATGTCTAACCTCCAAGAGATGCCTCACGCATTGTCTGCAAAAGCCTGCGGCAAGTGATTGTGATGGAACTTTATTTCGAGCACGGGGGTCGTGGGCCTACTCTTCACAGTCGAATGCCCCAAGCCTTTTCACTTTGCGGGGCACTTAGCCGTGTGGCTCATCTACATAATTTATTTCAATGGTCCCATTAAGTTACGTACACTAAAAGACTTTGTAGTTCTACTTTGGCATCTAGACAGCAGCAACGCCAACACCCCTTTGCAGTTTCTAGGTTTGCAAGGTCCCAAATAACCAGAAGATTAGAAATGTTTTTAAAAAAAACAAAGACTTGCGTTCCTACAGCACTTTTTCCAACCTCAGGACGCCCCACAGTGCTTTACAGCCAATGAAGTACTTTTGGACTGCAGTCATTGTTGTAACGTGGCACCCAAATTGTACGCAATAAGCTCCCATAAACAGCATTGTAATAATGAGCAGATAATCTCTTTTCTGTGGTTGATTGAGGGACAAACAGTGGCTGGGGCATCAGGGATAACTCCCCAGCTCTTCGTCACACTAACGGTATGGGATCTCTCCTGTCCAGCTGAGAGAGCAGAAAGAGACTTGGCTTCATGTCTAATCTGAAAACTTGCACCTCAAAATAGCTCTCCCCCAGAACTGCAATGGAGTGTTTGCTTTGATTTTAGGTTCCAAATTCTTCGAAGAGATCTTTGCTCCACCATCTCCCTGCCTCAGAGGTGTCAGTGGGCCACGTCCGCTCAACGCTAATAGAAACGGTGGAGTCAGGACTCCTCTGGGTGCTCTTGATGCATGACCACATCAGCTCCATTTGCAACTGATTCTTAATTCTACGCCACGCATTCGTGCATTATCTTGGAAAAGGTACGATTAAATTATCCCTTCATTCTAACCCGCCGAGGAAAATCTCAAGCTTGCTATGGTTCCGACTTGGTAGCAAAATTGCTCTGTATGTGGCATAAGACATAAATAGGTAAGAGATAGGAACAGGCGTAGCTCTTTGGGCTAGCTCCAACATTCAATAGCTGAACATCTAAATCCGCTTTCCTACCCTATATTCATATCCCTTCACTCCCTCAGAGCGCGCAGACCTATTGGCCTCAATCTTGCAAATACTTGATGACCGACCATCCACAGATGGAGAATTCCCAAGATTCACAGTTCTCTAAGTGAAGAAATGCCTCCCCATTTCAATCCTAAATTGCCAAGCTCTTATCCTGAGATTGTGACCCCGAGTTCTAGATTTTCCAGTCTAGAGAAACAGTGGTCTGAATTGTTTGCTTCCCGCCGCAGGAAATAGCGCGCAATGGAAAAATCGCGATTTGCGCCTGGTGCTGATTCCGTCGACAAGCTCTGGTACCTCACTGGTGGTGTTATCGAAGTTCGTGCCAGTGGGCCTATGCATATCCATCATTTGCTTTAAATGTCATTAGCGGCTTGGACTCTTCATGCTCCCCCACCCCTCCCCACTCTTAGGCAAATGTTACACGGGCATGAATTGGTGCAAGTATTCACAAGCAGGGCCTGGGTGCCATGGCTCCTGAGGGAGAGCGGGAAGCTAAAGGAACTCTAAATCTTTGTTGAGCTTGCTGGGGGGTGGCTGTGCCTGGGAAGAGGGCTGGAGCGGAGAACGACTTGTGTTCGTGATCTCGGAGTGTCCCTTCGGGGCATTGGGGTGGCCTGGCTCAGACTGCCGTTGTTTTAAACACACCCCCTTGGTGCTTCTTACAGGCTCCTGGCTGCTCACACTGCTGATTGCTCACTGTGTCCTATAAATGCTCAGAGAGCCTCTCGTCATCTTTGGGCCCATCCATGCTGCCTCTCTGGAAACCATCATAGCCTAGGGGTGTCAGCAAAGGGATGGGAGTGGCCAAGCTCTGTCATCAGGTGTTGGCACTCCTTAGAAACACTGCCCCACTGCAGAGAAAGCAAGGGATTAGCAGAGCTCACCCCAAACAAAGGACACCTGCCCCGTGGGCTGTGCAACCCTTCTCCCAGGTGCTGTTCAGCAGGGTGGGTTTGAGTCTGTGGCCTACCCTGGGAAAGAGGGTGTCTCTCCTCTCCCCATTGGCATCAAGCAGTGGGTCCATCTCGGACTCCCGGAATCAGAGGCCTGGTCTTCTCTGAGCCATCTTCCTGGCTGAGGTGATTGTGTGGTGAGTGGAGCACTTAATAACAACTCCAGCTTTCAGGCAATTTCGCACTAACACTGGCCCTGTGGTCAACCGGCCCCTGGGCAGGAATTGCTTCCAATTCGCTTCGGCAAGGGTGCTGGCCAATTGCATGTCCTGAATCACGCAATGACTAGCACCCCCAGTGGAATTGCGAATCATACGCTATTCAGTCCCGGCGGAAACAAGTCTCCCAAACAGAGAATCCTGGCCCGTCTCTCAGTATCTGAAAGTAATGAGTGATTTACATCAGAAGAGTAGTTAGGCGAGATTCTGCCGCCTCCCGGCCACGTGTTTCTCGGCAGGGCGAGGCGGCGTGCCATCCGCTGGCAGCGGGATTCGCTGCTCCTGCCGCTGTCAATCTGAATTGCCATGAAGCTATCCCATGCCACCGGGAAACCCGCGGGTGTGGGAGTGCTGCCTGCAGGACCAGAGGATCCCGCCGCTCGCAAACGGCCAGAGAATTCCAACCCTAAGTGTGGGATCGAGTGAGGCAAAGGTAGAGGCAGACTCTATATTGGTTATGGTACCATAATTCACTTTGGCTCTGTCAAGGGTGGGTCCAACCAGGGTTCATGCGGGTGTTCACTCGCCTGTGATGCCTGCTAGGTTTCTTAAAAGTTCTTTTGTAGGATGTGGGCATCTCTGGCTAGGCCATGTGACCCAATCTAATTGCCCCTGAGAGGGTGGTGATGGGACGTGGAAGCTTTCAAGAGAGTGCAAAGAACGATGTTGCCTGGTCTCAAGGGTGTTGGCTATGAGGAGAGGTTGAATAAACTAGGATTGTTTTCACTGAAAAGACGGAGGCTGAGGGGAGAGAACTGTTAGAGGTCTACAAAATTATGAGAGGCAGAGACAGGGTGGATAGTCAGAGGCTTTTTCCAAGGGTGGAAGTGCCAATTACAAGGGGGAACAGGTTCAAGGTGAGAGGGGGAAAGTTTAAGGGCGATGTGCGGGGTATGTTTTTCACGCAGAGAGTGGTGGGTGCCTGGAACGCGCTGCCAGAGGATGTGGTGGAAGCAGGCACATCAGCAACATTTAAGAGGCATCTGGATGGGTACATGAATAGGGAGGAAATAGAGGGATACGCACCGAGTAAGGGCAGAAGGTTTTTTTTTAGTTCAGGCATCTTGATCGGCACAGGCTTGGAGGGCCGAAGGGCCAGTTCCTGTGCTGCACTTTTCTTTGTTCTTTGTTCTTGAACTGAGTGACCCTGCTCGGACATTTCAGAGGGCAGGTAAGAGTTGACCACATTACTGGGGTCTAAAGTCACATATAGGCTGGACCAGGATGGAATGGTGGATTTCCTTCCCTGAAGGACATTAGTAAAGCAGCTGGGTTTTCATGCCTTGGCTGTGGTGCCCCACCTAGCCAGGTGGCCTGTCCACTGTCACATGTGATGGCTTCCCTGTGAGTAATATATTTTGGAATCATGGCTCAGTAGGGACACAATCGAGAAAATGGAGCCAGGATGTGTCAATTGCCCAAACCCAGACTTAAAATCTCCCATGAATCAGTGAATTCAGGCACCATAATTTATTGGGATCAATTGGTGATTATTCTTCAACATTTTCAGTTCACCTGCAGTCACGGTACAGAGCTGCTGTTTTAATTGAGTGCCAGTCACTGCAGCTCAGTTGATTAATGCCCTGTTCTCACCAACCTGTGTGTACATGATATCGAGGTGCAATGTGCTGACCGTGCCAAGTCAATCCTGAATCCACACAATTGCCGGAACTGGCGGTAATTGGACATAGTTTTTTATCAAACTATTTACAAAGTTCTGCTCAGGGCAGCATATCGCTCCCAGTACAGTCCTTGCTGGGAGGTTTGACCACACCAGGCCCTGTTTTGGGCTGGCTTTTATCTTAGTTCATAACGAGCCCCGGGTGGGTTGGCCTCCACCCCATGTCTGGGAAGCCAGTACTCCTCGAATCCCCATGGGGAGATCAATGATCATTTCCCCACGGTCCACGGCGGGGGGGGAGCGGTTAGGAAAGTTATCATTCAGCCCTAAGGGCCATGGCTAGTCTGTGAGAGAAGGATGTACTTGTTTTTGAAGGGCTCATTGAACAAACACCAAAAGTTGTGGCTGAATTGGCCCGATGCGATTATGGGCATAACTCACTTCGGCTTAAAACCACACCACCTCTTGTACTAGTTAGGGGGTGGCAAGTAGGCACAGTGGTTAGCACTGCTGCATCCAGGGTCCCAGGTTCAATTTCTGGCCTCGGTGTCTGTGTGGAGTTTGTACTTAATCCCCGTGTCTGCGCGAGTTTCCTCCGGGTGCTCCGGTTTCCTCCCCCAGTCCAAAGATGTGCAGGTTAAATGGATTGACCATGCTATATTGCCCCTTAGTTTCCAAAAGGTTAGGTGGGGTTTCTGGGTTACGGGGATAGGGTGGAAGCGTAGCGTGCTCTTTCCAAGGTGCAGGACCGATGGGCCGAATGGTCTCTTTCTGCACTGTAAATTCTGTAATTCTATGAGCTCATTTGATTGTGCCCAGATCAGTATGCAGAAACACCTGGCTGAAATGCTAATTCTTTCACAAGTGCAAATAAGCTCAATAATTTCATCAGCAAACAGCAGGATTCCACCCCCTCCCATCCCCTCCAACCCCCACTCTGCGGCATGTTCTGCAGGAGCGGAGGCGGACCACTAATTGGCCAGCGCCGGGTCCTTTCGGTCCTGCAGTTGTCAGCAGGGTTTAACAGTACTCACGTCCTCCTCTGCTGTGGGGACCACGCGGCATGGGGGGGGGGGGGGGGAAATGTCGGCGGGACCAGCTAGAACATCCCGCCGATCTAGTCAGCGAGATGGACAGCACGGAAGGAGGAAGTCCATTTGGCCCAGCGTGCTCACACTGGCTGACAACTCATCATAAAAGGTTATTCCCACTTCCTAGCTCTTACAACGCAGCCTTGTGGGCTGCGCCACTTCAAACGCATATCCAAGTGTATTTTAAAAACAGTATGGTTTTCTTCCTCTGGCACCCTTCCGGTCCTTTGAGTGAGAAGAAGTACCCTCACTTCTCCCCTTTAACCTTACCATGTGCAAAGCTAGAAAATGCTGAATAATGCGTGGGCTGTGGGATCCTTAATGAGACTCCTTTAAGTTCCAGGCCAGTGCAATGAGATTTTAAAAATGTGGATTGTCACAGTATTTTATATCCCCTCGGTGTCACTTCCTCACGAGAGGCATTTTCGGCACAATTGTGGCGAGTTGGCTGCTTTCCAATTCTCCCCCAGAGCTCCATTACAGTCAATTTCTGGAATATAATTAGCGTTGAACGGAAACAGCTGAGTGACCATGCAATTTACCGAACTCCGAGCAAAATACCTCCAAATTACACTGCCAGAAAATGTTTTTTTTTTTTTTCAACCGAAATCACACAGGTTGCCGGAGCCATTTAACCTGTTACAAAAAAGGCTATAAAAGTAAAGTTTGATAATGACAAGGTTTTCAAGAATCACAGCTCGTCCCTGCAGTGTTGTATATTTACTGGATGTGTACATGATCGCCAAAGGCGGAGACCCAGGTTTTTAGGTGCTGAGGCACTGAATGTCGCCACTGTCATAATATACATCAGTACATTATGGTGCAATCACATACACACACTGATGGACATGCAGTAGGACCAACCAGCATACATAACACCGCAGCCAATCACCAGTGAGAGCACAAGCACTATAAAGACAGGGGACAGGAGAGTTCCTGCTCATTCTAGTAGCAGCCAGCTCAGAGCACAGAGCTCACAGCCTGCAACACAGACATTCACCATGTGCTGAGTGCCTCACCATAGCTAGTGATAGGAAAGGGTCCAAAGTTAGGTTGGTATTGCTTGTACCCACGTTTACAGTATGTTAGCATAGTTGAACAGTTAATAAAATAACGTTTCACCACTTCCAGCATTGTTGGCTTGTTTGTGAACCAGAACACCCAACACGACAGCCACAAGAGTTGATTCTGTCCAGGCACACCATCCCGCTGATTAGAACCTGTTCTTACTCCATGAATACAAGAGAATCAGCGATGGCTGATGTCTTCCGCATTTGAGCGAGTGGAGATGAATGTCGGGCTGGGTCTCCCACTCAGCCCGAGAATTGTAAATGCAGGGAAGGCAGTCAGTGGGTGAGGCAGCTGAAAACACCTCGGCGGGGGTTCTCCGCTATCCAGCGGGGCGGTCCATACCTGCGCCGAGGAGTGGCATGAACCACTCCGGCATCGGGCCGCCCGGAAGGTGTGGAATCCTCCGCACCCTCGGGCTAGGCCGGCGCCGGCGGGGTTGGCGCCGCACCGGCCGGCTGGCGCCGAAGGCCCTCTGCCGGCGGGCGCGTGTTGACGCATGATCCCAGCGCATGCACAGGGGGGTTCTTCTCCGCACCGGCCATGGCGGACCGTTACAGTGGCCGGTGCGGAGGGAAAGAGTGCCCCCACGGCACAAGCCCGCCCGCAGATCAGTTGTCCCCGATTGTGGCCAGGCCATGGTGGGGGCACCCCCCGGGGCCATATCCCCCTCCCCCCCGAGGACTCCGCAGACCGCTCGCAGAGCCAGGTCCCGCCGGTACGAACCTTGTTTGATTTACGCCGGCGAGTCTGGCCGAAAACGGGTGGCCACTCAGCCCATCGCCGGGGGGAGGGGGGGGGGGTGGCCTCTGCCAACGGACCCCGACCGGCGCAACGCGATTCCCGTCCCCGCCAAAAACCCGCCGCCGGAGAATCCGGCAGTCGGCGTCGGGGCGGGATTCTCGCTGCCCCCCGGCGATTCTCCGGCCCGGTGGAGGGTCGTAAAATCCCGCCCGAGTTCCTTTCGCCTCGGAGTTTTGGAAAACATGAGGCTGGTAAACTGAGCGGCTGCGTTAAGTCCACACCGCCTAAAGCAAATGGATAACGCCACCCCCCAGCAAATATGCCCAGCTGTCTCAGTATTGAGGTTCCCATTTTTAACAAGTAAACCACTTGGCTCTCGCCAGCGCAGGACCTGGCAAAAACCTTTGCAGCCAATAAAAATGCAGCTTGGGGCAGCACAGTGGCGCAGTGGGTTAGCCCTGTTGCCTCATGGCGCCGAGGTCCCAGGTTCGATCCCGACCCTGGGTCATTGTCAGTGTGGAGTTTGCACATTCTCCCCGTGTTTGCGTGGGTTTCGCCCCCGCAACCCAAAGATGTGCAAGGTAGGTGGAATGGCCATGCTAAATTGCCTCTAATTGGAAAAATAAATTGGGTATTCTAAATTTATTTTTTTTAAAAACACAGCTTGATAATTTTCCTGGTAAAGTCATTGTGCGGTGGGAATTAAGAAAACTGGGAATGAAAGATTTTCTCCTTCCATGACATCAGGGCATCGTAATGTGCTTTATAGCCAATTAATAACTGATGATTGGTAACTGTTGCAGGAAAACGCAGTGTCAGTTAGCGCACAACAAGCCTCCACAAACAACAATTTAATAATGACCAGGTCAACAGGTTTTTGTGGTGCTCATTGAGGGTTAACTCTTGGCTCGGATGCAACCTGATTTTCGCCAAATTCATAGATGGATGGAAAGGACCCCATTTTATCAGTTCGGGTCCCAGCATAACACCTCATCCAAAAGTAAAGACAGCGGGCGCAATTCTCCACCTGCATTGCCCCCGGCATATCCTGTGCTATTCCTGGATGTGGCCGCGAAAGGGGAGGAATTGAGGGGCATAAACGGTGTGGAATGGAGGGGGGACCTGTGAAAGGAGAGGGGCATGAAGTTGGAGCCTTTGGTGACTCAATAGCGGGGTGTCTCTCATCTGGGTACCGGCATTTGGGCTGTGCGCCTGATGGTGGCTAGAAGGAGGCAGGGCCTAAAGGGAGAGCCTATGGGAGGACCCTGAGCGTGGGTGGCAGGGGAAGTGCAGCACTCTCACCTTCAGATCGGGGCACTCTTTGAAAAGGATGCCCTGATCCATGTGAGGCTGGGCCTACCGGCGCCTTCCCGTGCAACACATCACCTCCTTGGCAAGTTACACCCCAGACTCCAAAGAAATGACTAGCGTGTGGAAGATTTGCGACTGTCGGTGGGATTCGCACTGCTTTTCCCGCCGGAAATGGAACTTTGACTGAATTCTCTGATCACGTTCACCCTGTCGCCGCTGCCAGCGTGAACACAGAATTTGGGGCTCAGTCAAAACAACATTCTCTGCAGCTGGATAGGAGATGGTGGGAGAGGATCGGGGAGTAGGGGGGGGCACAAAACTCGTGATGCCGCTTCAACAACGGCCCGCCGATTCTCCAAACTCTAATGTTCTTTGTTCACGGCAGCACGGTGGCGCAGTGGTTGGCGTTGTTGGCTCATGGCACCGAGGTCCCAGGTTCAATCCCAGCCCTGGGTCACTGTCCGTGTGGAGTTTGCACATTTCCCCCGTGTTTGGGTGGGTTTCGCCCCCACAACCCACAGATGTGCAGGGTTGGTGGGTTGGCCACACTAAATTGGCCCTTAATTGGGAAAAAATGAATTGGGTACTCTAAATTTAGTTTAAAAATGTTTTTAGAAACAAAATTGTTCTTTGTTCAAATGGCAATATCGAGATTCCACATCAGCCCAATTCAAGAACACTACACGACCCACTGTGCTACAGCTGACTGCCTTGGGTGGGATTCTGGATAGGCGTTGCCACTCTGAGTTTTGATTATGATAATGTTGTCCCGTTTGCTCTGGAACCTTCCGCCACCCTGCACGACGACCAGAATGATTTGCTGTCACCTTTTGCCCAGCTTGGCGGTGCACTGAAATCTGTAGATTGCGGTGCCGTGACTTTCAACTTTTTCTACCTTTTGTCAGTGTTGAGCTCACGCTGTTCCCCCTTTGCAGTGCCTCAGCGCACTGTCCATTGAAGTAGTCCTGGAACACCTCCCGTCTGCGGCAGGGTAGAATGTGCACTAGTTCAGAGCCGGTCACCTCACATTTACTGCGGAGTAGTTTGTCATGTTTTTTGCTTCTTTCCCGAGGGGTTTCGCCTACCTGCCTTTCCTGGTTCCTTATTTCCCGGTCCGTAAGTTATTATTTTTTTTCAATCTAGTGTAGCGTTTGGCCCATGTGATTGAAAATTTGCAGCGTTATACCCCCTGAGCTGTAGGCGGTGTTAGTGTATTTATTAAAGCAATTTATTTTGTAGTGTCACCTCAGTGTTCTGCATTTTTTTTCTCCTTTCTGTTTTTTTTCACTCCTGCCTTAATTATTTGTGTTCATTGAGGTAAGCTGAAACATTACAGGATATATCTTTGACATTTCACACAAGTGGAAATTGCTCTTCAATTCGGAGCCACGGCATAAGTTTCATTTACATTTGAGGTATTGTGGCTTGATGCTGAGCTGGTAAGCGTTTGGTCGGCTAATACGCTTAGGACTCCACTTTTGGGGTTTAATAGTGTTATGGGGCTAGGCGTTTTCAGAACCCCAAAAGTTCAACCAACCTCCCCCTTTAATGTATTTGTTGCTTTTCCGAGCACACGGCTTGTTCCCTAGGTGTGGGATTACAATTATGGACACGTGGGTTTTTAAACACAAAACACTGTTTATTCCATGAACTCAACTTAACATCTTAAATAAACATTGGATCTCTTAACACCCCTTACTTCAAAGAGAACTCTGAAAATATTGCAACAGTAAATAATTCCTCAAAATGTTCCTTCAAATTTCCAAGAGACTTAACACAACACCTTAAACAGAATCACATCAGGTTAAAGGCTTTACTGTTATGAGTTTAAATCACCCAAATGATCCAGAGTTAGTCTTTCATGGCAGAGATCCAGCTCACTGCAAACACAGACACACACCCAGCTCTTTTCAAACTGAACCTTAAAACTGCAAATGGCTGATCTGAAGCCCAGCTCCACCCACACTCTGACATCCCTGCATTTTCTTAAAGGTACATTGCGTAAACATCCATTTCTTAAAGGCACTCTCACATGACAATAGTTAAAGGTTTTTGATTTTTTTTATCCATCAGCTGTCTGCTATACTTTTAGATCACAATGAAAGGGTGAGAAAGAGGCAATAGACATCTGGCTGACTGTGAGCTCCCTGTAATCGGCTGTAGTTGGCCTCAATGGACATCTTGTGGTCTTACTTTGGACAAGGTCTTCCGGCTGCCCACGGCGGCGGGAACCTCCGGTTCCGCCGATGCCGTGCCCCCCGCCCGTAGCTTTCCTGGCAGGGTGGGGTGGTTTCAAAAATAAATCCCATTGACAAGCAGTGGGAGTAGGGAATCCCACCGCACACCAAATTTTCCGTCCTCGCGAGCAACGGTAGAGGGGCGGGCTCACAACGGAGAATCCAGTCCGCTGTGCTCATTCCCAATTGAGAAGGCACTTCTCACGGTGATTGACTGAGACTTTAGAAGTTTCCCTACAGCACTGTTACGTTTGTATCGGGCTCTTCAATTTTAACCTCAATCCGAATCTCAATGCATTCCATTTTCTACATAACACCGCCATGACATCTCTGCCCCTTACTTTGAGTGTTCCTTGGCTTCTCATAGTCTGTCCAATTAATTATGAATTCAGAGCAGCTTTGCTCTGTGCTTGCGAACTTGGATTGAACATGGCAAGGCTAATTTTACTTTGTAACAGCCAGCAGAGAGTTGCTGTCTGAGACGCATTCAAAGCAAGGTGCCAGAGGTAAAAGAACATTACTGCAACCAGCAATGCCATCCAGTCCACAGATCATCTGTTTAATCTGTTTTTGTGATCCTATCTTATGTTCTCTAATATTATAATGCACAGCATGTATAAAATCTACAGTCATGGACCATGTGGGGATGGTTAAATCTGGACTCTGGCGTGTTGCAAACTAAATGCCATTGGCTTTGGGGAAGGGGTGTGGGTAGAACAGCATTGACAGGGACTTCCACAGCATTAGATCAATCCTAGTTCCCACATAGAGCCATAGAAATGCCAGGGCACTGGCAAGAGGCATCCGCAAACAGGCACCTGCTGTCCTCTCTTAGAATGACAACACACCTGCTCTCCCTGCCACCCAATCAGAGATGCCGCTATTCCTCCTCGTGTGGTCCACCTCCCAGATACAGTAAAGAACTGCAAACTGTGAGATGCCACGAATGGCATCTGCTGCCTGGCACAAGGCTTTTTGCCTCAGTGTCGAGGCCCATGGGGCCCCTGGCAGCCACAGGAGGTGCTTGGGATGCTGCGACGGCCAACTTGGTGGCATAGCCTGGAGGCAGAGCCTGTTCTGAAGTGAAAGTGAGGATATCAAAAGCGCAATGAAGAGAATCCAAGGAGTGGGATCATCAGGGTCTTCCTTGGAGGGCGTAACGACTGATTGCAGGTCCTGGCAAAACAATTGATCACAGGCTGGTTTACGGACGGTGAAAATGCGGCGGGTTTGAACATTTGGTGAATTTGCCCTCTTTGTAAGTACAAAGTGAAGTGCAGAAGCAATATCCCCAACACAGTAGACCTGTTCAGAAGCACACTTTTACCATGCATTTCACATTTCCCAAGAATAGAATAGAATACAAATGAGTAGAATCCCTACAGTACAGAAGGAGGTCATTCCGCCAGTTGAGGCTGCGCCGACCCCTGGAATGAGCAGTCTGCCCATCCACAAGTGTCCATCCCACCCGACCCCTGTAATCCCATATGAATTAAGAGTGCCCAATTCATTTTTTCCAATTAAGGGGCAATTTAGCATGGCCAATCTACCTACCCTGTGCATCTTTGGGTTGTGGAGGTGAAACCTATGCACACACAGGGAGAATGTGCAAACTACGCACGGACAGTGAGCCGGAGCCGGGATTGAACCTGGGACCTCGGTGCCATGACGCAGCGGTGCTAACCCACTGTGCCACCATGCTGCCCTCACGAAGGGGCAACTTATCGTGACCAATCTACCTGACCACATCTTTGGACTGTGGGAGGAAACCGGAGCACCCGGAGGAAACCGGAGCAGACACGGGGAGAACATACAAACTCCACACAGTCACCCGAGGCCGGAATTATCATAGAATTTACAGTGCAGAAGGAGGCCATTCGGCCCATCGAGTCTGCACCGGCTCTTGGAAAGAGCACCCTACCCAAGGTCAACACCTCCACCCTATCCCCATAACCCAGTAACCCCACCCAACACTAAGGGCAATTTTGGACACTAAGGGCAATTTATCATGGCCAATCCACCTAACCTGCACATCTTTGGACTGTGGGAGGAAACCGGAGCACACGGAGTAAACCCACGCACACACGGTGAGGATGTGCAGACTCCGCACAGACAGTGACCCAAGCCCAGATTGAACCCAGATCCCTGGCGCTGTGAGGTAGCACTGCTAAACACTGTTCCACCATGCCACGCCAAGAAGATGGAAACCATCATGAATTTGATCCGTATTGGCTCCATTTAAGGTTTTAAGTTGCAAATGATCTGTTGTGGTGACTGCTCTTCGCAACAACGGGCTGTGTTTTCCTTCATAATGGTGGAAATTGGATAAAACATGACTGGTGCTGAGGCAAAATGTTGGGGACAGGGCAGTCACAGAAGCGACAAAAGAAAATTGACCGAAAAAATGTTTAACGCACCGGTAATGTTAATGTTCTTGGGTTGCTTTTAATTTTTGTTGTAGTGAGTGAGGGGAGCGTTGCTGGCAAGAGGTAATGGGGAAGTTATTGGGGTGAGGGTGCTCAAGATGATCGATCATTCGCCTGGCTGCCTGGAAATTAAGGCTTGGGAATGGCGTCAGTGCTGGTGGGTGAGGGTGGAAGTTTGGAAGGGGGACAGGCCTGCATGACGGAGTCAGGTCCCCAGTTAGGTAAATGAGGAAGGCATGCGAGGGTTAGTGAGGACATGAGGGCAGCATCGATCGGGGTTGATGGAAGGGGGGCGATGGCCGGATAGACTGGGGCTGAGCGGGCTACAGGAGAGGGAGGTTCCCCTTCGCTCTTCCTGGAAGAAAAGAATTCCATATCAACAGCAATGTATCTTTCCCAAGCATCGCTTGTTTTCTCAAGGGCGCTCGCTACCCTCATCATGCACGTGTTGTCGTGGGGGATGGAGCCAATGCAAGCCCCCCCCCACTCCCGAATGTGAAGGTTAAAATAACCTAAACTCTGCTGATGTCTTTGCTAATGAGGTTCTCACTCGTTTATCGCTACTGCACACTGCTCCCACCGGGTTGTTGCTGGGGGGGAGAGGGGGGGGATGTGGGGGGGATGTGGGGGGTGGGGGGGGGGGGTGTGGGGGGGGGGTGGGGGGGAGTGTGGGGGGGATGTGGGGGGGGGCATTAAAATCCCACCCCCACGCACACCGTTGCTGCCTCCACCCCCCCCCCCCCCCCCCCCCCCCCACCCCCCCCCGTGTTCTCCACTCGACAAGTGTACTTGTAAAATTTAACGCAAAAAAAAAAAGCTTTTCAATTCAACTCATTAATTGGGGGTTGAAAAAGCTCCTTTCAATTTCTAACTTTGTTTTGGTTCCATTGGTTAGTTAAGTGTTTAAAAATTATAAGTGATTATGGAATGGCTGCAGCAAATGTGCAATTAATTTAAATGACAGTTTGCGGGCCATTTCTGCCCAGCCTATTTCACTTAATGACAATCTCGGTGTCTCTTTATGTTTAAAAGTACCACTAAATGTCATTGCCGTGTTGGGTGTTCTGGTTCACAAACAAGCCAACAATGCTGGAAGTGGTGTAACGCTATTATATTAAATGTTCAACTTTGCGAACATACTGTAAACGTGGGTATGAGCAATACCAGCTTAACTGTGGACCTTTCCTATCACTAGCTATGGTGAGGCACTCAGCACATGGTGAATGTCTGTGTTGCAGGCTGTGAGCTCTGTGCTCTGAGCTGGCTGCTACTAGAATGAGCGGGAACTCTCCTGTCCCCTGTCTTTATAGTGCTTGTGCTCTCACTGGTGATTGGCTGCGGTGTTATGTATGCTGGTTGGTCCTACTGCATGTCCATCAGTGTGTGTATGTGATTGCACCATAATGTACTGATGTATATTATGACAGTCATTTTAATAATTGTTCAATTGGCTGGATGGACTTTTATTTCTGCCTGCATCAGAGGAGAGAAAAAAAAAACCCTCTGTTCATTTAATAGGTTGTTGTGGCAGAACACAGAAGATTGTTCAAAAATGGATTCCATAGAATTTATGAGCTGTTGGTGTTCACTGGGTACACCACTCTGGCCTTTGAGTCGGACGAGTGTGAGTTCGAGACCCACTCGAGGCACTGCAGCACAGGCTATTTCACACACTGTAGGACTGAGAGAGCACTATACTGTCCAGGGTGCCATCTTTCAGAGGTGTCATAAACAGAGCCCTCATCTCCTTTCTTGGGTAGACATAAACGATACAAGAAGAGCAGGGGAGACCGGGCCAATATCTATCCCTCAACCAACATCCTTAAAATATATTTATTGGTCATGTACCACATTGTTGTTGGCGGAATCTTGCTGTGTAAAATTTGTCTCCCAATTTTCCCTACATTTAAAAAATATATATATTTAGAGTACCCAATTCATGGGCGGGATCCTCCGACCCCCCCCCCCCACCGGGTCGGAGAATCACCGGGGGGGGGTGAATCCCACCCCTGCCAGCCGCCGAATTCTCCTCCGGACTCACTGCGCATGCGGGCATTGGCGCCGGCCCCACTGCACATGCGCAGACCCATGGTGCCCATCTGTCGCCGGGGATCGGCAGCTGGAGCGGAGTGGGTCACTCCAGTGCCATGCTGGCCCAATGTAGGGGTCTGAATTGCTGCTCCTGAAGCCATGTTGAAGCCGTCGGGAAACGCGACGATGTTTACGTCGGCGTCAACACTTAGCCTCAGGATCAGAGAATCCCGCCCCTGTACTGTAGCCAGGAACACCAGGCACAGCCAAAAGAACATTCTCAGAGCAGAGTAAAGATCAATTTTTAAAAACACCATTGCCAATGAGCAAGCCGAGACCTATGTTTGCCGTTTTAGTTCAGCACTTCAGTTCGCTGACAGCCTCGCAGATGATAACTGGAGGGCGAAAAACATTGAAAACATAATTATTTTTACAGAAGTGAGGCTTGCATTAAAAGAAAATGCATGTGGCCGAGAGATAAGTATATATCATTGGCCATAATTAGCTGCGGTCCTACCCTTTACTTGAAGCGAATTATGAATTTCCTTCAGCAAAAAGTGGATCAAATCTCAATTAGTTCCATGCATGGTCAACCCTTTATCAACGTGGAACTGCTTTTCAACGGAATGTTAACAGTTGGATCGGGGGTTTCCATGAACAGAGGACATTAAAAAGGCAACGTTTTCATTCTGTCCAATTGGAACATTATGGTGAACAAGTCACAGAATCATGCAGCACGGAAGGAGACTATTTGGTCCATCAGACCTGTTCTGGCTCTTTGATAGGCCCAGCGAAGCTACAGTGCAGAAGGAGGCCATTCGGCCCATCTGGTCTGCACCAACTCTCCGAAAGAGCACCCCATCCAGGCTTTCCCCCCTCCCCCCGGGAACCCACCTAATCTGCACATCCCCAGACACTAAGGAGCAATTTTAGCACGGCCAAGCCACCTAACCAGCACGTCTTTGGGAGGAAACCGGAGCACCCGGAGGAAACCCACGCAGACACGGGGAGAACATGCAGACTCCGCACAGACAGTCACCCAAGGCCGGAATTGAACCCGGGTCCCTGACGCTGTGAAGCAGCACTACTAAACTCTGTGCCACCGTGACGCTCCTATGCGATCATGTGCACTCTCCAACTCTTCCCATAGCGCTGATAAATTTCCCTTTGTAAGGACATATCCAATTTCCTCTTGAATCTGTTTCCACTGACGATTCAGGCAGCACACCCCAGATCACAACACGCAGAATAAACAAAATTTCTCATCTCTCCTCGCTGTCTTGTGCCAGTTCCCTTAAATTGGTGCCTTTGGTTATCAAGCTTCCCAACGGGGGAAACAGTTTCTCCTTCTTTGCTCTATCAAGGAAACCCTCCTAAATTCAAACGCCTCGATCAAATTCTCCCTTCGCCTTCTCCACTCTGTCGATAACAATCCCAGCTTCCCCGGCCCGCCCATGTGGCTGAAGTCGCTCATCCCTGGCACCAACCTCCTAAATCTTCTCCGTACCCTCACCAAGGCCTTGGCATTGTAATGTGCTGCAGTTGGGTACACGCGGGCAGTTTTGCCTTCTGACGGGACTCAGCGTGTGTCGCTGTATATTTTTCTTCTTCTATGGGCTCGGCTTTCAACGGTAATCGAGCTGCGTAACGTCAGTACAGATTTGGTGTTGGTGCCTTTTAGTCGCCATAATAGGAAAAACCAAGACCTTGGAGAATTTCTTCGCACTGCGTCATGTGCGCACCAGCAGACTTGTAATGAAAGACTGAGGATTGAAAAGTCGTTGTCTTTCTGAGATGTCAGACACTTAATTTAATAATTTGTTAATAAAATCACAGCGGGGGCTCTGGAGTCCCGCGTGGTGCTGATACTTCCTGACACTCAAATATCCAAATTGGGAAAGCAAATATAAAACTGATTGAGGGTGATGTGTTCAAAAAAATGACTCCACGAACACCTGCAGTGAACAAATATAATTTATTGATTTAGAAAAATAATTTGCGAGTGATAAACTCAGTGATGAAGTGGAGTCTTCATTAATATCACTGTGCTAGTTTCAGAGATCCTTTAGCAATTCACTGTGTGTGAATCCACCCCCATTGCTTCTAATTTCCCGGGCAAAGACCTTGGGCGGGATTCTCTGTTAGCCGACGCCGAAATCGGGAAATGCGATTGGGCGGAGAATCGCTTCCGCCGTCAAAATCTCCGCACGCGCCGATTTAACGTCACCTCGAAAAGCGGCATCAGTGGGATTAACTCCGCATGTCCAGTAGGCACCGTTTGCAGATCATTAGCGGGCCCGACCTGGTACTCTCTGGGGCCTCCACGGCTCTCCAGGTCCGATGGGCCGAGGTCACTTCTGCTTCTAAAAATCGTGAAACCGGCTGAGGGAGAGAGAGAGTTGGTATGGAAAGTGTCCAATATCGCCATAGTGTGCTGACAGCTGTGCCACTGGTCAGGGGGCTTCTGCCAGGGCTGGGGGAGTAGTGGGAGGTGGCCAGGAGGTGGGCTGTGGGGTCGGGGTGGACGGGCATGGAACACCATTGCCGCAGCTGGCAAGGCAGCCGTGCAGCTGCGCACGCCGCTAGCAGTCCGCTTTAAACCTGTTGCCACGGGTTATAAAGGTACCCCCCCAGGACACCTCCCCAGGTGCCTTCTGGCCCCAGCCGACCCATCAGCTGTTTGGGCGCGCTCCAACACAACCAGTGCCATCATGTTGGCTGGGATTAGTGTGTGTGTGGAGCAGCTGCAACTTGTCAGTCTCCGGGAGGGTGTCGATCACAGACATGCCCGCACCATTTCTCAGTGGAATTGAGTGGGTTCCACATGGTACCGGTGCTCGCCCCTCAATGGTAGCCCACTCAGTCCAGATGTGGCGCTGGTTTTACTGTCGTAAAAGTCCACGGATTCTCCGTTGGTGTCACCACTTAGGGCGGGATTCTCCCTTGCCCGACGCCAAACCCGTATTCGGCGATCGGGCGGAGAACCCCCGTTTGCGACCAAATCGGGGTCGGCACCATTTTTCGGATTGTTCCCCCTCCAAATCGGCATCATCTAGGCCACGCACCATTGCGATGGTGTCAGCGCATCGCTTTGAGGCCCTCCCCGATGCTCCACCCCCCCGATGGTCCAGCTTCCCGACTACGCGGGTCTCGTGTGGTCTGAGTTTTCGTAAACCTGGCGTGGCGGCTGCGGACCGTGTCCAGTGCCGCCACAGTCGGGCAGGAGCTGCGCTGCTGGCGGGGGGGGGGGGGCTTCAGCGAGGGCTGGGGGTACTGGTGGGGGTTGTCCAGGGAATGGCGAGGCTGTATCCAGGGTGACACTATTCGAACCGCCGGGTCCGCGCGCGGCCGGCGCAATGTTGCACGGTGCAACCGCTGCAGGTCATCGGCGTGCGCATGTGCGGCCATGGACCCGGCAATTCCCCGGCCGTTTACGCCGGGAGCGCCGGACGTTGTACCTGGCGTGGCTGCTCGCCATCCACCGGGTGGAGCATCAGCGCAGGGGCGGCACCGACATTTTCATTGTAAAGCTGGACACTTCCTCTGGACATAGCCTCAAAATCGGACAATCCAGCCCTTCGTCTCAGATCCGGAGAATCCCGCCCAACATCCTTTCAGAAAAGGGGAGATGTGCACAATGTTTTAAAGCATTGAGTTATAACGACCTAATGTGCGCTGCCTGAGAAGGCTTGAGAGGCAGACTCATTAAAACATTTCAAAAGGAGATCGTATAAAATGGGTACCGATGACAGATGTCAGGTTGATAATGCAAGTGAAAATCAGGCTGAATGTTCAAACAGGCAGTGAAACAGGAAATGAGAGGCAAGGAGAGAATATGGGTGGGATTCTCCGACCCCCCCGCCGGGTCGGAGAATCCTCGGGGGGCGGCGTGAATCCCACCCCGCCGCTCCGACGCCGGCTGCCGTATTCTCCGGTGCCTGTTTTTGAGCGGCTGCGGAAATCACGCCGCGGCGGTCAGGGGCCGTTGGCAGCGCCCCCCCCCCCCCCCGGGCAATTCTCCTGGCCCCAATGGGCCGAGCAGCCGTCGATTCCTGGTCAGTCCCGCCGGCGTGAAATGGACATGGTCCATCATGGCGGGACCTGGCTTGTAGGCCGGTTACTGAAGTCCTCGGGGGGGGGGGGGGGGGGGTGGGGGGGGATCCGGTCCCGGGCGCCCTTGCGGAGGCCTGGCCCGCGATCGGGGCCCACCGATCTGCGGGCGGGCCTGTACCACAGGGGCACTCCTTCCTTCCGCGCCGGCCATGGCGGAGCCCTACAGAGGCCGGCGCGGAGAAGAACCCCAAAGCGCATGCGCAGGAAACACTGCCCGTCTGCGCATACGCGGAACCACGCTGGCGGTTCTGCGCATGCGCACCTCGCGCCAGCCCTTCAACACCGGTTGGCGCGGCGCCAACACCTCCGGCACCGGCCTAGGTTGCGGAGGATTCCGCAACTTCCGGTTGGCCCGACGCATGAGTGGTTCACGCCGTTCTTGTGCAAGGGCCATCCCGCCAATTGTGGGAAAATCCCGCCCTATGAGTAGAGACTGGCAATTAACACAAAAGGGAGTCCCCTCGGCATCTACAGTAAAGGGTGATGGCAGGAAGAGTGGGGATGATTGTGGACCTTTGATTTGGCCAGCAGAATCAGGACCTCACCCTATGTCGGGCCTGGAGGCAAGCAATCAGAGGGGCCTGTTGCGGGAAAATCATCGAGCTTGTCCTGCTGCCGACAGGTGCAGGGTCAGTACTGTTGTCTTATGCACTCTGGAATAACACAGGCTGCAACTCGATGCAGCTTTGACCAAAAGATACTCCAGACTTTGAAGTATGTTCAATGTGATTTATTGAATCATTAGCACAGTTCTCGATGAGGTCGACTCTCCTGCTAATCTTGCTATAGTAACTCAGTCTAACTAACCAGTCTTCTCTAAGCCATGTGGTGGGTGTGATGCTTCTGATCTGCCCCTGTCCTTATATATGGGTTGTGTAATGCCCCCTTGTGGTAGTGTCACCTCTGGGTGTCTTGACTGCCCATTGGTCGTGTCCTATTCTACATGTTCATTAGCTGCATGTCTGCATTCATGATGTCTCTGGTGCTCCCTCTAGTGTTTCCTTAGTTGTAGTGTATTTACATTAACCCCTTGTGTATTTACAGTGATGCATATCACCACAAGTACTGCAATTTGTGTGCTGATGGTGGCAAAAAACCTGCAGCAAAATACTGCTCCGTGACTCGATGTGGTTAACTGCCCTCTGAAATAGTTGAGCAAGACATTCAGTTGTATGCAAGAAGGTGACACACACACCAATTTCTGGAGGGTAATTAGAAATTATAAATACGCACTAACCTTGCCAATGATGCCCGCATCCCATGATCTTTTTAAACACTTGCACAATTAAAATGTTTTCAGAAGTAAGTATTAGTCATCCTTCATATTGTATATTTAGTAAAACATATCAGTGGGGTGGCTCTGGGGTCACTGAGAAAAATTTCATTTTTATCTTTTTATGCTTATTGTGTCACAGTCTCAGTGTGGGTAGGAAATGGAACAAAACTGCGACTGGGGTTTTGCAAAGTTAATACCGTATCCATTAGAATGTTTCCCGCATTTAATGAGAAACCGCCGATGGGGTTAAATGTAAATGTAAACTGCACAGAGGGCAGCTCAAGACCTGACTTTATTCTATAACCTCAAGAATGAGTTAGTTAATTGTGTGGGTGGCTAAATGAGGGAAAGCATTTTATCCAGAGCATCAGAAGAAGGTTGGATTGAAATGTCGACTGCAGCAACTTCCATGGCACATTGCCGAGTTTAAAATGGCAACGACCCTTTTAGTTAGCGTTACCAAGGCAGGAATGTAGGCCGGGATTCTCCGAGCCCTCGCGCCGAAATCGCGCTTGGCGCGGGGGCGGAGAATGGGGTCTCAGACCCGGGACAAGATTCTCCGGTGACCAGAGGATCGGCACCAGTCGCGGGAGCGCGTTCGACCTGGCGGCGGTCGGGGGCCGTTGAAAGAGGCCCCCGCGGTGATTCACCGCGGTCGACCGGCTTTGTTCCCGCCGCGTTCCGCCGGCGTGGTTCCAACATGGTTCCACCCGGCGGGAGCTCGGACTCGAGGCCACACTGGCCGTCCTGCTGGTGGGGCGAGGGGATCAGACTCCGGAAGGGGCCTCCACAACGGCCAGGCACGCGATCGGGGGCTACCGATCGGCGGGTGTGCGCGATCCGCGGTATTGTGTTATGTTATTGCGAGTAACATAAGCTGCCACTTGATGTCGGCTCTGCTGAAAGATGCTCCAGACTCGGAGATAAGTTGAACGTATTCATTGAACGATTAACAATGCTCTTAAATGAGTTCGACACTCTACTAATCTGCCTCTAGTAACTCAGTCTATTCTGCTAACTGTACATGCTTGCTCTCGACCACGTGCTAGGGTGTGATGTTGCTGATAATCAACCCTGTCCTGCTCTCTTGGTTTCTGCCGGTGGAAGAGGCAGAGACTGTGTGCCTTGTCCTTTTTATATGGGTCCTGTAGTGCCCCCTTGTGGTAATGCCACCTCTGGGTGTCCTGATTACCCATTGGTTGTGTCCTGTTCTAATGACCCATTGGTTGCGTGTCTGCATGTCATGTCATCTCTGGTGCTCCCTCTAGTGGTTACTTAGTTGTTGTGCATTTACATTAACCCCTTGTGTATGTACAGTGATGCATATCACTACACGCGGGGGGGCCTGTCTTCTTCGGCGCCGGCCCGCTGTGTGGCTCCGCCATGTTGCACGGGGGCTGGCGTGAAAACGGCCGGCGCGCTCATGCGCAGATCCGCGGCCGGAAGTGCAGGGTCCCGTATCAGCAGCAGTAGCTGAGGGTCGCACGCCTGCTATTGCTCTTAAAACCGGAGAGTCACTCCGGACTTTTTGAAAAACGTCTGGAGTGATTCGCTCCCGTTTCTGGAGGGCATGGGGACATAGCCCCATTTTCGGAGAATCCCGGCCATAATCTCTCTGGAGGAGGGATGATTCACAGTTCAATGTAACTAAGTCAGTAAGGATTATATTCATTGGCGTTTAGGAGGGTGAGAGGGAATCTCATAGAAACTTATAAAATTCTAACAGGATTAGACAGGGTAGATTGAGAAAGAATGTTCCAGGTGCTGGAGGAGTCCAGAGCTAGGGGTCACAGTTTGAGGATAAGGGGTAAATCATTTAGGACTGAGGGGAGGAGAAATTTCTTCACCCAGAGAGCGGTGAATCTCTGGAATTCGCTACCACAGAAAGTAGTTGAAACCAAAACAAAGAAATTAGTTGTAGCTCTTGGGCTTAAAGGGATCAAGGGGTATGGGGGGGGGGGGGGGCGGGAGGGAGGGGGGAATCAAGGTATTGAACCTGATGATCAGCCATGATCATAATGAATGATGGAGCAGGTTCGAAGGGCCGAATGGCCTCCTCCTGCAGCTATTTTCTATGTTTGCTTCTATGTATCTCAGCTTGATAATTGTTTGACGCCGCTGGGGAATCTGAGAATCTAGGCCTCCTGTTAGCCGCAATTGCGAGCCTAGTTCATTTGGGACTGTTACATGCACTGGTTAGAAATGTGGTCCGATTGCAGGTTGCTTTGGGACACTTGATTCTGCTAACATATCAAAGAGCCTGTGCAAATTCCGTAATCGTAAAACAAAAGCAAAATGCCACAGTTGATGAAAATCTGAAATAAAAACTAAATGCTGGGAAAGACGCAACAGGTCTGGCAGCATCTGCGGAGAGAGCGTGAGAGAGACGCAGAGTGGGCGGTTCATCAGAGATGATGGTCATTGGGCTGAAATAGTGGGATGGATTTGATGAAATATTACTCAACCAGCTCTCTCTCTCCCCCCCCCCCCCCCACCCCAACTCATCTTCGTCCCACTAGCAAACCAACCGACTTTAAAAAAAGGGCTGACGCACAGCGTGATATCGCTGCTGCTGGTCGAGACAAGCAAGGAACTTGCACCCCTCAGTGACAGGAAATCCCGCCCTTGAGAGCAGCGAGCTGAAATCCAACAGTCCTTCCAGTCCCTGCAGTGCTGGAGGTCCATGGTGGAGGCTGTTGGGACTGCAACTCCACAGAGAAGCTCCCATGGACCCGGAGAGAGGGGAGTCCGGCTTTTTTGGCCGGCAGGGATTGGGTCCCCTAAGGAAGCAAACTAGTTGGGGTAGGAGTGTGGGCTTTGGAGGGTAGACGGGGAGGCACAAATGGAGCGTATGATCTTAATGGGGTACCCCTAACACGCTCAGTGCACCCCCCAAAGAAGGAAGTTGCCCTCACCTGTTAATCATTGTCATCGACTGGGACAAAGGTGTTCCTCCAGTAACGAGACAGAGATCCTGCTGACCTGAGGGCCCATGTACATAAACGGGATGATCACAACAAAGAATTTAATTAGGCCAAAGGAAGTCTTGACAGGTCTGGGTAAAATGGCTCCTGTTCGTGTCACTACCATGCTTCTGGAAGAGTGGAGTCGAAACTCCACTTTAGAGAGAAAAACGGCATTCTCAGTTTCATCTGTCTTCCACTGTCCAGCGTCTGTTAGCAGTGGACGCAGATTGAGACCCTTAACAAGCCATTAATTGGCCACTTAGGAGCCTCAATAGGCCTGAGGGTGAGTTTCTTACCATCCCCCCCCTCTTTATTATGGGGCCAGGTTGGGCATGGGTGATAAGCCGGTGATATTCCTGCATGTCAGATTTGACATGCCCCGCACCCTGCCAAACACATGCCTTTCAGCGAGATCGTAAGATCCAGTCCATTGTCTCTGTTTCTCCTTCCACAGATAGTGACAGAACTCTGAGTGTTTCAGCAACTTTGTACATTTTCTTAGGAATGTTGTTGCTGCCAACAGTATGTTTAGAAACATCAACTAAAATGGCTTCCTGACAAAGTTATGACGTAAAATGAAAAGTTAGGCTTGCATTTATGTAGCGAGTTCATGACCTCAGAGTAGCACAAAGAATTTCATAAGCAATGAAGTACTTTTGGAGTGTAACCCCTGTTGTAATGTAGGCAATTAATCTATGCACAGCAAGATTCCACAAAGGGCAATGAGATATTGACCAGGAACTGTTTTTTTTGTGATATTTATTGAGGAATAAACAATGGCTGAGACATCAGGGAGAACTCCCCCCGCACTCCCTCACAATAGAGCTGTGCACATTATCATTGTCTCGTAATGATCGACTGGTGTTAATTTAGGAGAGAAAATAAGATTGAAGAAATCCAGGGCTATTGACTGTTTAGTTGTAATATTATGGAAGCAACACTCAATACAAAGCAAAATATTTGTGCAATTCTACAGCAAGGGCAAAGCATGGAAAGAGGAGGCTGGTATCGTTAAAAAGCAGTTTCCCTCGCGACTCGTGCTAAATTGCAGTACTAAGTCTTTCAGACCACAAAGTCCCGTGACTAGTCAGCCAGTATCACACAAGAGGCAGAGGAACATGACTGAACCTTAATTTCCTCCCGCTTCTGTTCTGTGAATCTGCTTTAGAAAATATTCTCCTTCCTTGTTTGACTTGACTGCATTAGCTTACCCGTGCAGCATGAGATATGTCCTGATGTCTCATTCCCCCATTGCATGAGGCCAAAGCTGTGGCGATCTTTGTGTTGCTTATTTCAGGATGGTTGGTGCAGTGTACACAAAGACCACAGAATAGCTTTTAACTTAAACAAAGCTATGGAGCTGGATTCTCCGCCCCACCGCGCCACATTTCTGCCTCACCCCGCCGGCGGGATGCTCCGTTACGGCGGCTGCTCCATGGGGTTTCCCGTGGTGGGACAGCCCTACGCCGCCGGGAAACCGGCTGCCGACAAAACGGAGCATCCCGCCGGTGGAGGAATCCAGCCCAAGATTTTATTTACACTACTAAAACTGGGATTTGACGCTTTGCCCTTAAGAATACAGAACTGATCAATAACATCTAACTACACTCATCTACTGCTAATCTCACTACTGGTACAAACTATAATCTAATCTTGCTCACACTATCTGCTCTTATGACCTTCACTAGCTCTCTCCTGCATACGCTCCTCCCCCAAGGTCCAGCATCACTGCCTTATATAGCTGTATCTGTAGCTCCCTCTAATGGCTACTCCCGACACAACATTAACCCTTGTAATGCTGATAGTTATGATAATACCATAAAAGCCAGTTAAGATCTTCTCATCTTTATGGCTCGGTATCACATCGCATAGTACCCTTAACCATTGAACTTTGAGCATTACTCATTGATATACCTTTTCATTCAATCCCAAATAATGCAACTGAAACCTTTGCAACAAAAAAAAAATGAAATCCGACACCATTGTAGGGAGCGACCTCTTGCTTTTTCATATTTTTGAATGACGAGCAAAAAATCTTAAATAGCCTACATTGGAAAACAATCATTTTTTTTCCCAGACACTTAAAATTCCTTCAATATGAACCCCATTGGCGTTCATTGGGGTTTGGTCTTTCAATGGATCAGACCGGGCACTTTCTACAGAAATCCCCGAACTATAAATGTTACTGAGGAGACAGGTGGAAAGAATCTTGATAATCTTAAAGCATTTCCCAGTTGGCACAGATCCAAATCACCATCGTGGCTTTGAATTTACAATTAACAGTGCAAACCGTGCACAGTTTGAAAACTGAAATGATGAGGATTGGCAATGTTATGCCGGTAAATTCGATGCGGAGGCAAGAGAATGCGCTTTGAGGTAGCAAGCCTTCCCTGAGTCAGTGACTGGGGTTGCTTTTTGGTGAGTTCCTCAGCATAATGTTAGAAGTGTTACAATTCACTTGCCTTGCCAGCCCTCTCTTGCAGAGGCCACACAACCACTTCCTTTGTGTCAAAGACCAGTTGTAATGACTTTTACTGATGTGTGAGCAACGTTACCTGTTAGAAGGGCTAATGATTTGTGCGAACTTAGTGTGGACTGCACAGATACTAGCTGCTGAGAAACATCCCACTGATGCCAGCAATGCGACCTAACAGAGCACCCGATGGAAATCAGGTCACAAATGTTTCCCAGTTCAAATGATTCGACCTAAATGGCATGGCCGGGATTCTCTGATCCCACGGCCTAGTTCTGACGCCGGCGTCAAAAGTGGCATGAGCCACTCCGCCGTCAACAGGCCACAAGGCCCTGGTATTCACCCCTTCCTCGGGGATTAGTACGGCGCCGGAGTGGTGTGCGCTGCTCCAACGCTCGAAAGCAGGCACGCCACGGCCGGCGCAGGTCCACGCATGCGTGGGTTCCCGTCTCCGCGCTAGCACTCGGGCAATATGGCGGAGCCCTACAGTGGCCCGACGCGGAGGAACATAGGCCCGCCCGCTGATCGGTAGGCCCCGATCGCGGGCCAGGCCACCGTGGAGGTCGCCCCATGGAGTCGGATTCCCCCCGCACCCTCACCAGGACGGCCCCTGCAGCCAGAACTCCAAGGTGCTGCAGGGTAGGACCATATGTAACCTACGCCGACGGGACTCGGCCGGCACTCGGCTCGTCGAGGCGTGGAGAATCACCGGTAGGTGCCGCTTTCAACGGCCTCAGACCGGCGCGGAGAGTCGGCGGGCCAGCGTCGGAGCGGCATTGCGCGATTCTCACCCCCCCCCCCCCTCCCCCGCCGATTCTCCGGCCTGGCCCATATCCCGATGAGAACAGCTTCTTAAAGTATTTCACATTCTATCAGTTGCAATATTTCCATACATCTCCTTCAAGGGATTGACTTCCAAATGGATGCATGTGTTGGGATCACAGTATCAATGTGAATCGATGCTGTATTTATAATGCACCTATTCCTATACTCATTATATGGGATAAATACGCCAAATGAGCTCTGGAGTTGAATGAGGTGAAGTGCAAAGTGATCCACTTTGGGCCCTAATAAAAATAGATCAAAGTCTATTTTCAAAAAGTGGGAATCCAGGAACCCATGGAGGAGCAGAAAGTTCTTGTGGCCGTGTACAGAATTCACGAAAGTCAAGCAAATAAGATTTAAAAAGGCGAATAGAATGTTGGTCTTAATCTCAGGAGATCTGGAATACAAAGTGATGTTAAAGTTATGTGGATCTCTGGTCAAACCCAATCTGGATTCAACCACAGGCAAACACATCAGGAGTAAAAATAATAACAATCTTTATTATTGTCCTTCTGCAAATTAATATTTATACTTGTCACCAATAGGCTTATATTAACACTGCAATGAAGTTACTGTGCAAATCCCCCTAGTCGCCACATTCCGGCACCTGTTTGGGTACACTGAGGGAGAATTCAGAATGTCCAATTCACCTAACAAGCTTGTCCTTCGGGATTTGTGAGCATATGTTGTCTTCAAGGAGAATGCAGCTCAAACTCACCAGAATCATACCGGTGTGAAAAGGGTGACATTTTGAGATCTGGTCACATAGAACAGGCTTGTATTCTCTTGAGCAGCGAAGGTTAAGGGGTGATCTACTTGAGGTCTTTAAGATTATTGAAGGATTTGACAGAGCAGAGCGATATAATTTTATCTGCTTGGGGAGGGGGAAGGGCCACCTTACAATTAGGGCTGGACCATTCTGGGGTGATGTCAAGAAACACCTCCTGACACAAAAGGGAGTAGAATCTTGGAACTGCTGAGGCAGGTGGGCAGTGGGATTGACCGATTTCTGTTGGCGAGGGTATGAAGGGTCAGGGAACCAAGGTGGGTAAATGGTGTTAAGAGACAGACCAGCCACAAGCTAAGTGAATGTCGGAACAGCTGTTTGGGACAGAATGACGGACTGAATGGCCCCTTTCTGTTCCTATGTTTCTAAGCAGTGAACACTGTGGTGATAGGCCTGCAGATAATATTACATGTATTCAGCAGTGCGACCTCCCACCAGCAGGTGGCGTCAGACATCAGTCATGTGACATCCGGCTTCCAGCAGAAGGTAGTAAGGCATACACCAGGACAGTCGCACATAAGGGTAATTCCAGGAGAGTCGAATGTAACCCAATCAATAACGTGGTCTTTGTAGCAATTCTGATTGTTACCTTACCACGCGCACATCAATATATCATCATTCCAGTTAAGTCACCAACAGTCCTGTCGATTCATTACATAGACAAGATCACGGAGCACAATAAACACCCTTGGGAGAGGAGAGGAGTGGAGAGTCATGGTGTGGTGAACAATAAACCTTGTTAGATGTCAGAAGTAGCAGTTTTGGGGGTCAGTAGCGAGTTAGGCATGCTCTCACCCGCCTGTCAATTGTACAACATCAGTTGCCTGAACCTACTTACAGGAAAAATAGATCCATTTATTGTTCAGTTCTGATCAATAGATGTGAAATTCACAACAAATAGATTTTTTTTTGATTGACAGCAGCATCATGACTTGGAACGAGTAAATATACACATAATTGAACTCTGTGTTTAGATGTGTCTGTCAATTCTTAATAACATTTCCAATTTAGAATGTAATGGCCAGCTCTTTGTTGTAAATGCGATAGCTGACTATTATACGACAGTGCGTTCCATGAATTTCCATGACTCGATAGGTGAAGAATGGGAGAAAAAAAATAGTAATTTGCAGCAGTTTGAATTGAAGCAAGACGCAAAGTGATAATGTATTTTTGTTGGGTTGCAGTAATTGTTCAGCTACGTACATCTGTTCAGAAGCAATGATTTTTCTCATTGATTGTAGGCTACGACTTCTTATAATTCCCTGTTCCCTGGTTGCAGTTCAGGAGGATTTGTTCAGGTGAGCTGCTAAGAGGGTGGTGGGCGAAAAGGACAAAAAACAGGGGCAAAATTCTCCCCCAACGGCGGGATGCCCGCCGACTGGCGCCAAAGCCGGCGCCAATCAGAGGGGCATCGCGCCGGCCCAAAGGTGCGGACGTCTCCGCATCCTTGGCGGCCTAACCCCAACATTGAGGGGCTAGGCCGACGCCGGAGGGATTTCCGCCCCGCCAGCTGGCGGAAATGGCGCTTGTTGCCCCGCCAGCTGGCGCGGAAATGCGGCGCATGCGCGGGAGCGTCAGCGGCCGCTGTCAGTTTCCCAGCGCATGCGCGGGAGCGTCAGCGGCCACTGTCAGTTTCCCGCGCATGCGCAGTGGGGAGAGTCTCTTCCGCCTCCGCCATGGTGGAGGCCGTAGCGGAGGCGGAAGGGAAAGAGTGCCCCCACGGCACAGGCCCGCCCGCGGATCGGTGGGCCCCGATCGCGGGCCAGGCCACCGTGGGGGCACCCCCCGGGGTCAGATCGCCCCGCGCCCCCCCCAGGGCCCCGGAGCCCGCCCACGCCGCCTGGTCCCACCGGTAAATACCAGGTTTGATTTACGTCGGCGGGACAGGCAATTCCTGGGCGGGACTTCGGCCCATCCGGGCCTGAGAATCCAGCGGGGGGTCCCGCCAACCGGCGCGGCCGGATTCCCGCCCCCGCCCAATCTCCGGGAGCGGAGACTTCGGCGGGGGCGGGATTCACGGCGGCCAACGGCCATTCTCCGACCCGGCGGGGGGTCGGAGAATGACGCCCCAGATGTCTGAATACTTTCCCCAGTAAAATTGAGTTGCTTATCTTGCACGCACCACGGATAGATCACCTTTCGATTTTGAAGAACGAGGACTGTGGTGAGCTGGATTGGTCTGATGCTACATTTCGATTCTCTACATTTCCCTTCCTAAATCTCTCCACGGTCTCCTTCTCCCTTGACACAGAATTGCTGAATGATTACAGCACAGAAGGAGGCCATTTGGCCCGGTGTGTCTGTGCTATCTCCCTGAAGGAGCAATTCACTGAGTGCCACTCCCCGTCTTCCCCCTGTAACCCTGCACACTCTTCTTTTTCAGACAAGAATCCAATTCCCTGTTGAATGCCTCGATTGAACCTGCCTCCACCACACTCTCAGACCGTGCATTCCAGACCCTAACCACTCGCTGCATGAAACGTTTTTTTCCCCATGGTTCCATTGGTTCTATTTCTGATTACCTTAAATCGGTGCCCTCTGCTTCTCAATCTTTCTGCCATTGGGAACGATTTTTCCCAATGTACTTTCTCCTGATTTACTGTAATCTTGAATGTCTCTCTCGAACATAAGGGGCGGGTTCCTCCATTTCGCCGGCAGCGCACCCACGCTGGGGGGTTTCCCGACGGCGTGGGGGTGCCCACAATGGGAAACCCCATTGGCCGGCGGGCGAGGGGGAGAGTCCCGCTGCTGGCAGGGGTGCGCTGCACCAGAAAACAGGTGTGGCGGGGCGGAGAATCCCAGCCAAGGTGCTTTTTAAACCTGGTACTTTAAACAAACTTTTAGTCACCAGCTATAATATCCCCTATATGGCTCACTGTCAAATGTTGCTGAATGCACTCCGATACAGCAACTTGGTACAAGTTATTACATTTATATGCCACCTTTAAAGTAAGTTGTTGTTATGTCAGTCTCCCCTGCCTTTAACCTCATTGTTGTCTGATTCCCCGTCTTATAGAAAATGATGCCCATTAAACTCGGCGAGACTCACAGGGAGACTGATTGCTCCAACCCCCTACCTCTCGTGCGGGTCACAACATCTACGTACAGAGTTTTAGACAATGCTTTAAAATGCTTCAGCTCTCAGCTTCTAGTAGCATCTGTGTGGCTGTTTACTCTTTTCTGAGTCAAAACAGGCTAACCAATCAAGCACAGTGAACATCGATCAGCGATGAGGATTCGAGCGCGGAGGTAGGGATGTCTTGCTGCAATGATACAGGACCTTGGTGAGTGAACACCTGGAATATTGTGTGCAGTTTTGGTCTCCTGATCTGAGGAAGGATGTTCTTGCTCTAGAGGGAGTGCAGAAAAGGTGTACCAGACTGATTCCTGGGATGGCAGGACGGTTGTATGAGGAGCAATTAAGTCGGTTAGGATTGTATTTGCTGGAGTTCAGAAGGATGAGGGAGGATCTCATAGAAACCTATAAAATTCTAACAGGACTGGACAGGGTAGATGCAGGAAGGAAGTTCCCGATGGTGGGTCTGTCCAGAACCAGGGGGCACAGTCTGAGGATACGGGGTAGACCATTTAGGACAGAGATGAGGAGATATTTCTTGACCCAGAGAATGGTGAGCTGTGGAATTTGTTACTACAGGAAGCAGTTGAGGTCAAAACATTGCATGTTTTCAAGAAGCAGTTAGATATAGCGCTTGGGGCGAAAGGGTCAAAAGATATGGGGGAAGGCGGGATTAGGCTATTGAGTTGGTTGATCAACCACAATCATAATGAATGGTGGAGCAGGCATGAAGGCTGAATGGCCTCCTTCTGCTCCGATCTTCTATGTTCCTATGTCTATCTGACTCATATAATCAAACAGAAAAATTGAACGCTAAAGATGGTAGCATAACGGTGATGTCATTGGACCAGTACTACCGATGCAAGGACTAATACTCCAGAAATATGAGTTCAAATCCGACCAAGGGAACTGTGGGGGGAGAATGACCACGAAACTATTGGATAGACTCATTCATAATGACGATTCAATTATTGGATTGTTGTCAAAAGAACAAATCCACATGGTTCGGGGAGGGGGGGGGGGGGTCCTTCCATTCCCGGCCTGGCCTACATGTGACTCCTGGCCCACAACAAGAGGCTTGACTCTTAAAATGGCCGAGGAAACCCATCAGTTGTAGGGTGCCCATCACCAACCACCCTCTCAAGGTCAAATAAGAATGGGCAATGTGGCTGTGCCAGCGTCCTCACACCCCAGGAATGAATAAATGCAGCACACGTCACTCTCAACAGCCATAAATTCACCTTTCGGCCTCAAGCCCGGACACGACGGACAGCTGAGGAACCGACCACCGAATGATTGGTTGTGATGGCTTTTAGTCCTCACCTCCAACTTGCAATGCAACAACAACAGTGTGCATCTGTGGGTTGCATTAAAGCGCCTCAAGGCTTATGTCCCCCAGTGCAAAAATGTTCTTTTTCCCTTTGTGACAAGCTGAAATGCAGACAGTCTCTTAAGAGGTTGGCGGCTGGTGTCTGTGCTGTGCTCCGAAAGCTTGGCCTCTTCCTGCAATCAGCTGGTGGACGTATCCGCCTATAAAGTTGTCGTTCAGCATCATTAGTGCACCGCGCTCCCTCACCTATAGGTCATTAAAAATTATGAGTAGCTGCAGGTTACATAAGCGGACACAGATGTAAGGTAATTGGCCACAGTGGCAAAGGAGCGATGAGGTGAATTTTTATTATGCAGCAAGTAGCTACGATCTGGAATGCACTGCCTGAAGGCTGGTGGAAATAGATTTAATAATAACTTTCAAAAGGGAATTAAGTAAATTTTTGAAGGGGAAAAGGTTGGAGGGCGATGGAGGGGCACTGGAGTCTAACTAATTGGAAAACCCATTCAAAGAGCCGGTACAAGCACGATCGGCCGAATGGACTTCTATGCGGCTTTACAATATGACTTTTTTCGAGTGATAAGTAAGCCATATGGCAAAATGCATTACAATGTGACTTCTGATTGTTAGAGTCCTTCTTTCCCTCCAACCCCCTCTTCATTCCTCCATTTCCTTCTCTCCTCTTCCTTCCTTCCCTCCCTCCCTCCCTTACCTTCCTCCTTCCCCCTTCCTTCCCTCCGCTCCACTTCGTTTTCTCGCTCCTTTTCCCTTCCTTCCTTTCTTCCCGACCCTTTCTTTTCCTTCTGCTTTCCTGTCAGTCTGGTCAATGATGCCGTGCTTTGAGGTAAGCTTCAGAGTGCCTTTGAAGTCTTTCCTTTGTCCTCACCTGGAACGGTGACAAATTGAAAGCTGAGAGAACAGGTTCTGGCATGGGAGATGTCTTTCAGCCATCTGGACACACGAGGCACGATCTCCTGGCCAAGCTGTACCTGAAAAGCAGCTTGCCACGGCACAATGTGGCCATTGAAAGCCGGGAGACCCCGCCCCCGGGACCTACCTGGCTCGCAACGCCTCCCGAAATTCAACGCAATCTCGCGAGATGTTGCGAGGTGAATCCCGCCTCCAATGGGCGGGTTTACATTTTGGCAAATCTGCATATTCGGGTGAGACAGCTAGTTCCACTTTAAAGTGCAGATTCCCAAGGTACCTGAGACCTCGGGTGAGCGCCGTTCAGCACTGGGGACCAGATGGGATGGCAGTCGTGGGGCTCACCAAGGGGATCGGAGATCCCCAGCTGCATGCTCTTTGGGCAGGATGGTGCCCTGGCTCTGCTGATGCCACCTGGGTGCACTGGCACTGCCAGCCTGGCACATGGGCAGTGCTACCTGTGTGCCAGCCTGGCAATGCCATGGTGGGACTGTCAACTGGCATAGGCAATGCCATGATGCCTTGTTTGCACTGCCAAGGTGCTAATCTAGCATTTGTTTGCATGCACGGTTGGGGATTTTTTTGGGGCGCCTTGGATCTCTCGCTACAATGTGGTGTTCCGGCGAGCAGAGCTCCCCATTGTAAAGAATGGGGCTATGTGCGGCCTCGGCCGTGCATTCCCCGTTCATGCCCATTATTCAATGCGAGTTGTGTTGAATTGTCATGTGTTTCTCGGCACTGCGGGTCCTGGGAAACAAGCGGCTAAACGCGCTCCCTTGGGGACTTTGTTGGCTTTTGGGAAGATCACGGCTGCTGTCTTGTGTTTCTCGGGAGTTTTGCCTGATTGCCAATGGGCTTGATTTCAAGGAGGACACTGATGTTTGTTTGATGGTCCTCCATCAGCAGTCAGCTCCCTCAAATCGCCACCACTGACGACAAAATATCAGTCAGTGCTGCAGCACTGGCTCAGCCTTCTATTAATTGCGAGAGTTGACAAAGACCTCACAAGCCCTCCTGCATTGAGTAGTTATGGTAACCCGGCTCCTGTACTGCAGTGACACCTTGACTGTGTGTCAGCCACGCATTAGAGCCCAAATAAAAGGCCATCGGGAATGCCTCCGCTACATCCTCCACATTCAATGGGTCACTCGGGAAGCACATGACAGATGGAAAACTAGGAGGATATGCTGGGAGGGTTAGGTTAAGAAGGGTGGGAGGAAACTTGAATGGCTTGTATTGGATTTGTAATGTCGATGCTATCCTCTATTTTTAAAAAGATGAAAGGCCAAACCTAGAACAATTGAATGTTAAACCTCCGCCCTTTACCTCACTTCGTTGCAGTTTTCCTTAATGTCCTTCAACACTAAATGAATTAACCCTGGCTGTCCCTGCGCCTATTATGTGTCTACAATAAAGCTTCACAATGAAGATTGTGGACCACAGTGAAAACCATTGCAAGTTGGCAGAGTCAGATTAAAGGTTAGCGTGCCCCTTAATAAACCTCACTTTAACCACGGATGCACAGCAGGTCAGTGAGACTACAGTAAGAGGATGGCAATTTAATTCAATGAAAAAAATAATCAAAGGAAAGGTTTATTTGCCCAGAGGGTAGTTAGAATGCCGAATTCCCTGCCCCAAACCATTTCAGTCCATAAATTAGTTCAATCATTAGCTCGGATAAAATGATTATTGAAGGATATGCGGAGGAAGTAGGAGGGTAGAATTAGACAAGGTGACTCACATACAGATACATCAAATGGACTGTTACTGTGCTGTAACATTCACTGATTCAGTGCACACGCGAGAAATAAATATGACCATGCAACTCCAGTCGGATCTGGGTTTAGTCTTGCTAATACCCTACATTGTTCCTGCTGTGTGGCTGCATTCACAAAACCATCGATTGACAAGGAGGACATAAAATGGGTGTGATATAATACAGATAATCTCACCAAAGTCAACCTTTGAGTGGATTAACTGGGACGGTTTCAGAGGACTGCTCTATGCAGGAACCGATGCAGACAGAAAAAGCAGCATAAGATTTGTGTTCCATTCTCTGACTTCTGCAGCACACCCCATTCAGGCAGGAGGATGGACCACATCTTTATTGGGTGCCAGAAGAATATAAAAAATTAATTACTAGTAATGACTTTATAGGTGAAAGGTAATTAATGAATGCTGTAGCAGCATTTGACTTGACAGAAAACATGAGTAAAATGTATGTGCTTATATTGTAACCAGGAGAGTGTTTAGAATGAGAACTACTTAGCATTGAACTTCACTGAATGAATGCAAATTATTTACAAGCCTAATCAATTCAGGAAGGTAGGAATGTACCTAATTTGAAAAGCTAGTTCGCATTTTGATCACATCTTTTTTTCCTTTAACCTTTTTCAACTCAATCTTTCGAAGGGACAAAACAGACAATTCAATTAAGCTCAATAAATTACTAAATACTGGCCCCGTGTAAGCTGTGATGAGTTGGGGACGAGAAGGAACTCAGAAAGCTGGTGTTGAAGTTCTAAGCAGTGGAAAACTGGTAGCATGGTGGGTTACGCTCGTGGTTTGATGATTCAGAAATATGAGTTCATAGTCCCACTCTGGCAGCTGGGGAATCTAAATTCAAGGGCAGAATTTTACACCCCCCCCCCCCCCGGCCGCCTCCCCCAAGGCAGGTTTGTAGGGGTGAGACCCACGCAAACGCAGGGAGAATGTGCAAAACCCCTCATAGACAGTGACCCGGGGCTGGAATTGAACCCGGGTCCTTGGCGCCGTGAGGCAGCAGTGCTAACCACTGCGCCACCTTGCCGGCCCAACTTACAACAGTCTTAAGCACAAAAATGTTGCAGATTTCTGCACTTGTGTTATTATCTTTGATAACAAGAACTCTATCTGTCCGCAGTTCTCTCTATTTCCTATTTTCTCATGTAAGAAATAACTGTCATGATATGCAAACATGCAACCAATGAACACTCCGAATAAGACACAACCAATGGGCAGTCAGGACACTCAGAGGTGGCATCACCACAAGGGGGCATGACATAAACACTATAAAAGGGGTGAGGCACTCACACCCTGCCTCTTTCCACAGACAGACATCTAGAGAGTTAGACAGGGTTGATCAGCAGCATCACACCCCAGCACGTGGCTTAGAGCAAGCTGGTACAGTTAGACTGAGTTACTACAGTTAGATTAGCAGAGAGTCAAACTCATTTGAGAACTGTGTTAATTGTTCAATAAACACGCTGAACTCATTTCAGAGTCTGGAGCATCCTTTAGTTAAGACTGCATCAAGTAGCAGCCTGTGTTATCCGAAGCAGCAGAACACAATAACCATGTCCTCACAAGTACTCCAGTGACTTTGCAGGTTGGCCTGTAAACTCTTGCTTAGATAGTGAGCTTTCTGTCTTAGTGAAGCCCAATCTATTGACCTTCATACATTAAAATTTTGTTAAACAATGTCTTATTGTCACAATGAGGGATTTTTTCTAATTTGATCCATGAGGCATATGAAAACAGGTTTCACATATTTTAAGTCCCAAGAACCCAGTATCCTCTGTTACCGACACAGAAAGAAAGGCCCCTGAAATTGGGGTTCTCCCCCCCCCCCCAAAATCATTGGCATTGGAGCTCCAAGGCCCCCTCACCC
The DNA here is from genome assembly GCF_047496885.1 of Scyliorhinus torazame. Taxonomy (NCBI): domain Eukaryota; kingdom Metazoa; phylum Chordata; class Chondrichthyes; order Carcharhiniformes; family Scyliorhinidae; genus Scyliorhinus; species Scyliorhinus torazame. Next base: position 15,573,802 of record NC_092721.1, on the reverse strand, counting down.
CACCCCACCCTCACCCCCCACCACCACCAGCCGATCGCTCGTCATCCTTAAAATCCTACCCCAAGTACCAGTAATGATGACCGTGTAAATATGGGATTGTTGTCATTATCCCATGTGGCTCAGTACTGTCCTTTCAGGAAGTAAAACTACTCTCCTTTCCCAGTTTGACCTATATGTGACTCCAGACCCTCTAATGGTTTCCCTGTCAGCTAGTAGGTGTCTTGCTGCTCTCATGAATGGGAATTGAGATTTTGCTCAAATCTGAATTCAGGCAGGCTTGTCCCCTCTTGTTCATGCGCTGTATCAACCCTTTGGCGGAGTCCATCAAGAAGCATGCAGGCGTTACGGGGGCGACAATCACAGGCATTGGAAGCATACAATTCAAAGGCCTCCCTATACGTTGACAATGTCACCATCTTCTGCTTGGATCTGTTTTGTAGACGGTTCGAACTGGCTCCAGGAGCCAAAGTCATTTGTGGCAAGAGCAAGGTCATGTTCTTTGCGAAATGGGCTGACTGATCCCTTATGTTCTTCACCCCAAGGGTCAGACTGCCCGAAGGTGCTTGGGGAATGGTTGGGAGAACCCGGGGTGCACATCAGAAACTGGAAGGAGCGTTTAGCTGCCTTAAAACATAAACTGGTGCATGGAGCGGTGCTCCCTTCCCATTGTGGGTAAACACCTGGTCATCTGGTGTGAGGGGTTTCTTTAGGTTTCTGTACACGGCACAGGAATGGTCCCCACCCCATTCCTGCACCATGGCAATATTCTGAGCCATTTTCCGCGTTGTCTGAAGATCAAAAATGTACCTCGTCCACAAAGATAAAGACGCTAATCTCCCCCCCCCCCCCCCCCGCACGCTGGGTGGGAGAATTGCAGAGGCGCCGTGCAAAACGTGCCACGCCGCCCCGACCCCCGCATGCGATTCTCCCACGCTCCGGAAACCAGCGCCGCGCAATTCGCACCGGGCCGCTCGGAGAAATGGCGAGAGGCGATTCTCCGGCCGGATGGGCCGAGCAGCCGCTACGACACAAAAGGTTCCCGCCGGCACCATCCACCCCTGGTCGCTGCCGGTGGGAACTTTGCGGGAAAGCTGGGGGGGGGGGGGGCTCCTTCACCGGGGTGGACTCCAATGGGGTCTGGCCCGCGATCGGGGCCCACCGATCGGTGAGCCGATCTCTTTCCCCCCCCCTCCCCCCCGGGCCTAGCTCCTTCCGCGTGCGGTCCCAGAACACCGGCTCCATGCTGGTGAGGGGCCGGCAGCGTAAGACCGCGCATGCGCAGGATTGGGCTGCCCCATCTGCGCATTTTGGTTGGTTCTTAATTTGGCTCTATTTAATCACGTTTGGTCAAGAGTGGCCAGGTATCTTTCGACACCTCCAAGGTTCAGAACCGAATACTGATCAATGACTCGATACACCAGTTAGTAAGTTCGAACTCAATGCTCATTTATTTACACACAGTCAAATCTACTCATGCATAAACTCTACAAACTAAACTATCACTATTACTAAAGCCTATACTTAGCTTCGGGTGCCCACTCAGTCAGAGGAACAATGGCCATTGCTCGGTTCTGAGGCTGCTGAGTTGAGCTGTTTACAGAGTAGCAACTAAGAGCGTCTATCTCGTCGCGTGCGTTGACTTGGGACTTACTTGGTCTGATGCAGCTGCTAGGCTGGTCTCTCTCTTCGGTGAGAGCCAAAGCCAAAGGAAGGCGTTCTCCCTTGGGGGATACCTTTTATACCCAAAAGGGCTTCGCGCTCTTTTGGGCGGGCCTTGAACTTGGCTTCAACTAATTGGGTCTTTCCCAATCATCGGTATCGATTTTCCTCCAATAGAGGGGTGGTCCCCTGATCGCTGGGCGTGTCCTAGTGACTGTCAGTCTGCTTTGTCTTAGCTTCTTCTGGCGCCGGGGAGTCTGTCCTAACATTGTGTATCTAAATGTTTCCCTTTAGTCCCCGGAGGTGGCTCATTAGTATGTAAATCGTTTGGTAGTTTCTGTCCTGTCTGGGCGTTTAAGGTTCTAATCAACAGACAGAGCTGGCACCTGCTTGTTTCTTAGCATTGTCCAATTTTCCCTGCAGTCTTTGCAAGTGCCCATTTTGTAATCGGGACGTGGCCATCCCAGATGGCTACGATGCGCGGGTTGGCGTGGCGCCCATTTGGCGCCACGTAAGGACGCTGGAGTGGCGTGAACTGCTCCAGCGCCATGCTGGCCCCCTGTGAGGGCCAGAATAGGTCGTGTCCGGGCCCTGTTTGCGCCATCGTGAAACGCAACGGCGTTCACGACGGCGCAAACACTTGGCCTCAATATCGGAGAATCACCCCCATAATGTTCAAATTTTTAGACAATAGGGGAGGAAATATACACAAAGATGCTCTCATCCTGATGACCACTTTTGAGTGCGGCTGCATTAAGCCGTGTTTATACTCCCAGCCATCTGATACCAAGTGTCATTATGTGCTGAGGTTCTACCTGTCCTTGATGTTGTGAAAGCTGGGTTTGGCTATGCTGCCATGATGTGCTCCATTCAACAGCCATACCAGAGAAGGTTAAACAGGAAAACACCTTTAAACATAATCATCGGACTCGAAACGTTAGCTCTTTTCTCTCCCTACAGATGCTGCCAGACCTGCTGAGATTTTCCAGCATTTTCTCTTCCCTTTAAACATGAGTCCGTCAGGCAGTGGTCCACATGTAATGTCCCCGAGGCCCTGTTGGAAACGGAGATGGTGGTCGGATGGTTCCCCGAACAGACTCCCAGAGGAAAAAACCAGTAAAAGGGGTAAATGGGAATACTCAAATGGTATTGTATACTTAAAAATGGAACACCAGCAAAACGGGCAAATAAGAATTGTTGTCCGAACAGTTTTCTTCCTTCATTTGGCAGAATGTTTCATTGCCAGAACTTTCAAATAAGTACCAAGGCTTGCTTGGCTGGTGGTGAGAGGGCCCTGCCATCTGGTCCTTTCTGGATTCTCATCCCCTCCACACGTTGTTCTCAAGGTGGCTATTGTGGTGATATGCATCAATGTATATACACAAGGGGTTAATGTAAATACGCTACAACTAGGTAACCACTAGAGGGAGCACCCGAGATCTCATGACATGCAGACATACAGCCAATGGGTCATTACAACAGGACACAACCAATGGGTAATCAGGACACCCAGAGGTGGCATTACCACAAGGGGGCACTTCACAACCCATATAAAAGGACAGGGCACACATGCTCTGCCTCTTTCCGCAGACAGACATCTAGAGAGTACATCAGGGTTGATCAACAGCATCACACCCAGCACGTGGCTTAGAGCAGGCTGGTAAAGATAAACTGAGTTACTACAGTTGGATTAGCAGAGAGTCAAAGTCATTTAAGAACTGTGTTAATAGTTCAATAAACACGTTGAACTCATTTCATAGTCTGGAGCTTCCTTTGTCAAAGCATACATCAATGAAGCAGCTTATGCTATACGAAGCAGCATAACACAACAGCTGTGGTGGGGAAGAGGTTGTTGTCCACCTCCTTCTGGAACTGCCTTTGCAAAGCCGGTCTGGAAAAAGATGCAGACGTTCTTGTCAATGTTTTGTTACCAAGCTGCTCTCTGACATAAGATTCGGTGCTTTATAGTGTTCCTAAGGACACACACACTGAGAGAAACATCAGTTTGTCATCTAGTGCAAACAGTCATCGATGGCCGAGTGTTTGCAGACCGGCACATTCCGAAACCCAGGACTACGTGCTGAGGGATGCACTAAAGCTAAGGGCAGCCGCCACAGAGGCGCAATGGGGGAAGGTCGCTGTCTGAGATCTTTCGGCCATAGTGAGCTGAGAGGCTAGAAATTGGGTAAAACCCCTCAGGCTGTATGTTTGACAGGTGATGAGCATTGTAAATATTGACTGTAACGGTAAATGTATCGGAGGGTGGGATTCTCCAGCCTCCCAATGGTGTGTTTCTTGACAGCGGGAGGTGGCGCGCCATTCGCTGGTGGCGGGATTTTCTCTCCCCACTCCGCCGGGAAATTTGTGGGCGGGGGTGCGCTGCTTGCAGGAGCAGAGAATTCTGCAACTCGTAAACGTCCAGAGAATTCCGGTCGTAATGCAACTTTGAAAAGTCATATGATGCATTTTTATAAATTGTATTGTGGTATTGTCAGACATGAAGGCAATGCAAGGGTTAATGAAATGTATACAGACAGCCACTAGAGGGAGCTAGTCCCATAAGTATATAAGGGATGATGCTAAGCCTTGTGGGACAGAAGATGATAGAGAAGGTGGTGGCAGAAGGAGGAGATTGGAATAGAGCTGAAGGAGACAAGATTCAAAGTCTATTGCAGAGCTAGTTAAGATATTATAGTGATAGGCAGTAGATCGAGATAGTGTTTGTGAGTGTTGTGTAATTCTTATATATGTGTTTGCTATTTAGAATAAGTGTCAAACTCAAATTTAGTAGTCTTAATAAAATTAGTTTAGTTCTTTAAAAGAGCTTTATGTGTCTTTGTGATCACTATGCCTTCCATCATGTAAATCCCTCACAAAGATCACCACATGTATGAATAGTATATATATTTTTTAAAACAGGACTGACCTTGCCAGTGATGCTCATATCCTGTTAATGAATACAAACTTAAGTTATTTTCCCCATTTACACTCATTACATTTCAAGGTCCCAACTAATCGGTGTAATCTTTTCCAGGCCCCCTAATCCTCTGAGATCTCTCTGGCCTTGAACATCTCCAGTTTCATTCTATCCGGGAGTTGGCAGCTGTCCCTTCAGTTCCCTGGGACGTAAACTCTGGAATTCCTTCCCTAAATCTCTCTGCCTCGTTACATCTCTCATCCTTTAAGTTGTTCCTTCAAACCCCAGCATCTTTTAACCAGCTTTTAGTTCATCTGGTCTAATGTCTCCTGATGTGGCTCAATCAAGTCTTGTCTGATAATGTTTCGGAGAAGTGCATTGGGACATTTTCCAACAACATTAGAGATGCAATATAATTACAAGTCGCTGCTGCTTCTGAACAGATGATAAAGGCTCGATTGCTGGAATTTTGTTTGTCTGAAGCTGATGTCTCATTAAAGCTTTTCACGATTTCCTTTGCAAATATCTCCAGTAAAGTTGCATGCTGAAGTTTTTACCCCTATCAGGCCAGGCGCAACAATTGCATATCAAACACGTGCATTAAATGTGCTCCCCAGTGTGTGTGCTGGAGTGGTCAAAACATTGGGGAAGGTGAAGATGTCTCGATAGGTTCCCCTCCACTTGCTCTCAGTGTCAGCTGTGGCTCAGTGGGTCACACTCGTGCCTCTGATTCGGAAGGTTGATGGGTTTACGTCCTGTTCGAGGGTTGGGCACAAAAGTCACGGCTGATAGTCCAGAGCAGAGAGAGTGCGGCACTGTCAGAGGTTCTGTTTTTTTTTTCAGGCCGGCCAAAGGGTTATCCCTCAACGAACCTAATTTTTTAAAGAAACAATTACTGCCCCTCTTGGGATCGGGATGTGTGCAATTTGGCTGCTGCGTCTCCAGACTACAGCAAGGGTACACTCCTAATGCACTTCACTGACCCTGAAGTGCTTTGGGATGTTCTGAGGATGTTTGAGAGGCTGCAAGTCTTTCGTTCTGAAATTTATTTCCGAAGCTTGGCAGCTTCTCCTGTATCCACGCTGGGCAGTGCCTTTGAGGGTCAGGAGGGAAGAAAAGCTGTGGAAATTCTGAATGATGCAAGATTGAGTTAGTCTCTCAGGAATTCCTCTTTCACCTGCAGGCAAATATTTCTTTGAATTAAAGTCGATAATGCAAACGAACGTAACTACGAAACTAAATGCATTAGCTCCTTGGTTTATAGTTCGGGCAGGTGATTTGGGGCAAGGCAGCAGCTCCAAACATGTCTTTTGCACCCCTGCACTCACAACGTGTGGTGTTGAGACATCATGGGCAGGATTCTCCGCTTGCCGACGCCGATTTCGTAATCGGCGATTGGGCGGACAATCCGTTTTTACGACCGAGTCGCGGGTGCCGCCTGTTTTCAGATGCTCCGCCCCCTCCAAAATGGCATCATCGGCGAGTACGCCGCCCGCAGTTGGGACGGCCTCAGGACGTTACCTGAAGGCCCTCCCCTATGCTCCGCCCCCGATGGGCCAAGTTCTCGACGGCATGGGCACGTGTGCTCTCAGTTTTCAGGAACCCAGCGCTCCCATCAGGAAGCAGTTAAATACGAGGGATTCCCATGGGAATCCCGCTATCAAACAGCCATTTTGAGCGGGCGGCCCCAAAGCGAGGTCCTACGGATGGCCATCCCCCCCCCCCAATTGCAAAACAGCCCCCCACCCCACCCCAACATTGCGGATCAGCCTCAAGCACCCCCGCGTTGTGATTCAGCCCCCCACCCCCATTCCTGGATTTTCTGGGGCCCCCTCCTCCCCCAGGTACGGGGCTGACCCAACCCACCCACCCCCCAGAGACCCGTGAATAAGAGGACACCCCACAGATATCCCTCAAGTAGAGGGACCCCCAGAGATCCCCAGATAGGGGGATACCCCCGAGACACCCTGAATAGGTGACCACCCACAGAGACCCCTTGAATAAGGCGACCCACCCCCAGAGACCCCCTAACTGAAAGGCCCCCCCCCCCAGAGACCCTCTTATTAAAGGAACCACACAGACACCCCCAAACTAAAAGAACCCCACCCACAGACCCCTCGAAAAGAGACCCCTGACTGGAAGCTGGAGAACAGTCCAGACTGGGGCAGTGAAAAATATTGCTGTTGCAACACTCACCTGGGCATACACCTGCTTGCTCAGACAGAGGAAGTGCCACGTGTCCATTCCTGGAAGTACCACGTGTCCATTCCTGGAAGTACCTATGTTTAAACCCCTCAGATCATTTGGCAGCAAGCCATTCAGTCATTTTTCAGAGTGGGCTGTGATTGACAGCTTTCACAAACACAGCTGTAAGCCTTGTTTCATTCATTGCACTTCATGGATGAGTAACTCTGAAGTGCTGTAACCACAATGTTTACAAACGTCAGGGGGCAGCACGGTAGCGTTGTGGATAGCACAATTGCTTCACAGCTCCAGGGTCCCAGGTTCGATTCCAGCTTGGGTCACTGTCTGTGCGGAGTCTGCACCTCCTCCCCGTGTGTGCATGGGTTTCCTCCGGGTGCTCCGGTTTCCTCCCATAGTCCAAAGATGTGCAGGTTAGGTGGATTAGCCATGATAAATTGCCCTTAGTGTCCAAAAGTTGCCCTTAGTGTTGGGTTGGGTTATGGGGATCGGGTGGAAGTGTTGACCTTGGGTAGGGTGCTCTTTCCAAGAGCCGGTGCAGTCTCGATGGGCCGAATGGCCTCCTTCTGCACTGTAAATTCTATGTAAAAAACCACTTCAAAGACAGTTAAGTGCATTCCAATCATCCTCCTCCCTTCACGTTTGGGTTATTTAGAAGTACAGAGTTGGAAATTGAGTTAGGGGGTCTGAGAGGGAGAGGGGAGCCCTTTTAATTAGGGGTCTCTGTGGGAAGTCCCCCTATTTATGGGAGGGGTCTCTTTATTTAGGCAGTCTCAGGGGGGGTTAGCATTCTGTTGTGGGGGTTTCTGGTGGAGATGGGGGGTGGGCATGTCTGGCATTGTGGGGTTCTGGGGGGAGAGTGGCCCTAGGATGGATTTTGGGGGCAGCCCCTTTAGGGGTTACTCCCTTGGCTCACAGCAACGCCACCACGCCAGGGCCACATTTGTCCATACCTGTTGTGATCGCGCCCACGTGATTCCCAGACCAGAATTTTGCTCCCTGTTTCAGTGTCGGAAATATAGCAGACAATGTGCAGGCAGCAATTTCCACAAAGCAGAAATGAGCAGATACCCGGGGAGGGATTCTCCGCCGGCTTGATTCTCCATTTTGCCCACGCCCGGGGCTTTCCCGACCGCGTGGGGCTGATCCACAGTGTGAAATCCCACTGAATGGCCGGCGTAACGGAGAATCCCGCCGGCGGGTCGGGGCAGAAACGCGGGGGGCGGAGAATCTAGCCCCCTGTCTGGAAGTAATGTTGGGAAAGGAACATTCACCAGGGAGAATTTTGCTGCTCTTTTTTTTAATTGTGTCATGTACTTCCACCTCAGAGGCAGAGAACAAGGCCTGAGTTTAATGTTGCTTCTTAAATGAAAATCTCCTCTGATGGTGCAGCGCAGCACCGGAATGTCCGGTTAGATTGTATCCAGTCTCTGGAGCAGGGCTTGAACGCTTAACCTTCTGACTCAAGAAAGTGTCACCTAATGGGTTGCAGCTGACACTTTCATTCAGCCTTGACAAGCAGCCGTCTTGCCTGATTACACCTTCATAATATGTGCGTGATGTTCCGTTATTCTGTCCTTTACAGAGGACAGAACTGATTGGATGGCTTTGCAAAGGGAATTAGTTTGAAATTCTACTCAGCAAATGGAATTGCACTCTCAGCAGGTGTAAACTCAGATAAGATCCACTTAAGCAACACTGAATAAAACAATGTGCATTAACTGGAGAATAATAGACGTAACAGGTTTTGTGCAGAGCATTCAGGCTAGAAAAGCTCCAAAAACGGCAAAGTTAATAGATGGAAGACCAAATCACTACCGGTTACTAGGTTACAGCAGTGCCCTCTGAGAGCAAGGAAGCTCTGGTCCGATGGGCATTCGCTCTTCATTACACTTTGTGCTCCATGTCACTGTTTGGTAATAAGGAGGGCTGTCGCAAAAAAGGAAAATCTCCCTGCTGATCTCCGAGAAGCTGTCTACTTTTTTTTTTAATACATTCCTATTCCAGAACCCTGAGTTCTATTCATCATCTCAGGCAACTTGTCAGAAGATGCTACTGACCAAATTGAGTAGAGGCAGCTCTCCGTGGGTTACTGTTTTCACTCCTATTGCGCATAAACTGGGAAACTGAGAGAAGACGCTCATTTGTAATTCTCCGAACCTCCGTCAACAAATGCAGCCGCCTGAACATAAAAGCATTTTATGTGTTTTTGCAGATCTTCCCTCCTTTCCAACAGCATCTGCAGTTTCGATATATTAAGCGGCATTAACATCGATTACGCTGTTGATAAATCAATCCATTGTTGCTGCATCCACCACTACATAAATACACCCTCTGGAAAACATGCATTGCAAAGAAATCGTACTCTGATTACAAGAAAATTAAAACAGCAGGGAGGAGGATGATGGGTCTGTGCTGAATCACCAATCAATACTATTTGACCTTTTCCTGTCTGTGATTGATTGATTCTTCAAATCTTTAAAAAGGTGGATTGCCTTCTCTGGTTAGGGAGAGTTGTTTTACAGCATCTGTATAAATTTGTATTGATTATGACCCTGTTCTCGGCTATGATTGTCATTTAATGGATAGATCAATTGGAAGAATTCATTAACCCAATTCAGTAGATTGTGACCCAGCAATAAGTTGTGGTTAGACGCAGCTTCCGATAAAGCAGCACTGAAGGATTACAACAGCTTCTTCATGTGGCGGAGAGAGAGCAAACATCTCTTTTCAACAGTAATGTGCTTGTTGTCAACTTATCAATTCACAGCACACATTGCTTGTTTGAAAATTATAGAATTCCGCAGTTTACTTTTCCTGGCTGCTCAAGGAAATGCAGTTGAATGGGGTGGATATTGCATTATTCTGGTGGCATTTGAAGGCTACAGCGATAAAGGATTGGCCTGAAGCCACAGAAATGGTCGAGTGTCTGAGACAGCGCCACAGCCAAAGGCTGCTGCCATTGTTACACGTTCAAGCCCACTTTCAAAACCTCGAGGGAATAATTAGCGGCTTGGAGGGCAAAGATGCAATCAGTATTTATTTCATGAAACCTTCAAACTAAACTTTAGCGGGGGGGGGGGCGGGGGGCACGTACTTTAGAAATAATGGGGGGGGGGGTTACTGGCTGTTCTCGCCAGTGGAACTAGTGGTCCCGCCGATAGCAAACAACAGCCGAGGGTTTTACGGAGGTGTGCGGTAGGATTCAGTGGGAAATCCCATTGACGGCGGCAGGACCAGGGGATCCGGCAAACGGAGAGCTGGCTCCTGCCGCTGAGAAACACCGCCAGAGGCGAGGAAGCTCCCCCCCACCCCCCCAAAAAAAAATCTCACCTTTCCTCACAGTAATTGTTGAGGAAAGTTGCAAATTCCTTTATTGTACCTGAACAATTGAACAATTTACTTTATATTGTTTGCACCAATGCTTGTCCATAACATATTAATGTACCATAATGGGTTGGATATTATGGGCAAAAGTCAATTTTGTTTTATCAATCAACCAATCAATAAATAAATACTCTTTAATATTGTCAATTGGGTTATTATAATTTATCAAAATCACGAGGACGAGGATTCACAAACACTTATTCAATGGAGAACTCTTTATAAACATTTGTGCATTCTTCCAAAAATGTTGTCAACATCCCAAAGGAAGTGGCTCCTGAAATTTGGGGAGGTGGTTGCCTAGTGATATTGTCACTGGACTAGGAATTCAGAGACCCAGGGTTATGTTCTGAGTTCAAATCCCCATCATGGCAGCTGGTGAAATTTGAATTCACTAAAAAAAATCATAATCTGGAATTAAGAGTCTGATGACGACCATGAAACCATTGCCGATTGTCGTAAAAACTCATCTGGTTCATTAATGTCCTTCAGGGAAGGGAATCCGCCGTCCTTACCCGGTCTGGCCGACATGTGACTCCAGACCCTCACAGCGATGTGGTCGACTCTTAGCTGCCCCCTTCTGAAATAGCCTCGCAAGCCCACTCAGTTCAAGGGCAATTAGGGATGGGCAAAAAATGCTGGCCCAGCCGGCGACGCCCACATCCCCAGATTGAATTAAAAAAACCGAATTCTGGGCAGAATTTTACTAACACCCAGGTGGTCAGCTTGGAGGCGTGGGAGGCTTCTAAACTAGCAGGCAGCCAGATTCAGGATATCCATAGTGCAGTCCTACAGTCAGGCTATTTCTCAGCCAGGGGACCAGATACTTGCCCCAAGGATGTGGGCATGCTTAAAAGCCAGAAAAAGGGCATGATCTACCAGCCTCCTCGCACCCTTGTTCAAGCAAACGGGCCACGACGTGGCCGGTCGATTCCGGGAGAGGCCTCCTCCGGGATTTATGCCGCTTGTCACACTCTACGAGATCTAATGGAATCTCACCAGGCATCACGATCTGTCTCTCGCCCATTGTGGATGGGATCAGTATTTGGCAAAGCTGCATATTAGAGTGAGTAGCTGGTCTCGCGTGAATATGCAGCCGGCCTGATCTACCCGAGGTGTTGGGATCAAACCCTTGTCCTCAGAGAACTTAGGTGAGCGCCGTTCAGTTCTGGTCCCCAAAGACGGACGAGTTGAGGGTCCCCAAAGACGGGGACCAGGCAGAAAAGACTGAGTGGGGGTGCGGTCTCCCAAGGGATCGGAAGCCCCCAGGTGGTTGCCCTCTGGGCAGGGTGGCACCCTAACACTGCAGGTACCATCCGGCACCTTGCCAGTGCTAGCCTGGCAGCCTGGCCATGTCAGCTGGGTGACAGCCTGGCACTTCCAAGGTGCCCAGGTTGCACTGCCGGTCTGTCAGGGAACTACCAGGGTGCCAGGCTGGCAGTGCCTAGATGCCAGGCTAGCATTGTTCCCGCACTGGGGATCAGGCCCATGGGGGCATTGCCCATGTGTGGTGGGGTGCGGGGGGGGGGGGTGGCAGGGCCCTGAGGAGCCCCTCATAGGTGAGTTGAGGGTCCCGATGTTACGAGATCGGGGCTCATTTAAAAATGTTGTCCCAACCTCCTGCAGCACTGAGGGGTTCTGGCGAGCGGAGCTCCTCCATGCAGGAAAAGGGGCTAAGTGTGGCCTCGACAGATTGTTCCCGCTGTGACCCCGGATTGCAACAGAGCCCCGTCCGATAGTGTGGTCTTTCTGGGAGTTGCGTGCGCTGGGAAACACCCGGGTAAACGCGCACGACACGGGATGCTGTTGCAATTTGACTAGATCGTGCCCAAGGAATATGTCATCGAGCAACAGATATTTTTCTGACAGGTCACCTACCATTCCCCCAGCCAGCCGTCGCATGGGGAAATCACCAACTGAATGGAGGCAATCCTTGCGAAGGTCCAGGAGAGGGGGGGCCCATAACGCTGCAGGTTCTATGACTCAATGAGAGGGCCGTTGGCCACGAAGGCAGACCCTGCGGCCATAAGAATCTCCCTGGTGAGATCCGTGACTCCCACCCCCTCCTCCGCCCACAAATTTCTTATTTTCTTTAACGGCTTGTCAGAGCCTGGGGAACCCCTGCCACCCGCACCTGTGGCCACCTCTCCCTCTAGTGATGCTGAGGCTTCAGAGCTGACAAGGCCCCTGAATGGACCGGCAGCATCAGGAGATCCACCCACTGTGCTTAATTGGCTGGTGGGTCCATAGGTGGCTGAGGAGAAGGTAGGCAGCCTGTGGGAATATTGGCGAGGCAGTGCTGCTGTCAGCTGGTACAAGCTCGGGGTGGGGGTGGGGGGAGGGGGGGGGGCTGCTTTTTGCCCCGTTGTGGGGTTCTGAAACTCACAGTCAAATTCAGTCCCATGTTTCATTAGCATACAGCAAGTGAGAGAATGTTTTCCGAGCTAGCACATACAGATGTCCTCTGGGTTTTCTATTATCTAGAGCCCAAAGCCTTTGCCTGGAGACTCAATTACACTTTAACAATAGTATGCAGGTCAGGCAGCATCTGTGGAAGGTAAAAGTCAACCCCAAGCAGGCCGGATAACGCAAAATCCAGTCCGTCATTTCAGTAAGTGCTTCATTGGCTATTATGTGCTTTGGGCCACCAATCCTGTTCCAAGGCGTTATGGGATTTACAGAACAAAGCTGGTTCGGAATTTGACAATAATTAGAGATCTCGCTCTGGGAAACCAAACGATGACTGGGGTGGGGATGGAAGAATTGTTGCACTGATGCGTTCGAAGCTGCTGCTCTTCTGCGTTCGGGCAGAGGGAGCAACAACACAAAAGCAAAATATCGCAGATGCAGGAAAGGTGGAGTGGAAGCAGAAAATGCTGGAATTAGGGCAGCACGGTGGTGCAATGGTTAGCACTGCTGCCTCACGGCGCCGAGGTACCAGGTTCGATCCCGGCTCTGGGTCACTGTCCGTGTGGAGTTTGCACATTCTCCCCGTGTCTGCGTGAGTTTCACAACCCAAAAGATGTGCAGGGTAGGGGAATTGGCCACTCTAAAATTGCCCCTTAATTGGAAAAAAATTAACTGGGTTCACTAAATTTTTTTAAAAAGAAGAAAATGCTGGAATTAGCAGATCTGGCAGCATCCACAGAGAGAGAGACAGAGTTAATGTTTCAGGGTGGCCATTTGTCATCAGAACGAGCATTGATGCTGCGCCTGTCTGGGTTGCGCCTGACCTGAGTGCTTTGCGCACACTCTGCAATAGGACCTTTTCCAGTCCTCAACACTGTAAACAATAACAGATTTAAGGCGAAAGTTAGATCTCAGATTCTCCAGCTGCTTCGAAACCTCGGCCCTGCCTCACCAGTTGCAAGTTATATTTCTCATTTTGTGAGGTTTGAAGTGAAAGACACTTTGCCTCACTGTAAATCGAGGAGCATCTCTTGTCCGGATCAGTCCTGCAATTTAGCCATGACAGCCAGCCTTCATATACAAGTCCCAGCCAATGAGTGTCAGGAAATTGATCAAAGAAGGAGGCAGCAGGTTTGCCATTCTCCTGATCATCGGCCAATGTTTCACAGCAAGAGTCACAGCAACATTTTTTTAAAACACAGTAATCAAAACATTTTGTTCAACTCAAAAACAAATAGAAACGCACATAGACAATAGAAGCAGGAGGAGGCCATTCGGCCCCTCGAGCCTGTTCCGCCATTCATTATGACAATGGCCGATCATCACGTTCAATACACTGATCCTGCCCCCCCTCAATAGCCTTTGATCCTTTTAGCCCCAATAGCAAATTAATGGTCAGGAACAGCCAGAAACTGCCACCCAAATCTACACACTCTTTTTATTCTGTGGGGACTCCTGGACTGAGGCCATATTCTAAAACCCAGAGCCCGACCTTTCTGGTGTGAACTTAGGAAGCATTCCCTCACATTAAGGGCGAAAGAATTTCAGAACACTCTTCCACGAATAGCAACTGATTCTCGATCAATTGTTAATTTAAAATCAGAGACTGATACATTTTATTAACCAACCTTTTATAAAGGATATGGGGCAAATATGGGAACATAAAGTCTCAGATCAGCGATGATCCCATTGGATAAGCTAGAGGAGCTTCACAGTTTCCTTGTCTGTTCCTATTTGATAATTTAGTGGAGGTGTTTTCATTCCTAACAGGCAGCACGGTGGTTAACACTGCTGCCTCACAACGCCAGGTTCAATTCTGGCCTTTGGTGACTGTCTGTGGGAAATTTGAGCTTTCTCCCCGTGTGTGCGTTAGTTTCCTTCGGGTGCTCCGGTTTCCTCCCACAGTCCAAAGATGTGCAGGTTAGGTGTGTTGGCCGTGCTAAATTACCCTTTAGTGTCCAATGGTGTTTGGTTAGGTGTGGTTACAGTGATAGGAAGGGGGTGTGGGCCTCGGCGAGGTGCTCTTTCAGACAGCGCCGTCAAGAAACATCTCTTCGCACAAAGGATAGTGAAAATCTGGAACTTCACAAAGCTGCTGTGGCTGGGGGTCAATTAAAAATAGAGTTGAGATTGATAGATAGACCTTTTCAGGCAGTCCCTCCGATTCGAGGACAATTTGCTCCCACTCCATTTTGTTGAGTTCTGAGATGGCCGGTGGCGTGGTCGACAGCCTCCGCCACTTGCGGAGCTGGTGGTGCTTGAAGAATCGGGTGGATGAGTTGTTTGGGAGTTTCTGCATTTCCACTAATACCTTGACTTTGCCTCTACGTGTTCCTGACAAAGTATCTGGATGTGTTCGGTGCCTTCCTGAATAAATCTTTTCCATTTTGGTTGGTCACAAACGAAGGACTCAATAGGTCGACGGGGGATGTTTGACCTCATCAGCGATTCTCTCAGGACATCCCTAAAGCATTTCCATTGCTCCCCTCGGAGCTTCCTGCTGTGAGTGAGTTCTGAGTAGAATTTCTCCTGAGTAGAGCTTCTTGTCAAGCGTACATTGTCCCGTCCCGCAGAATGAGTTTGAAGTGGTTAGCATCTCAATGCCGGACATGTTGCCTTGGGAGAGGTTGGTGCTGTTGGACTGCCTTTCTTGTCGCCAATTTTGGAGGTCCTTGCAAAGGCATCACTGGCGGTGCTCCTCCAGTGCTTTGAGGTGCCAGTCGCAGATCATCCAAGTCACGGAATATGAGTGATCAGGCTTGAGATGTTGGTCATCATATACCCTTTCCCTCCATCGGCTGAAGACTGAGCTAGCACATTGGAGGAGATGATGGATGTTGACTTCTATATCTACCTTTGCCAAAAGAAGGCTCCTAAGATAGGGAAAATAGTCCCTGTTTACCAGGATCTCCCAAGAAAAGAGGATTAAGTGTCATGGAAGCAAGGGGGGAGGGGGATGAATGCAGTTAAGATACAGATCAAACATTATCAAATTGAATGGCAGAACAAGTTGGAGTTGCTGAATGCCCTCCTGCTGCTTCTATGATCCTTAAGGCTGATATATTCTGAATGACATCCTGGGAACAATTACAGTGTAATAGTTTTCCTGTAGTTGGCAGCTGACTCGAAATGATTTACTTATCCCCAAGGTGAGAAAGATCAGCAGGAAATGACTAGCTTTCCATTTCTTTTTTTGGTAAGGATAGTTTTACCTCCGAAACAAAGGGCGAAACTTTGAAGTGTGAAAAGTTTTATCTCCATTTAGTTCGGTAGGCAGATAATTACAGCAGTGACATTTTTTAAAAAATACTTGCGCTGGAAGCAGAAGTGATGCAGCATTGGATGAAGAATGCACAGCACGAGTTCAGGACACTGATGCGCTGCACACAACTGACTGATTCACTCCCATCTGGCTTGCACTCGTTAAACTGTAACCTGCGTCTAATCCTCACTTTGAGAATCTCTGATCAAGTGGGAACCGACTGCATCGCTTCCGCGGAAAATGCAACGACTGTCAGTTTTGGTTGCTAGGTGACAGGAATTAGACTGGAGAGAGGACAAATGAAATAAAATAAAAGCCTGCCGTCGCATTTTCTCGCCGGGGTGGCTGCTGTTTGAAAGTTGACTGAGGCGCGGATGCAAGTGAGATATCTGGCAGCAGTGCGCGTCAAAACACGACTTTTGTTAGCGACGATCTTGAAAAGACAAGGGCAAAGAAAAGAGGTTGTGACGAGTTCCCTGTCATTCTGCTGATTACTGGGGCAAGCAAAGCATCTGCTTTGTGACATTGAGGCACAATAGACTCGTGTTCAGTTGCTTTCTGACTGAATGAAGATGATTGCTTGCTGCGAAAAATTTACTCGGTTATGTAGAGAACAATTTTGGCGGAAAGAATTACCCTCCAGATTTATTTTTTCGTCTTCAACCCAAAGACCTATTTTATATGCATTTTATGTCTGCATGCAACAATAGCTTGCCTTCATATAGCCCCTTTCATGAAAGACTTTTACAGGAGCTTTTCAAGCAATATTTGACACTGAACAACATAAGGCGTTATAACAACAGTTGACCAAAAGCCTGTTCAAGGATGTAGGTTGTCATAGAATCACAGAATGGTTATAGCACAGCCAAAGGCCATTTGGCTCATTGTATGGACTCTGGCTCGTTGCAACAGCAATTCAACTCGGGCTACTCCCCCATCTTTCCTCTAGAGCCCCGTTCTCTTTTAAAAACCACAATTGAATTTGCCTCCACCATTCTCCCAGGCAGTGCATTCCAGACCTGAATCACTCATTGATAACAGTTAATTTTTCCTCATGTCAGCACTGTCACCATGGCCAAATACCTTAGACGGATGTCTTCTGGCTTTTGATGCTTCTGCCAATGGGAACAGTTTCTCCCTGTCTGCACCCATCATGGTTTTGAGTACATCGGTCAACTGTCCTCTAAACTTTCATTTCTCCAATGGGAGCAATCCCAACTTTGTCAGTCTCTCTCCGGACTTACGTTCCTCAGACCTGGAACCATTCTTGTGTATCTTTTCTTTAATCTCCTCAACATCTTTCCTAAAGTGTGATGACCTGAATTGAATTCAAAACTACAGCTGAGAAGAGGAGAGACGATGAGGTTTAGGGAGGGAAGTCCAGGGCTTTTAGGTCAGTTGGCTAAGATCAAGCATTGAACTGCCATGTTACATGCAAACATGTAACCAATGAACACTCAGAATAGGACACAACCAATGGGCAGTCAGGACACTCAGAGGTGGCATCACCACAAGGGGGCATGACATAAACACTATAAAAGGGATGAGGCACTCACACCCTGCCTCTTTCCACAGACATCTAGAGAGTTAGACAGGGTTGATCAGCAGCACCACACCCCAGCATCTGGCTTAGAGCAAGCTGGTACAGTTAGACTGAGTTACTCCTGTTAGATTAACAGAGAGTCAAACTCATTTGAGAACTGTGTAAATAGTTCAATAAACACGCTGAACTAATTTCAGAGTCGAGAGCATCCTTTAGTTAAGACTGCATCAAGTAGCAGCCTGTGTTATCCGAAGCAGCATAACACAACATGATACCAGGAGTGACTGTTCAATCTATTTAGTTCAACTCAGCAAGATCCGTGACAACCAGCTACTGAATACAGGCACAATGGACAAGATTCAGGCTCCTCATCAGCTCAGGACCATCGGCAATCTTAGTGCCAACTGGCGATCATTCAAGCAGAAATTTCAACTATAAGTGGATGCATCCGACCTCAATGGCGCGATCGGAAGATAGCTCTTCTACTCACCACTGCAGGTGACCATGTGATAGAGATCTTCAACTCCTTTCACTTTTCCGAAGGGCAGGACAAAACGAAGTACCAAACCATCCTCGACAAATTCGATAACCACTGCGAGGTGGACACCAACAAAATCTTCGAGTGCTACATCTTCAAGCAGAGGATGCAAGGTAAAGGCGAATCTTTCAACTCATCTAACTAACGTTAGACTGCTAGTGCAATCCTGCAACTTCGGTGATATCACTGACTCCATGATCAGAGACCAAATCGTTTTTGGAGTCCACTCTGATCCTCTGCGAGAGCAATTGATGAAAATCAAGCCCATGACCCTGCCAGTCGCGATTGAAACTTGTACTGTGCATGAGCACTCTAAAAATCGCTATTCACAGTACAAAACGGCGGAAAGTGAAAAACAAGCCTCCCACGAGGTGGAGTGTGTTCAGGCCATCTCCCGGATGCAGCGCGTCCACATTTACGAAAGCAGCCATTTTGCGCGCACTTCCCGGGGCCCGACGCATGCGCAATGCGATTGGGAACACGACGCGGCCAAAAGCCTCACTGCGCAGGTTCAGACGTCCGAGAACCGCACCGCGCATGCGCAACAACGCACTGAGCGTCATAACGCCGATCTCATGACGTGTGCGAACTGCGGCACCGCCCACGTTTTATAAAACTGCCCTGCAAGAGGCAAACGCTGTTTAAACTGTGGGAAACCAAACCACTATGCAGTCCTGTGCAGATCTGCACCACAAGTCAGGAGCCAGCGCTCCCAATTCCGACAGCGGCGCATCAGAAGTGTGCAACACCGAATGCATGACTCTGATCCAGGCAGTGCGACGGATCCAGATGATGAATACCTGGACAACACTTACCGAGTGGGCATTATTACGAAGTGCAAATACGTCACACCGGACACATCGCAAGTCCAATCAATCCTGGCCGTGGATTCCGAGGAAGAATGACATGCAGTGATGAAGGTCAACCACTGCCCCATCCAGTTCAAACTGGACACAGGTGCCTCCGCCAACCTGATTTTGCAGATGGACTTCAAGAGAATCAAGAAGCCCCCCACAATCCTTCCAGCTGCCACAAACTCCTGGACTACATGGAAACGCAATCAAGGCACTGGGGTCCTGCCATCTGCAGGTGTCCAGTCGACACACACAAGCAAGCTTACTCTTCGAGATTGTTAAACCAGACAGGGCGTCCCTGCTAGGTGCGCACGCCTGCAAGCAACTGAACCTCACTCAAAGGGTCTACACCACGACGCTGTCCCATTCGGATCTTCAGGCCAGCATCAACGACATCCTAACCCAGTACCCAGATGTATTTAGCGGGATGGGCATGCTGCCGTACGAGTACAGGATTCTACTGCGGCCTGATACCAAGCCAGTGGTCCACGCACCACGACGTGTCCCTGCTCCACTGAGAGAGCGCCTGAAGGCAGAGCTCATGAGTCTACAACAAAAAGGCATCATCTCCAAGGTCACTGAACCAACCGACTGGGTCAGCTCGATGGTGTGCGTAAAGAAGCCTTCGGGGGACCTACGCATCTGCATTGACCCCTAGAATCTAAACAAAAACATTATGTGGGAACATTACCCCATCCCAAAGAGGGAAGAAATCACGAGTGAGATGGCACTCGCGCGCTTCTTCACAAAATTGGACGCATCCCAAGGATTTTGGCAAATCCAACTCGAAGAATCCAGCAGAAGGCTCTGCACCTTCAACACGCCTTTTGACAGATTCTGCTACAACCGAATGCCATTTGGCATCATCTCGGCATCAGAGATTTTCCATCGCATCATGGAACAGATGATGGAGGGAATAGAAGGGGTTCATGTCTATGTTGACGATGTGATAATCTGGTCCGCAACCCCAGAGGAACATGTGTCGCGACTCAAGAAAGTATTCCAACGCATACATGAGCATGGCCTCAAGCTAAACAGGTCCAAGTGCTGTTTTGGGACATCCACGCTGAAGTTCCTGGGCGATCAGATTTCGCAACACGGTGGAAACAGACCGTGGACACAGACAAAATTAAAGCCATCGAGGCAATGAAAGTCCCCGAGGACAAGAAGGGAATACTGCGCTTCCTGGGAATGGTCAATTTCCTTGGCAAATTCATCCCGAATTTGGCCACACACATCACAGCCCGACGCAACCTGGTGAAAAAAATCAACCGCCTTTGAGTGGAAGGCGGAGCACCGAACAGAGTGAAAGCCAAGCTCACCACTGCACCCATCCTTGCATTCTTTCACCCAGACCGAGAGACCAAGATATCCACAGATGCGAGTCAGGATGGCATTGGGGCAGTGTTGCTTCAAAGCGACGACACATCATCCTGGGCACCAGTAGCATACGCGTCACGGGCAATGACACCCACTGAGACCAGATATGCGCAGATTGAGAAGGAGTGTTCAGGTCTTCTCAACGGCACCCTCAAATTTCATGATTATGTCTACGGCTTGCCAACATTTACTGTTGAGACGGATCATAGGCCTCTGGTCCACATCATCCAAAAGGAACTGAACGACATGATGCCTCGTTTGCAGAGAATTCTACTCAAACTCCGGAGGTATGATTTCAATTTGGTGTACACACTTGGCAAGGAGCTCATCGTCGCCGATGCATTGTCCCACTCCGTCAACTCACCCAGTGAACCACTGGAGATCATCCAGCACATTGAATTGCAGGTACAACTGTGTGCAAGCACTCTTGCGGCAACAAATGAGAAGATCGTTCTCATCCAAGAAGAGACGGCCAAAGACCCCCTGTTGCAACGAGTCATCCACAACCTCAGCAATGGCTGGCAGAAAGGGCAATATCCGCTATTCTACAACATCACGGACGAACTGACGCTGATGGATGGCATCCTGCTCAAGCTGGACAGGATAGTCATCCCGCTACGTCTCCAGAGCATGGTGCTGCGGCAGATTCATGAGGGACACCTGGGTGTAGAAAAGTGCAGACGTAGGGCCCGGCAAGCTGTCTACTGGCCCGGCATCAACCAGGACATCACGGACATGGTCCTGAACTGCAAAACCTGTCAGAGGTTCCAACCAGCGCAGAGCAAGGAGACGCTCCAACCACATGACCTAGAGACCTCCCTATGGTCCAAGGTTGGCATTGACCTATTCCACGCAAATGGTCACGACGATATCTTAATCATCGATTACTTTTCGAACTATCCTGAGGTGCTGAAGCTGTCCGACCTCACCTCACGGACCGCCATCAAAGCGAGTAAAGAGACATTCTCACGGCATGGCATCCCGAACACCGTCATGAGCGACAATGGCCCGTGCGTCCACTGTCGAGAATGGTCCACGTTTGCCAAGAGCTACAATTTCAGGCATGTCACCTCCAGTCCGCACTATCCACAGTCCAATGGCAAAGTCGAGAAAGGGGTGCCCATCGTTAAGCAGCTCATCCGCCAGGCCTCGGACTCCGCTTCCGACATTCACCTTGCACTACTTATGTACCGGGCGACTCCCTTGTCCACTGGCATGTCGCCAGCTCAACTCTTGATGAACAGGGACCTGCAGATGACACATCCAGCCATACACCTGCCCAACCTTGACCACCTCCCGGTGCTGCAGAAGATGCAGCAGCTTCGCGACAGCCAGAAGCAGGCTATGATGCACATGCCACCAATCTGGACGTGTTATCCCCGGCAGACACGATAAGGATCAAGATACCGGATGGTGGGTGGTCTGCTCTGGCTGTCGTTGTTCGACAGGCCGCGCCCAGATCCTATGTCATACGTATGGCTGATGGCTCCATTGTGCGAAGGAAACGAAGGGCACTGTGAAAGGTTGCTTGCCCACAACCACTTTCCCCTCCATTTCCACATGTCGAATTGCCACCTCCAGACACCTTGAACGACGAGGCCACCAGTTCAGCCTCCCACTCGCCTGTCAAGACACCATCATCCCCTCCACCACCTCTCCGGCGGTCGACGAGGATCAGATGCAAGCCTCAGAGACTGGAACTATGAGCATTTGTTTTGTTTGTTCTGTTCTGTATTCCTCAGTCAGTCACATTAGACAGACACATTCACATGTATATACATCTACAGAAAAGGGGGAAATGTCATGATATGAAAACATGCAACCAATGAGCACTCAGAATAGGACACTACCAATGGGCAGTCAGGACACTCAGAGGTGGCATCACCACAAGGGGGCATGACATAAACACTATAAAAGGGATGAGGCACTCCCACCCGGCCTCTTTCTGCAGACAGACATCGAGAGAGTTAGACAGGGTTGATCAGCAGCATCACACCCCAGCACGTGGCTTAGAGCAAGCTGGCACAGCTAGACTGAGTTACTACAGTTAGATTAGCAGAGAATCAAATTCATTTGAGAACTGTGTTAATAGTTCAATAAACACGTTGAACTCATTTCAGAGTCTGGAGCATCCTTTAGTTAAGACTGCATCAAGCAGCAGCCTGTGTTTTCCAAAGCAGCAGAACACAACAGAACCAAGGCCAAGATCGGGTGCAATGCCTGTTTTGATCTTGTATGTCTCATCTGTGGGCATAAGGAATTGGATTCAATTTGAATCTATTTTTGAAGCTAGCGAGGAGATGGGTTAAGGACTTGCTCTGACCAATCTGCGCATTGGCCTTGTAACTCTGAGAAAGGCTTAAAGATTTTTAAAAACTATATTTTTTTAAATTCCAGGGTTTAAGACCAAGAACACGTTTAGTAAAACAACTAAAAAGAATAAATGCCCAGATTGGGGTGACACAGTGGTTAGCACTGCTGCCTTACAGCGCCAGGGACCTGGGTTCAATTCCGACCTCGGGTCACTATCTGTGTGGAGTTTGCACTTTCTCCCTGTGTGTGCGTGGGTTTCCTCTGGGTGCTCCGGCTTCCTCCCACAGTCTTAAATGTGCAGGTTATGTGGATTGGCCAGGTTAAAATTGACCCTTAGTGTCCAAAGGGTCGATTGGGTTACGGGTACAGGGCATTGCAGTGAGCCTATGTAGATACCTTTCAGAAGGTCAGTGCAGGCGCGATGGACAGAATGGCCTCCTTCTGTACTGTAGGCATTCTATGAATTGCAAGAGCATAGAGATCCTGGCAGGTTTTCGACCTGCATGAGCTTACAAATGGATAATGATGGTGGCGGTCCAGGAACGATTTAAAAATAAGGAAGAGAATTTTAAAATACCATGCTATTTTAATGTGGTACTTGAGATGGTGCAAAGTAGCAGGTTACAGAGGAGAAGTAATTTCACTTATGACTCAAAGAATGAATAAGGGCAGCCACATGGGAGGACATAATGCAGCCAGTTGGGCATTTACATTTAGAAGCTTTGCAATGTGCCTATTACTCTACAAGGTTGATTTAAAGTGTTCAAATCTGCCCATCACCGAATGTGGTTTCTAAGAAGAAAAGCTCCTCCATGCCAGTAAGTACTGCAATATTAAATAAGCTCGAGTTGTGTTCGAGTGCAAAGAGAGCCAGAACATCCATCACAAGCTGGGGTTAGGGCAGGCCAGAAGATGGAAAGACTGGGGTGAGGGAGAGCAGACTGGATGTGAACTACAAAGGGAGAGGAGGGAAGACAGAAGAAGGACATAAATTAGCAATGGGATAGAGGAAAAACATTGACACATTGTGAATCAGAAACTGGGATGGAAAATAATGCCTGTGTATAACCCGCAGAAATGTAATGAGAATGTTATTCGTCGTGCAGTCATGCTGTACAAATCTATGGAAATCATGCAGCCAGATACTGTCCTGAAGCGTTTGTGTAAGATATTTCCCGATTGTAGATATTGATCTTTTTATCTTGCATCCTGTTAATAATGCAAGGCAGCCCCATGCTCAAATCATGGCCCCCTCACTGTTCCTGGATTTCAACCTACAGCTGCACCACAATCCAGTCACCGGCCAATGTGGTGGGCAGCTCACACACAAAGAAAAAACAGGCCTCTGCCAAGACTGTTCCTGTTGTTGCCCACCGGAGGTAGACAAGACCAGCCCAGAGGACTCTCCTTTCTTTCTCTTTCGATGCCGCATTGTTTGTTAGTGGTGATGTAAATAAAGCAATCTCAGAGATAAGGAGACTCAATTCAGGGCTGCCTAAGCAGCTAAGGAGATTTGTGTTTTCGCTGAAATGCTGCAGCATAATTCTCCTGAGGACAATAAAATGGGGGAAAGTAGTGAACAAGACATACTCCCCCTGGCCTCTCTGTCCTAGTTAAGCAGCTTTATTGTGGCAAGAATAACCAAGGACTGATTCCAAGGCAGATTAAACACTCAATTAAACTTCTGAAGCCATGTTTGTAAGGTAATCAAAGGCCATAACTCCATATCTCCGTATTCAGCCAATGTTAAAATGATGGTCCATAATTCATTTCCAGTGATGTGAACTGTTCTTTTAACTGATGTAAGTGACAGTTAGGCAGCCACATCCCTCATTGCCTGGGATCTCTTCCAAGAAATACAAATCAGCCATCAATTAGAAATGGAGCACTTTCTCATATTTTTGCTTTACAATGCCTCGAAAGGAGAATGCAATGTTTTTGGGCACTGGAGGAAGTGTTGGCCTGGGATTTAGCCTGGAAATTCATTCCAGGCCAGGTGTT